>NW_024104347.1:610318-1220636 GCF_003945595.2 Pipra filicauda
TTCACTTTTGTTTCTCTGGGCATCTTTGGATATCCCACAGGAAATTAAATCAGAAATGTCTGGTAGCCTGCAGCCTGGATTTTGTATTCGGTTCTCTATTTAGTGACAGGAACTAAAAAATCTTGTTTCACAACCAGTCTATTTTCCACCACTGAGAACAGAATGAAATATTACCACTGTTTATTGAAGGTGCTCAAGGTATTCTATTTCATACTGATATTTAATTTCTTTTGTATCTCAGAATCCACACTACTCATATGATTCCCACTCAACAACCATAAGGATAAATGTTAATGCATTTTTTTCTGATTCACTCATGGGTTTCAGTCCTGCAGAGCTGATATAGGATACTTCAAGTTCTCAGTAGTTCAAAATCCTCTTTTGTCTTGTTTTTTTAGTAACTGCACTATTTGGGATGTGTGTTTTGATGAAACTGGGGTGACAGGCCTCTAGACACCAGACTCATCAAATTATAAAGTAATTTACTGACAAATGCAAACTTTTTTTTATATTCAGTGTCCTCATTCCTGTCTTCCAGTTCTCTTTCTGCAACTCCATCCAGAACATAAGCATTTGCTTTTCTTCTAGAAAAATGGGAAACTTGCTTCAGTAAAGATAAAGCTCATTTTTCTGAGAGATGGTCACAAACACACAGTTGTAAGATCTGGCAGAGTGTAAGATCAATGGGAATTTGGAAAAACAACTCAAATTCAGAAACCAACCATAGAATGGCTTTGGTTGGAAGAGACCTCAAATATCATCTATGGGCAGGGACTCATTTCACTAGATCAGGTTAGTCATAGACCCATCCAGCCTGGCCTTAAATACTATGAGGGATGGGGCATCCACAACTTCCCTGGGCAACCTATGCCAGTGCCTCACTACTCTCACAGTAAAGAATTTCTTCCTCATAGCTAATCTAAATCTCTCCTCTTTCAGTTTTAAACCATTACCCTTTATCCTCTTACTACATGTCCTTGTAAAAAGTCCCTCTTCATCTTTCCTTTAGGACCCCTTTATGTACTAGAAGACTCTCAAAGGTCTCCCTGGAACCTTCTCTTCTCCAGGATGAACAACTCAACACTCTCAATGTGTTTTCATAGGAGACATGCTTCAGATCTCTGATCATTTTGTGGCCTATTCTGGACTTGGTCCAGCACATTCACATCCTTCTTATATTGGGGCCCCAGAACTGGCTGCTGTATTCCAGATGGGTTCTCACCAGAGTGGAGTAGAGGGAGAGAAAAATCCCAAAATCAACCTCTCCACCCCACCTGAAAGCACCACCTGTGTGTTTTGGGCACCCTCCATGCTTCCTGTAACTCACTGAAAACTGCCATCATGATTTCCTGCATGAGTTAATCGGTTTATGTAGTTTCTTCCTAATTGCTTTTTGGTTTAATAAAGATTAAGCCTTGCCCAACTTTGAGTCAAGCAAAAATTAGTTTCAGGGATCTAATTACTGCAAAGCTTGTTGATTCTGTGTATTAGTATCAGGAAAGAAGAATTCAGATTCTGTGTCTGTCACCTTATTTATCAAACAGAACTAGAGAAATGAGGTAAAGTAGTATTGTGTGGGGCTATCCCTTGAAATTCAGACTTCTGAGAAAGGCTGTGAGGCTGAAAACAAAGGGAAGTAAGTTTGACAAAGACAATGAGTGACAGCATGGGCAAGCAGAAAGGAAAGTATTTGGGACCAGGAAAAGTTTATGCTGTCAGAGCCAGATCCTTGACTCACATGTGGTTCTCTGCAGCTGTTCCCGAGTACAATGGTACTTTATAGCCAGCATTCTCAATTTTTTGGAATAAACTAAAGCAGCAGAAACTTTATTGCCACTACAGGTGTTGGATGGCAACTAGACCAAATAGTAGGACAAAACTATTTCATGAATCTTCTAATTTATTACTCAACTGGTATGTTCCAGCACAGGAGGAAAATGACAAGTTCCTGAATTTATGTTAATAAATCTCTTTTCCTTGCACCAAACCCAATAAATAACAGTTTTGTTTCAAAAGGTAAATCATAGCCTGCCTGTGATATACTCCACCAAATTTCTCCACAGAAGTCCACGATATATTACTTCTATTTATATAAAGCATAATGTCTACTTTTGAGGCATATTAAATAGGCATGACTAAGGCAACAATATATTACTCTTTATAATACACAGAGAAGCCAGATAGCTCTTCCATCCTGACAAAGCCTGAGAAACCTCTCAGTAAATCTGCAACCAAGTAATTAGAAGATTAGCCCAAGAATCAAAAATCTTCTGCTAACCTTATTGACCGTTTACTGGCTGAAGTTGGTAAATTCTTCATGATGCATAGGTGGGTGGGAATGGCAAATTAAATGGATTATCCTGCAGGTTTCCTAACCATGAAGTATGATTTTCTCACTGTTCTATACCTGTTATTCATATCTAACAGGGTGGGAGTGAGACAGCAAGAACTGTGATTGCATTTGCAATCACAGAAAAAGCAGTATGTAAAAGTATAACACACATATTCCCTAATTTACTGTTGTTTATAGCTCAGTTCTTATAGGTAGGTAGCAATAGAGGGTTAATATTAATGAATAATTTAAATAATTAGCAGTTATGACCCTAAGTTGGAAGTAGCTAAAACTGAAAATCTATCCAGTACCACAAGGCAGCACAGTTTTATGGTTGTCCCTAGATAGAAAGGAGCTCTTAAGCTCGTATGTGAAACCTTGATTGCTGTTATACTGAGCAGAAAACATATCAGTTTTGTAAACTGACACAGGAGGCAGAGGAAGTCATGTAAAAATGAAATGAAGAAGTTAGAGTTCTACTGTGAATTTAGCCCTGCTTAAAGGAACTCTGATACACCGACGCATGGGCACCGACAGCGGCACTTCCATAGAGACTCATCCCATCTCTAAACATCCAACAGGCTTTGTTCCTCTTCTCTCAGTGGTCAAGGCAAGCTATGTGCTGTCTAAGTAAGAAGCCAACACTAGAGCTGATTGTTCATTTGAACAGATTGATGTGACTCAATTTCCTTTTGTACTCAAATAACAAACTAAACTAAAACCTACTTTACAGGGCTGAGTTGAGTTTTGAGTGTTTTTTTTTCTTTTAATTTAATCGAAGAACCTGAAGATGAAAGGTTAGCACACTGAGCAAATTCAACATACAAGCTTCAAGAAATGTTTCAAGATGAAAGCAACTCAGAGATATGAAAACACTGAGAAGTTCAGTTTCTGGCCTCCAGCAGTTTTGGTGCCAGCCAACAGCACTATCCCCAAGGAGACAAGAGAATTATCTATGCAACATCTTTGCTGGGTTCTGGCCTCATTTTACATCCAAAGAGCTCAGACTGGACTCATCAAGGTAAGAGAGTGCTCAGAGCTCTCAGTTTCAGAGTCTGATCTGACTCTGTCTGGAGTGCCTGCATTTGTGACCATTTGAGGAATGCAATTTCTCCAAGTCTTCTCTTGATTATTACTTGGTGTTTCAAGTTTTGTGGATCACTTCAAGTCCTGTGCTCAGAGGACAAGGTAGCAGGCATTTCCCTGCTTCACCCAGAGGCTGTGGGTGTGGTTTCATGATCATTCTAACCCAGGGAAACCTGCCGTGCCTGACACCCAGGCTGTTTGCTACCTTCCTGTGCGTTTCTGCAGAACTGGTGGGTTGTTTTGCCATCCAACCACCATCACTACAATGTCAGGCAGCAGCCTGTCATTATGTGGGATTAAGTGATGCTGGAACCACACCTGGTGAGTACCATTAATCATGCAGCTGTTCTCCTTTAGTGCTCTGATGGAACAATTGCACAGTTCTTTTACCGCAAGCCCACAAGTATATGGAGCATCCAAAATGGGCATCCTTCCTGTTCTGATTCCTAGTCTAGATAAAATGGTAACTGTTCTCTCAAAGCTTTCAGAGTTTATCCAGAGGCTATCTCACAGACCACAGGCTGCTGTTTGTACATTCTTTCTCACCCTCACAGCCCTTCCTTTTTCTCTTACTGACCCTTTTCTTTTTATTTTTAGTCTTTGTATCTCTTTACTTCTATCTCTTTACTTCTCTTTCACATCTTGTTCTTCCTAACACTGTAATTAATACAAAAGGAGCCTCTCAGAGAGAATCATCCTCTCATCCACAGCAGAAGATGATTTCATGATGGCAGGATCAATATTAGTTCAGCCCTGCTGGAATTGGTTTTATGTTATTGCTCACAAATCTTATGTGTTGCCTATCACAAAACCTTATGT
The DNA here is from genome assembly GCF_003945595.2 of Pipra filicauda. Lineage (NCBI taxonomy): Eukaryota > Metazoa > Chordata > Aves > Passeriformes > Pipridae > Pipra > Pipra filicauda. Next base: position 614,556 of record NW_024104347.1, read on the forward strand.
GTTGCCTATCCCATTTGAGTAGTGATGACTCTCACTGAAGTCTACTTTTTTTTTCCCCAATCGTAGCTGAAAAATAAACTGGACTAACATTTTTCTGTTTAATTTCTAGTGAAGAAACTGCTTTTTAATGTCTCTAGAAGAGACCTCACTCAAAGCTTTCCTTTTTAGTGAGCTACCTTATACTAATGATATAGTTTGGGGTCAGCGTTCATGTCGGTGGTTCAGGCATAATTTTCAAAGCCCACTGGCATTTTTATGTCTTTTATTACCAGCAGAAACTCTGAAGTTGCTTTTCATATATGTCTGCAGGTTTTTTTACTTACAGTATTTAAACAGTGAGTAATCTCTGAATTCTAGAAGATCTAATAACATGTTAGAGTGAAATCTTCTGTTAACTGTGCTAAACACTTTGTTATTTCAGCACACTTAGCTTAATTATTAAACATAAAACAAGCTTAGAGGGATAGGTGCATGCATAAGGAAAACGTCCTTTGCTTGGCTGTATATTTCTTCTCTTGATCAGTGGCACTTCTTACTTGTTAAGTAGCAAAATGCAGTAACTTGTGGTAGTTGTATGGGCTCACTGCCCATCTGAGCTTTGAGACTGACCAAATTTTGGGCAGTGGTCCTGACTACCTCTATGGGTCTGTACGGGTCCAAGCACAACGATGGTCTCTGACAGCTCAGCAGCTTTTCAGCATTTCTCTCTGCATGATCGAAAGAACATTAGATCTTGAACGTATGAGATTACTATCACAGTGAAGTAAGAAGAAAGGCTTGTTCCTTCCTGTATGTGGGCTGAGAAAACCCTCAGCTGTTCTCGGTCAAACGCTAATACCAAAGGCTCTTTTTTCACACTGGTTACGACATATGCTACGGCTGTGTGAAATGGCAAAGGGTGAAGTCACAAAAATAAGAGATTATAAGGTAAAATTCAAATATTTATTTCTATAAATGGTGAAAAAAATGTAATCTATTTCTAAGTGATATAAAATGTAGGCATTAAGCCATAACTATGATGTTTGGAACAACAAAATGATTGTACTTTATTAAAGCCACTTTGAAATATTAGCAATATACGTTGGAAAATTAATTTCCTTGTAAAACTTTTGTTATAGCAAAGTTTCTGGGAAAGCAAATTTCTCCTGTGTGTCTCTGGACTATTAGGTGGGTATGAATTTTAAACATTTAAATGCTTCTAAGGTCATACATTTTAAAGGGAAGTAAACAGAAAGATTTGTATCAGTCTTGGCCTTCTAAAGATGCTTTGCCTGATGCTTCATAAATAAGAAGCTTCTCTGAAAATGTTCTGCAGTTTCAGTCTATCACTTTATAGACAAGTGCAACAGAATTAAGAATTGCCTATTAAAACAAGTTTACTGATTTTGAACTTCAAAGGAATCAGAGAGAGATGCTGCTTTTTTAAGAGATGATTATTCAACTCTTACTTTGTTCTTTCAAAACTCTCTTTAAGATAAGGACAGATTTCATTAGCAAAGGATGTATCTACCTTGCGTGCTCTCCCCATGTACTTGTACAAAAATCTGTATGCAAGCCCAAACAACTGAACAGTCCACATTTTGCCTTAAATCTAAATAAGAATGTAGCTTTTTGTGACTATCTTCAACAAGGGCCAAAAGTATTATATCTCTCAGAAGATCATTCTTAAATTAACTTCTAGCTTTTATCACTTTTTATGGTCGAGTAGCTCAGGTAAAACTCTGTAGCAAAAATATTTGGAGCTGAAGCAAGAAGCAATTGAATTTTCATCTGCAGATCTTTATTTTCAATTTGCTCTATGTATCTAGAAACAGTTACTACCATAAGGATGTTCAGCACCCAACCACCAATCTGCTAAAAAGATGGCTCAGGTTTTGTCATAGAGCATGTACACATGATAGGTACAACCTCTTCATATTTCAGTATTTTCCCATCTTCCATTTTAGCTTTATAACATGAGTGCAGATTAAACTTGCACAATTTACACACAGACAGTGTCTTGGCTTGTTAAAGTGGTTGAATGTAGAGGCAAATAACTGAAAAAAAATCCTAGAATGCAGTTTAGTAAATCAAAATCTCATTCATAATTATGTAAAATGTGTTTTTAACACTGAGGCATGGGTTATTGCTGTCATATGCAGTATGACAACAGTTATAAGGTTGTATACTACATGGTATGACATAATTTCAAATACAATTCAGTACAGTATCTCTTCATGAAACTGTGACATTCCATAGTTAGCGATAAAGGAAGTAACAAAGGAAATGTGTCACTTCTATTTTTCATTTTCAGTAACCTTCAAAAGAAGAGTTTAGGAGAATGCCTAACAGCAGCATAACCCAGCAGAATCATTCCTCCAATGACACACTTCTGGACACCTCAGAGAAGCTCTGCACAGTTCTCATAATCCTGTACATAATCAACTTGGCTGGTGGCATCCTTGGGATCATCATGATGTCCCATCAGTTGTTTCAAAGGAGATCACAATCCGTGATGACCATTATCATCATCAACCTCCTGGTGCTGCACACCTTTATGCTACTCAGCATCCCCTTTCGCCTCAGCTATTACATTTTGCAGGAGTGGAAATTCGGGTGGTTTGCCTGCAGGCTGGCGAGTGCCCTCATCTACCTCCACATGTACCTCACGTTTGTGTTTTACATGGCTATCATCATAATCCGCCTCTTCCGGCTCGAGTTTAGGAAATGCTACACTACAACCTGGGTGGGCACTGTCTGGCTGGTGGGAGCACTGATCATCACACCTGTTCTTCTTTCATACTATGGCACCTCTAAGATATATCACCCCTCCAAATGCTTTCAGTTCCACAGGGAGATACAAGAGCCTCACATGGTGATCGCAAACTACTGCTTGATTGGGATTTTGGTGGCAGTTTGTGCTGCGCTCACCATAATCCAGCTGATGGTGATCTGTAGACTGGCTGTGAAATACTGGCCTGACATTAACTCTCATGTGGAATTCAGGGCTCAGGCAAAGAGTTTCTTCTTCATCTTGATAACATTAGTCTGCTTTATGCCTCATCATGTATTCAGAGTATATTATATCCAAAACTACCACCTTGATAAAGACCATAAACTACTCACATATAATGAAATTTTTTTAGCTTTAACAACAATGTGCTGCTTGGACATGTTGTGCTTCATAGCAGGGATAGCCCATTAAACTGTGAACTACCAGGAAATCCAGTTGCAGTGTGTCAATCTGGCTTTTGGTAGAAATAAAACTGTGTAGCTTGCACAAGCTACTGTTTTTTATCTTCTCTCTTGAAGGCAAACACAAGTCTTACTCTAGACTTTGTCCGATGTCATGCCCTGAAGCTTCATCAAGATCTTCCTCAGCTGCCCTTTTCTAGCAATGACAGCAAAAGTATCCATTCCTTTGTATTTTTTCCTCAAAGTGTCTCAGTAACAACAACCTACTGTGATCAATAAGTTGTCTATTCTGAAGGTGTAACAACTTCTTCTGTCAATTATGATACTGAAGGGAAGAGATGGAAGAAATAAATTCCTTTACAGGACATTTATATTAGTGATTTTTAGATAGCAAGGACATTAAATCTATTTAAATGAGAAGTATTCACAGAATTGGTAAGGTTGGAAGGGACCACAGTGAGTCATTTGGTCCAACCTCTCTGCTCAAGCAGGGTCATCCAAGAGTACATTGTACAGGATTGCGTCCAGAAGGTTCTTGAATATCTCCAGTGACAGAGACTCCACAACCTCTCTGGGCAATCTGTTGCAGTGCTCGGTCATCCACACAATAAAGTTCTTGCTCATATTCAGGGGAAACTTCCTGTGCATCAGTTTCTTCCTGATACCTCTTGTCTATTGCTTGGCACCACCAAAAAGAGCCTGGCTCCATCCTCTTGACACTCTGCCTTCAGATACTTATAGACATTGATGAGGGCCCCACTCAGTTGTCTCTTCTTGGGGTTGAACAGGCAACTCTCTCAGCCTTTCTCATAAGAGAGATGCTGAATTGCTCCAGCAGAGGAATAGAGATGCTCATCTTCATAGCCAGTTGCTGGACCTGCTCCAGGAGCTCCATGTCTCTCTTGTACTGAGGAGCTCGGAACTGGACACAGCACTCCAGATGTGGCCTCACTAGGGCTGAGTAGAGGGGCAGGATCACCTCTCTCGACCTGCTGGCAATGCTCTTCCTAATGCACCTGTATTAGGGAGGATTCGAGCATACTGAAATCTTGAAACCATGACACCATTGAAAGCTCAACAAAACTGAAATTTATTACCAAGAGGTGGCCAACAAAGTGAACAAACCCAAAAGGGAGGAAGGAAGAGAGGAATAAGCCCCCAGCACGACCTCCCCAGTTACCCAGCTGTTGCTCATAGTTATCTTACCAACCTAGCATGCCTATAATTACCAGAAGCTGCATCCTTGGAGAGTCAGTAAGTTCACAAATTGGCAGGCGTCCCCGCCAAAAGGCAACGTTGTCCTTGATGTGAAGCTTGCTCTCCTCCAAGAAAGAGCTGTCTGCTTTTATACAATTAACTGAGTGACCTCAACCTAGGCTGGTGTGGCCAGCACCGCCCAGCCAGAGGCCCTCAGTCCCACCCCCTTCGTTATGTAAGTGCATCTCTTCTGCACACGCGTGGCTTTCCCTGCGCCCACGTACTGCATTCAGGGGAGTCTTTTCCAAATGAGTCTGGGGGCATCCTTCATCACTATAGTCTTCAATTTCTCCTTCAAGCAACCTTGGAGAACGATTAGCCAATCACAGAACACCAATTAAATATAGTTTATACAAAAACTCCTTTAAAGGACAAAGTTCCCATTTTATCAGTGTTTGTTTTCTCATAACTTGGCAGGGAAAGAACAAAACTTTCACAGGTGGCTGGGCCGAACACAGTAAAAGTATCAGTGTAATTAACCCCTGATACAGCACCCCAGGACACTGTTGGCCTTCTTGGCCACAGGGGCATGCTGCTGGCCCATGGACAGCTTTTTGTCCACCAGGACACTGAGCTGCTTTACATCAGGTCAGCCCTCAGCCTGTACTGATGCACGGGGTTAGTTTTCCGTAGGTGCAAGACTCTGAATTTGTCTTTGTTGAATTTCAGACAGTTCCTCTCTGCCCATCTCTCCAACCTGTCAAGGTCCTCTGAAGGGTTGCACAGCACTCTGGGGTATTGGCCACTCCTACAAGCTTTGTGTCATCAGCAAACTTGCTGAGGAGGTGTCTGCCTCTTCATCCAAGTCATTGATGAACTAGTTAAACAATCCTGGGCCCAGTATTGAACCTTGGTTGATGACACTAGTGAGAGGCCTCCAACTAGTCCCTGTGCCACTGATTATGACCCTCTGGAATCTGCCATTCAGGCAATTCTTAATCCACTTCACCTAACCTAAATTCTCAATCCACTAATCTAGCCCCCACACACTAATCCAACTTTAAACAGAGTAGTAGCATATCTCGGCATAATCTTTTTTTTCTTAAATTATATGAAGTGTAAATTTAATGAAATTATATGAAAACTTATCACAACTTCACCTTTAGTTGCTTCATTCAAAAACCACAAGCAGCTCACTGAGTTATAATAATTATGTATTTAGAATGAATGAGAGCAGAACAGGCCACAGGATTCAAAACTGCCTTATGTCACCCTTCCATCATGACTGGATTTGTGGCTGTTATCCCTTAAGTCCATTGTAGCCAAAGAAATACAAGTTGCTGTGGTTCCATAACTGGATCTGGAATTTAAATTGAGGGGTCTGGTCCTCTACTGAAGGATCAGACACTGTCTAGGAGAAGGAAATATTTTATCAGCCTTCAGAAACTTTCAGCTGCCTGTTGATTTATTATCAGATGCCATATTTTTTCCACTTACACATGTAACAAAACAGAACCAGAATAAACTTACTGAATAGTTTAATCTGTTCAATGTATATTCATCTGTGTACACAAACTTGTACTAGAGTATACATTTTCTCCATTAGGCAGATTATATTCTTTGGGAATTACATCCGTTCTGGGAATCTCTGTTTTGTCTTCATGATTTAAAGGTTCTTTTTAATGATTCATTCTTTTGCTCTGCTCAGTGCAGAAGGTCTCTAACCCTTCTGCCAAAGGCCCCATTGTCATTTGCTGCAGCTTGAGGACAGATTTCTCCCACCCCAGACTCCTAGGAGTCACACAAGGGTATGCTTCCTCCTTCACATCCTCATAAGTTGCCATAATTTTAAGTCTGGCAATCTTTGATACGGAAAGTGCTATGACCCCTGGATTCACATAGATTACATATTGATTTGGGAGGTTTATAAAATACACTTATATAGTAATGCTACTGATATCTCAGATTGATGACATTTCTTTGAATGCAAGAGCTTACATTTATTCTGTTGATCCTGAATAATTGGTTTTGCCTTGACATTTTCATAAAAATCTTTGTTGAAAACTCGTGATGGTTTCAGGATCCTTTCTGCCTCTTTTAAAAGGTGTGAGCTGTCCAGGGTCCAGCAACAGGTCATCTGAAGTCTTCTGAATATCCTGCCCTTATGGCTTCCTCTAATGTTACAAGGTTCACTCTTGTTCATAAACTAGTTTGATCAGCCCATGATTTTCAAAGGTGGCAGCTAGATGTATGATACAGTACAACAGAGATGAAGTGCAAAGAGGTTTTAAAGTTGGATCTACCAAAGCATTTAGAAAAAGTGGCAAAGCTGTGGATGGTGCAACAAGTACATTGTTTTTCCCTTACTGTACTCCTGTGGCTAAATAAAAAATCTGTCCCTTGAAGAAGTGTTCTGTGTCACTGCCTCTTCTCACTGACCAGTGATTCCAAGGTGACTTACCTGGTCAAGATCAATCATCTGACATTGCTTGTCAGTCTGCTGGTAATCTATCAGTCCACCATAATAGTGTGCAAGTTTGGGAGAGAAAAAGAGAAATTACATGCATGTCCTCAGCCAATGGTAACAAATCATGGCTTGATGGCTTTGCCCTTGGCTATTGCCTGAAGTTTCTTACCTGTACCTGGCTGTGTACCTTGTTGAAATAATCCTGACACACTGACTTGACTTCCTGGAATGATGCTGAAGCTGTGTTGCCCGTCACAGCTGTCTGTTAACCACTGGCTGCTGGCTGGCATTGGACCTGCTCTGCTTGCCTTGCTTGAGTACTACAGAACTGCACGTGGCACTAAGTCTGGCTGGGATGGAGTAAACTTGCACAGCATCAAGGCTTTCTCTCTTTTCCACTCTGCCCCACAAGTGAATAGGCTGGGGCTAGACAAGTCAATGGGAGAGAACATAGGTGGGGTAACTTACCTGAAGTGGACACAGGGATATTTTATATCATATGATGTTGTGCTTGGCAATGTAAAGTGAAGTGAGCAGAAGAAGATGGAAGGGGATTGAATTCTTTGATGACTTACTCAGAGACTGACTGGACATCAATCTACTTGTGGGAGACAATAAGTGATTTCTGGCCTGTTATTTGTTTGGGGTTTTTTTCTCTTCCCTTCACCTATTAAACTGTCTGCAGCTCAGCTCCTGAATTTTGATTTTGTTCTTCATATTCTTTTCCTCATCCTGCTGGGGGTGGAGGGACAGGGGGAGCAGTAGTGTGAGTGCTCAGCTGCTGGCCAGGCCCAGCCCATCAACCACCACTTTCCTTTGCCAGAAGATTGGATGTAGCTGAAATTTGTATCTGTGGTACTTCTTCCTTGCACCCACAGCCACCCAACCTCTATTATTAACCATTGCAACAATTGTATGGAAAGTGAGGTGCAGCTTCAACTTCTTCTTATAGTTAATAAAAATTGCAAGATATTTTGCACCAAAGCTTCAGGTAGAACTTCATTCTACTGCTTGCTGTACCACCCTGATCATCACCACTTCTTCTTCCACCCAATAGTTGCTTTCTTTAACCCTACCCATGAACCACAATCCTCTCTGCTTCTTTGCCTTCACCACTGATTTCTCTTTCCTGCATTTTAATCTAAGCTCCTTTTCTTTTTTTTTTCTTTTTCTTTTTTTTTATGCTTGACCATTTTCTCTCTGATTCAGTGGCTCAGCCATGTGAGGTCAAACCACTCACTGGTCTCACTATGGTCCTCCTAATTCAGAGGATAATGGATTGAGCATTGATCTCAGTATTGTTACATGTAAGACTCATATTAAAGTGATAAACTCTCTTCAATACCCAGTCCCCCACTGAGATCTGGAAACACTCTAAAAACTGGTTAACATAGAAAATTATCACTCTTCAGAAGGATGGTCTGATAAATAAATTCCAAAAGGACAATAGTATTAAACTCAGATTGTAGAGTACTGTTCTTGCTATGAATTATGTAATGACATATCCCCTGGAAAACAGTTGAAAACGGTTGGTTTGAATGCCATTAACAGGATCCAAGTAATTCTGGAGATAATGATACACATTAATAATTGCTTTCATGTTAAATGAATATGTAGGATTATAAGCCATTTAGTCATCCCATTCATTTTTAATGTTATCAAACGAACACTGGGAAAATCCCTAGACATCCTGGAGCAAAGAAAATCAAACTACTAAATATATCTTCTGTCATTGTTCTCTGCATGAAGTTCTTGCCAACAGAAGGCAAGCAAACCAAAACCAAAATCCTATTTGTATCCCTGACTTCCTAACTTAGTTTCATAAAGGAAAGCTTTAGGTGGAGCAAGAGGATTCTTACCATCAAACATGAGTGTGCTCACTGCTGTCACAGCTACAGTGCTATTATAGGTGACCTGTTTCTATGTAACATGGGCATACCCTTTTCTGCAGTGGTAAGGGTGATGCACAAGAGGCATACCTTTCTTAATGCATACTTCCTAGAATCTGGAAAATCAATGCTTTAAACAAAATCTCTATTTGCTTCTGTTTCTTGTGCCTGCTTATAGAGAAAGGTCATACTGACAATGATGTCAGATAGGCAATGCAAGCAAGCAGAAGAACAGATGCATTAGGAGGAAACAAAGACACACTCCCACTCCCTTTTTTTTCTTCTCCACTCAAGTAATGACATTCTGAGCACTAACAGATACTGGTGGGGAAAAAGAAAGGATGACCAAGTAATGCTATTTGCCTCAGATGGATCAGGCTACCCAACCCATACATAGTAGGAAGATCATTACAATTTACAAATCCCCTTTTCCTGTCTGCAATATCTGAAGCTCATTGCCTTTGCAGTTAAGAAGTGTGAACCAAAGAAAGTGACCTGTAAGAGTTCACCAGAAGAATCAAGTGTGGGGATAGAACACTTGGAGTGTGTGTGGGATACAGACAGACCAACTTTGTCTCCATGATCTTCACTTCATGTGTTCTGCCCAGAATTCAGAGTTAAAGATGTCATCTGTCTTGTATTTTCACTGTTTGAGCCTGAACCTCTTCTATTGACTATCCGGATACCCTGCCATGAAGAGATTGGTCCCCAAGCCTAGGATTCATGTGCATCATGCTGTCCCTGTTCTGAACAGCAATTCTAATAAACTAACACTTTATTTTTCCTGTGGCAATTCTAAACATAAAAACATACTACATCCCTGCCTTTTCTCATATACTCTCCAGTTTGGGGGTTTGAGTGCCACCGTGAGCTACAGAGCAGCTATCTGGCATACAGAGCAGAACCACATGTGGCTAAACTTATGAAAGAAATTGAAAATTAGTTTATCTGTAAGCACATGGATGAAAACATTGCAGAAAAGCTGCGGGAGGGCAGCATTTGTAGCAATGATTGTTATACAGAGAATAAATACCAGACAGAACTGAACCCAGAAAAATCACGAAAAAAATAGTGAAAATAAAAAAAAAGTTACAAATGACCAGCAAAAAAAACCCCTACAATTTCTTCATGTCCTTTTTACTGTATTATTTTTAGCCATCTATGAGGAGCCACATATTAAATCCATGGTAAGTCAAGACCAGGCATTGTCACTCAAAGGGTTGTGACATAAATTGTACGGAGACATCTTGTTCATCAGCTGAATGTTTTGTGACCAGGCTGACAATCAAAGAGCAAAAGCCATCACTCAGGAGGAAACTGCCGATGAAAGAGCTGCATCACTGAAACTGTGTGGTGTAATGGCAAGTTGATAGCAAAAAATATAGTTTTTGAATGCAGTCATGGTGAGTGTTATTGCTTATGGTCATCTACTCCTTGTCATAAACTCAACAGAACAACAGGCAAGACAAGGAGCTGCGGTGAGCTGCTTCACCTCTTCCTCAGTTGTAGTAAGATTTCTTGTGTTGAACAGTTAGAGAATGCAAACTCTTTGGAGTTCTAGGAAGGAAAGAGAAAAAGTGTGACACACAAAGTCATGTGCATTGAGCAACTCCATTTCTGAATCTTTAGACTCCACAGCTTCTACCTGAACTCTTGAGAGGATTTATTTTTTGATTTACCTAATATGCTCCCAACGAATCTCAGGAACTTCTTTCCAAAAAGTGCACTCAGTGAAATCGACTCCTTGACACCCTGGTCTTTCTTCCTTGTGCTTCTGAGCTGTCTCTCCCTGCTTCAGACCCACTTGGAACTGAGACGGCACCCGTGCTTGGAGGGGCTCTCCCACTACAAGTAGATGTGTATGATCATTTATGGAAAACAACACAGGACCAAAGAGGTACCTGTAGAAACACACAAGCTGGTGAATGTCGCTAGTGAAGCATCGGACTTGCACACAGCAGACGAGGAGAAATTGGCCTCCAGATAAAGCAATTTTCTCTCTGCCAAGGAAAGATATGTTGGGGGTTCTCAGTGCCTTAGTGCTAACAAGAAAGTAGCTGCCTACTTTTAAGTCCTGGTAAGGAAGGAGAGAGATGATGAATGTTTTGAAGGAAAGAAGGCTGCAAGAGACAGACTAGAAGACATTTGACTTGCATGATAATTCTTTCATTAGTGATTTTTCTTGAATACTTGAAAAGGTTGATTTGTACTACCCAAAACATAGTACCATTGCATAAACACAGTATAAGTTCTAAAAATCCCTAGAAATAAATCGTGTTAATCTATTGAGAAAGAAAATTTTAAAAAAATAGAAACACCATGAAAAGGTAGAACCTTTATATGATATTAAACAAGAGCATAAAAATACATGCAGCTGTCATTTCATACTCTGCTTGGCAGAAGTATCAAACTCAGTGACACGTCTTACATTAGCATGCCAGTACAGTTTACTCAAAAATGTGATAATTCTTCAGCCATATTTTTAAATAAATCCATTTCCTGTGGCAGATTCTTCCTCTTTCATTTTCATATTCTCTATCCGTGGAAACCCCCTCTAAAACGTTGCAATATGAAAACCAGCAGGTGAAAAGAGTTCCCACTGGAAAAAAAGGCTGTAAATAAAGGGGAATTTTCACAAGCTTCACATTTTCTTTTCTCCCTGGCATTATCATAGCACTCTCCTTTCCTAAAGCTTAACCTAAGCAGGTGACTGCGTGTGTATTGTGGAGCCAATGAAGAAACAAATTCAGAGAGATGCTTTTCTGCAATGAGGAACACCAAGATGACTCATCTACTTCTCCTAGTGTCCCTCACTGTCCTCTGGCTCTGCTGTGAAAGCACAAAATGTCAGGGCAGAGGCCGGTGGCACCTGTCCCATAAACAAGACTTTGCAACATAAGTCACCAGGCACTCTCCTGCTTTAGCTCTACTGCTTCCCTCTACAGTTACCCTAAAAACATTCCTATTTGTAAAAAGGCATTTTTCCTAACTGCTAATAATCTTTTCCCCTAACCCATAGAACTCTTCAAAGGAGAAATATATTTTCAGACAAATGGCGCTTGAAAACCAACAGTCTTTTTTATCTCAAACTTTTGCCTTCCCTTGAAATTTTACCTTCTAACTCCCTGATAAGAGTAACAGCAGCAGAAATTACTACTGGATTCATTAAAACTTTCTAAAATTTTAGGCTGATGAACAAAATATCCCTATACAACTTATGTTCCACCTTTTGTGCTACAACAGATGGTCACAATTTATGAGTGACCGTGGGTGTGGATTAGCCCCAGCTGGCACCTAAGTACAACACAGCTCACTCACCCTGCTCTGCTCTCCTCCTCAATGGGATGGGGAGGAGAATTAGAAAAAAGGCAAAACTTGTGGAATAAGAGCAGTTTAATAATTAAAATAAAGTATCATAATAGTACTAATGATACTAATGATGATAATAAAATGATAATTGTAATGAAAAGGAGAAAGAGAGAGAGAGGGAGAGTAATAACAACTAAGAAAAACAAGCAATGCACAAATACCCAGCCCTTTCCCCAGCAGCAATCAGAGGGCTTCTGCCCAGCTTCCCCCAGTTTATGTACAAACTGAATATGATAGTCTATGGTATGGAATATCCCTTTGGCCAGTTCAGGTCAGCTGTCCTGGCCATGCTCCTTCCTGGTGTCTTATACACCTCCTCACCAGCAGAGCATGAGACACTGAAAAGTCCTTGGCTGAGAGTTAGCACTGCTCAGCAACAACTGAAACATCAGTGTGTTATCAACATTATTTTCACCCTGAATTCAACACACAGCATGGGACTATCTATTAAGGAGCAAGTTAACTCTACCCCAGTTGGAACCATGGATTTAGTGTGTGGCTCTTCAGCAATACCTGAATGTATTTGTAAGTAGCTCTTACTCCCTTTAAGGAATGAGTGGTTTGGTATCGATACATCAGATGGATGTATCTCCTTGTTGTGTGTTTTCTTTTCATCTGTTTGGTGAAATACTGGTTTTATGTTTGTGGATGGAAAAACTAACTTACCAAGCACAATAAAATTCAATGTAATTTTTTCAGGTTTCTAGACTTGAGCTAGTCTGGTAATGATGATCCTAATGCTTGAATTATTTGACTTGTTGCCAGCCAAGTTCTGTCATGAGGAGGCTAGAGATTATAAGGTTTGAGAACCACTGCCTTAAACCAAAGTTATACTGTGGCAACAATCACTTTCCAGAAGATTTGAACAGCTTATTTTAAAGCTTATTTGGGTAACAAAAACTCTTACACAACCTGGTGTCCGACTACAGATGTGGCATCTGCAGTTTAAGAAGGTTCCCACCATGCAACCACCTCAACCCAAAAGATTAGTACTAAGACCCATATCGCATGCAGTGAATGGACACAGCCCACTGACTCACAAGACAATTTCTGTGCCAAAGCAGGGGCTTTTTGTTGAAATATCTGAACAGTCTTGATGGTGACTTCCTCTGACTGCGCAGTCGGACTTGGGAAATAATCTCACAACAGCAGTATCTGCATGAGAAGCACTAGAGCAAGATTAGAACCACATAGAGGAAGGAACTCTTAGAGGTCTGCAAAATGGAGACTACAACAACAATAAAATCTTGTGTTTTATAAAAGAGAAACAGCTCAATTGCAAAACTCAGTCCATTATAAGTCAAAATGAAACAATGCAAGGGAGAATGGAAAAAGAAGAAAATGCTGTAACTCATAACCATTGGCTTATTTATTATTTAAAATGACAAAGAAGTTTAGAGAGAACAAGAGAGAAATAGGTAAAAAGACAAAGAAACAAAAGGGGCGGCTCAAAAAGATGTCTCTGAAGTAAGGTAACAAAAAGTAACAAAATATGATCGTTCAAAGATAAACAACCATTGCTGTCTGACAAACAGAGGTGGCTGAAAGATGAAATGCTAGGGAGATATTAAAGACATTTTTAGGAGAGTCTTAATAGACCAAAACCATGAATCACACTTGCAGAGGTCAAATTGACTTCTGAAATCATCCCAAATCAGAATATATATGCTTAATATATTAAGTATAATGATATCAAATTCTATTAGTTTTGTTCTAGAATTTTTCTCTTACCAGTGTGCACAGAGCTTGAAAAGGAATTCGATTAAAAAGAAATGCTTTTCTCTCATTATCAGACAGAATAAAATCTGTTTAATCAGACCTTGTCTGATCAGAGAGAATAATAATCTAATATGAAAGCAATACATCCTCTTCGCCTACTTCTGCAGTGGTGAGCTCCTCATGCAATAGCTCCTGGGAAAAAGCTCTCTGCTCACCTCTATTCCTGCACACCCACACTGCATGAGCCAATGGGATTCTGATCAAAGCATCCTACTTTTTCTGCCCATGGGTAACAGGCTGTCAGCCACTGAACAGTCTCCTTGTGCTGATGTTTCCCTGAGCAGCTGCCATTAGAGAAGGCTACAGCTGAAGTGGCATGGAGGCACTTCCACCCCAGCTAGCAGTGTCACTTTGTAATCCAGACATGGAGTGCAGTGATGTTCCTGGGATACCTCTGCCTGGGGGATTGTGGTACAGGAACAAAGTGAGAAGCCAGAGAGGAGTAAGGGCCTTGGACATTGTCTGACCTAAACACTGAACAGGTGTGGGTTCTGCTAGTCATCAGTCTGTAAAGCCATGATCCTTGGACTTTAGAAACACCCTTTTAGCACACAAGTAGGTAAGCTAGAGCCTGATGTCTTTTGCTGAATGTTTATAAGTTTATAAGCTAGAAGAGAGTCCACAGGACTTCCCACCTATAAAATCTACACAAAACTGCAATCCAGCAAGTTTTGGATCATCAGCTCTTCCTCCAAAATAAGAAGAGAATATCTACCATTCCTCAGTGCTAAGGGTAAACCCCAGCCTTTGTTTCCTGGTGAGTAATGTCCTTGCAGTAGGAGTATTTCATGAAGTGCTGCCAGCTGGCCAGTGGTACTTGGCTGGGCACTTGTTCCTGTGGAGGGCAGTGGGAATATGAATGTATAATCAGCTAGCAGAACCAACAAAACACACTTTCATAGAGTTAAATGAGATGGATGCTAGCCAGTCAGAAAAATAATTATGTGAATGCATATTAAAAAATATGGTAAGACTTCAAGCAGTTGAAATATACCATTAATCCATCTGGTAACCTGAGAAAGCCTTTCTACACAGATTTAGAAGAGGTCCTGGTAGAATATCTCAAATAGACCTGACAGTGACTCAAGCATTCAGTTTGCAATCATTAAATGACCCTGTTAGCTGCTCTGGGGAATGCCTCTTGAAACCTGTATAAACTTGCAGAGGAAAGAACTCATTAACCTCCAAACTGAGATGTAATTGTTCCACAACACAAAACCATAAGAATGTCCTGTCACTCTGTGATTCATTACTCTTAAAGGGACCATGCTACTACATGTCCTCAGATAAACCAGTGGCCATCATGGAAATGCACACAAAAAAGATTTTTCAGGACACTTAATGGAACTAACAGTGCAGGCTTCTTTACTGGATTAACACCACTTATCCCTGCCCATCAGAGTTGTAGAGAACTCCTCCTTTTCTCTTGCCAAACTCTCTTGTGTTGTGTAACAGCATTACAAGAGTAGTTTGCTTCTAAATGATATTGAAGAAAACTAATATTAGGTATGGATATGTGCAGCACTTGTACCACACTGTTGTGCCTTGCACAGCTCCAGACTGCCTCAGTATGAACCAAAGCCTGAGCAATTCTGGCTGCATGATTGTTTTGTTCCAGCAATAGGAAGAAGGGACCAATAATGATCCGTGTCCTATTCTGATGCACTTAATTTTTCCTATCTAATGCTTAGAGCTCCTCTTCCTGTCCATCAAAATGCCGGGACCCAGTAGAGATCCTCTACATGTGAAGTTGGTATGTCTCAGAAACAATGCATATATCTAGAAAGAAGTAAGGCATTAAATGTTATTAAATTACTTCACCAGTGCCTGTACTGAAGTGGAGAAGTTTTACCCATGATATTCCAATGTACATACCTCTCCCCACTGAATGTTCAGGGAAAATAGACATTTTGCAAGACCGTTTCACTGTGGCTAAAACATAGGTGCAAACTGGGTGTAATGGAACTCGTGTCCTCTGCATCAGGAAGGAAGTGATCAGCAGGTCTGCATGATAAGTGTGCTGGTGTCAGCAAGGACTAAATGGCACAAAGGATTAACACAGTTTATCTCACTGACTCCCAAGACACTGATACAGTTTACTGACAAGACCAAAATCCCAATTTTCATTGCAGACAAAGAATGATTTCAGAACTTTCTGAGAGCTACACAGAAATGCCTACCAGCAAATTCTCACTGGGAGCTGAAACCCCAGAGTTTCACACAGCAACTCTGTCAGTCTTTGACTTTAGCTTCTTTTCGTGTTTTCACATATAGTAGCCAGCAGCTATGGACCTACCTGTGGCAGTGATGGTTGATTACTTACTTGTGACAGGGAAAGAAGTGATGCTGGTCAGGATGTGTGCAACCCAGGTAGCATTTTTAAACATCCTAAACTGGTGTAGATTATGTGAGCAGACCGCATCAACAATAATCTCCAGGACCACATACAAAGAGGGTTTTTTAGAAGAGTTTTGGGGCCATTTGTGGGTGAACCTCTTGCTTTGGACCGATAGTGTTTCATATTGTAATCTCCAGGTGCCAAGCAAAACAGGACTGGCATCAGCCTCAGGTGACTATGTATTGAAACTACAGGCAGTGGTGAGTGCAAGGAATGTCGAGACTATCGAGGCTGTTGGTTGAACTACCCAGACTGGAAAGAGCAAGATTTCCTCGCACGTTCTGTCACACGTGGCTGGTAACAGCAGCAGAGACAACATCACGAGGTTTTTTTGAGCTATAGGGTCTGTGCTGTGGAACATGCTGATTGTACTACAAGCTTCTCAAATGTGTGCCCTCACTTTGCACATGAAAATAAAGGTGCTGTTGTATGGGTGAAAATTGATCAAAAGCAACAAAACTGCACCAGGTCTCTAAGAGGAACATAGCTTGTCTCTGACTCTAAAACTGTTATTATGTTGGTATGTCAGAAGCTGACTTTGCATCTCCTTTGAAGCAACTTCTGACAATCAAAGAAAAAATCCACCCAGTGAACTTTTGGTTGAAGATTGGCTGAATCAACCAGATGCTGAAACAAAGTTTGGCCACAGAAAGTATGAGCAGTTTGGTAATATTGATGGAAAGTAGAATATCACAGCTATTTTTTAAAACATTTCACTTCTGTTAGTATAAACTCAGTTGGGAGTAATGCAGAAGTGCAAGCACAATTTGATTCACTGATAAGGAGGAAAGCTAGCAATGAACTTTTCCCCACTACAATAATTTCATAGGTGAAGAAATAAGTGCTGCCCTGCAGCAAATCTAGAGCAGGTTGTGCGTAACATTTCTGGATTTATCTGTAGTCCAGCATGCAACTGCCTTTAAGTACCTGATGACACCTGCTTTTTTATTAAAAAGGGTAGCTAGGTTGAGAAAGGTAGCAACTGGAAACCAAGACACATAAATCTTTCTTTCTTTTGACTTGACTTGCTTCTGTTTTACCAAGTAGCTTTTCCTGTAATGTCACAAAAAAAAAGATCTTCAGCTTTGTCATACTAAGTGGCACACTAGTTTTATTGTGCAGAATGTTGTATGTGTATAGGCAATAGCTGTGACAGCATGAAGAGCACTACATGATGAAATTTTCATAATAATGCAGTTATTAACTCAAGTCAGACATATTTTCCAATAACTGTTTTGTATGTTTGATACCATAATCCAAATGTGCCACCATTAGAAGCCTTTTTGACATAATTATTTTCAAACTTGTTTAACAGAACTCTGGTACTTGGTGGTATCATGATATTTTCTGTTGGTTTCGGTGCCATGAAAGACTCAAGTGGGATTCAAGTGGGATTACTCATCAGCACTGTCTTCCCTTTCTCCTTCACTGTGCTCAGTTGCATCTGCCCACTTGTCAGCTTCTCAGAAAGCCTCTTACACGCTTTCATATGTGTTTCTTCCTCAGAAGTAGCCTAACCACCAAGTGACATTCTTAAACTCGTCTGCATAGTTGCTATACTTCCAACCTTTCCCTCTTAAAGAGGGTCTGTCAGGTTCTTCACCATCAGCTGAGATGGCTTCTGAACAGATTGTCGCTTGCCACCCTGCACAACCAGTTGTGTGCTTCCTCAGACAAACACAACACAAAAAACCCACTCATAATTGAGAGTATCCCTCATATTAGTGGAGCTACTGTAAACCAATCGTGGCAAGTAATCTACTGTTTGAAAAGCACACTCTGAAAAAGAGTATCAGTGCGTAACATTTCACAGAGTGTTTTTAAAAAAGATTAGAGAAGGTTGTGAAATCTTTTTTCCATTTGGCTGTAATGAATCACTCTGTGGTTTGTGTTATCTCTCCCTGTTTTTCCACTATTTAAACTTCCCTTTTGCACAAAGTCACTCACTGCTTCTGTGGCCACCCAAAAGACATCTGTGTAGTTTAAGCTGTCTTGAAGAGGTGGGTACTTTCAGCAGGCAGTCCAACCCTTTCAAAAATAGGTGTTTAAGATAAATAGGACAATTAAAATCTGAACTCACCAATCTGTCATTATCACAACTCAGGAAGTCCAGATATTTGCCTTATTCTGTCAATACTCCCGGAACTCAGTATGAAAAGAATACATGGACCTCTGGAAATATAAGGGAAATATTTTGTCTACCCCAATCTCCATCCATACTTGGCTTTAACAACCAAACTGAGAGGTCTGACACTCCCAGATCAAACATTCAAGCTTTCTGCCCTTCATATTACACAAATTATTGTAAATTGCCTAATACATCTAATTCCAGTGCCTTATAATTTAATATTCATGGCCTCATTATACCTTTTTATATTCTTTTGGAAATGTTTACAGTAAGTGAACCACACCGGGCAGTGCAATCCTGATAAATGATCCAGATTAGCTGTGCTCTTTGAAGGGAGCTATGAAGAATTCATAACTGGTACTATTCACATAACAGTGAAGCTGCTGGAGAGATGTAGTTTAGTCTCAGGTTCTTTAATATTAATCATTAATCATAACACATATCAAGTTGGTAGAAGCAGGGTATGCTGGAAATCAATCTGCTACCAACATCACTATATTTAAAAATAAATGCAAACAGCAAAACCAAGGAGATGAGAATCTGAGGTGAGCTGTAATTGAGCTACTTCATTAAATGCTTTAAGAATTTATTTTTTCCCTGCCCCATCTCTCCTTCAAAATGATAAGTTAATCAGCTAGAAAAGTACACAGTGAATTCTCATGTCTGCATGAGTCTATCTTTCCTTTCTCACAGAAAGGTAGTCCTCCATTCATAATTTTACATTAATAAGTGGTGTGTTTGGAGTAGTAATCTTCACTTTACATAATCCTCTCCTTTATAGACATTTGCTTTCAACTGGGAGCAAATGCTAAGCTGATCATGCATAAGATACATACATAAATGTCAGCTAACTCAGCTGTCTTCTTCCTCCACTTCTCAGTATTGCTGCAATAGATGATGTTGAAGTGCATCAGTGCTGACACTTTTATCCCATTAAAGCTCTGAAAATGCACATCAGTGGTACTGTAATATTATCATTCTTTACATTTTTCCCTTCTGGCTGAACAGACAACACGATCGATGACAGAAAGCCTGGTTAAGCAGAAAGTAGTTACTAGTAAAAGAAGCATTTCAATGAGTCACAAATAAAGATTTAAAGGCAAACCAGAACGTACAGTTAAACACAGGTTACAGATCAATTTTCTGTAAAAAGCAAACTGTCTTTCAGCTATAACTTATTCTTTGATTGAAAAAAAAACTTCAGAAGACAAAAGTATGCATACAGTAGCCAAAACTATCCCGCTTGAAGTCCACGAGAGCATGGTTTCTGGAACCTGAAACACATGAAGGAATGATAAAAATACAATCCAAACTCAAAAGAGAAAGAGAATCAAGAAGTGAGAAAAGCAAAATTCAACATACATGCAGACCTGGGGAAAAAAAGGCAGAAAGGAAGAAGACATGTTTCCTCCACAAAAACAGAGACTGCCACTCTGGCATCTTTTTAAATATTTGAAAAGAAGCTTTTTCTGTGACAGAAAAGGGAAGAATGAGTAATATAAGGGCTGACACAGAGCTATGCTTCATTATTTTATTTTGTTTCTATAGTTATTCTTGAAGTCACTCTATTATAATCTGAAAGATAAATACATAGATTTCCTTAGCATACAGAAAAAATAATATTAATTTCCTCAAGTCTTACTATTAAAGGTAATTTCAATCTTGCCACAGAAGGGAGTTGCATCCACAAGTATGTATCAAACCACTGTTTCATCATCACACAGGACTTGTGCGTTTTTGAGGTATGCTCTTTACCAGTTGTTAGAGCTGCTGCCTGTCAGCTCACCCTCTCACAGTTTCTCCCAATGCAGTTAATGCCACTTGCTGGTTTTCTGCTGCCATTACAGGTTTCCGTGCTGCATTTAGCTCTGGGGAGTAAGCTTAGGACACCTCATTCAGTTCAGTAAATTTGGAAGTTAAGATTATGGTAAAACTGAAGCTCCAAAAAATCCCATTACTTCACTAGAAAATCTACCAATTTGTCACTGGACAGTACGGCAGTAAATATCAACACCACAGTCTAGCAGCAACTTGCAGGCAGGCTAGTTTTGCATTAAACAACTCTAACCTCTTGTACAATTGTTGTGTTAATTGTGCTATATGCAAAATTCCTACTCTTGTAGGAAAATACGAGTATGACGGAAGCATCATGGAACACAAAAATCCAAGAGAAATTATCAATAAGGAGATTATTTCAAAGTGTATCTTAATTAAATACCAAGTAATAAAGTTTCGTTAAGAAAATGCCTGAGGTGTATCTGAAGAATTCACCTAGATTTGCAAACTAAAAATATTTAACAGTTTATTCCTTCCTTTTTCCAGTTGGT
Organism: Pipra filicauda; assembly: GCF_003945595.2. NCBI lineage: Eukaryota > Metazoa > Chordata > Aves > Passeriformes > Pipridae > Pipra > Pipra filicauda. Next base: position 635,284 of record NW_024104347.1, read on the forward strand.
TCTTATTTTGAGGACAAAACATCTCTAAAGAAAGAATCTGGCTGCAGGAATAGAGAAACACTGATAACTGCGCTGCTGCTTGGGTGTTTCTGTGATATCACATGTCTATCACTTCAGAACAGCAGGAGAAAGTAAGTGTGAAATTTTAGTACAAACTTGTTACCATTCTGTGAGCTGTCACCATTTCCTCACTCCAGTCCTCCAGCATTTATGTTTCCCTTCAGGATCCAGTTCTGCTGAGGTACTAACACAATTTAAAGGCAGCTCAGGAAACATTATATCAAATTTTTAAAATTTACAAAATCATTCATAACCACTGGACTCTGCCATTAACCACATCACATAACTCCCTTAGCTTACTGTTTTGAACTCTTACAATTAAAAAAAAAATCAAAAGAGTACAAACATTGGGCAGGATGAACTGGGCCAGCAAGAGCCAAAGTATTTCATTTTATCCTTTTATTTTTTTAAATGTTATTAAATTTTTGTTTAGAAATTTTCAGCATTCTGAGTGGCATATGTAGAATTAATCTCCTTGCCTTCCGCCCCATGGACGAAAAACTCACAAATCCAGGCTGCCCAGTGCTGGGGAAGGACTCACCAGACTGTAAGTCATCATTTTAGAGATACAGCAGTGCAAAGTTCACAGGTGCTGTTCCTGTCAGGTAATTGTGTTGAGATGTTTATGCAGGCCCTACATTAATTCATTTTCACAAATCAAATTTTGCTTTAATGAAAAAATAGAACCAGAAAACAATTTTCTTGCAAAACTCTTTGTGTCTTGGTTTACTTCTGTGTTTGGCTTGGCTCTCCACTATCATGTAATTTTGAGGTGCACCATCCATATTCCACTCATCAGTACTCATTTAAAGGACCTGGAACTGCCCCAAGACCACTGGGTTAGCACACAGAAGTAGTTCAGGATCTGACAAAGCCTGTCTGACTTCACCATCCTGCATGGCCCAAATCAGCATGTACTTCAATTTTGGCACAAGAATAACTTTTTGATATAATATAGTATTTAAAAACTCATCACATTTTGTTTCATGAAGCACCAGGTAAACTTTCCTGTTTGTAGAAATGGATCTTTTGGGTGTACAACTTACTGTTAAATCTGAGAGCTTAATGCATGAGAACATATATACAGTATTAGTGTAAACATGCAAGGATGCTCACATAGAACTAAGAGAAACAATTAGTAGTTGAAAACACAAAGACAGTGAAATGTCTGAAATCAGTCAAGTATTTGTCCATGTAAAACAGACCTTGTAAAGCACTCTCATTCTTGCTATGCAGTAAGTGAAGGCAGCAGAACAGATGAAAGGATTTTTTAACTGGAAAATGAACAGGACTAAGTCTGTCTCTCTGTCCTTCTATAATTTTCTGCTTTATTTCTGTATGGATAATATATTCTTGCTTTCCTATTTGTTCTCCACAGTGGAAAAGTCTTATCTCCCACACCAAAGCCTCAGGGAGGCCAGCACTGGACACACATGAGGAGCGTGGAAGCTGATCATGTTTGGCAGGATCTTCAAGAGATCCCTAACTCAAAGGGAATTCTTGTTTTACTCCAGATTGTTGATGACAAATCAGTCTTACTACTTTTGAGCTGGTGCAGTGCCCTTACAAAAATCAGTGCAAGACGCATATTATGACACAGTAAAGGAGTTTGCTTCCATGCTGTATTCAATTATAGATGGGAACTAATTCCCAGAGTTGCAAGAACATTTTGAAACAGTGTTCAAACAGTGAATAAAATCTCAGATTGGCTTGAATGTATTTTGAGGAGCTCAGGCAGGTCTGAATATATACCAAAGACATAAATTTATCATTTAAAGGAAAAGAATATCAGGCAACTGATATTCTAGCTGCAAAAGCTTTCTTGCTGTGCTTGACACCACTCTGCTTAGCTCATACACAGCTTAGTGAATCCGATGCTTCTAGAATTTCTACATGACATTTCAGAACCAAGGATATGTTTTCCAAGCATGCCTTTATGAGGTTTTAATGGTGATACAGATGAAATTTGTGATGAACTTGCGGTGCTAATAAGTACCATACCCATAAAACTGTCCTCAAAAGATACCTCTGCTGAGTTGCTGCATGAAGCTCCAGGCATCTTTAACAACACTGGCAACTGTTATGGCAACAGGTAATCAAAACATATCTACCTTGATTCTAAGACATAACAAGCTCATTTAAGTGGTTTAGTTACGTCATCTGTTGATGACATTCTAAATCTTGATTATTCAGAATTGTTTGATGGATTCAACATAGAAGTTTACAAGTGAAACTAATCATATTAGTTCTAATGGGTTGCAAAAGATTCTATCTAATTTATACAATAGGGAGTTCAAGATAATTACTTTTGTCATATGATATGCAATGCATATAGTTTGAAATAAGAAACCATATTTTCCAGGATGTTTGTTCTTAAAAGCATATGCATATTGATGGTACATTATGAAATTCCACATTATTTCTTTTTTTAGGATTTGTGGCATTTGTTGGCAAGTTAATCCTTTCTATTTGCAAGAGACAATGTTGTAGCAGATATTTTATAGTGTTATATATTCGACTTCTCTACTCATTTCAAAGAACACACTTGTAAAACCGGCAGGACAAATGATTTCACTAAAGCAGTAATTTGTATTTCAATTCCATTGAAGGACAAGGTTGAGGGAAGGAAAGCCAGAAATCAGCAACAGGAAAGAAGAACATAACTGAAAAATGTAGAAAATTCAAGGCTGATTTTCTGAATTAAGTTCAAATGCTGAAAAAATAATATGGCTTCCTTCCTGTAGGTTTGCATTCTGACTGTGCACTCGTATATACAAATTTCATATGCAACCTTCCCCTGTAGTAAGTAATATTTGGAACACTACATTTATATTATGCTACAGCTTTCACAATGTATCTTCACTAAGTTTTGACCAAGGATATGCTGCTTGCCAGTGAAATAAATAATTTTGCCTTTTTAAAATGTGGTATACAGGGTTTACATCATTACCACATCGTATGAGACTCCAGTATTGGATGTTTCTAGGACCTCCTAAATTAAACTCTTGGCAAATTTAATCAAAAGTAGGTCAAAGATGCTGCTGGTATAGCTGTCTATGCCACAAAAATTTACATTTGCTGTGTATGGATGCAGAGTCAGGTAAAAAAGAAGAGGCATGAGAAGGTGGTGACCAATCAGTGCAATTCATGGGAGGAGCAGGTCACTTCTTTGGCTGTGCAGCCATGAAGTGATAAGCTCTGAGGCACAGCTTGGGCAAGAGTGTGGTGAACACTCTGTGGACCACTGCCACCCTTCTAGCAAAGTCATGATGGAGAATCTGGGATTTCCAACACCTGGGTAGACATTCCAACCCCACTGGCCTCACAAGTCCTAATGACAGAAAAGTCAATGAGGCCATGTGGTGCACTTGGGCTAGGGCTAGTCCACCACAGTACTCAAGGAAATCACTGCGACAAACCATCAAGGCCTTGCAAACATCCTGCTTGCATTTTTTGAAAATGATTAGGTTTGCTCCTCACCCTTAGCAGATCTTGTACACACAGTCCTTCTCGAAGTATAGATCTGTATCTGCATCTTCTCTCTATGGTGAGCCTGTAGGACTGGAAGAGTGTTTGGCACTTGGGTTGTGTGCAGCAGCCATCCTTGCAACCAGGAACACCTCCTATGCACATGAAGTGTACACATGCACTGACTACAGCAGGGACACAGGAAGGAAACCATGGCAGCAGAGGAAAATCTGTTTTTGAGATGACTTAGAGGTGATTTTTGATCCTCTAGCATACAACATACTGGAAGCCCCGGGAGAAACCCAAGCTGTAGCTCACAAATACAATGAGTCATACAGCCACAGGCTTGCTCTGTATCATCCTCTGCCAGCAGGATCCTTCTTCTATAGATAAAAATACATCTCTAGCCACATAAAAACTTCCTGTTTCTGCTCACAAGTGACTATTACTCTCTGTCCCAGTCACTGCCCTGTTTGACGTATGAGCACTCATTACATGACCAACTCCCTGACTTCATTTTCCCATCCACAGGAGTATATGACAGAAACGAACACTTGTGGTTTGTCTCATGCTTCTGTCATATACTGAGGAGGTACATAGCATTTATCCCTCAAAGTCCTTAGCAAATAAAGTGGCCTGTGCCAAGTGAAAGCTTGACTACTGCTGGCCTGTGCAGCACTGTTATATGCAGAAGGACTTGGTATTCACTAAACAAGTTGAACCAGCATAAACCCTTGGATGTTAAATTGACATCTGAAATGGGATCCAACATTTAAAATGTTTCTGAATGTCACACCAGTATTCACTATTTCTAACCAGCAGTCCTCTGAGGACTGAGGTGTATTTTTAAAATCTACAGTTGGCTAAATGGTGTGATGATTGAAGGCATTTTACCAAGACCTGTTTTCTGCCCCTAATAATTTTATTAACTTAGAACAGATATACAACAAATTGTTTACAAATATATAGTCTTTTTCACTTGCATGGATTGGATTAGAATCTGAAAGAGTCAATAAAGAGAAATCAGTGTAATCTTTTTCCTACAGAAGCTTAAATGAATACAGCTTGAAAAACTTTAAACTCCTTTAGCACACTCTTTAGACTCAGAAGTTAACAAAATTTTGTTTAGGTGTAGCCTTCTCAGTTTCCCCTCTTCAACTACCTCTGCCTTGTGTGCTCTTTCCGTTTATAAACTACCTATTATCCTACTTTTTCTTTTAAATGAGCATATAGTGCCAATTAGTAGGGAATTTAAATGCAAAACCAAAACAAACTTAAAGCAGCCAAATTGTGCTCGAACTGCTTGATCATTTTATTCATTATGTCCATAAAAACATACCTCAGTTAGTCTCCGGCAAAGTTTTTAGTGGCTCTTTTACTGTGTTAATTTCCACTCCAACCTTAGCAAGGAACAGTACTTCATATACTACAATTACAGCTGTGGAGATATTAGCCTGTTCCATGACTGGAATGTAACAGCCTATTCTGCTTGGACTACATCACAATTCAAGTATTCATGTAATTTCCCATCATATTTTCAGGTCTGGTATTCTCTAAAGCCCTAATCCTTACCTCAAGCATATTTTGGTGCTCATCTCAATGTAACAAGATGATGAAATTGTTTGATCCTCTATTGTTTCTGTCCTGCTGGGATTCACAACCATGCTAAAGCTTTTCACATATACCTGTTCAGATTGTCTCTGCAGATGAAGTTCTCCCAGTCAAAACAGGAATATGCAACAAGGTCTTACTAGTTGAAGATCCCTAAAATATAGAGAGGTCTGAGTTCACTCCAGCTGTGTTAACTATTCTGGAGGTTCTTAAATGGAACTCTGGAGATCTTTAGATCTGATAAAATAGAAACCACTGCTGCATCTGTACCAGTCAACTTTGATTAAACATACTTATATGAACCTCCATCCATCTTTGTTACCTGATATCTTGGGTTTTGCTCTTCAATATACAGGAATGTGTTTCAAGTCAATCTTTCTTCACTTTCCAATACTTTCCAGATCCCATTGCAAAGACCAGCCTTCTCTATCTCTCTTTAAGTAGCGGGCTACTAATAGAAAACTGTACATGAATCTGGTTAATCAGTGTATTTGATACCGCCAGAGAGCAGACTGCTAGTCTGTTTTCAGCTGGTCTAGGTATGATCCCAATCAGAGATACCGGTTTCTTCCATGAGGACTACTTGAGCTGTGGGAAGACATATCTCACTATTCTGTTGTGTTCATGGGTGGGCATATATCATAGCTAGAAAGGATGTACCCAGCATACATCCCTGATTTTTCTTGCTCTAGGAAACCAAGTCCTAGAGGTGATAGCCATATTATTTGGAAGGATTAATATCCATTTTATAAAGACTTCTAAATCACTAAATTATCTCAGTTCTTTTGCATCTGTACATTTTCTATACATTCCATGTTAACATGCATAAGACTCTCTTATGGTACAAATTGTGCAAAGGTTTATGTATTAGTAACTTCAGTAACTTCCTTTAGGATTTTTAACCCTTTTAGGGTTACCACTCATGTTGTCTTCTGGGCAAATTAGGGGAATGTACCTACGACTGTCAGGTGGTAGGTCATTCTCTGAAAGCAAGCTGTCAATTCAACTAAGTTAATCACCACTTATGGGCAAAACTAATTGCCCCTCAAACCTCCACAACTGTAACCTGTAGTAGACTCAGACTGCTACCCAGAAGCTAACTGCCTGGTTTTGGAGTCATCTGATGTCTCACTTTGAGAGCACACAAGCTGGTGTGTCACAATAAGCCCTTACAGAAAATTGTTTATTTATTTTATGCTGTTTCTTTTTTTATCAAATCAGTTATACTGCATAGAATTATCCCATCAGCAACAGTCTGTGTGACAGAGATCTGCACCTGTAGCAGCATGAATCACTTTCTTCAATTTGGCACTTTCTAAACCATAACAGTTATTTTTGATTTCAAGAAATGAAATTTTCTACCATTTTACATACTTTCTTTCTGTTTTTCAGAAAAGTACAAAAGATCTGAAAGTTCTTCCACTGCTATAAGATCCATGGTCTACTTATGGCTGACGCAGAAAAAGAAAGCCAATAACATTGTAGTGGGCTGTCCCTGGCTGGATGCCAGGTACCCACTACAGCTACCCTCTCACTCCCCTCTGCAACTGGACAGAGGAGAGAAAAAAAGCAGCAAAGGATTCAGGAATTGATATAAGAGCTGGGAGAGGTCACTTACTTATCACCATCACGGGCAAAACAGGCTGAAAGTGGCGATATTTACTGAATTTATTACTAACAGGGTCAGAGCAAAAGAGTGAGAAGTAAAATAATCTTAAAAACACCTTCCCCCCACCCCTCCTTTTTCCATGTTCTTCCTCCTCCCCTCCCCAGCAGTTAAAGAACAGGCTGCGTCAGCCTTTTAACATTTGGTACATGAGCATTACCTCATTCTAGTGTTTCTCTTCAAGACTTTTTTTTCCTAATATATAAAAAAGTGGTTGCTCATGAAGAAAGTGGTCTGGATAAAGAAGTTAGCAGTTTGTGAAGGAAACCCCAGAAACACAGCCTGCTTTGGGACTGTAACTTCCACATGGTAGTTGGGTTAAATATCTCATCTTTTGTAGATCTGCTTAATTTTGTATGCCTATGAAGGTCTCAGAAGTTGTTTTCCTACCTCATGCAGGAAAATAAAAGTTATTCAAGGGCACTCCTCCTCTTCCAAGCAGGCCAATGCAGAGTTTGTACTAAGTCCAAAGCTAGAGTTTTCCAGTAAATAAATGTAGGAAGTAATTTAGCATTAGCTATATAAATGCATTATTTCCAACCTGAATGCAAAGTCTGTCTTGCCACCTAATTGATTTAATCCAAGCCGTTAGGGCATAGCATAATCTCAGCACTGAAAACTGCTGTAGCTCTGTGGAAATGTTGCCTCATTCCCACTGCAGCAGAATGAACATCCTTCAACTCAGGAAAATTTAACTGTGAGGAAGAACATCTATTCTAGTACCTCTACAAGCTTTTACTCTACTTTTTTCTTCATGCTAGTTTCAGGAAATAAAGGTAACCTTGGTGAGCAGCACCAGAAAGCTTAAGAAAAGTAACAAGAAAGTCACTGAAACTAGATTTTCTTAAGATGTGGTAGATATACGTAACAGCACGTAGTAAGCCTGGGCAGGGTTTCAAAAGTAAATTGGATGCACGGATGATTTCTGACTCAGGAACAACACACATACATGTAATGTCTGCTGTTTAGAGACACCTATATTTGACTTGTGAACATTCTCAAACCTATACCTCCATAAAGAAATTCTCACCAGCTGCAATGCCTTTAAGAATTTATACATAAAAACCGCCACACTGTACTCTGGACCAACTGTGATTTCTATGTGTATAAATGAACTTTACCTTTATTTTCTGTTAATTTTTGGGCCTGCTGAGATGCAAGCATGCATCTGAAAACGATAACTCTGTTCTGAACTGGTATGGTCACAGACCTGCAATGATAGTGTGTGAGCATTAGCAGTCACCACTGTTTGGCTTTCAAGACCCTCCTTTGGTCATCATGACATCCACAAAAAAATTTCCCCTTTTAGTCCTCATTATCTCATAATTTGCAAGTAACACAGAGTGAAGGTAGATTGCTAATTAGGTGCCAAGACTGATTTTCTTACTTTAAAAGGGTAAGTTTGGACTCTGCCTAGGGTAAAAGAAACAGAGGAGAAATACTGAAGGAAATGGTGACTCTTCCTCCGACCCCTGCACTCCCCAACTCCCTCCTCATTTCCCTCTCTGCACACCTGCAGCTCAGCTCCTTGTGCCCTGTCAGCGGCAGACTCACAAAATAAGGTGGTAGGGGAAAAATAACCCTTGGAGATTGAGCAGAGAGGGGGGCTGGGGCAGGCTAAAGGACAGGAGAGGCTGTTAGAGCCGTTGGGGGGTGACAGTTGTGCAGCTGCGGGAGAGTCCCCAGGTGAGCGGCTGCTCCAAGGCAGGGACAAGGTGGGCAGGTGGGCAGGGGGCTGGCGCTGCCTGTCTGCTCCCGGGTGGGCACCCACCTCAGGAGTGAGTGGCGCCCAAGACGATGTGAGATGGTGTGCTTGTCAAGGAGAGTGTGTGTCAAACCACTGGGTGCACGAGCACCTAGGTGCTCTTCCAGGTTACGTACGGCACCCTGCGTAGATACTGTCGCCCCTGGTGTGTGCCTGTGCATTTTCTCACTTCTCATGTTTCTCTGTGTGTGTGTGTGTGTGTGTGTGTGTGTGCGTGCAGGAAGGGGTCTTACACCTGCATCATGCGGGCTCACCCAGGCCTGCTCGTGGAGAGGGCCTGCACGGATGACTGTCCACCTGTGTAGTGGAGGTGTGTGTTGGCCTGTTTGGGTGCCTGCAGAAGAATGAGTCTCTGCATGCACTTGTGAAAGCATACAGGCATGCATGTATGTGCAAGCTGCAGTGTACCTCAGTGAGTGTTTTCCATCCATGATTTCTTGTATTTAATCCAGTTTCATAGAATTCAAGGGTAGGGAGCAGATGGTCCATCAGACTGCTATCTAGGAACACACAAGGATCTGCTGTCATACACAAGAACTTATGCACAGGGAACTATATGTCTGTATGCATGCATTTACACACAGGTGCATGTAAAAATCTCACAAGCTCTTGAGTATCTTCACATGTACATCTTCTATGTATATATGTCAATGAGGGTTTGTACTAAGATATAGAATGTCTGTCTGCAAAGACTGTGCATATCTGAACGTCAGTTTGACACTGCATCCGGGTGTGCAGCCAGGTCTGGTTTTATATCTGACTAGTTCAAGGAAGCAGTCTTGGTTGTAAAATGTGTAGTCAGAGGTGTAGCATTTGCACATCCATGATGAAGTACGGATAGCAAAATGCCTTGTATCAAGGCTAGAGAAGCATCTTGTCCATAACATAGATAATGGAGAAAATATGCTGGCCTGTTCAGATTTTATCAGTATAATACTGACTGCATTACTGAGAGAATGGTATGTGAAAATTATATTTAAAAGTATAGATGTCATGTGTATCTTCACATGTCTGTTTCATGCAGCTACTATTCCATACTAATGTGTATCTCTATATTTGCATACAACAGCAAGTGTCTGTTCTGCAGTGCTTTTGTTTGTCACCTGAGCCTGTATGACTGCATATTTTTAGTTGGGGAGTGTGTGTAGGACCATTGGGATGTATAGGCCATTATCACATGTGTGGTTTATGTTTTGCAGATCTAGCCTTACAACACTTTGATTGTCATTGCTCAGTGACAGAAGGTAACACTGAAAGACATGCTCTTTTGCTGAAGATTTCCTACTAATATGCCGTATTTCCATCTGTTAGTTTCCTCTAGATTCAATAGTAGTATCATCTCCTCAGTCTTTAAAAGACAGAAATTAATGCCATGCTCTGTCTCACTACCTGGGTTAAGGGATTTGAAGAAAGCCTGCATTTAAAGTTTTATTTCTTAACAATATTTTTAGATCAGTGTTTAGATTAGAGTTCTCACATTGACCACTATGCCTCAGTCTGTGATCTGAAGGGAGCAGCTTTGATGGGAATATCAGGATAGTTCAAACTCTGGACATATTTGCTTGTTGACTTGTCAGATAACAGTGCCAGTGGAGGTCACATTCATGGTGGCACTTTCATTTTACTCAAGATGAAGACCCCCATCTTAACCAAGAACTTTGGAAACTCAGGCTCCTGATGCAGTGATAACATTTATTGTTCAGTCAAGATTCATTTGGAAACAGAAGTCAAACTTAATCCACATATGTATCTTAACTGAAATCGTTGTCCTGCCCAGTTCACAGTTAATTATCTACTGAAAAAAAAAAAAAGAAAAGAAAAAAAGAAGGACATTGTTTATTAATGACAGAATAATGAATGTATCAGGATTTAGTTTGGGAGATTAGTTATGGGGCACAAGTATGTCATTGCTTTTCGTGTATCCCAGCAGACAGGAGGGTCGATTTGATGTTATCAGAGTGGAAGCTCTTTAATCAATATTTTTCTGAAATGGTCCAGTGTTACAGCAGCTGTCATCCCATCAAGGTCCCTGTAGCTAATCTAAAGAATTATAAGCTTGAAAATTGTTGAGGCCAAAAGTTTTGAACACCCTAGGAAATTAAGAAAGTAAATTTTGTTCTGTTTCTTTTACTATCAGGGCTTGGCAAACAAGTTGTATATTGCTCCACAGAATTCCCACATGGGGTATTAACTGCCATTGCTTTAGGAGCTTCAGTTGAGTTAATTCTAAGAGAATCAGAAGGCAGTGATGTTCTGAAAACCATATAAATCAGTTCTGCACGTCACACAGTTTTTTAAAAAACTGTTAAATGTGCTTCATATTTTAATGTTTCCCATAATTACAGGGAAATGGCAAGCAAGAAGAAAGAAGTCCCACTCCAGGTATAAATCTTAATGGCTTAAACTATTTGAGAGAGGAAGAGATGTTTTTTCTCCATTTTAAGATGTTAAAATATCAGTTAATTTTATTTCAGATCATAATAACCAATCAAGACCAGTGGGATGAAATGCTGCAGACGAATGGTATAGTAGGTACTAACAGTTGCTATTTTCTGTTTAGTCTCTCATGGAAATATGTAGTTTTTCATACTTATATTTCACCTTTAATAGATACTCATAATGAACCAAGATGACTAGTGCCCTATTATCTTTTAAAGAAAGGCTATATGAATATATATTTATAAATGTATGTCAAAGAATCATTTCCGATATGGTATTGTCTATGGTAGGGGGTTGGAAACTTCCATGGAAGTTTTTCCCTAAAATTTTGCACAGACTAAATTAATACTGCTGCATTCTTGAGAGTGCATGTTCTATGATGTATATTATTCCCAGTTTTCAGTTCAGTTAGTCCAAAACCAATGCCTCCTAGGAATTGTATTTGGGTAGGAGGAACAAATATGTAATAGGATCATATCTACAGAGGGTTAGTAATGGGAAACAAATGATCTGCACAGGTCAGGGAGGTAAAAGTCTTGCAGAAAAAAGACCTAGATAAGAATGAAAAGCAACAGTGAGAAAATAAAAAGAACAACTAAAAGGAAAAGGAATGTGAGACAAAAGATATTGTTCAAATTAATAACCTCAAATAGTCTCAAAAGTAAGTTTTCTATGTAAAAAGTAATTGAAATGAAAGAGGAAACCCTAATGTATCCACTGAGTACCTTGACTTATTCATGATGCATTCATTGACTAGAAGAGGACTGAAAGATACATGAGAATGCCTCCCCAGTGCTGTTGCAATCTAAACATAAATGTGTCTCATTTTATAAGTTCCACAAGTCAGCTGTTTGTAATTCCAAACTATTACATTTTAGTAATAGATGTGTATCAAGCTTGGTGTGGTCCTTGCAAAGCTGTGATGAACGTATTGAGAAAATTGAAGAATGATTTTAGTGAAGACAATGTGTTACATTTTGCCGTGGTAAGGATGCAAATTTTGTGTGGGACTTTATTAACATTTTAATTTAAATATATCTTCTTATCTGCATATACAGAGCTTTCATTTTACTGTCTTTATGATGAGTTGTCATAATTTTGGCCTGCTTGCCTCTTCTTCTGCATGTCTTCTCATATGGTTTTGTCTAGAAGTAGATTAAAAATGGAATAAATATGTAGGAAGCTATAATAAAATGAAGCTGATATCCCAAAACTTTTGTTTTTCTTGATGAGATTGCAGAAATATTCAAAAGCCAGCCTATATGATTTTCAGTTTTATGTCTTTATATTATGGATTATCACATTTAAAATTCTTGTGTCCCTGAAAAACTGTTGCATTTTTTATCTCAAATATTCCCTTGTATTTCATTTTTAAGAGAACAAAAAAGGGGAAAATTAAAAATAAATTATCACTGAACTGTAGTAGTAAAAATACCTATTTACACTAGTAGTATATATATACTTCTTCCTTTATGTATGTTATTATAACCTACATGAGAAAATAGTATCAAGAGAAGACATTATTCCATGATTGATTGCTGTAGTATTGAGAAGACAATTCCATGTTACCAAAACAGTTCTTTCTTCATCACCATAAGGACTGTTACTTGTATTTAGGACTGTAGTTTGAGTTTGTAACACCAAAGCATGTAGGAATGGGGTTTTTTGGGGGGCAAAAAGGTTTACACATATCAATCTATCTGTATGTATATATATATATATATATATGCATACACACTTTTGTAAGCAAATAATCTTTTTTGTCTGACTTCAGGCAGAGGCTGACAGCATTGAAACTCTGAAACCATTTCGAAAAAACTGTGAACCTGTGTTTCTTTTTTGTGTTGTAAGTACATCACATCAGTTTCTTTTAATGTGCTCCCTACTTTTGCCTTAACTTTTCAAGATTTTGAAATAGATGTGAAGAAGTATAAATTCTCTCTTTACATTTTACAGTATGTAGAATGGTACCATCAGATATTGTTTACTTGAGCTGTCTCCCATTCCTAAATCTGGTGGCTCTTGAGCACATTTTGTTGTGGCTGTTGCACACATAGCCACAGAAGAGCTATGGAAGACACTGTTTTGGTAGTTACTTAGTGAGAAATCCATGTAAGTTTTCCAGGTTTGCATCACATAAAGTGCCTACATGTGATTACACTGGAAATTATTATTTTATGCACATTTTCCATCAAGGAAATAGAATTTACAATTCCTGTTGCTATAAAGTTTTTAAGATAACAAAAATGTGTTTGTAACACTTGCGGAACTGCAGCAATTAATCGTATATTTATGATTTCTCACTGATGGACACAGATAGACTATTATCCTAGGACACCACCATGGAATACTGCTCACTTAGGAAGTGGTGGGGTTTTTTTACTTGAGGGTGTCAGGATTTGAATTCCCATAACTAGGGACCACAAACAACGATACTTTCAGGACACTTTCAGGTCTGAATCTGAATGCTGCCTAGAGGAGTTAGTAGTATCTTTGGTCACCATTAGTTAGCTTCGTTATTGCGCACCTAAACATGGTAGAACATGCTCTGGAATCCAGTGCAAAAAAAAAAAAAAAAAAGACCACAGAAAACTCCATGTTATACAAATTACAAGCTAGTAGAATCCATATTTGCATTTGCTTCCAACTGTACTGTTAATGGTGAGCCTTGAAAAAAAACATGGAAAATTAGGTAGAGAAAGAAGTGAGGAATTAAAAGCAGGTTAATTCTGAACTAATAGAGACAGTAGTAGCTTTGGTATTCCTTCATGGGCACAGGAAGTAGTCCTGTAGCTAGAAAAATTAACAAGATATAACATGTTTCAAAAGCTGAAGTAAATGTGTAGACTAAAAGATGGAAACTCACTGAAAGTGTTATTTTCTCTTTTACAGAATGGCAAAATTATTGATATAGTGAGAGGTGTAAATGCTCCTCTTATAATTAAGAAAGTAACAGATCTAGTGGAAGAAGAGAGGCAAATTGCAGCTGGAGAGAAGGAACGCACCGAGGTACTCACAAACCAGATACTTACATATATTTGTGTGATAGTGTTTTAGGTAATGTTTAATTTTTTGTATTTTTGTCTTAACAGTAAAGTGATATATGTGACAGGCTTTTTTTGCAGAAATTTCGTAAAACTATCTGCGTTCCAAGAGACTCTTAAAGATCACAGGCAGTGACATCTTTCACTAGATCGGGTTGTTCAAAGCTGTGGGGATTGCTCTGTACTTAAAGAATCCAGTTTGCTACAAAAGCCTGGACTTTCAACAAGTTTATTCCATCACCTTTCACTCCTGACTTCCAGATGACATGAGGACATAAGGACAGCTTAGTCTGACTTCAATAGCCTACACTGCAAACAACTCTACGGTCGGAATTTATAGTAATAGCAGAATTAATCCTCCCTTGCTGGATATTCTCTCCAGAAAAAACAAATATCCATTATGGCTTAAAAACTTAAGAAATTTACAGATTAGCCTATTAATGCAAGAAACTGAGAAATGGACAAAATGTCACTAGCACATAGAGGTTTCAGTAATCTTTTTTTCTTTCAGGGATGAATATTTTTAATATATAACTAGTAACTGCATCATATGAAACAGACATGAGAAAGAGTTATGTCTCACTGCTTGTTTTGAGTGAAAAAGATCAAAAAACTCCACTTACAGTAAAAAGAGACTCTTAACAAACTGCAGCTCAAGGAAAATCAGACTGACCTAAGGTCTTTCTTAGACTTGCTTGTTTTCCACAGTAGAAAATCCATTCTTAAATTAAGATAGAAGTGTTGTAAAGATCTGACAGCTGTGTTTGGTGACTTTACCTTTTAATGGTGGTGTACTTTTGCTCTATTTGCAATTACCTTAGGTAGCTGAACTTGTTTTTCTAGAAGAGGAATCATCAGAAGAGACTATTGAGGAGACTGCAGAGGAGGGTAAATATATTTGATTTATTTTAGAAATGTTAAGAGGAAGAAAGAGAACAAATGTCTTTTGATTAAGAACTGTCTGTGTCAAGCACTAATAGACCTTCCTTTGGTTGAGTTAATATGAGACACTATGATTCAACTTTTTTCAGTAAGGAATTAATACATTGGACTGTCATCATTGATATTTTCACCCTCACACTGGGAACCTTCAGACTTTAGATAGAAGTGATACATGCCAGGGAACTTTTCCATGTAAAATTAGGGCCTGAAAGTCACTTCTACACAGTCCCTGTGTTGGCTATGTACTTTTGTTGAGGTGGAATACTATGATGGGGTCAACCTGAGAGAACTGAAAGAGTTAATCTGTGAAGCAATGGCATGCCTTGTATCTCAAATTATTTCAATTAACTCTTTCACCAGACTAGATTTAAGAGCAGACTTATGTAAGAGCAAAAATCCACAGTATAGCATGATAAGCTTCCAAAACAAATGAAAAAAAAGCACAATCCTGTTTGCAAGTCCCCTGTCTGTGATTTATCTCAGGCTTCTCATGAGCTGAGACCTAAATCTTTTCTAGTTTTATTGTTATCTGTAGCTACTGAATGTTCCTACACCTTCATATATGCACAGAATGCCATTCTTCAATGTTGAGTTGGAATAAACCCCTCCCTCATCTCTTTCTTGATCTTGGTTGTGGTTTTTTTCCTGTGAGAAGGCACTAGATTACAGACATGGATTAAGATGTGTCCCTCCTCCTTCCTCTTCATGCCTTCTTTATTGTATGGTTCAAGTGACATATCCCTGACCTTAGCTTTAGCCAATATTCTTCCTCATAAACCCTGTGAGACCTAGTAGTACAGTATTATCATTTAGCAAGTATCTACAAGCTTCACACTAATCCACAAAACCTAAATGTGATACAAAATCAGAGAACAGAGCTTTCAGCTCAGGTTCAGCTTCAAGTCAGGGGATCTCTCAGAAACTGTAATATATTAACATATTATATTGGGGTAACATTTTTGTTAACACATGCATGTGCCTATAAGTGTTTTCTAGCACTGGAAACAAGTAGCAGTTTCCATTAGCTGCTATTTCCATTAGCACTATCATTAAGTTCTACAGTATTCAGAATGGGATTGAGGTACATTCTAATGTTTAAGGTTCTGCAAAGATGATGCAGTGTATATTTCCTTCTGATTATTTTCAAGGATCTGTATGCTATGGATGTTGCAACAGTCTGTCTGTACTGATACAGCAAGGAACACCTTATTTTAAACATTAGATTGTACTAGCAAGCATGTGTGACCAACACTTATTAATTGCAAATGACTTCAGCATTCACAATGCCAAGGAATCAAACATATTCTATGACAAGAACTGCATATTTTACGGGGAATCTCCAATATTTGTACAGATTTTCACTTAGTGAATTTCCTTAGTAATAGTAATTCCTTTCACATTTCTACTCTTGTACATACAGAACTCCCTAGACAAAGCCTCCATCTTAAGCTGAAATTTTTTCACCACAGCTACCTGCATGTGAACCATTTCTCCCCAGTATTAAGGCTCCAAAAATGTGGTTCATCAGGAATGTGAATTCCAGGGATAGCCAAGGGTGGCCCTGCACTCCAAGACATGCTTTAAGTGCTGGAGTCAATTTTTGGAACCACTGTTTGGCCATCTCAATATTAAAATGGAGAATTATTTAGAGAAACCCACTTGTAAGTAATGAAGCATTTTGTTGTGTATTTATTTTGATGAATGTATTAATTAACATATTACTCTTTTTTCCCTTTTCTAGAAGAAGAAATACTCAGATATTCTGTCGGAATTATAAAACCTAATGACGTCCTAGAGGGACGTGTAGAACAAATTAAAAAAAAGGTAGAGAGAATTTTAAAATTTTAATTCATCCTATTTATTTAAGAGGCATAGTAGCAAGATGTAAGACTAAGTAGATCCTAATTTATGCCCAGGCTTTAGAACAAGATCTGTTAATGTTTCTCTGGTAAGGATGATAAAAGGACAATAATTTTGACCTGAAATAATATGGTATTCAAATTTATACTATTATTTTAATATTTTATGCCAGTAGATGAGGTAAAATATTGACTCACACTGATTCTGTTACCAAAAAGATGCCTTGTAACACTGTATATCAAGATAAACTCATACAAATTTTAAAAAGTGACTTTTGCATGAAAGGAAATCAGAGTGCTATATAGTTTGTTTCTGCAATTACTCTACTGTAGCCAGAAAATAAGGTCAGAAAAAAACCAAAATACCCCCCAGAAAACAGGCAGTGCTTGAAAATTATTTAGCTGGGGCTGAACAGCTGTTATTTGGCTTATAAGGTGTGCACCTACGCTGTTTCCACAGTCAGTCTTGTCGAGGCAGTCTGGAAACACTCTGCAGCATCATAGGGGCTTTTAAAGAGCAGAGTGCCAGTAAGCAGATTAATATTAGCATATGATCAGTATTGGGGCTGGACAATGCCTTTGTTATTAAAATATCAGTATATGGTATAAACCTCATACCAGTGGACTATGAATTTGACACAGGTCATATAAGCATATATCACTTACATATACTTGAATTTAGTGCAGTAATGTAGCTTAAAAGAGAATATATTAAAATAGATTTAATTTTTATTTATTTTTAATTTTTCTTTATTTGCTCTTTCTGAAGCCAAGTAGTTTAGCCTGA
Organism: Pipra filicauda; assembly: GCF_003945595.2. Classification (NCBI taxonomy): domain Eukaryota; kingdom Metazoa; phylum Chordata; class Aves; order Passeriformes; family Pipridae; genus Pipra; species Pipra filicauda. The sequence continues at coordinate 652,925 of NW_024104347.1, forward strand.
TAAAATTGATCACATCTACATGACTACCTTGATTATAACAGAGTTTATAATAAAATTTTTAGAAGTATTTGCATATTAACCAGTCACAATGGGCAAAAGGAGTTTATTCAATGTGAAATAAAAGGGATTATTAACTACTGAATGAATGTACTCCATACATTGAACTGCACTATAATTTTCAAAAACATTAATTTATGAGTATTGTAATGCTGAATTTAGTGAAGTGCTTTGAAAGGCTGGAAGTTCAGTTTAGGCAAAGATAGCCATTATATTTTGAATACAACAGCAATATATTTTGAATTTCAGGGAATTTTAAACTTAAGATAACTTTCAAAATCAATCTTTAGATTTACAATAACATACATTTTGTATATATCCATTTTCAAATGCCACTGAGTAATAACTGAATAATTGCAGATTAAAGATGCAGGATTTACCATTAAAGCAGCAGAGGAGAAAATGCTAACTGAAGAGCAAATCAGAGTGTTCTATGCCCGGAATAAAGACCAGGTAAAAGCAAACTAAAAACTTAAATGAAAGGGGAGGGTAAAACATATCACTGTAACTAGATGTGGTTGCAAATCTCTGTACTGTAATTTTTTAGTATGTCAAAAAACTGAATTAATGTAGATTTAGTTCACAAAAAATTTTCTTCACTCTTGTCATTCACATTTTAACCTGTAACAACATAGTACTTGCTTAAAGTAGTTCCAGGACTTCCTTTATCTCAATTAATTTTGTTTTAGACATCTGATAATGTTGTCTCAAATGACTGATCAAAAAACTTCACAAACAATCTAACCGGGTTCTGACTAATGTATGTGAATGCCAGTTTTGAATAGGAATTTATGAGTTACTTTGAAAGGATGATTGTCTCATTTCTGATTATAAACTCAGAGTTCCTGCAATTCATGATGGAAAATTATGTTTTTTAGCCTGACTTTGAAGAATTTGTTCAATTCATGATGAGTGGACCATGCCACGTTTTGGTATTCACTAAAAAAAAAGACACTGCTGCCATTCCTCACTGGAAAGAACTACATGAAACACATGACAGTATGTCTGATACATCTGAGCCAGAGAGGTAACTAACAGTGAAAATGTGCATATGTGATTCAGTTACAGTGTCCAGAGCACACCACAAATCAAGGCATGTTCTTCAGATGCAGATGTGCCCACGTGCGAAGGGTTCAGGGAGTAGGCATAGTTCTTCACCTGGTCCTTCACAGGACCACTACTAGAGATGCAATTTCAGAAACTCCATACTTCCTAGTTAAAGATGACAAGAAAATGTCTTTGATCTCTTTGAACTAGCCTTGAATGGGTTCTCAGACCAGTGGGAGCAATGCTACACTTCAAAAATGATGTAGTCCATGCAATTCTACTTCACACTCATTCACCCAGACCAAGTGACTGCCAGCATTGCCGACTGAAGGTTGCACTTTTGCCCATGTTCACTCCTTTGTATCCTGGGAAGCTGTATATGTGGCTCAGAGGAGACCAGGGGACACCTGAGGCATGTTGTTCTCCCTGGGAACATTGCAAAAGCCATCAGAGAAGGGGTAGGGTACTGGGGTTTGTGTCCCCACTCTGCTCCATGACATATAAAACATTGTAAGGATTAGTTGTTCACAACCATGGTATCTTGAAATGTGTGTTTTTCTTCTGTACCAAGAGTTTGTAGAGAAAGAGGATAATAGTTGTATACACAGCTTCAGACAATAGAGTGTTCACAAAAATTCAAATATCAAATCAAGTTTTACATTTAGACAAGAGACTTACTTAAAGTAACAGGAACTTAAATACTTTGTCCAAGAAATAATTTTTCATAATGATTGATATTTTTGTTGATGACTGCTGTATCTCTTTCTGCATTAATTTAGTACAACTGAGGAATACTGCATTTTATGTAAGTGGCCAGGAGGGACTTTATTTACATAGTTATATAAACCTTAGACATACAGGTAAGTAACAATGAGAAGTATCTCTGTTACAGACAATTCTGTATTGCTATCATTTTTATGATCATGCTGCACACAAATAAAGCACAAGCCTTTTATTGATCATTTATTATACACTGTACCCTTGCCAGTAGTAATTCTTTCTCATGAAACAGAGGGACTGTCTTGAATAAGCTAGAGGGAAATTACTAAAGCTATGTGACTGAGATTCCTCTTTCAGAGCACATGAGGCACATGAGGCACTTTTTGAGAAAATTAGTAATTGTCTTCTCAGAAACATTATTTTGCTCATGAATCTGAATTTAATGAAAGCTTAGTTTTGCATTCTATTCTTATGTTTCACTAAATTTTAACATACAAATACAACTTCAAGAAGCCAGCTTATTAACACTACGCATGCAGTGACTTAAAAACTGTATTACTTCATCTTTCGTTAGCGAGCTAGCACTCGTGGAAGCTGAGAGTCTAGTAAATCTATGTGCCGTGCAAGACAGTATCGAAGATGCCAGCAGACAACTTGGCTTCTTTTTCCCAAATTTTCATATACATCAAACAGAACAACAAGCTGAAAAGACTTTGGCCATAATTAGACCTACTCTCTTAAAGGAAAGACGAGGTAAGTGTTAATAACTGTATTTTGTATCTAGGGTATATAAACAGTCTCATATTTTGAATTTTGAATTAAAAATTTTAACTGTCTCCCCAGAATTAGGCCAACAGTAATTTTTGTCTGGAATGAAGTTATATGGTTAATGTTTTTCATATATTGAGGATGTAAATGTCAATGCTATTTTGTTCCCTTGGTTGATTTTTCAAGAAAGTCTGTAGATTGTATATTTGGATGGAATATTTGTAGAAGACATCTCAGATAAGCTAGTATTTTTAAATGTTGTAGAGGGGACCATATTTCCCACCATAATAAAGTAGCTGATATTCTTGAATGGCAGCTCCAAGATAAATCAATGGCAAGGTGAAAAAGATCCAGTCTAAGATATTCTATGCTGCATAATGTGGTGTTGCTCAAGGGTAGGTCTAAACAGAAAACATTTTTACAGATTAAATAAAATAATCTACCGCATTAACATGAACTTTCATCCAAACAAATTTACTTTTCAATCATATATTTGCATTTCTTCCTAGATTTCAGATAACACTTATTTCTAACTTGAGAATCTCTGTACTTGAAATAACCTATACACAGGATCTGAAAGACTACAATTTTGATCTTTCCTTGGGTATTTATATTCTTGATGGTTGTCTAGTATGTTGCTTAGAGCAGCAGTTCTGCAGGTAATTACATCGTCTGTAGGTAATTACAGAGTTATTTTGACTTGTGCCAAATACTGCTTACTTACCCATGTGGTCTTGTAAAGCTTAGTTAAATAAACATTCACCTATTCAAGTTCCTTAGACCTTCTTTTTCATAGTAATGTATATCATATTCCTCAGTCAGTAATTCCTAATGAGGTTTCGGAAGTAAGAGAAAACCTTAAGAAGATGAGGATCAGCTTTCTGAGTGTTCAGGCAATTCCTGAAGCGCAATAACATTTAGTTAGGAAATTAATTCACCTGTAAAAATTTAACATTATCATTGAAAAGTCCATGTCATTTCTCTGCAAGTGTGTAAAGTAATGCATGGATGGCCCTTTAGCATTATTTCAATATATTTAACAGATTCTATCATACAAAGGATAAAGGACGATGGCTTCAAAATAGCAATGCAGAAAGAAATAATCCTATCTGAAGAACAAGTGCGTACATTTTACAATGAGCATGTAAATGAAGACTACTTCCCAGTCCTTCTAGAGCAAATGACCAGGTATATTGAATGAAAAATGAGCATGTGGATCTACAGATAAGACTTAAATTTTCACAATTAATAATTGTAGAATCACAGAATCAGAAAATGGCTCAGGTTGGAAAGGACCTTTAAAGTTATCTAGCTCCAACCTCCTGCCATGAGCAGGGACACCTTCTACTAGACCAGGTTTCTCAGAGTCCCATCCAAATTGCCCTTGAACACTTCCTGTATAATACATGGCTATAAGACAGACATGTATCTAAAGGTTTAGTAAAAGTCAAAACAGAATCAGATAACTGCAGATAATGAGATAATTCCCAGGTATAACAAATAAATAAAAAAAATGATGCTTTCAAAAATTACCACCTACTCCATAACTTCATATGTATATGTCAAAGTCAGCAGCAAAGTCCATTGGTTTGGGTGAAACCAGTTTAGCTCTGCTCTGAAAGGCTGCATTTAGGTTGTCTAGAGGCGAGCTCTGAAATCTTTAACCAGGCTGTGTGTTGGATACCTTGGGGAAGAGAAATGAATCATGTCTGGATATTTCATTCATATGAAGTTAGGATATGGCTGGGGCATGAGCAGTGTTTCTACATCTTGCTGTTGTGATAAAACTCAGTTCCTTTGCAATTTAAATTCATGTTTAAGCCTCGTAAGGTTTTATCAGACTGTAGTTGTTTAAACAGAGATCAGTTTTAAAGTCCTCTAATACTAGGGTTCATTTTCCTAGCCTGGACTATATGTAATAAAATTACTTTGAAAAGTACTGGGAGTTTAATTTTTTTTTTAATGTCAGTTTTCCCATTTTACAGTGGTCCAACTCTTGTATTGGCTCTAACACGTGAAAACGCTGTATCACACTGGAGAAGTTTACTGGGCCCAAAGACCCTTGAAGAGGCTTGCAAAGAAAATCCAGACAGGTATAAGCCACAATAGTAAAACATCATTCACAGCTTCCAATTTACTTTCATATTTCTCATCTCAATGAATACAACATTCCAACTGGTGTAACTATAGTGCCATCATCTGGAAACTGATATGCATTTCTGCAATTTGTTAAGCTTTTCTTGGAAGTAGGACTGTATTACACATAGAAACTATGGCATCTTTTGAGAAATAATGGATGGTAAGAATAATAAAAAGTTGAGTTTAAAAAAGGGTATTGAAGTGAAAGGGGATCTCTTGAATCAGAGAAAAAATGTTGGTAAAACCTATTCTTTATAGTGGTTTTTTTCTTGAAATACCATTATTTTTTGGAACAAATGATTTTTCTCTTGGCTTAATGAAAGTTTTGCATCAGTAGAGTATTTCATTTCTGACTTAAGTTTGTCCTACACATTTTATAGACGGACATCTTAGTTCTACCTATTTATCATATTGTTCTAAGAAAGTGCTGTGGTATCATCTTACCTGTTGCTGATAGAAGTGCTGTCTCATTAAGAAAGAATTGGTATTTCTTGGAAATATAACAAGATGAGAGTTGGGGGGAAGGCGTTCAGATTTTCAGATCAACACTAATTTATATATTATAATATATAATAATATAATATAATTAAATAATGTATATATTTATATTCATTCGCTCAAAGCTAATTATAATTCATTGCTCAATTCATAGCTATTCCTTTAAGTAACTTCACTCTTTTAATGACTCTTAGTTTGCGTGCACAATATGCAGTCGACAATGTACCTATTAATCAGCTGCACGGCAGTTCTACACCTGATGACGCTCAGAAGGAATTAGAGTTTTTCTTCCCTCAGGAACAAACTTTTGCGTTAATCAAACCTGAGGCTGTTAAGACTCACAAAGGTAAGTAATTTAGAAAGTATGGGCTATGTCTACTGATGCAGACATTTCTACAAAATATTAGCAACGTACACTGCAGTAAATCACATCAAATGTATTCTTTTGACTCTCTGAAATGTATTTTCTGTGCAGAGAAATAATTTTACGGGGCTTGCATGATTCAGGTCGAGATCTCAAATGTGAAATTTCCTTTGCTTAAGCTGCCTATAGGTCTTTCTTCACAAGAATAATGGTGAATTGAAGAAAGAGAGTTCTTAGATAAGTTAAACTGTTGAAAGGCTAGCTGCCTAGCATCCTTTTAAGTCAAAGGAGAGAGACTTTCCAAAGTTATGTTACTTACTTCAGACAGGTATCTCTACTGACTCAAAAGGGGTCATTGCTCAGTTAGATTCATTCCTATTCTTGGTTTAACTTGCCATTAGACAAGGGGAATAAGGAGGAAACATCAAAGTAAAAAGTAAAAAGAGCACCATGTACGATTTGGAATCTTGTCTTAAAGATTTTTGAAGCCACTTTTAAAAAATCCTATATCCAGAGCCTCTTCTGATCATTATTCTTTTCTATTCTATTTAAAATAAAATTCAATAGTCTTTCTAATGCTAATTCATCATTGGCTTTTGTGAGTCTTTCTTCCCCTCGTAACAATCCAGATTGATTCTGGCAGGCCAGCTGGTACTTGATATAGCATAACAACTACAGTCCACGTTTTATCCAGTGTGAGAACAGTGAATGCTATTGGTATAGTTCATAACAGTCTGGGTTTAACACCTTCATCAAGATGGACAATGCGATTACAATGGTTTCTGTACATTTTATAGGACTGTTGAAGTGTTTATTATGTTGTCCATGGGTGCTTGATACTGTAACAAGAATTTTAATAGATATTGGTGACTTTTTTTAAAAAAGACATCTAGTATTTTCCGAAACTTTTAAAGTTTGGGTGTGTTGGGATTATTTTGCATCTAAACCATTTCAATCGAAAATGAGCTTGTTTGTTATTCTCCTAGATGACATTATGAAACAAGTTAAAGAGGCTGGATTTAGCATCTCAAAGATAAAAGAAGAAGCTTTAACTCGTGAAATGGCTGCACAGTTTTACAAGGATCATGAAGGAAAACCCTTTTATGAACAGTTAGTTTCTTGTATGACTGAGTAAGTATTTTCTTTTACAGTACTGAGATATGTAAGTAGACATCACACTTTGAATTTACAGTGTCAACAAAACATGCTACACCATAAGTGGTATAAGGATTTTACACTCTGTCACTCTTTCTGTCAAGTTTAGAGGCTTCTAGCACAGAGTGCTCTTACTTTAAAAGGAAGATTTAAAATTCTTTCCAAACTTATGTGTAGTGACTATTATTTTGGATTTTTTTTCTCAAAAAAGGAACTGCTTTCCAATGGAATCCTTGTTCTTCCCATGCAGGACAAAATATGTTTCTCACAATATTGCTAGTATAGCTGTCGATAAAACAGTATGTATTGTCTTGCTTCAGAAATTTTTGGGTGAGAATATTTTTGGACAAAAAGTCCAAATCTAAATACCTGCTCATCATAATCTTTTTGGCTTTCAAATATGGAATATTGTCTTAAACAAAACACTCAGTAACAAATATTAATACTTAAACAGTTTAACAAAATTCAGATAGTGCAATGCTTATCATAAACCTTCATGGTACCTCTGAAGCCAAAGCTAAGTCTGCTTCTCAGAATAAAGAGCTTTCTTATACTGATTTTACAGAGGTCCATCAGTGATAATGGTCTTATCAAAGGAAAATGCTGTGGAAGAGTGGAGGAAACTAATGGGTCCAACTGATCCAGAAGAGGCAAAGAAGATCTGTCCTCAATCGATTCGAGCTCAGTTTGCACATGATATTTTGTCTAATGCTGTCCATGGATCATCTAATAGAGAACATGCACTGAAAAGCATTGAGTTCGCATTTGGAGAGATTGGTACACACTAAACAATTAAGATGCAATCTCTGGAAATTGATGTTCATGTCCTTGGATGCATTTATCTACTTAACAATCTATATTTAAGACTATATAAACACACATATTTTCCTTCTTACTTCAATTTTAATCAGGTAGCTTTTTATTATCAGCTTTTCCGTATTGCAAAGCATATTGATGTAACAAGTAGTGCCTGCTAGAAGTTCGACATTAGTAATGATTTCTTTATGTAGGCTTAGTAGAGTGTTGTTGTGGTTTTTGGGGTTTTTTGTCACTTTAACAGATTTATGCCTTTCCAATAGTTTCAGGATTCTAAGGTGTTTTGTATGTAGCTACTTTAAAAAGAACAGGGTCAAGGAAGGTGATTAAAACACTATCAATGACACATCCATTGTGTCAAGCCCTACAGTTCTAACTGTGAGCCAAATGGGGCTCCTGGGCTCATTGGCCAACTGTATGCATATGCATCCCAGGCTGCTCTGGGCTATCAAGGCCTGTTGGTTCCCTCAGGGCCCTGAAAAACATTTGCACTGTTTATTTATCCTTTCCCTAAATATCTTCTAACAATTACTGTAGCAGGTTGGATAATAAAGCAGAAGGCCCTTTCCAGCCCATTTACTTAATTCAAATATATCAAAGGAACTAAAATATAAAGCCAGCTCTTACATAACAGCTATTCTTGATATATGCCTCTTTGCCAAACTAGTGAATTCATATCCTGTCCAGCCTAACTTGGCTGGCCTCCATAAAGAACACAAATATTATTCTGCAGCTGATATATTCTCACTTTTGCTGTCTGAGTCTGTTGAAAGCTGAGATACTAAAGAGTGGCATTCAATTAAAACAATTTACTTATGGCATTGATTATAAGTGCAAAGTCCAGAAATAATGAAGTCTTTCTCACACATTCTTTATTTTTCCTATTGTATTTAATACAATTAGCTGTTTTAAAGAGCTTCCTGACAAATATTTCTGTTGTGATGGGGCATTTGTTATTACAGACATTCCTCCTGCAGAATTTGGACTGAGCATTCTCCTGGTGACCCATTTTCACCTACAGCTACTTTACCGCCATAAACTCGGCTTGAGACTACCTAGCCTGTAGGAAGTTGTGATTAGTGCAGAATTTATATGCCACCTCAGTGAGGTGACTTCTGAGAAGCACAATTCAGGACTGCTGTATGTTCTTTGGCTTCTCTTTTATGCATTAAAACTGTTCTTCCTGGCTTTATTTCAGCACTCAAGGTCTTTTGTGGTGCTGGCATGTTGTACTTTAAACCAAGAAGCAGTCTCAGAGAAGGCCTGAGTAGGACAATTTCAGATATATCATTCTGCTCATTTCCTGAGATCTTTCCTGGAGCTAATGGCTTCTCAATCAACGGGGTAAATACAATATTGAAAGTTTAGATGGGTTTATTTTTTCACAGGAGCACAAATACTGAAAACAGCAAAATGTGGTTATGTCTAATTAAGAGTTCATGACACATCTGGTGGAGGTTCACAATCAAATAGTTTGGTAGGTTTCATACACAGGTTATGAATACTGTGAACCATTTATTGCACTGGTCTGAGAAATTTCAGTTAGCTAGGGGGATACTGTAGCTTAACCTCTGCCTATTTAAATGTAACAAAATTTTATATACTGAGTTATTGCTTGTTTAACCATTATCCTTCATCCTCCATTACATCACTCCTAATCAACATAGCATTCTTGTCAGCTTCGTTTCACTCTTGGATGCTGAAGGATTTAGTTTATTTGGGTTCATATACTTATGTGTGTCAATTATGAGCCCTGCTTTGTGTTTAGTTAAAGCAATCCAGTAGATTACATTGAAATATTATGCATAGATTTATGGCAGCTTCTTGTTCATGTTGCCTAAGTATCCAAACCCATATTGAAATGTGGGAGCATTTGATTTATTAATGCTCATTTTCTTCTCTCAAATATGTCCTTGATCTTAACGTCTTTTAGCAGCTTTGGAAACAAGGAATTTAACAGATACATCGCCAAACATCAAAAAATAACTGTTTCAGTCAGATGATGAAGAGATTCAGATTTGCAAAGCTTTTATATCTTTGAGAAGCAGTCTTTTGTAGAATTATAAAAATATGTACTCAAAAGCATGGTAATCAAAATACTGTCAATATTTTAAGAGATAACTTCATCTCTTTAAAAGTTATTGCCCGCATAATTTACATTACTATGCACTCTTTTTTGAAAATTATATTACTGTGACATTGATATGGACGTAATTTTTAAGAATCTGAACATTTGTGATGGGATTGGCAAGCATTTGATTTATAGAGTTGGGAGGAGTGTATTCCAACATAAACTCCATTGAATCTAAAAGATTAAAATCTTGCAATTAAATTTACACAATTCCACTGCCAACAAATCTTACAGAAAATCTGACTCTGTCCATTTATCTCATACCTAAATGCCAGTTCAAAAGAGAATGTGGCCTTCGTGACTGTTTATTTAGAAAATATCTTGTGGTTCATCATAGAAATAGGTGGTGCAAAAATGTGATTAAAATTCTTCCAACACTAACAAAAGATAGCATAATCATTTTGTCCCAGCAGGAGAGAAATGGAACCACGGGGCATGTTTATTTGTACCACAGACCACATATTTCCTTGTTTGGGAACCTTAAGAAAATCATAATCTGACACTAAAGACTATATTAAAGATCCATTTCAGTTAGAATGATAAACAAGAGGGGGTTATAAATCTTAAAATACTGTTTAAGAAGAATAAGTGTGTCTGATTGTAGTGAGGTTTTGTACTGAATTACAGCATAAAAAAATAAGGCATGTGGGGAAAAAGTTCTTTTCCCTGACAAGAAGATGGAGTCAATCAGCTTGTGGTTGTGCACTGCTGCACTGTTTTTCCTTTGTTCTGACTGCTGAATGAGCTACACTGGCAAGCCGGACCTTGCAAGTATCCAAATATCTGTTCACTTTGTCCACAGTTCTTTGTGAGCAAATGATCAGCTTTCTGATTATCTTGTTCAGAAGATACATACTGATGTGCTCTGAGTATCTACAAATTAAAGTTTTCATCACACTGTAACCACAAGGAATCAAAATACTGAAGGTGTTGATCTGTTTGGGGCATCTTTTGGTTAATCTGATGCATCCATTAACCTTGTATCTGGAATACAGACTGCCTGACATATTTAAGGGTCACTTTAGGGGTTTGATCCTCATCTAGAGAAAAGGAGTGTGCCCTCCCTTCCATATGTTTTTCTTCATGCTCGTTGCCACACTGGTTTATCCACAAGCCTTTTGGTCGCAATAGGAGCCAGTCTGATATTAATTGAATAATTTACTATTTACTGCATATCTAACAAGCCTCTGAATTTATTGCATATCTAACAAGGAAGTTTGAGACCCTGTTTTACATTTCAATAAAGTTCTTGTTTAATTTCAGAGATGTTACAGGGAATATAGTGTCAGCAGTTGCAATTGAGCGTAATTTTTCCAGAAAGCCCTGACCAGGTCTAATTAGAAGTAATGTACCTCCGTAGAAATTAATGATTTACAAGTTAATGGCTTTTTTTATTATTATAAAAGGAAACATAATTTTGACTGTTTGTTGACCCACATTGACATATTATATTTATTTACAAAATTATTGGAGCTGATGTGGTTTACCAGAAAAATCTGGTTGAGGAAACGTTTTCAGATATGCATTTACATTCAACTACTAAGCACAACCAAAAAGCATGTGTCAGTTTTGCATAATCGGAGTAAATATTTTTTCAGGTTTCATTCATTTGGAATATAGGTTACAATTCTGGATAAAATAATGTAAGAGCTGTTTGAGTATTTTGGACTGGAAATCTTCTTCTTATTTGCTTAGGAAGTATTTCTGTTGTATGCACCGAATGGACGAAAGTTGCAACACTGAATTGAAGTGACTAGGTCATTCAGGTCTTGGAGGGTGGTTTATGTTTTTTTTTAAAAATGTGTTTCATAAAAGAGTTCTGATTTGCATTTACAGTGAGCTTCTAAAATGGTGCCAATCATTCACAATTAGAGTAAATATTTTTTCAGGTTTCATTCTCTTGGAACTGAGGTTAGAACATTCAGTGAAAATACTGAATGGCACTTCTTACTGAACTAGGCACATGTGTGTGGGAGGTAGTAAGAAATGCACTAGAAGCATATGTTTGTTGTTCCAGGCAACTTTTGGTTTACATGGAAAGAATGCCAATCCCCTCAGTAAGAAGACAGCTATAACACTGAGAAAAAAAACATTTGACACTTCAACAATTTGGCCTGTTAATTTATCATCTTTAAGTAGGTACAGTAATTACTTTCATCCATCACCAAACTATTTGCCCGCTCCGCTAAATGAAGGTTTCATGACTCCGGTGCTGGGGTGCAGTAACAAGAATGGCTATACCCGGCCTTGGAGGTACATGACAAGAGCTGAATTGGACCTTTTGCCTCATGCTGGAGAGTGGAGTTGGTGAGTGGACCCTGTGGGAATCCCTTTGCCTGTTCTAACAGGCCTCACTGATTTAACATGTACTTCACACTTTCACAAGCGAAGGAAAGCTGGCTGGCGGGTGCGGAAGTTCTGGGCCAGGATTCATCTGGCATTTGAAGTCACAGGAAGTTAATAGTTGTAAAGGATTTTCAAAATGGAATGACTAGCATTAGTGCTGAATTGGGTTGACCTGTGGCTTCTTAAAATATAGGAAAAAAATGGATTTGGAAAAGCACACTACCTTACTCATCCATCTCTTGCACATCTCTTTGTATTATGATACCCCTGCTTTTTGTTGTATTGCCTTTCCTTCTTGCACATTTTTACCATATAAGAATGAAAGTTAGTCAGCATAAAGCATATATAAAAGTGTCAAGAATTTAGAAACACCTGGCTTGGTGCATCAAAGTTTATTCCAGTATACTGGAATGGTCAACTTGCAGCAGGAATGGTGACAGTTCTCTGGAGAAAATAATTTTGACATTTTCTCCTCTGACGAAAAAAAAAAGTTAGTTTGATTTTAATAGTTGTAAAATAATATGTAATGCTGCTATCAAGTCTAGGTAGCTGTTCCAAAAATTTCATTGAACAAACACCACACTTGAATATGTTCACAATAAAACTTGTTAAAGTGTAATATCATGACTTTGGTATTTGTTATTTCAACATCTCATTGATAGGACTGTTGTTTGTTCTTTAATAGCTAACCATATACATATTTACTGGGGTACTTGAAATTGGAATCAATAGATAATCAAAGCTTAAGAACTCCTGCTACACAGTACATAAAACTATTCTAGAAGCTTTCCAATCATACTGAACTTTTAGATCCTGCTAACTTAAAGTCAGTATTTCCAAACTTACCTAAATTAGTCACCTGCAGTGAAATTCTGTCTCCTTTGATTTCCATTTCAGTTTTTCCATGTCATTGTACAGGATTAAGATTTTTCCTATAGTCTGTATTTAGGCACCTAAATTTGTGGTCTGTTTTTTTAAACATGTCAAACACACCCAATTCCCACTAAAGTCAACTGATGGTATATATGCTCAGCATTCCTGGCAGCTGGAATGAATTTTGGATCTAATTCTGCAGGTGTTGCATGGAGATAAATTTCTGCACCTGCCCAGAATTGGTGGTAAGGCCACATTCAAATGCTGACCTTTGCATATTTTAACCCACTGCTCAAAGCTCAACCAATGACCATGTAGGTTGTTTTTCCCCCCCTGAACTGACCTATATCCTATTATTCCATTTTTATGTATGCCTCTTTGTTTTAAGCATTCTAGCTTGGCATCTATGTCTCCAGCTTGTGCTAGTATATATCAAGTATATAATTGCTGCCACCAAAATCACTCCTGCATATTCAGCCTTGAATTTCATGCATGTAAACTTCATTGCAATTCTTGTAATAACAAAGATCAACATACTGACACGACAAATTGTATCTCCTTATGTTAATCTACACAGAACTCTTTTTTTTTCTGAGGTAGACCCTTTGTTTTATAAACACCAGGATTGGCAAGTCTAACCCTTAGTTTTCCTGTAGGAATTCTTGAAGGTCTTTCAGATTTCTACCATGAGCTCTTCTGATCTTAATGTAGGTGATCTTACGTGTTAAATGAAATTGAAATCAGAATGTGTTATCTATGCTGCCTCATCCAAGTACACCTTGGAAGAACAGCATAAATACCATCTTGGAGTTATGTTGATTAGGTTTATATCCCCTTTCTGTTCTAATACTTCATACAGCAAATGTTAAGTCAGTAAACTTACTGCATAAATAAAAGCATCTGCCTTTTCTGTCGACCTTTTCAGAGTAAATGTTACTTTCTGATCAGCAAAACCGCAGAGAGAGAGTTGCTTTGAGAAGTTCATTAGTAGTGACAAGGGCTATTTATTTATTTATTTATTTGGTATCAGAGAAAGATTAGAAATATGGTGTCAAGTGATAAAAAATTATCCACATGATTACTGAGCCACATGAAGTCTTATCTTCTCCTTCATACTGTATAGTACCTGTCAGTTATGTTTAGGATAAAGCTTCTATTCCAGTTTTCATAACAAGGCTATATTACAGCAAAAGTAAATTTTACTTTTAAGACTTCTACAGATCTGCTTCACTTTAATCTGTCCTTTCAAAAAATATTGATTTTTCAATTAGATGCTTAAATATATTTGAAATTAGAACAACAGAAGCCAGCCTGAAGTGCCATAAAAAATTAAATGTGTGCTTTCAATGCATTTTTCCTACACAAACCCACAAGATCAAATACTAACACTGTAAGCATATTTTCATCACACACATAAAAATAATCACATAATGCATACCCACATGTTTAATGGTAAACTATGCTTTTGAACACTCTGAACAAGGGCCATGATTCCAAAAAGTGGATAGATTCAGCTCCAGTAGTTGCTCACTGAGATGTCTGCCAGAAGTTACCATCCCACTGCTGTTCCTCAGCCGCTGTGTCTGGTGAGCTAACTCACAGACTAACTCACTAACTATTACACCTACTGAGGAGAGATGCTCCATGCAGCTCTCCAACTTTTGGCAGGGAAGCAGAGCAGTCAACTGCCACAAGGAGTCAAAAGCTCTGACAGCCAAGGCTAGCTCTATCTAGAATTGCAAATCAGAGCCCAAAGATAAAGCTCAGTCAGCTGGAATATGCCTACCTCATATTAGTGCAAACCTATGCTCTATGGCTTACAGTGACTTGAAAGGAGAAGCAAACCTCTTAACAGTAAAGTGCAGCAAAAAGGTCTATGTAGAAAGTGACATGATTTTTTAAGTCAATGAGTTCCAGATTAATAAAACATGCTGACCAAGCCAGATTGCGACCCTTGTCGTGCAGGGAAAGTCTTTCCTTTTGGAAATGTCACTCTCATACTTTTTTAGGGTTGATTTCTTTCTGGCCATGTCTTATTTTAGTGGCCTTTTTGGGGCCACTGATCAGTGGGCTGGTATTCTTGGTTGATGGTTTCAGGGCTCCAGTCTGACCACTGCGTCCTGAATTCTGGTTCTTACTGCGGGCAGTTCGCCGCTTTTGCTCTTGCAGTCTCTGCTCCCATCTCTGTAGAAATGCAGAACGCAAAGAGGATGAGTTAGGGAAGGACATAACCATAAATAATTATGAGTTAATGCTATCCCAAACCACTGATACTAGTGCTGCTTTTAACAGTTTTGTGCTCTATACTGCAAGGTTGTTGACGTCAACATGTTGTGATTATTTGCAAGGGGAACATGATGCATGTTCTTGGGTGGAGGGAATTTCCATGACACCAATGGATGGAAATAACAACTGCTCGTCTTGTGTGCATGCTGCAAGTGCCTTTTCAGAAATCCATGGGAAGTGGCACCATGCCATCAAAATGCCAGGATCAGCACACTGGAACTCCTTGGCAAGTCCCTTCCTCACTGTCTTACTGAATGTGCTACTTGATTTTTCCTCAGAAAAGTCTGCAGAAATCAAATTATCTTTTCACAATATATATCTAAGCAGACAGCTACAAGGGAAGGTGGTACTTATCTTCTGGTTCTGCTTTTCCGAGGTGGGGAGAGGATGTGGCATGAACAAGCTTATGTTACGGACAAGTATTGGAAATGACCACTGAAATCACAATGTTCAGAGCTGTAATGACATAGTTGTGAATAATGCATCTGCAGCTTTATTCAGCAGCATCCCTGAGAAATTTTGAAAAGCAATTAGATCAATGAGCCCACCAAAGAGAAGAGCTGTCAGATTTTCAAAACCCAACAGTGCAGTGGTTAGAAAACAGGTTTTTATGTTGGGTTTAAGTGGTTAGGTCTCCAAAATGTAGAGGGATCCACAACACCACAGCAGAGATTTCAGTCTTTCACCTCTAAGAACAGAAATACCTATTTTAAGGAAAACAAGGCAAACAATAGAAACTCCTAAGGACAGGGGGTTTACCCAAGTGATCAGAGCAAGAGAATTGCTCTCCAGCTTCCCAGTTTAGTATCTCTGCACTGACCCTGTTGCAACTCAGACTCTTGTCCTCACTAGAGAAGAGACCAGTCATGTTGTGGTTATGTTAACAGCTGTCTTCTGTGGTTCACAGACAGCTCAAAACATCCATTTCAAGCGGTAACTTGAGGCAAAAGTCGGATGAAAGTCTTCACAGATGAATGATGGACATTAAAATGAAGACACTATGATACCAAGCTCCATACTCACTTTGTGTAGTCATGGTCATTTTATGCATCTTTATAAAAAAGAACTATCAGCAGTCATTTGTTTAGTTGTGTCCCACTCAAATATGTTTAAATGAGGATTCAGTTTATGAAACTATTTATATCAGAGGAAATGACATGTGCTTTGAGAACTAATTTGTTTAGCAGTCATGCATCTATTTGACAGTCTGAAAATGAATGCCCAAAGATCTTTCAAGGTACAATTAAAAATGACAAAACAGTGTAAGGAGACAAATAAAACACACTGTGCACCAGTAACAGGGTAAAGACAGCTAAGGGATTTAAAGAGTCTGAGCCATATATCAATATTCTTCTGAATCCCACATGGTATCCTCTGCAATTGCCATGCATTTATTTTTTAAAGATTTAAAGCATGTTTTCATTTCAACACATAGGTGTCATATAAGTAAGTGAAAATGGCATGATATAAGCATCAAAAACAATTCCCTGCAAGAAGCTGGTCTGTAATCTAAAAGGTTCTACTTAAATATTCCTACATCATTTGCCAATCAACTTATAACTAAAATAAACATACACGTGTCCTCAATGCTCTGAAACCTTTTCTGAATTCCAGAAATAACTTTCTTCCATCTCTAAAAATGGGAGGAAGAGTCAGACATTCTCTTTCCATTATAAAGACGAATTTACAAGTAAGGAGCGATATGAAGTGATATCCTGAAGCCCCAAAAAGCAGGGACATCTGCTGCACCTGCCACCCAGGTCTCTATAGAATAGACTTTTCCTTCCAGTGTTCCCTGATACCAGAGAGAGAGAGATAATGCCCAATAGAATCATAGAATAGAATCATAGAATCAATTGGGTTGGAAAAGACCTCTGAGATCATCGAGTCCAACCCTTGGTCCAAATCCAGTCCATTTACTAGATCATGGCACTCAGTGCCCCGTCCAATCTGCGTTTAAAAATCTACAGGGATGGTGAATCCACCACCTCTCTGGGCAGCCCATTCCAATGCCTGATTACTCTCTCTGTAAAGAATTTTCTCCTGATATCCAACTTTAATTTCCCCTGGCGGAGCTTAAGCCCGTGCCCCCTTGTCCTATTGCTGAGTGCCTGAGAGAAGAGACCAACCCCCACCTGGCTGGAACTTCCCTTCAGGTAGTTATAGACGGTGATGAGGTCACCTCTGAGCCTCCTCTTCTCCCGGCTAAACAACCCCAGCTCCCTCAGCCTCTCCCCATAGGACTTATGCTCCAGTCCCTTCACCAGCCTTGTTGCTCTTCTCTGGACCCGCTCCAGCACCTCAATATCCTTTCTGAACTGAGGGGCCCAGAACTGAACACAATACTCAAGGTGTGGCCTCACCAACGCAGAGTACAATACTTTCAATTGGCCTTTAGTAGGGAGTACCTGGTGAGAAGTCTCTATCTCCAGCCTGCAATCTTTAATACACCAAAGGTCATTAATCCAGTGCAGTGAATTTCAACTTCCTTTCTTACCTAATGTGGACTATATACTCATCTGCATATCACCTATCTGACAACTACCACCTTAGCAATGATATGAAAGAAATTCCTGGAGTCATTATTGTAATAAACCAGAGTTCACATAAAGATCATCCAACCAGATAAAATAAAAAATAAAATAGAAAAATATTTTAGATACCCTAAAATGCAAGACTAAAATTTTCAAATTTTCAGTTATGTAATTATGAGGTCTGGAAATATTCAAGTGAAAATAATAATAACCAGATGTGTTATGGATATCTGAAAGTCATAAAAGTTAATCAATGCTGAAGTAAAACAAAGCTGTTTAACTTTCCATCAAGAACATCAACATTGTTTTCTTTGCTTGTATTTACCTTAAATCTTCTGTTTAGTTGATCCTTCCATTTTTCAACTAGACATCCATCAAGAAGCATTAACCTGAAAATTAAGAAATAAACACAAGTTACAGGTATTTCTGATTTTGATTCCTGAGATGCCATTCCAGATGATTTAACACAGATTGAGGTTGAAATGCACCCACAGATACTGGTACGGAGAATTTCTATGTAGGGATGATAGGTAGAAAAAGAGTTTTCTCCATCCCTAAATGCTTTCTAATGGATTTCTACGTGTTTATAGTGATACTCCCAACATTCTATTCTAAACTCTGTAAAACCAGAAAATAGTGTTCAAAATAAATCAGACTTTACAGCCAAAACTGCAGTGCACAGCTAGTACTGAGAAACATTTAGGGCCCTTTGTGCTCACCTGCAGCTATCCTGCAGGGGAAAATTGTCCTGTTGATCGCTGTTAACAGAAAGTGATGGGTTGGGTAACATCCCATGACACTACTGAAATATATATATACATATATTTTCACTTATGACTGCTATGTGTTTCTCTGTGTGTTTGTGTGAAGAGTAGATTAAACTACTGTATTTTACTTCTGAATTAAAAAAAAAAAAGAGGCTGGTTCACATGCACCAGTTAATACAGTTCAGCTGAAAAATGGTAACATAATTGTCCGATCACTTACAATCATATCCATTTCTACCTACAAATACATGAGGATGGCATTATGTGTTTCCAACAGTAAATGCTTAATGAGTGCTTTAAAGAGAATTTGGAAGAGGTATGGGTAGTGATACTTGCCTACCAATGAAATCTGGGTAGCTATTGTATGAAAACATTGAGTCTAGGTGTTATGAAATGAACAAAATAGTTTCTTCTAAAGCAGTCTGATGCCATACCTTCTAAGTACCAACCTAGAAACAAGTTTTGGTTTGGCTTGGATTGGTTGTTTATTTGTTTGATATACCAGGCCTTAATATGCCCTAATATAAATTCCGTTAAAATTCTGGAAGGTTTTACTTAGACGTCAGTGTTGGCTGGACACATCTAACTATCACTACAAATGCACACAATTTCACACAGCACTTTGCTGGCTGGAGAAGTTTACACAGTGTAGCAGGGCCTGACCTCCAGTTCCCATGAATAGTCTTGCTGCTCCTGGCAGTTCAAACACAGCACAAAATGCTGCCTCTCAGAGTCGTTAGCCACGGTGCATCCACTTTGACCAAACATAAAAGGCCTAACATGACTGCAAGCCATGGAGAATCAAGATCAACATGATATACATTTCCTTTGCTTTCCGAGGAGATATTAGAGGACTAACAGATAGGATTGAAGCTAAAGCCACATTGTAATAAATGAAACCACAACATGGTGTACATTTGATGCAGCTTCTGTTCAGGTCAGATTATTGAGTGAAACCTTAACACTATTGACAGGTGTTTTGCCATTGACTTCAGCGGAGATACAGCTTCCACCCATTTTGCTTCTGTCATTTTAAAAAACTGCTGTAACTCAAAACCTTCTGTTTGCATGCCGCTGAGTTCAACAGGAAGCACATCCAATAGTTTATGTTTCTTTTTCAAATCCATTTTAGTACACTATATGAAATTAAAAACCTCCATGACCTTTAAAAACAGTCACAAGATATTTAGTAAATCGTGTGTTTTTCCATAGTAATGGAGATGCAGGTTGTGATCTTTGACTTTTGAAATCTCCCTTTACTGACAGCCTCCAGAGAATCCTCTCCAACAAAGCTCTGCAGCCCAGAGCTTCTCCATCACAGTCTAGGTCATGGTCCTTCTACGTGACTCAGAGCTTGTATCCCTAAAATGGCTAGCACAAGTAAAAGGTTCTAGCTTAATCTTTGTTAAATACAGCAAAGTGCTGTGCAATAATAAAATGCTGTGCTTGTTAGCTCACCAAAAAAAAAAAAGGTTAAAGTAATAAGATATCAGACAGCAACTTTTAGAAATACCTGGAAAATGCTTTTGAAATATCAACATAAAACTAATTACAAATATGGATATGCCACATAATGTCCTGTGTGTAGATGTTCTGTGGTCCTTACAAGTGTGTGTGGTCCATCAACATTAACATCACCGTATGCAAAACCAGCCTGCACATTTTGCAGCCAGCCTTGCCTCTGACCCACAGCACACAGGCCTACACAGTACCTACCACACCACAACCTGTCCTGCTTGCATCTGCTACTACTGGTACACTTGGGGTGCTAACAGGGATGGGATGTCCCCTTCTGCCTCAAGGAACCAGAGAGAAAAAAGAGCTGTGATTCATCAGTCCTTGCCCTCCAGACTAGCATGCTGGATTTCCTTCCATGCCTGGGGCTAGGCTGACTGCCAGATGAAAGGTCTAGTAACGTTAGTTTTGTTTTGTTTTTTATTTTAGTCATACAGCAGGACTGGCAAGCTGCTCTGAGAGTATTTGCTTTTCATCTGCCATCTGGGAGCTGGAGCTCCAGTGGCTGCAGCTTTGGCTGGTCCCAGTACAGCTGTGGGATCACAGAATCACAGAACATGATGAATTAAAGGGACCCAAGAGGATCATCAAGTCCAGCTCCTGGCCCTGCACAGGACCTTCCCCAAGAGTCACATCATGTGTCTGAGAGTATCATCCAAATGCTTCTTGAACTCTGTCAGACTTGGTGCTGTGACCGCTGCCCTGGAGAGTCTCTTCCAGCACCCAACCACCCTCTGGGTGGTTTCTGATGGCATTGGTCCAAAGAATGGACAGGCCAGTGGAGAAGGCCTGGCTCTGACTCCCGCAGCTCTGTGGCAATCAGATGTATATCATCTCCTGTCCACTCCCCTGGGGTCGGTGAAGCAGAACTATGCCTTCCATGTGGTTCTTCCAACACAGACCATCATCTATAGCCACCATTAGGCTTGTAGCACATGAAACAGCTCATACCAATGAAAAGTGGTCCTGGAAAAACGCTCCTAAAGAGCTAGAGATACCTAAACTGCTGCATGATGCATTAAGCAAAATGCTGTCAGCACCTAATGCCACTAGATATTATGCTCCATGTGTGAGCCAAGTTTTGTAAGCACATTTGTGGCACAGAGCTGAAACTCATGAAGGGGAAAAAGTCAATTGCGAAGGTAATCAAAACACGTACGTGTATGTATGAGTTATCCTAAGAAAAACTATCAGCAAAACATGCTTATGATGAGGAAGGAAACCTTGCTCATCCTCCTTCCAATCTCTCATAGCCAACTATAACACTTTCCTACACCACATCTCCACGGCTCACCTTGAGCGCCACTCATAGCACATGATGAGAACATCCTGCTTCGGTTGAAGAGGTGGACATTGGCAGGAGGAATTTGTAAGAAGAGGCACTTGGGACAGAGGAATTGGTGTTGAAGATTTAAGTATGTCTTTGACTTCAACCACAGTTGTTATCTCATTGCAGTTCCCTCTTTCTACACTTTTTACTTTAGCGTGAATGACTGAAAACAGAAAACAGATGCATGAGAACAATAAACGGTCTTAGAAATTTAAACACATCTCAAAATAAAATAAAACATATTAAATTGAAAGCTGTTGTTCCTGTTGTGAAACTAGAACTACTACTTCGTGTGTGGGCACGAGCAGTGGCTTAGAATAACAGAGGCCTGATCCTGATTTAATTTTCAGTAGGACTGCTGACAACTGTGAAATTAAACATGTGCTTAAATCTTTGCCAGACCAGGCCAAGCGATCTCGCCTGGAATCACACACATGAACAGCTCCTTCAACTCAGACTTGAACAACCCTTTGAATACATCAGACCCACCCTATAGCCACATCTGGTTATTTCCGATTAATAATGAATAATTTACCTCACAGACAGTTATCATGAATTCGGTCTTTTCAACAACAAAATCATTTCCCTGCAGATGGCAATCAGTAACCATAGTCTTTTCTTAAATACAAGAAAGAAGGGAAGGTTTGAAACAAGTCATCAAAAAAGTAAGAGGCTTAGGATTGTGACAATTTACTCAATCTATACTTTTTTTTCATCTTTTGCCTTTGGATTATCCATCAGTAGTGAGATCCTCATATAAACCAGATACTGAAACAGCTTCTTCTGACTCTGAATACAGAATCATTTATATTTTTACCTTTCATTGAGGAAAACTCCATGTTTGGATGAATGTAAGGTGAAACTGTGTAGATTGCTCTGAGATGATCCCTGGCAGTACCCACCACGGCAACATTTCATCCCTTCTCTCTTGTGAGAAATATCAGATTAGAAAATTGAAGTGCAATTTTTACATGAAGGACATTGTCTCCAGGAAAGGTCAAAACCAAGGTCCTAATATCCAAAAATTCATCAGTGAAAGAAGCATAAGAATTGTAGGGACCACAGTGTGGTCAGCCTGCATCAATGCTGCCCCTGCCAGCCACCAGGTCAAAAGCCTTCAAATGAACTTCATAAAATTTGTAATAAACTTCACATATAGAAAACAGGAGACCAGCATTTTTAATGTGGTCTGGGGTCTTGTGCTACTTTTATCAGGACATGTATAACACACGCAAAACACACGAGAAATACAAGTTTTGGAGATTCACAATCCCTTTTGAAGTTTGATTGGAAACCAAGTTCTGACTAGCTAGAAATACAATTTGTCAGGATGTATTATTTTAAAGGATTTGAGAAAAAAACCCGATTTTCAACTTGTTCAGTGTTGTCTTGTCTCTCAATTAATTTTCCATATAAACAAGTCTATTTATTTCAGAGGAGGCTGAATAAAAATTTATCTCTCAAAAACAAAATCTTGATTTCACATATTCAATGGAATTAAATTTTGGACCCCAATCTATAGGCTTTATTCAAGGAACACTCCCACTGAAGGTACTGAAATCAGAATGTATATGACTAACACTTGACTTTCATTTTCAAACAGTCATTTTATATCACTGCTTTTTCATATATTTCAGACAACTGCCGAAGTTCATTGTCCCACCTAAACATATTCCTATGTACTGAGACAGATCAAGGAATTATATAAAAAGAATATGTCATATAAATGCACCAAAATGCTATAACAAAAAAACCAAAAAAACTGTACAACTACCCAAGTTAGATATTTAGTTTGATTTTTCCCACCAAACTGGGGTTTGGACTTTTTTTCCATTCTAACAAAGCAAATAACTACAAACTTACTTTCATTTGATATCAAATAAATAGGAATTGAATGGTTATAATAACTCTACTGCAGAAGTGAATATGCCTCAAAGAAAAAACTGCCACCTGAGGAAAAGCCCATAAAGTGCAAAATACAATACTGCATATTAAAATCATAGTTAATAGGGGTTTTCTGTTGACATTATGGGTGATTAATCTGGCATTTATCTAATCTTAAATAGAGTTCTTCCTGACTCACACTATCAGAAAACCAAAGGGGGGGCAGAGTCAAGGGGGAAGAGGGGTAAATACTTATTTGTATGGCCAATATGTCATGCAACATATAATAAAACTATCAGTCAACTCCTTGGTTGGATGGTGCAAATTGTCACTGAATTCACTTAATCTCTAACAATTCTGCACCAGACAGAGCTCTGGCTAGTAAGTAAAAGCATATATGAATTTTAAAAACTTTTTATTTTGCTACAGTTTTATTCATATTTTGTTCATTTATTTTACATGTTTTATTTAGGTGGCAAATATCTGTTTATTCTACCTGCTGGATGAAAACAGGAGCTGGCCAAACAGCAAGTGCTCATATTAGACGCAACTGCGCTTACTAGAGTGACCTTCACAGTAGCAAGCACTCTTTCTGCAGAACAACCTGTTGATGTCAGTGCACATTACCAATGCTTCACTGCTTTTATCAGAAACACGCCATCACCTGCACAATTACTACTGCTGCCTGCACGTGGTGTGTGTTATAGGTGGGCTTTGGAAGAGGACAGCTAGTTGTCCCCCGGCAAAAACCCACTTGAAAAGGCTGTGGAGGAGTGGTCTACTTGTGCCACGCTTGCTGGATGGGCCATGGTGTGGGTGAAGCATCCACAAGGAGCTGCCTGGCTTGCAGGGGACACAAAGAGGGTGTGGGATAGGCAAAATGAAGCATTTTCCCCCATGCACTTACTGTAGCTGTAGTTCTTGGCCAGGTAGTTTGACAGCGTAGGCTTTGTCTTTTTGCACCTGCACCGCTCTTCAAAGGAAGAGAAGGGAAAATGGTTGAGGGGTGTCAGAGGGAGCCTGTCTCCGGGGAGGGGGAGGTGGGGGGGTCGCCCAAGGCTCACCCTGGCTACGGCTCCTGCAGTCGGGCTCCAGGGGTCTGTCCGGCAGCATCATGCCCTGCGTGAAGTCCGTCCACTTCACATCTGCAAACAGAGGTGCGTCAGGGAATGAAAACTGGCAGGAAAGGCTCCGGGACTGAGGCGTAGGGGTCCCGCAGCCACACACACACACACACACACACTGCGGGGGTACAGGGGGTCTGCCCTCCCGCTGCTCCCAGGGTGCTCACCCTCCGGCAGGTCGGTGACTATGGCCTCTGGGGAGATGCAGACACCGCGGTCGTAGACGGGGAGATCGTCGCAAGCCAGGCTCTCGGGCCAGCTGTGGTTGTAGCGGCGCATGATGGGCTCGCAGCCGTCGCGGGCGCGCTGGCAGACGGAGCGGCACGGCTTGATGGGGTCGTAGAGGAACTCCAGGGTGCAGATGGGGGCGTACATGGCGCAGAGGAAGAAGGGCAGGACCGGGCTGCAGCCAGTGGCCACCAGTTCCTCGTACTGTTCGATGGCGAGGACGGCGTTTTCCTGGGTGCTGTGGTGGAGGTGATTGGGCATGCGGGTGATGTTCCAGGGCATGGAGCGGCACATGGGGATGCGCACCGCCTCGCACGGCGCGCCCTGCGCCCGCGGGCTCACCCGCAGCCACAGGGACACTGCCACCAAGGCGCGCAGCATCCTTCTCCTCTTCCTCCTCCTCCTCCTCCTCCTTGTCCCTCTCCGCCGCCGCACGCCGCCGCCCCGCGGGTCCCGGCGGCCGAAGGGCGCGGAGCGGCGCTGTCTCCCGGTGCCCGGCTGCAGTCAAGTCGCGGGAGCCGCCGCGCCGACAGCCATGGACATCGCGGGACCGCATTTATACCGGTGGCACGAGTGACGTGGGGCCGATCGCGCTCCCTTGGCAGCCCCGCTCCTCCGGGGGGGGTGTGCGTGTGCGTGTGCGTTTTGCTGTGCAGGCACGGTGACATCACCTCCACCCCGTTTAATCCCCCGGCGACATCACTGCGTCTCTCGGCCGCGGCTCCAGCTCCGTTTCAGTTTTCATCTGTGTCATAAATTTCTTCAGGTGGAAGGAGGGGCGGAGGGGACGGAAACCCAAACCACACGGTTCTGCCGCGGGGCTCTGCGCTCCGGAGCGGGGAGAGGGAAAGCGACGGTAGCGACCTCAGCTCCCTCCCGCGGGGCTGAACTTTACGCCGCCTTTTCTCAAGGGAGAAGAAACTTTTTTGCGGGCTTGAGGAAGCTCGGCGGCTGTTCCCGGCGCCTCCAGGAAATTGTAGAGTTCCCTCTGTGAACTCGGCACAGGCGGGGAAAGGAGTGAAGCGGACGGGCGGACAGACGGGGTAGTAGCTCCTTGCCCGGTTTGCTCGGGACAGGGGAAGAGGCTGCGGTCGAGCCGGGAGCTGGCGGCGGGGCCGGGGCACCGCGGGGCCCTCAGCCCCGCGCTCCGCTCCCCCCGCCTCTGTCCCCCACCAATCGCATCTGCACTCGAGTGGAAGAAGGGGTTTCAGGCTTTTCCCAAGCGGTTTTTAATTTTTTTTTCTTAGTACTCCACGGCCACGCGCCCCCGATGCAGCGCAGTGGCGTGCCCGCGCGGGGGCATGGGGCTACCTCCCACCCCACGGAAAGACCTACAGGCCCTTTCTTCACTTGTGGGGAAATGCTGCTACTCAGTCTTTGAGGGTCCTGCCGAGAAAACAAGATTAACTCCATGCCAGATTATCGCAGTGGCCTGGGAGCGCCCCAGCACAGCTCAGAGGTAGTAGCTCCCGGGCCTGTCCCGGCCAAGTACAGCGGTGCTACCGGTGTTCCCCCTTGCAGACGCAACAGAGCTACAGAGATGGAGCATCTGTGGAGCACAGGCTTCCCCCTCCCTTTGGGGGCGAGGAAAGCGCATCCAGAGCGGGCAGGAAACAACAGCTGATAAACCTGAGAGGGCAGTGGGAGGTGAAGGAATGCATGTGCTTTGCGACACTGGCTGCCCGTGCGGAGCCATTGAAATTCCCCCGTTGAAGACAACATTAAAGCAGTTTGACCCAGCAGGTCCCACTTGTTCGTGTATCCCCTCCCTCCCCAAGCCCGCACAGAATGCCCGGTGCTTGGGCCTCGCAGCTGCCCCTCTGGGCACCCCACAGTGGGCATAGCCAGGGTGCGCAGACCCTCCCGGGTGCGGGGAGGGAGGCGTGGGCGGGCGAGGGTCCGGGTAGCCCGTCTCCTGTCGCCCTGCTGCCTCCTGCGCTTGTACACGGCAGCTGGCGCAGCAGCCTCCCGTCTCCTCCGAGGTGATGCGGGTTTGGAGGCGGGCCGCCCCCGCCCCCCCCGGCAGAGCCTGCCCGCCCGCCTGCGCGCCGTGCGGGGCGGCCGAGTGCGGAGCGGAGCGCGGAGCATGGCGCGGGCGGCGGGCGGGCGGCAGCTGCGGCCGGGGCCGCTGCCGCTGCTGCTGCTGCTGCTGGGCGTCCTCCTGCTGCGGGGTGGCGCGGCGGCGGCGGCGGGGGCCAAGCCGTGCCAGGCGCCGCGGCAGTGGGAAGGGCGCACCGTGTTCTACGAGCACGGCTCGGGCCGCAACACGCGGGCCGCCGTCTCCTACGATGGCCCCAACCAGCGCCTCCGCATCCTGGAGGAGAAGAAGGCGCTCATCCCCTGCAAGAAGTAGGTGGCGGCGCCGGGACCTTGCGGCCGGGCCGGGCCGAGGCGGCCCGGCTGGGCGGGGATGGTCGGCACAGAGCCCGGAGGCGGCTCCCGGGGGTGTGGGGTGATGTGGAGCCGGGAGGGAGGGGATCTCCCTGGGTCCCCAGCGTTGCGGGCGGCACCTCCCCTGCGTGAGACGGGGGAGCACGGGGAATGCCGGAGGGAAGGCACCTGCGTACTGGGAATAACTGGTGGTAGAAAATCTGTCATCAACATGACTTAAATCCGTCCTCTGTACATCTGTACATAAAGAGATTTATGATCAAGTGTCAGCTTTTTACCTTCAGAGATATTCCCCCCTCCCAGCTATTTTGTCTTTTAAGTGCAAAACCAAAAATGAAGCCCAAAATGTGAAGTATAACGCATATCAGGAGGTAGAATGAAGAGATTATACTCAAACGTGAATAATGTCATGGGAGGAGGGGAAAGATTCTAGCTCAGTAACTTGCTAACATTTTACAAGTTTTCTGGACGCTCTTGGTCCTTGAGTGCCAAGGTGTCAGGATGCATCTGCTATCTGTGATACAGTGTATTCATTCACACCACACAGCCCTGCAGGACCTCATTGTTCTTCATTTATACAGGATGTATCTATTAAGACCACAAGTAATCCCCCCAAATCCCTGTGTCATTGTGCATTTCTTGTTTTGCTGATGAACAAGCGTAGAAAAAAGCTAACTGAAGAAGAGCCTCTTTTTTTCCTCCTCAACCTACCAAGCTCAGGTTGGGTAGAAGAAATAATCAGACCAGAGAGGCCTTCCTGAGTGAGACATTTCTGCCTACTGAGGGTCAATGACTTTCAGACAACATGTCAAGACATGCCTGCCAGTGTGAGAGTAGCCAGTCTGCCTGTACCTCCGCCTCTCCCACCTACAAATTATTCAAATAATAGTCCAAAAGTTCCGGGGATGTGTAAGCCAAAGTAAAGATGGGCCTACAAATGCTGTATCATCCAAACTAAATGATCTCTGCTGTTGAAAGATCAATATTCTTTTTTGCTGCTGCCTTTTTTTCCTGACAATCAGTTTCTTACCAACATCACATAGTAATTGTTTTAGCCTTTTCAAATGTTCTTCTGTGATCCTTTCTTTACAAATCCCCTGTCACTCTTAAAACTGTTTTATATGCTTCATTTTCAAGCTAATCTTTCCCTCATCAGTTTTTTTATCACTGTTTTCATATAGGAACCATATGAAGAATGTTAAAAACAACATGCAGATGTTTGCTGGTGTTCTGCTAAAATATGGCGTAGAGTCTGACACTGGCCAAGGGGTGCTCATGGTCCCCTTCTTCTACAAGTCCTAGGTTGACCTTCGTGTTTGACAAGCATGAAACTGAGCTACAAAGTCCAATGCAAGTCGTTTCTAGAATCTAAATTGTACTGAATTAATTTCTTCAAGCTTTTATTTGAAAATTTTATTTTAAGATTGAATAATTATTCTACATTTTCTACTCTGGGCCAGATTTTATTTCTTGCCAAGATCTTACCTTTTTGCATTTTTGATAAATATTTGCTCTGGATTCAGTTTTTTTCTGGGCTGATAGGACTAGAAAGAGGCAGAGTGCAGTAAGATGCACTTGAAGCATTCCTCTGTTGTTTTTTCCTGTATTAGTTTTTTGTTGTAGACAGTTTCTGACCTCAGGGATCCCCAGTGTTTCCATGCTGACTGTGTTTTCTGCCATCCAAAACAGGAGAGGGGTTTTGTTATGTGTGCAGCTAGTGTCTGCTCGGGGCATGACCCTTCCCAGGGCTTCCATTGAAGCCAACTGAAAGTCTGCCATTGATTTCAGTGTGTGTTGGATTGGGTCTGGAATTGTGATCACATCTTTGTTTCACTGTAGACACAATGAGTCATAAACTGAAGCCTTCAGAAGTTAGAGACACAGAGATGTATCCTGTCTTGAATAATAACCTCTCCCCCACTCTGCTTTGACCTTGACAAAAACAGGGGTTATTACACTGAGGTATAGACTACAAAATCAACAAGAAAAATAATCCTGGTCTCTAAGGAAATCTTGGTTTAAATTCTCACATTTTGCTTCTATCACATGCAACTTTTGTGCAGCAGTCAGGGTTGGCCAACAACCACATTTTTCTACAAAGCATTTTCTGAAGATTGTGAATGTGAGCATTAATCGGACGCAGCCCTGTTTGAGTTATTGACTGAGGTTAATCGGGGACACAAAGATTTGCCTGTGTGGAATGGCTTGTAGGCTCGTAACTGCAGGAAAATATGAAACTTTCAGTTTTTATTGTAGATATATGTTTCAAATTCATGTCATTTGCTATGTGACGTTTTCATACCTACATCAACCCAGTAAAACATACCTACATCAACCTCAGAAAAGTATCCATAAGGTAAACATCCAAGTGTTGCTTCATTAACATCACTTCTTTGCTCGTTAGTCATTGAAGAGCACCCGAGGTGCAGTGACCACATTGGCTCCCCATTGTCCAGGTGCAGTGTACCACCTGCCACCTGAGCACACACCTCATTTGCCAGATGACAAAGCAGAGCCAGTTCATTAAAGAGGTCTTTGATGGTAGTTTCAGCCAGTTTGTCAAGTGGGTGTTTCTTTGGATCATACAGTTGGCTGCTGATACTCTGGCTTAGAGTGTAAAAACTTCCAGTAGTGATCCTAGGCTGAGCTTTTTAGAGGAAACTTGTTCCAGTTGGAGTAATTACTAAACTTTCTTTTTCACTTCTTTTACAGACCCAGCCTTATCTACACTCTGCTTCTTATGTTTTCTCCAGTGTGCCTTACTCTGCTGCTTTTTTCCCCTTCAGGATCAAATTTTTGAGAATAGACAAGGAGGGCAGGGACAGTGTTATGGTTTTGTGTAGTGTTCAGCTGATAGCAGGAGAGGAAAAAAGAAAACAGACCAGTTTTCATTGAGTAGTTTGCACCATTTCCTGTTTGGAAGTGGTCGTGCCAGTAGGGTTACTGTATAACGTGAAAGGAGAACACTTGAAACAGTTCCCTAGAGCTCTTGAGAGAAAGATGCATTCATGTTATCTGTTAAACACAGGATGTGTTTTTTAATCCTTTATTGCCTATTACATGGAGTTACTTCCTTTTGTGCTCTCTGGATATTAAACCTTCTTCACTCTTGTTCAATCCTCTGTTGGCCACCAACTCAGGACACTTCACAAAATAGGTAATAGTCATCAGCACGATTTGCTGTTGGGGCAAAAGTGTTTCTTTTTAAGGTAGCTTCTAATGTTTTAGATTTGAATATGACATCACTGCAAACTGGTGAAAAATCCTGGCTCAAAAAGGTCTAAACAAAAAATCCTACTGACTGCATTATGGCCAGAACTTCATGTCATCCATCACCTTTATTTTCTTGGAGAAACAGAGCAAGAGGTGTGGTGAAGCCACTCAACAGGTGTTAATGCTCAGTTATAAAGAAAGAAAAACATGAATTGAGGAGCAGAGCAGAAGTAATGTAGATGGTGTTTGAGGGCTGGAGTGTTACTTATCACATGCTGTATTCACAGTTTCACACTTATCTTCCATCCTATTTTCTACAGAATGATTTTCAGGGGAGGCCTAGTAACAGATTGTCCTATGAGAAATGTGATAGTGGGAAAAAAAAAATTTCCATGTGCTCAGAAAAGTCAGTAGGAGGAAGAAGATGCCTTTTTTTTTTTCCTTCTATGAGTGTATTTTAGCAGTAACCTCCATGGCCCATTGCAGAGTGCTCAGCACATTATGATGCTTGTGTATTTGAGATTGTTATAGTTATTGTCTTAAAAAATGTAACTGCTAGTATGATAGAGGAGCGACAAAGCTGTGTTTAGAGAAATACATCTCATCCTGGCAGACTGTATGCTTGCATGTGCCAATCCCTGTCCTTGACTGAAGAGTAGCAGCTCAAGGTCAGGTGCAAATATAACAATATGCATCTGGAGAAGAGGTGACGACTTTTCAAAATAAGCAGAGTGTGGGCACGCGTATCTGAGTTAACTACTTCTTAGTTGTTTTAGGGTGTGTGATTGTAAAGGAAAAAACAGTGCTGTCTGACCTATTAGAACCATATAATCCATCCGTTCTGTGGTCACTGTGGTGACTCAATAGGCTAAGTATTGAGCTACCCTGAGCGACTGCAAATTTGTTTCCCAGACTTGGTTTTGGGAGTGGTTTCTGCAGTTTAATGTTTAGGGGAATTAACAATGGTCATGGGTAAAATTTTCAGAAATGGCCAAGTTGCTCAGGAACCCAAGCCCCATTTTTTAAGATTATGTAGAGTGTGCAGAATTCCAAGACCCTTAATTTGCAGTGAAACATTTAAGTGAATTTTCAGCAGTTTCTTTAAATCTAACATGAGTTCTTGAGCTCTAAAATTCTTCATAAGCTGCTATGTATATCTTCTGAGAATAAGAAATAAGGGAAGGTACTCATACCTCGTGTGTTTACTTTCCTTCTATAGGTGTCAAGTTCTTTCATGGACCTGCTGCTGGTAAAGACTGTGAGTTTGGAAAGGTGGCATTGGAAAGCTGTTGTGATGGATGCCGGATGGCAGTCAGATGTTAGGCAATATCCTGAAGCAAGCAGCAGTTGTCCTAGTGGGAGTTGTGTGATTTCTGGGTTTGGAGGGTTGGCTGTACAAGCATCGACTTCTGCATTTGCATCATAAGTCAATTTAGGAGTCAGTTTGCTGAGTGATGCTCCCTGTGACAGCAGCTGGTTCCTTGGAGAAGAGCACTGTACAAGGAGGGAGCTGTGGTCCCTGAGGGCTGCATGGAGGAGCATCTTATCTGGCTTCAGCCGTTCATTCTGTTTGTTTCTGCCTACAGGCAGCACCAATAATTTCCCTTTCCAAGTTCTTGATCCTGGTGGAAGTCAGGCTATACAGTTCAGGGAGGCACTGAAGTTAATTGCTTTTGTTGTTACAGGTGGGTTGGTTGGGAAGAGATTAAAACACTGCTCAGGGGAGGCAGTTGAATGTCTTCAGATGTCAAACTGCAGCACTAACAAGCAATTGGAGTCTATCATCAGGGGAAGTTGAAACTGATGGCTTAGCAAAGCTTTTGCTGTCTTGTATCCTATGCTTCCTTGAACAACAGCATTTTTGTTAGTTGTGGAAGAAAAAACAAAGAAAAGAAAGAAAAAATAAATGAGTACAAATAAAGCAAATCTGTTGCTTTAAGATGCCTGTTCAGTTTAGTGTGGTGTTCTTGAAACCCTTGTTTTTGCTAAGTACTGTGGAGCCATTTCATACAGTACCAAAACACAGCACACATCCAAACTGAACAAAATAAACTGGCTCTTAAATTTAAAATAGCAGAATCCACAAAACCCTTTAAAGCTAGAGAGAAAATGTAGATAAACAGTATCCAGTGACCCCAAATTGATAATTTGCTAGAGCGCTGTTTGCTGTGCTTAAAAACCACTGTCAGACACTCAATGGGGTCGTTACTACCGCATGAGTTATAGATATTGTTGACTGGATGTTCTTAAAAAACAGAGAGGTTCTCATCCAGAAGTTTTGTTTGTCTAAAATACATTGTTAAATGATAGTCACTGACACCATATTGTTGTTGATACTAGTGGATATTGGCTTAAGCCTTTTATCCATTGGAACCCTTTAAATTTAGGGCAATACTTCTTTCTTACCTCTTATCCTGTCTTCCTTGTCTGTTTGCACTCTTTGAAATAATGTTTGTTTGCATTGAAACTTATGACACATTTTCTACTATTGTTATGATAAAAACTTAAAGCAAAAACAGGACTGCACTGAAAATATAATATGCCTGTATCTCTGTAATTTAGACCAGAGCACCATTGTTTTCATAAGATAAATCACTGTAGTTTTTATTCAAGATTTTTTATTCTTTTTTTTTTCTTGATAGAGACATAAAGTGAAGAAGAATAGAGAGGGATTCAATGTTCTGTGCTCACAGACAGCACACAGACAGTTGATGGTGATGTGACTGCACAGCTAAACAAACAACAAACACAGTGAAAGACATGTTTATATTCATGATCTTAATTTGGGCTCCATTCAGCATGAGACCTGATGTAATTGGGTGTCACAACCGACAACATCACACCTATTCTCACAGGACCAAAGGCCATTCATCTGAAAAAGTTCTCCTCTGAAGGATAGTCTTCTAATTTAAGGCCGTACTTGCACTTCTGTGAGGTAAAAAAAAAGAAAAAATCTGATTGTACATTGCTTTCAGAGAAATCTGGGGGATAAAATGATCCAAAGGAGACTTTACCAGTTGATACATTAGTCCTTCAATTGTAATTAAGGATCCAGGTGTCCTCAGTGTAAAACTACCAGTAATTTAAAACAGTTTTAGGTATTCAAGACAGCATTTACTGAAATGCCTCCAGAAATATGTCTGTTCATGCAGTTCTCTAGAATCTTTCCTATCTCTAGGATCTCTCGTCTTCCCATCCCAGTTTTGTTCACTGCAATTACTATGCTGGAAACAATAGGGTGTTGTAGGGCACATTCTCTTTCTAAGGATGTGTTCTAACTGGTTTTCTGTTGTGGCTGTAGCTGTCCCTGGGCTGAGTAGTGGTGTGTGCTGGAGTTCCCTTCATTGCAGGGGGAGGGAATATCCTCCAGAATTGTCCCAGCAGCTAGGGAGCAGTTGTGTCATGTTCCCAGGAGCAGGATTTAGGAGGTACTACTGCATCTTGGAATTTGGAGAGAGATAAGACGAGAGGGCACACTGAATTATTCGAGACATGGTTTATCTTCCAAATGCAGTTGAACAGTATTTTGCTTGATATACCAGAAAGAGAAGGGGTTTGAATATGATGGCTGTGTATTTTACAGTTGAGATCATACTGAAAAGCTGAACGGTCTGGGTTAACAAGCAAAAGATTTTTCACTTGTTGCTTACTTTTGTAACTTAGGGCTGCAAAGTTAGTGAAGTCAATGAGAATTCTGTCCTTGGCACAAGGATCTCATTCCGGGACTTTACGTTTGGTGCACATCTGTAACATACGTGGGAGGTACAAGAAATACATTTCTCCATTTCCAATTCAAATTCAGCCTCAATTCCTGAGGTTGGTTCACACTGCCAGAACTGAAACCATTGTTCTGCCACTAGCCTTATTGATGACAGCAGTGATATAACTGAGGTGGACAGTTTTCACTGTTGTGTCATCTGAGTGGAACTGGAAGATGGAGTGATAAAACCAGTGCCTCTGAATCCAGTCCACACCCCATCTTTGCCAGAACTTCCAAGGATGAATTTTGGTAGGTGATTGCCAGTTAAAGTGTTCAGGGAAAGAGGTAGGATGTTTAAATGATAACAGAAGACTTTTTTTTTTTTAACCTTCCCTGTACTTCATTTTGCAGTCCATTTGTTCACTAACATACTTTATTTTCATGCTACTGGTATTCTTGGTTAGTATTGCTATTGATTTGTTCATGTGACAAGAGAATTTATGTGTAAGTTTATTATTGTGTTTAGAGGATGTTGCTCTTGTGCTTCTTCCTGTCAGAGGTCATCCTACTCTGAAAGTTTTCTTTTGCAGATAGAGACCTGATTTGTTTTGCATGTCAACAGGCTTATCCATTTATTAACTACATAGGACAGGTCTTCAACTGGATGACATTGTCCCAGACAAGAGAAGGGAGTGAAATGGTACCAAGTTATGCCTTTGTTGGTATGCCAAGTGATTAGCTGATGCAGAATTGAAAGGTATCCTTCTGTCTTCTCTATTGTGCGATGAACTGATGGCTAACCTTGACATGGCTAGATGTTTCAATCCAGGAAAGGACAGCAGCATAATAAATAATACTAAACTATTCAGAAAAAGCATAAATATACTTCTTTGTCACATAACATGGGTGAAGGTTAAATTTAAAAGAGCTTTGGGAAAGATGAATGCTTGCCACAATGGCCAGGTATTGAGAAGACATAAAAGTGGGAATAAGAGGCATGTAAATAAATGTGTGAAGTTAGAAACTAACAGAGTCTTAGAAATGGACTGTTGAAAATTCAGGGATTAACATAGTAGAAAATACGGCAGAGTTTTCTTCTCAAGCCAGGATTTAGGCATCAGATCTGTGCAAAGACTGGAAGAAAGGGTCTTTTCCCATGCCTGTCACACTAGGGCTGCTTTCTGAAGAAATGGACTTGAGGCCAGCCAGCTGTGAATCTGTGTAGCGGCAGCAGCAGCAATCCAACTCCTGAACCTCATGTTGGTCAACTTCATCCCTGTCTTCAGATGGCTGTCATATTGGCCTTACCTGTAGATTTGCAAGGAATTGTATGCTTAGCAACTTGAGTTCTCTCTCCTAAAGTATTTTACCTGTTCCTCTTCTTAACTCACAGGGGAAATTATTTTCTCCTCCAAAGTGTTTTCAAGGCATGGTATAGTGTCTGGTATACAGGGGAGCAGATGATGTCTGGGTAAAACAGGGCTACTTTGTGCAATATTTTGGCTCTTCTAGAATAAGGAGCATTATGCCCGGCATGACATTGCATAACATGAAGGTACCACTGGCCAGTGAAACTTCTCTTCACCTCTGCCAAACAGACCTGTTTCTTTCAGATGTTTTTGTTTACTGCCTCACTTTTATGGCCCCAGGGGAGATGTATGTACGTTGACTAGAAATCTTAGATTCCCCAGGGAAACTTAGTGTCCTCCCTAGGCTCCAGAGGATGCCTTTTTGCCTGTATCGTGGTCACTCTCCAATGCCTGAGAGTCATGAGTCAAGGACAAGATTTTCTGCCAGGAGTTTGTTCCCATGTGTGACAGCATGGATGGCTCAGCATGTGAGACAGTCCTTGTTTTGAGTAGTGTATTAATTTCTGGAGCTGGTACCTCTTATACTTTCATACCCAGGCATAAATTAGAAGTTTCCAATACCTGCCTAAATTTTCCTTGTCCAAAAACAAATTTATGACAGGTGGTAGTAAGAAAGAAGGAATCACTTGTTTTCATCTGAAGTTGTGCTTTTATAAATATAGATCCTTGACAAACATTTATTTGAGAATCAGCTTAATCATTCTTTTGGGGGTTATGTGCACACATTTGGCACACATTTAACAATCACACTTGATTGTTAAAAGATGTTTCCCTTGTATCACGAAAAGTGAAAAAGGTAAGGTAACTTTTGCAGTTCTGCTTTTTACTCTGAGAATTTCATTAGAACATTCCTGCAGTCAGTAGGGCTGTTCCCATAACTTAGCAATGAACATATTTTTGCTTTTTCAGATTTTTATTTTCATGATTTTAAAAATTTCTGGCATCAGAACGTGATTTCAGCAGGCATTTTCTTCTTATACAGTGCTCACACTGTAGTTATTACAGTTTTTCATTCTTTGGCTACTAAGAGTTCATATGTCTGGGGAGCTACTTAGCTATTCATTTAATGAAAGCCTATTTTATCCCTTTCATTCCTTATGAAATTTACCCTTCCATTCTGGCATCATCCAGACTATCCTTTGTCAGCTAAATCCAGCCCAGAGGGAACTTCCATCCAACCTTCTGCCTTTCCTCACTGAAGAGCTCCTTGTTGGTTTAATAATTGTCTGAAATGAGGATCCCTCTGTGTTGCTGCCCCTGTGTCCATGTTGGAGGAGCAGAATGGATTGGATGTATAGGCTGGAAATTACCACCCCTGTGGCTGAGGGTCAGTGGTATACACTGCTATATTGAAAAAGTAATTGAAAATTCACGGTAATATGTGTGGATGCCACACTGCATCTGCATAGCTTATTTCCTTTGCATATAAAAGTGAGTGATCTCAGGACATTATTAATTTCTTGTCTGACAAAAATAGCCTGCAAGATTCCAGCAGTTAAGATTTAGATTATCAGATATCATTGAGAGATACCAAATTATGCTAATTCTGAAGGTCTGTCTGCCTTTTTTTTTTTGTAAATAAAAAAGGAATATGTTTCAAAACTTAATGGAAATACATGTAGAACTGCGTAACTGTCTGATCCAACCCAACTTTCCCGAAAGAGCCATCTAAAAGATACAAGTATAAGAGCACATAAGGTTTACGGAGTTCTGCAAAAGTAGTAAATATCTTGATTGCTGCCTTCTTTTGGATTTCAGAAGGCTGAAACTTTTCTTTCTCTAGCTCCTCCCTAAATAATAAACAAAAGCAATCTCTTCATTGCAGTTCAAATTATTTTTTAATATCAAACATCCAAGAAGTGGCTTATCCTGAAGTTCATTAAACACATTTGCCCTTCTCAAATGGAAAGTAATATTGCATACTTACTAGTTATCTTATTTTCTATATGTATTATTTTCCCACAGGACAGTTCCTAATGGAATGTGATATTGTAACTGATAGCAAACAATGCAGAAGATGAAAATTACCACATTTATTGCAACATCTCTTATTAAGGTTACTTATGATGAACCTTGTTTCTTTACTTAATTTAAAAAATAACAGTGTAATAATACCCTGCATATTTACCTTTTGGTCAGTTGAATAGTTCATAAGTAAATCATTCCAAAAATGTCTTCACTGACCCTTAATGCTTGACTTCTTGTGCAGTAATGTGTTTTTCAGAATCTGCTCCTTTATAACTATTGCCAAATATTATTTCATATTTTAGAGTGTATGTTCAAAACATACTGTCAGATGCTTTATCAGGAAAAGTTTTATGGTGTCTGTAACTAATATTCCAGCTTGTCTATTTGGAATAAACTGTTTTCTAATGTACATTTTCTTCAGGCTTTAATGAAGTGAGAAAAAAAGCCCCCCAAAACAGCTCCGTATAATGTAATCCTTCTTACCAGTAGGATAAAGAACAAAAACCTCTGTCTTTATTCTGCTCTGTTCTTGTTCAGATCTTGAGACCAATTGCCAGAAAAAAGCGGTGTAAGATAGCAATGAAGATAAATTATTTGTAAGACTTTCCACTGAGGTTTTGGTCTCTGATGTTGCCCATCAGTTACTCTGTCAGTTCTGGAACTTTCACATTTAGCAAGCTTTATCTGCTCTCCTCCTGTCAGTTCTTTGTGGAAATTCATGGTTGCTACTTCGTTTGAAAATCAGATGGCTCGGTAGATAAGAGGGTTCCTAAAATGTAGTGTGTGTATTTACCATTTATTTTGGTGAAACCCTGCGCAGGAAAACTGGTGTGAGATGTCTATAGCTGCTGAACAGCTGGAAACTTCTCCATAAGTAGTCTATCTGCATGGAAACCTACTGTTTGTATGGATACCTGTTGTTTCAGAAATAAATGTTTCTGGCGGGAAATGGCCAAATTTTCCTCAGATTTTCCAAGGGCAGTTTTGTGCATGGCAGTGCTAAAGACCTTTAAACACTCGTATGGAGCACAGAGTCCATTCAGTGAACACAGTGAAGAAAGATTACATTTTTTGTTCTTTCACTATCTCTTAATACCATTTGCAACTGTGATTTTATCATAGTCAGATACTTTTCTTGCCAGGAAACTTATGATTCCACCATACTTTTAGACAGCCAGCACTGGAAAGTTTATTCATACTGTGCAGTTATGGCAATTCTCAGAGGATGTTTATTATTTGGAGAGCAGAGCTCTGTACAGAATGAGGAATTCTTACTACACTTAGTTCCCAAATTAATACACGACTATTTAATCGGACCCAAATTTTTTGGCTTACATCTTCTGTACAAGAAATTAATTCCTTTTTTCTTATCTGTGATGGTATCTGGGGACTTTGAGCAACCCGGTCTAGTGGAAGATATCCCTGCCTTTGGCAGAGGTGGCACTAGATGATCTTTAAGGTCCCTTCTAACCCAAGCCATTTTATGATTCTATGATGACCTGGACACCTTCTTGTATCACTTTAAATACCTGTGCAGAAAAGCACACAGGATTTGCAAAGCCAGATGGTTTTGTTATTCTATCTGTGCCAAAAAACAGTGGAAGGGACAAATTTGGATGTGCTTGATAAAGTGTGAAGGTGAGGCACTTCCTGTGCCTTTTAGATGGAAAAAAAGAATTAGGAAGAGTAAAAGAAGGTAAGGGCATGAAAGTAGAGACACCCTATTGCATTTTGTTTATCCCCATTACTGAAGAGTGAAAATGTAAGAGACCAAATAACTGCCTCAACATAGCAGAAGATAAGAAAATTGCTATTGTTTTAACTTATTGTCTGTTCTGCCTGTCTCTAAACCAAATGTAAGCATTTCGATATTGATTCTCAATAAATTTATTTGTGTTCTTTGTTTATTGACATATTTATATTAATTTTTTGTTACTTACATTGACTATAAGAGTAGGTTATTTCCCAACATGTGTATCTCATAGCCAGATTATTTTAAGTTCTTAAATTCCTAAGGTGAAGTCTTCTGAAGTAGGAAACAGTCATTAGAGATGAAGACAAAAGTATTTATAATTTAGATATGTCCAGAGTACCCTGTCTATCACATCAGTTGTGCTAACATAGCCAAGCCAGGTCAAAGTGGTGTACAGTCAGATGATGTTTGAGGCACTGCCAAATGTAGATACCACAACTGCTTAGCCGGAGCCTGGTAAAGGGATCCATGGTGGATCTTTCCATGTTTTTCAAGTCTAACACGTCTGAAACTTAGTTTGTTTCTCTGCATTTCTTTTCTCTGAAAGAATGGAAAAATTCACTTACAAAGCTCGTATTATGTCTCTGCAGAACATGTATTGTAACTGAGATGCTTATGTACTGTAGCAATAGTAACTATAAACATTGTTCAGTGAGTTCAATGGACTTTATGTTATAGGTTTTAACCATGGAAGTGTTCTTTAATTATTTAGTATTCTCCTCCACATTGCACTAATGAATTATCTGCTGTGCTGCAAGTGCTGCACCATTAATAATTAGTCTGGTCTTCATAACTCATCCCCCCAAATATCTGAATGCAGTTTCAGGCTGTAAAAATCCATAGATTATTTTTGTAGCTAATTTTTGTATTTTTTTTTTAAACGTCCCTTAAAATAATATGAAAAGTAGAAGACCATCTCATCATTACAATATGTGTATGATGTTTGCTAGGAACTTCGTACAGCGTATTAACGAGCATCAAATGTAAAGACAAAAGTCTGCTTAAATTGTTAGCACAAATTTCTTATACTGAAGCAGTATATGTAGAAATTGAGTTTTGTTAGACCTGCTCATAGCAGCCTCCAGCTACAATGCCCTTGAGATACACCTGCAGTGTGAAGCACTGGGGCAGGCAACATGGGGCTTGGTTGGTGCAGAAATCTTTTTCACTATCTCGGCAAGAATAAGTTTCCTCTACAGTTTTTTCTCCTTGCCAGCTCCCTGTTCTCCTTTCCTATTCCCTAAACAAGTCCAACTACAGGTTCTCCAATGCAGAGAACATAGGAGATGAAATACACCAAGAGATATGACAGACCAGAAAAAAATGGATAAATGAATATGCTGCAAAGATTTCTCATAGGCAAATTCTTTTTTTCCAGAGTTTCCATACTCTCAGAGGTATAGGACTTTCGTTAAGTTAGCTTTAGCAAGTGGCTCCATAAAAAAGTCCCAAAGAGGAGTTTTTATGACAAAAAGATGTTTCATATAGTTTAAGTGTTGGTAGTTAAGGATATAAAGATATTAATTACTTTGCCTAAGAAGAAAGCCCAAAACACTATAAAGGGGAGAACAAGAAATATCACGAAAGCCAGAATGTGCCAAGTTTGGCCATTTTGGGGAACTGAGATTGCATAAAATGTTATGTTTGCTTTTCACCATCTCCGCAGGTTGACCATTTGAGATAAGTTGATAGCCATGCTGGGTTTTAAACATTTTTCATCTTTATTTTTTCTTTGAAATGGAACAGGTAATAAACACCTGATGTAGCATTTGTAAAAATCAGTGAAATTTTTTGGCTGATTTCAAAAGACTTTGGGTCAGGTTCATTTTGGAGAAGGGGCTATAGAGCCAGATTAATTACATAATTGGTAGATGGAAATTGTAAACAGTAGCAGTTAGATGCGGATCTGTTGTTATGATATGGAAAGAACAATTGTCTCTTGACAATTGGGAACGAGAGATGAGAGAGAAAATCTGATGGGCAGAAAAGTGATTTCTACTCATGCATTTCTCTGGGAAGAGAATTCAGAAGTTTCTTATGTAGTCTTTGAATAGAAAGTGTGTAGTAACAATGGGCACCTCAATTTTGCAATGTATACTCTGTCACTGAATTTTAGAAAATACTGAATACTATCTCTCTGAAAATTTGTCCTTTTCAAGTACCTTCATGTTGAACATCCAAAATAGGAAGCAGTTCAAAATCACTGGTCAGTTGTGAACGTCTTGCCCATTAAATGTATAAAATAATGCAATTAGAAGCAGCAAAAAACTGTAATATGCAAATATGAGACTGTGTAATTTTAAAGTAATTATAAAATACTTTTCACTATAAAAGCAAGAGTTTCTTTCATTTCTCTTATGATTATAGGAATGATAAAGGAAAAGCCTTTCAGCATGTACAAAAGTTCCAAATTCATATAGTTAAGCAAAGCTCAAAGAAAACTATGGCAGTTTATGTAAACTGCCTACAAACCCTGTGTCAGGAAAACACCCCAAAATTAGGTAAGCATACCTGTTTGCTAAAGACTTCAGTTTGTGTCAGATTCTAAATGGGAAAGCTATTTCTGTCATGTTTTAAGCAGCAGGGGTAGTCTAAACATGTTCAATAGGTCTAGTGACCTTTTCCTGAGTAATGGAAAACTTTCAGCTGTGCCAGTGCAGTATATTTATACCAATATTATTTACAGGTCTTGCCCTCTTTGCTACTACTTCTTAGAACTGTTCTTGAATGAAAAATAAACGTGTCAGGGTTTTAATACAATTAAAATGGTTATAAACATTCTTAAAAATAGAAATGTATGCTTAACCATGCTTCCTTTAGCTGATTGCAATGTCTTCAGCAACTGTTGTTTCTGTGATGGACTAATAGATAACCTATGAAATGGTTCTGCATCACACACACTGATGTGTGCCCTAAAGCAAGTACTCAATAGCTTGAAAGGTTTTGAAATTGACTTTCATCCATTAATTATTTATGTATTTTCAGTCCAGCTGATTTTTAAGAACGTACAGAGGTGTGACAGTTTCTTGTGATGCGTCATGGGTATTGCTTACAGAGGATTCCTACAAGCATAGGTTATGTGGTGACTGCTGAAAGCTGCTTCCCGCCTCCCAGAGGTGGAAAAGTTGCTGTAATAACAAAAAGTACAAAAACTCTAAAGATGACCGCAGAAAAACAGTTTTGTGAAGAGCAAGTTTAGCAGATAGTTCAACCTTTTAATTACTCCCTTTGAATGCTGAACACGTTTCATTTGAATCCTATCTCCCCAGTCCTGATTTTAGACAGTATTTTTCTTTAATTCATTCAGGCACTGAAAACAACGTGGTGGTATAATTAGGGTTAATTTTACAAGCAAACAGAGCTGAAGGTTATCAGTGTGCAGGAGGTGGCACTATCCCTCAAATCCCCATGTGAAATAAGATGGAGCCCTCTGCTGAGACTCCTCAGAGTGTGCCACTGTTGCTTTTGGAGGTCTCAGGAGGTGATACCCAAAAGGTTGTTCAGCATCTTTGGGCAGGGAGCTCTGTCAAGGATCCCTGTCATACAACTGATAGTATCAGAACTAATTGATTAAGCTAGTATGTTACCAGAAGGGAGGAGCAGCCATCAATATTCTCCAATCACTTATGTGTAAGGCTGGGAAGGTCTTCACCTTGCCATATAACCTGTTCCTCCATCCTGGAGAAGAAAAGCTTTATATGGGGATGTCCCTCATCCCTGATTTTCTTACCAGTTCTTGTAAAAGCTGGAATGTTAGAAGACATACGGACATTTTCAGAGTATCTCCTAAGTAAACCCTCCTTGCTTCAGGTAACATGGAGAACAGTTGGTATTAATTTTTAGCTTTTTGTACACTGGCCAGCTTATGATCCTACATCAGTCTTGCTTTTGTAGACTAAACATGCTCACTTTCTTCACAGGTCCTATTTCTTAAACATCACACTGTTCTTGCTGTTCTCTGGACTATATCCCATCTGTTTATCTGCTCCCTTAAGTGAGGCATCCAAAACCAGGAGCAGCATCAGCACTGGCCTCATCAGGGCTAAGCAGAGCAGAGTAAATGACCTCCTTAATTGACACAGAACTGTAAATTTCCCTTTCTGAATCATTACTGTGTACTGTACCACATCTCAATGGATATGTGTTCAAAATGCCATATCCTTTACAACCATGGGAGCAATTAACGTCTTCCTTAATTATATGTTTTCTTTCACACAGACATGCCCTTATTTCCCATAATTCTTCTGTTTTGCATGTTTTCAGTCAGTTCCACCTGGAATTTTGCCATACTGACACATTGTATTTGAATCCAGTCACTAATTTATGCACTAACAATATTATATATTTTGATTGATAGCTGCTGAAGGAATAAGAAAAAGACCTGCACATAGACTTCTGGTTGAAATGAAGAAGTTATTTTACATTGAAGGTGGGGAAGAAGAATGAAGTTCAGTGCCAGGATTTTGCATTGCATTTATTTCCAGTGAAGTGAATCTCCATCTTTCACAAAGTTGATTTAAAAATAAGCTATACTCAGATCTTTGGATAGAGATATTATAAAGTTGAAGTGTACTTAGCTTTATCTGATTGTCTGGCCTAACTTCCAAATTCCCTTGAAAACAGACACAGTGTTTTTTATTTTTCACATTGGACAGATATCTGAAAGACCTGAATCATCCCTCTTAAGGAAATCATTGCAGATGGAAGGTGGAAATCATTACATCTTGGGGCAGCGATCTTGTACAACCGCATATCCTCACAGATTTTTCCAGGGAATATTCCATTGTGAAAGAAAAGTTTGCTCTATCAGAATAGGGACCTCCTCCCCATCTGTTCCAAAGGGCAGTCTGTTCCTTAGACTTCTTCATGATTACCTTTAATACAGGAGTGCATACTGAAAAGCAACTAACTGGACAAGTATATGCATGATGGCATTTACAATCTCGATGAAGATCATTACAGGGCTCCTGAATTTCATGTAGTCCCTGTTCATGGTGTCTGAAGATCCTTCTCTGTTTATACACAGAAGTTGAGGTGTGTAAGAACCTGCAGTACCCACTTCTAGTTGAAAAAATGATTTTTTATATTTTTTTATTCTTTTATTCTAAAGTATGTGTCTGGAAAAGGAGAGTATGTAAGTTTAGTTATTTGTGATTAAGGAACTTCATTCTGCTACACCTTTCTGATGTGTAAAATAAATGTTATCATATGGGGCAGATCCAATTTAATATCCTGTCTCAGACCCTGATTAAGAGAAAGACGTGAAAACTCCAGATAAATCTGACAATTAGAATCATACAATTTTTTACATTACAAAAGACTTTTAGGATCATCGTGTCCAACAGTTAAGCTGACATTACAGAGTCCACCACTAAATCATGTCCCTAAGCTCCACATTTTCAGGTCTTTTAAATACTTTCAGGGATGGTGACTCAATCACTTTCCTGGGCAGCTTGTTCCAATGCTTAACAACCCTTCTGATGAAGAAATTTTTCCAAATATCCAGTCTAAACCTCCCCTGGTGCAACTTGAGGCCATTTTGTCTTGTCTTATCGCTTGTTCACTGGGAGAAGAGACTGACATCTACCTGACTACAACCTCCTTTCAGGAGGTTGAAGAGAGCAATAAGGTCTCCCCTGAGCCTCCTTCAGGCTACACAACCCGGCTCCCTCAGCCACTCCTC
The DNA here is from genome assembly GCF_003945595.2 of Pipra filicauda. Taxonomy (NCBI): domain Eukaryota; kingdom Metazoa; phylum Chordata; class Aves; order Passeriformes; family Pipridae; genus Pipra; species Pipra filicauda. The sequence continues at coordinate 697,585 of NW_024104347.1, forward strand.
ATCAGTCTTGTACTTCAGAACTTTCACCAGCTTTCTTGCCCTTCTCAAGATGTGTTCCAGCACCTCAATGTCTTTCTTGTATTGAGGGGCCCAAAACTGAACACAGTGTTTAAAGTGTAGTCTCACCAGTGCTGGGTACGGGGGGACGATCACTGCACTAGTCCTGTTGGCCACACTATTTCTCATACAAGTCAGGATGCTCTGGGCCTTCTTGGCCACACTGCTGGCTCATGTTCAGCTGGCTGTTGACCAGCAACCTCAGGTCCTTTTCCACTAGGCAGCTTTCCAACCACTCTTCCCCAAGCCTGTAGCACTGCATGGAATTATTGTGACCCAAGTGCAGGATCCAGCACTTGCCCTTGTTGAACCTCATACCATTGGCCTCAGTCTGTTGATCCCTCTGTAGAGCCATTGTACTCTCCAGCAGATCAATACTCTTGCCCAACTTGGTGTCATCTGCAGACTTACTGAGGGTGCACTTGATCCCCTTGTCCAGTTCATGGATAAAGATATTAAACAGGACTGGCTTCAGGACCCTTCCTGCACATCCTTCCACGTGGTCTGCTGCCCCACGTCTGGTTTACCTGCCCTGTCCTTTAGTGCTCCCTAAGGGCTCCATTTATACAGGGTGGGGAGGCTTGGCCACCATTGCTCCTGGGCTTTCCAGCTGCTGTGGCATGAGCTGCAGGCTCCTGGCTGGTCTCTAGAGGTAAAATTAAAAACAGGAACACAGGTATGTCTTTTATGTTGGGATATGTTTGTTTTTTTGCTTTTTGGAGATAGTCTCAGTCATTGTAACCATGTTTTTTCTGGCTCTCTCTACATGTTAAAATTCTGTTTCCTATTTCTTATGTCTTTACAAGCTGACAGAGTGCCTTAAAATAACTGCACTCTCAAAAGAGCATTTCCATGTCGTTTCCCTCCTTATTATTCTGTCTTTTCTAAGGTCTTTAGTATATATTGAGAGATGATTCCTGGCCTTCCTCACTCTTTTTGGTCTCCTCTAAGCCCTGCTCTGCTTTTCCAGTAACCTTTATTATTATTAACTTACTCATGGAAGTGTCACTGTACTAGACTTTTTTACAAACCCGAGAACAGGAAAATAATCTCTGACCTCAAGAATATTTTGATATCATGTGGTTCTGTTAGTATATACCGCAGTCCCTAGGAGGTGATTCCATTGATTCATTAGAAAGCATTATGGTATGCTGGTCATATCTTCCATTCCTTTCTTTTTGAGCTATGTTGGTGTCTACTGAGGGCTCCAGTTCATGAATATACTATTACTTATGGAAACACACAGATGCTTCCTGTTAAGTACAGTGCATCTTCTAGCCCCTTGCAAAACACAACTCCCTTAAACACAATGGCTTTATTGTTTTTCTGAATTTCAACTTCAATTACAATACATTGTTCTCAGGGGTGCGGCTTGGTGGATTATTAAAGAGTGTCAAATAGCCAAAAAGGGACAGTGAGGGAAACAGCATTCTTGCCAAAGAACTAACTTCCTTTAGAACTTGCCAAAGTAGCTAATCTAATTTATGGGGAAACAATTAAAATAATAACAAGAAATTACATATTTTTTTAATTTATTTTCATACTTAAAGTCACAAAAGCATGTAATCTGTTAGCTGGTGTAGCTTTGACTTTGCAGTGTTTGATTGCTGTATTTAAGATTTTCTTTCTGCACAAACTTCATAATTAACAGGATTTAAATTGCCTAATTCTCTCTGCTTCAGAAACTGGTAGTGCTGACAAAGTTCCTCATATACCTTGCTAATTAGATACCTGATACAGTGGGCTTGATTGCCTTTAAAATTAAAAAAAAAAACAAAACCAAAAAAAAGCCTTTACAGTCCATGAGTGATTTAAGTTAGACTAAAAAATATTGCTTTTACACAATATCAGATTACATTTACTGTCACATGTATTTGCACAGTACTGTGTTTGTACAATATACCATACTCCTGCACCACTGCCAAACATGTGAGATCAAATATGGTAAATTACTGTTGTTGTTGAGGTCTGATACACCAGAAGAAAAACACAAGTCTGAAATTACCGAAAGCTTCATGGGAAAGAGGAAAGGAGTTCCCAGAAATATACTGAAAAACGAATGCTTCTCCATTTTGAAATGAGCTTGCCAGAGCAGATGAATGTTCTTGACCTGATGAGTGTTTATCAACTGTCTGCATGTCTGCTTGGCAGCTTTGCTCCCTTGAAATATTCTTAATCTAAAAACCTGAGAAGATGAGGTTATAAAGTCACACTCCTAGTAAAGGTTCTCATTCTCCCAGTACATCTTCAGTAAGAAACATGTAAAAAATGGTGATATTGTTGTGGAGTGTTTTGTCAAGAGGATACAAGATAAGTCAAGAATTACATATCTGGATGTATCTGTCCATGCACAATAGAACAGAGAATTTGTTTGGAATATTTTAGTGAAATTTCTTCTACTTAAATATATTTCTAGCTTCTTTCAAATAATTTAAAAATGCCTTTTTACAGACAGAACCAGCAGAGAATTAAGTAGTACCACAAAGGCAGAAAGATGCTTCAAGCTTTCAGTTAATCTCAAAAGAGAAAGAAAAGTTAGCTTGGAAGTAATTGCAGTGACCTCGTCTTGAGATCCTAAATAGCAAATACAGTTTCCTGCCGAGTAATACAGTATCTCAGATACAAATAATACATAAAATTTTGCTTCCATTTTTCAGTTGCTTTATAATACTAGGTAATATAACTCCTGGTTATCATGAGTGAGAGTTTTAAGGTTACAATAGCTGCAGCTGGGAAAATTGAATTGACAGGTTAAAGCCATAGATACATGAAACCCCATACGTCTTTGCAGGACAGGAAAGTCTGTTTTTCAAAAGCAATTGTTCCTTTGTGTTTTGGAACAGGATTTGTGGTTTTGTTTTTTGTTAATACAAAGTTGTGCCTTGCACAACTGGTTTGTGATTGATGATTTGTCTCTCCAGTACTACAGCAATCAAAAAAACCCAACAAGAACAGCATTTTAAGGCTCCTGTACTGTAAGTTACTTGTCCAAAGCCACAGAGCAAAATGATGCAGAGCCAGATTTAGCACACAAGGAAATTTCTTTTACCCAATCTCAGTCTCAGACCATTATTTTGTTTCTCTCTGGAAAGTGACCTTGTCTGATGTTCTTCAGAATATCACATGGGTCTTGCCATGCCACTGTCACAACCTCTGCTCCTCTGAGTCACTACAATGGCAATTGGACAGCAAGTGGCTCCTTTCTTCTAGGTTTGATGCTCATGAGGAAGCCTTTGGAAGTGCAGAAGAAAACTCTAGGAGACACATAGATGTGTTAGGTGATGGGCAGGCTACCATGCTTCAGGACTGGGAAAGACCCAGCACAGGACACAGGGCTCATTGCAGACTGAGCACCTGAAAAGAAGCTGGTAGCATGATCTTGAGACTAATGACTTTTTTCTGACAAATTTTGAAAAATAATTCATTGTTTTGGGTTGCATTAATAACATGCAGAACAGTAACCCACTTGGAAGACAAGTCAATAGATAAGTTTATTGGTTCAGGCAGTCAGTGTCTCTGTGTTATCTGGGCTGTCTCCGGAGAGGCACCTGTAACTATCTCCCCAAATTTCAGGAGGAATTTCAGAGGTGAGACAGTGTTTGAATGCACACCCACTCCTTGCAGTATTCCCTCAACACAAGTGCTTCACCTCTTGCTTTCATGGGAATGGTGCTCTGGCGTTGCATTGAACACAGTTGGTCTCTTATTCAGAAAAATACTTCCTTAGCTCAGGAGAAGAAAATACTGAATGCAGCATGTATCCCACCTGTGTGACATGATTACTTCCAGCAAAGTCAATGGAATTATTTGTGCAGGATGTGGTCCAGTGTTAAGAAATTCTTTAAAGCATAGGAGCAAAAATGTGTGTATGTCTTTATACGATGGAATTTATCCATTGTCAGGCATGGACAAAGGGAGTATTACAGATCATGAGACTATTCAAAGCATAGTGTACAAGGGCATAGAACAGGGCAGGGTGTAATAGGATAGGAAAGGAAGGGAAATAATCTCAGTCAGGCAAATAGGTTTTTTTGTCCAAGTTAAATTCTTCAAATCTGTTCAAGGTGCATAGTTGAGGTACCTGGTTTCAGGTTGGGGCTTTCTTGAAGTTACAATTAAAATAATAAAATTATTTTTAAAATAGTGTTAGAGGTGGGCACAGGCTGCAAATATGTTACTTTTTTCTGAAAAAAACCCCAAACTAATTAAAAATAATTTCCTCTCCTGTTTCTTTGCCAAGACCTATTTTGAGGACTTTGTGTTTCCCTCAAAGAACCAGTGAAATCTCAGGCACCTAAAGCAAAAAGAGGCAGTATACTTAGGACTTGGCTGTTAAAAAAAATTTTTTAAAAAAATTTTAAAAAATTATTATTTTAAAGTATTTTGCTTTAAAATTATAATTTTTATACTCATGCACAATTTGTTGTTCATTTTGGCTGGTTAATACTTCTCTTTATAAAGCAACAACAGAATGTTGTTAAACTCAGATCCTGTGTAATCTTAGATTTCTGTGCTTGCTATTTCCAGAACATAGAGCAATTATCTGTAAAACTTGGATGTGAGGTACACCTGGGTTGAACAAGGACAGTGTAAATCTTGCCCCTGCTTACCCAGGGCTGCAATGCACAGTGAGCAGAGCCACACTCTCTGCAGTTCTCATCTTGTGCCTGCCACATAGAGGCTGAGTTCATCCCAGCAGCATATCAAAGTACGTGACTGGTGTCTGTTACCTATATGTTCTGTCTAGCTCTCCCAGAACCAAAAATGTAGGTGGTGAAGCCTCTTACTCTGCGGAATATGTGCTAGAGACATGCTTGGAGATGAGTTTGGACCCTCCTTCTGCAAGTATTCAGGCCATCTGTCGAAGTTACAGTGGCTATTCCTGTGCTGGAAGTTAAATACATGCATTTGTCAGATCAAAGTTTGAACTACTGTTTCACTTCAGTAAAGGTGGCACATGTCCCTCATGCAATGATATCAATTCACAGGTTACAAAATTTAGAACAGAAGATATTTATTCCATGAAATAGTTTCTAAGGGAAAGCATAAGGAAAAAGAAAACATAACAAAATATTGTTAAAAATGAGAGTAAAATTTCTGTGTGAATTAAGTGTTAAGTAAGGATTTTAGAAGAAATATAATAGTTTAATTTTTATTCCCAGTAGTTTGCAATGCTTTTCTAATACATTGGATCTTTTGTTTGTTCACAAAATGACTGTATTATCACTCAGGTACCTCAAACATGTTGATAGATTCCTCTGTAAGGCATTTCCCATCCCACTTTTATGAGAGCTATTGGGCAGTCAGCTGTAGAGTAGTTGAGTCATTAGAGTCTGGTTGAAAACCAGATTTATTTTTTTTTTTAATTGTTTTTGATTGTTCTTGTGAATATGTTCTCTGGACTAAATGTGATATAAAAGTTACATATGTCCCTATGTGGTCACAGGTTTAGGTTTCTGTGGAAATGGTTTATAAATATACTGAATTTTTCAGCAGTGTATCATGACTTTGGAAAGCTTGTCTTTGACTAAGAACATGGGAGGTGAGTTTAGGTTGGCATAACTTGTGACAGAAGTAGGAATATTTTAAGATATGGGCAGGAGAACAATTTACCATGAAGAAGCTAATATATAGTCTTGCAGTTTGTCAGCCTCTTTGTGTGAGTCTTGTTAATTTGGGGGAAGTTCCCAGTGACTGACTCCCTCAGAAAGTGGGATGAGCTACGTAACATGTTGTGCAAGGTCATTTGTGAGAGATGGGCCCCAGTTTACCTCATGTCAGCTTCCTTGTCCCCTTTTATTCTTCGTCACTGTTCAGTTTGGCTATTGCCATTTAGCCTGCCTATGTTTCGACACATGCTGGATAAATGATCTTATCAAGAAATTATGGGAATGTTGCTTAGATGCTTTTAACCATGCTTAGTCCCTTCTCATACTGCAGCCTTTAAATGCCACCGTGTCAGTGGTGGGCGAAGTGTTTCCTGTCTGATGCAATGGTGTAGTACAAAAATTAAAACCGTAAATTGTTTTGTTTTCATCCCTATGTTATATAAACTTTGCAACCTACCCAAAAGAATGCAAGGACTACAAAGAGAAACATGCAGGAGTTGAGAAATAGCACAGAGTAGGGTCCCATCTTGGTTTTGTGTATCATTTCTTCAATTACATGGATTATGCAATGTTCTCTACCAGCTTCCCATCCTGCTGACGGCACAGGATGAATAGTGTTAGGGGCTAGCATCAGGTTCGGGATGGAGAAGATGCCTGTGTCAAAAGACATCCAAGCCATTTTGTAGGAAATGGAGGCAGTGTTATTACCAAAGCAAGGAATTACAGATAGAGAGTATTACAGAGGGCAAGATGAAGCTACTCCCTTCCTTTTTTCTAGAGTCACTGCATAACAGTAGGTTGTAGCCAAATACTTGAGATGAAATATTCACAGAAAGCCTCTAATAATGAGTGCACATTTTTGGAGGGTTTGGAAAGTGACATCCATCAGTCCTTTGCAAAAGGTGCAGAACATGCATGAGGATGCTTTGAGATGTGCTTCAAACAACTTCTGATTGGTAATGCAAAGCACCCTGGAGAAGTTAGGCTTCCAGTGTTTCTAGTTGAGTATTCAAAATCAGCTGATACTTCTGATAATTTTGATTTCTTTTTCTCTCTGTTTTTGTCCCTATTTGGAAGGTAAGGATCATACTACGTCTTTTTCAAAGATATAGAAACAAAGCCACAGTGTTCATGGTAGACTGGACTACTATAAATACTAACTAGATGAAATTGTCCATGAAAACACTTATCATCTCTCCTCAGAGCATGGCCTGGTCCCTTCAGACTTGATAGAACATTGTTTTAAAGTCCTTGTTAGCTATCCATTTTGTTGACCTCACCTTCCGGCCTCTCAAGCTCATTGAGCTCCACACTTCTCCTTATCTCCACCTTACTTTTTTGTTCCTCTGCTTTCTCCTTTCACTGATTCTTGAGTCTGGTGGCTTCCAGAGAGAAACTGTGCCATTAGGAGGGAGAGCTTTTCAGTTCTGCCCTTGGGAGCATGTACTTCCCCCTTTACTGGCATGTTCCACTTAAGTGGAACATTGGTTGCCATGGAGGAGCATCTGTGAGGATGGCAGATACCACATCTAACCAGCACAGAAAAAGGCTCTATCACATGGAGAAGTGAATCTATCCAGCCTATGCAAGCAGATTTTTTCAACGGCTTCTAACTTAGCCAAATCTGGGCAACTTTTAATAAAAACCTTTCCCCTGCCAAAATTTTAAGTCCTTTCTCCGAAACATGGAGGCACTAGAGCTTTTTAATGAAACAGTTATTAAAAAACAAAACAAAACCTAGGAATAATAACATGTTTTTTCTCTCAGTTGTTCTCAGAAAAGTTGTTCTGTTGTTCTCAGAAATGGCTGAACCAGTTCAGCCTGACTTATTTATTTTGGAAAGAGTCAGCTGAGACAAACTTTCAGCATGGGAAATTTTAGCCCAACTGGTTAGCATTTCTCCAGGTTTGGCAAAGTTTTAATGCAAGTGAAAATGTTCTTATACTAAGAAGTCAAAGGCAAGCTTACATATCAGCAGAGCTCCTGCTTAGTATTGAAAAAGGCTATGTATATTAACTGATTTTCCTTAATGTTTCAGATTCTTTGAGTATATACTGCTCTACAAAGATGGAGTGATGTTTCAGATTGAACAAGTTACAAAGCTTTGCTCAAAGATTGCTCTGACAGAGCCATGGGATCCATATGATATTCCTGCCAATTCAACTTATGAAGATCAGTACTACATTGGGGGACCTGGAGATGAAATTATGGTACAGGAATGGTCTGACAGAAAACCAGCCAGGAAATGTATGTGCATGTTTTTGTTTTATCTTAATAATAATCAATATCACTGCTGCCCAGAGAAAAATAAAATTATTCCTGTTTCACCTCAGCTTTCCATATTTCTATAAAGTTTTCTGGAAGAAATAATAAAAATGCCCTGTGCACAGCATGTAATTTTATTAACAATGAATTTTATATAAGAAAATGTTCCATATCTCAGCAGGATTAATTATGTCCAAGGGACTTGATTGTACTGTAGTTCATATCATACAGATTTTGACATGGAACAGCACCATTTTATGTCTGAATCTGGCAGTCTGTATCCAAAATTTACCTAGAGAAGAATTGGTACTATAATTAGGGACACACACACTCAAACTAGAGCCTGCATAATAGAAACAAAGTAGGTGTCAGTCACGTGGTTCTGCTACCATTGACATTCTTAATATGTGCCCAAATTTTCTTTTCCACTATACTAGTAAGAAATATCTGCTCTCAAGGCTTAGTTCTGCACTTGGCAGCTGAACACCTGCATCATAAAAGAAAGTAAGCTGAATTTTCCAGGGTATGGTATGTTAGGTTTTGAACCCATAGCAATTTGTTAGCACATTGGTTTCAATTCATCTATGGTTTATTGATGACCCAGACAACTATAAAAATAATTTTAAAACCCCCATGAAAAATATATTCCGCTATTCAACTAATGCAATACTTATGGTTATAGATGTCTAATATATAGGCTAGTTACAAAGCTGAGCATTTAGCCAGAGGAAAATATTTCTTTCTTGAATAAAAGTAGAAAAAATGAAGTAGAGAATGAAGGATAAGATCGTTAGACCTTTGTAACTCAGTCGACATATTCTCTGGTATTCCACAAGAGGCGAATTATCACTTACTCCAAGAGTTTTTATTTTTCAGATCTGATATTTTTGGATCTTTTATGGAACTTAGTATGCGGATACATTCAGTAATTAGGTGTGATTTTTTTATCCTGTATTATTTTGTATCTCCAGTGCTTTTCTGTATGATAATTCATCAAAATGAAGTTGTCTATCCACCTTTTAGCTACTATTGGCTTGGATTTTATATTTCTGTTTAAATTATAAAGGTTTCAGGGGAGATATAGGCTGCCTTGGTAGCATCATATTTTACCATGATTTTTTTATTCAAAATTTTGATAGAAGACTCATTGAATAAAAGATTAACCCATTTTTGTATACTCAAAACCAGATTCATTGAGGTCAGAAAGTTTTTTGGTATATTAACATGCTCCAGAGAGGTATGTTCAAATTTTGCTCAGCTTGCCACCCTTTCTTTAGATACTCTATGTGTGTTTCATGTCCCAGCTTTTCTATTTCTAGTAATGTGACTGTGGTACAGCATATGACACAATACTGGAAGGACAGAAAATAAGTGTGTCATTGCTGCTGAGTGAGAGAAAATAAGCTTCCTTGGGACTAGAAAAATTTGTTCCACACATCCCTCAGAGGAACTGATTTATGATCATAGTAGGTAATTTTAACATCATCAGTTTCTAATAAGGGATCTGAAATGCATAAAACAACAAGATGAAGTGAAGTATGATGGAAGGGCTGAAGAGTGATCACAGATAATGTGGGTGGGATTAATAAAAGAGATATAAAAGTGAAGGGTACTTGAAGGAAGCCACCTCAACAATATTGCTGCCACTACCAAAATAACATAGTGGTGAAAGTAGAGGTGATGGCAGAGAACAAGGGGGAAAGATAACAAGGGAACACCTCTGAGATTAACACTTCATGAAATTCAACTGAAGTCAAAAAAGGGACAGACTTGCTACATCACACACCTGGAGGAGATCAGCATTGAGTGTAGTCTTGAAATAACTATTGCACCATAGAGTGTTTGAAAAGAATAGGAATTTTAAAAAATAATAATGACAATCTCAATAGACAATGTTAAACCACAGGAGTGAGTTAAAAGAAGAGATTGAGGCACTGGAGTTGTATTTGGAAATGTTCCTCTTCTAATGAGACAAACCCTCTATGCTTGAGACAGATGGAAAAAACTGAAAGTCTAATTTATTCAGATTAAAATTGTGCTGAGTATCATCAATGTGAGATTATAGGGGACCAACAATTGTAGAAGCAGGCTGTCAGTTCTGGTGCAGAGAAGTCCCCAGTACAGCAGAGGACAAATGCTTCCTTAGGTAGGTGAGTGCAGAACTTCCTGTGCATGGGAAGGAATCAGGTGTCCTACACAGTTGGGGGAACTAAGTGTTTTAGAGTGTCAAAGGCTGTGTTGAAAGCCACTGTGAAATAGACTATGGGTTTTCAATAATCACACTTTTCAGCTTGTCAGAAGAAGAGTATAAGGTGAAAGGTTGCAGCGCTACCCAACCTGATGGCACTAAAATTTGCTTCCTGGATAAAGAAAGCATTTCGTTACTTCACTAGTGAAGTAAGTAACTGCTGACATGAAAGGGGCATCAGAAGTGAGAGAAATCAGACTTGCACAGAACATAACTAAATTTGGAACTAAACAAAAGAGTCCTTCAGTAGAGGTATACTTGAAAGGTGACATACTGATGCCATGATGTTTTCATGATTTGAAATGTGCTTGGCACCAACATATTCAGGTTTGAGATCATTGCGGTGTCCAAATTACACCAGTTTTGTAGCCTTTGGTGCATGGTATTGCCATGCATAGGGATGGAACTATGGGCAGTTCCAGCCTATAGACCTGGCTTCAGGAGTGGCCTTTTTTTTTTGATTGACATCATCATGACACATGAGCTCATTCCTGTCACCTAAAGCAGTCACATTTCTGTTTTATTGCAGTGGAATCGTGGGTCGGCGTTTACACCGTCAAAGACTGTTACCCAGTACAGGAAACCTACACGAAGAAATACAAGGTGACATCCTCCACTCGCTTCTTTGATATACACCCGGGCATTGCTGACCCCTCGGTGTTTACCCCACCGAGCACTTGCCAGACAGCCCAGCTGACAAGGATGAAAGATGAATGCTGATTATGGACACTGGCTGACCTGGGCAAACACATATTAGCCGAGCTAATAGCTGACTGTTAGCTAATAGTCAGCTGCCAATGTCTAACCTGATTGTTCAAGCTAATTGTTGTTCTTTTGGGAATTTGTAAGTTTTCACTTGAAAGAGAACATAAACATACAACTAAGTGAAATATATAACTCAAAAAATCTCTTTCAATCACATTAATCTATTCAGTGATGCACTTGCAGTATTATATAGCTACCACTAAGATAATATTTCTAGGTACTATTTATTTAAGCTGTAGTTGATTTTCCTTTTGCAAAGGTTTCGTTATTTATTTTTTCAAGAGAACAAAGAATAAGCAGACTGCAATACAGATAACGTCTAGAAGGAAAAGTTGGATGTTATTGTCACTTCTGGGGACTTGAGGGGAAACATGAGCTGAGTTAAACCTCATCCCTAAGTGAAAAATACTGTTTTAAACAATATACATCAAATTTTGGAAACTTATTCTTTTGGTTTTAGTTTGCTTTGTGTTCTGTTTGTTCGGTTTGGTTTTTTTCTTTCTACTCTTCAGGAATCTGGTAGTCTAATTTTCAAGCTTATTTTTGTTCTTTCTAAAAAGAAACTGGAGCAGCTTTATTCATGTAATTCTAGCTGACATGCAAAAAATACTTTTCTGTTTCTTGGGACAATGGTGTGAAAGGAAGGGAAGGAGGGAGGGGTACACCTCCAAAACCAGTAAGCCAAAGTTTTCATTCATTTACTACATTTTTGGGGAAGGGTTCCGGTAGGACGCGATGAGATATTTTTCATTCACATTTTGCTTCAGCACTCACTTTTCAAGACAATACTAGCTTTGACATATGCAAAGAGATTAAAAGGTATTGTACTGTAAATGACTTTAATATTTTGTAGCTGTTTTCAAAAGTCTTTCTTCAGAGTGTAGAAACACCTTTATAATTCCAGGTAGATGTGAAAAAAAGGCCGTTCTTAGTGCATAGTTAGTAAAGGCAAAATCATATTTCACACAGTGCCTGGTGGTCCAGATGGAGTGAAAGACAGAGGTGTGTGACCTGCGTAGGGAGGTGGGAGAGAGGAATGGGAGGGAGAGCTTTTAGATGACCTCTGTGCAGTGTGGCAGCAAGGCGCTGCAATCTGAATGGAATGACAATCTTGCTTTCTTTTGCATCCACTACATTGATGCCTGCTTTGTTTGCTGTTTCATCAGCATCTAAAATCTTATTATCTCCACATCCTTTTCTGGTGGAAAGAGTGAAAGTTTCATTAAGCGCAACTAACCAAAAAAGTACAGGAGGCACACATATTTTGCATTAGAAAATTCAAACCAAACCTTCATGCCCCTTCAGGCTTCCAGAAGTGTGGAATAGTGATGAGTTTTGCACTTTTACCAAATGAAATTAATTGGTTTATTCTGTAAGGCATGCATTTTATTTATTATTTGCGAATAAGTTTAAAGACAGATTCTTGTCCTCTTATACATTTTGGGTCTTTGCTCCAGAAGTTCTCTGGCTGTAGACAGTGCAACACTGGGAAGTTCAATATCTCTGAAAGAGAGATGCTGGGCTGGCTTTTGGTGCTTCATATGGTCATAGCTTTTTGTGCGTAAGCAAGTGGGACAGTGGTTATTTTACTTTCAGAGTTGTGGTCAGAATGGCATTTTAGTTTGCCCTGTGCCTAATGAAAGCATATATACATATCGGTTGAAATTTAGCTAGTTCATTAAAAAATTTCTCTTGTACAGGGCCAGTTCACTGAAACACGCTTGTGGAAAGAAGGATTGGATTTCCTTGAATTTAGAGTGCATTTATTCTGTACTCGCCTTCTGTATTTTTTGTGTCAACCTAAACGCTAACTGCATATTGTTCTCATTAGGACAATGATTAACATGCATTTCTTAATATGTGTCTTGTTAGAATCTGGAAAATATAATAAATCCAGCTAGCAAACATGAAGTTGTGGTACTGTATCCTTTTGGATGGCTTTGTTGCGGTTGAGCAGATAGCTGGGTAATCCGAGTGTTTGTATTATGTTTTGCTGACAGTGATGTAATTTCTAGCAATAACATTACATGTTCCTTTAAATATAAATTTGCAAAATTCTGGTACTCGAAAGTGCTTTAAAAATTTTGCTGTGACATACAGGGCAATTTTATATGCCTAAATATGTACCTCTAAAACAATGCTGTTGTCTTCATGTTTATGCTCTACGCATTCAATAAAGAGAGTTGTCAAAGAGATGTCAAACAACAAAATTTAGGATTACGTATTTTAAATTAGCCACAGACTGAATATGAAGGACAACATGCGTATGCCTGGTTTGTTATCTTTGTTATGATTTGCTTTGGTTTGTTGTCATATACCACAAGAGACATTTTGTCTTTATGCGACTATGCCAATGACTCAATAGGAATGAGGATAAAAGGAATTTAAGGTAGCTGTATAGTATGCTGCCATAATTGAGTAAAAATGGGGGTTTCATATGTCTGATAGTCTGGGAAATTTGTTTATCGTAGTTATTTGGTGGAAAATTAATAATAAATTGGTATGTACATGAGTTAGATTGTATTCTGCGGGATAACAGTGACAGAAACTGGGAGCTGGATAGCCTCTGAGACAAAGCTGATTTTGTGAGATTTCCAGTGTTTCCTGGTTTCAGCTGGGCCAGAAATAGTGCAAACAGAGATCTGTCTGCCATATTTTTATGTTTCTGCTTGGAGGCTTTGCTGAAAGCAGGATGTGTAGAAACACAGCATTGTTTTATTTAGAGTTAACCAAACATTCCTGAACCTCAGAGAAGGGTTTAGTTTGAGTTTGGGGAGGAGATCTGTGCATTTGGTTCCGTTCCTATTTTAACAGTTTGCTTAAACTCAAGTATTAGGGACATATTTTGCTGCTTGAAGCCATGCTGCACACCATGGAAGGGCTGCCATTTACCAGGGCATGCCAACTTTTATGAAGAATGTAGGAAGAAACAAGATAATCCATAGTCAAAGTAAGTTTTAGTCAAGAAATCTCTGAACAATACAGTATTCTCATTTTGGACAATTAGTCTGTTTCTCACCTCGAAGTTCATTTCATTCTAGTGTTCACACTTACTCCTTGTAATCTCACATGTCTTTTCCCACCACCCCTTACTTCCTAATGTCAGTGAAGTCCACTTCCAAAACAGTGTTTACCACCCTCACTTGCATGTTTTTCAGCAGGAGTTCAGCACCTAAATACCTGATGGATCTGAGCTGGACTTGATCTCTTTAATTTTGCCAGCTGTCCCATGTCAAGTTCAAGTTCAAGAGTCACATCCATAACCAAATATGAGCAAGATATGCTGAACTATGTGTAGGTGTCCAACAGAAAGACCAGCGTTGGCTCAGGTGCAATTTCTGGTGTCCCAAAATACCAGTTGATGAGAAGTTTCCACAAGGCTGTTGCATCACATCCTGTATTTCCTGTATCCTTGGCCACAAACTGGTGCTGGAGGCAAACTGCAGGACATTCCCACATGACAGAAAGGCACATCAGGAGATCATCAACTAGTTGCTTTCTCCCTAGCCATGAGGAGTAAAGATTTCAAAAGAGCACCCACACAAATAGACAGAGGTCCCTGACTGTAAAGATCCAGAGGTCTCCATCAGCTACCTTTCCAGGAGGCTGAATGTCCAGCATGGACTCAGACACACAGATTCAATCTCCACATCTGCACTCAGGCGTAGGAACAAATGAAGCAAGCTTGGAAGGCTTTTTAAACACTTCTGAGCATTTACTGTTTGGTAAGGGGAGAGGAAGAAAAGGTTATGATCCAATTGGCAATCCCAGAAAACGGTCAGAAATGTGGGATAAGAATGATGAGATGCTACTAAGAAGATGTTAGAGTAAATTTCCAAACACTAATTTGAGAGCTTACTGGTTTAACACTCTCCAGGGTAAGATCCATGTACTTTGATATGGCTGTTTCAGCAAAGAGCCTGAAACTGCATACTGAATTAAATGATGCACATAGTTACAGTATGATATTTTGTTTGAAACAAAGACAAATAGCCCAGCAGTGCACATTTTGCAGGCATGAGTGTGTGACTGATGACCTGCCTGTTTACCTACAGGAGTATATGTGCCTTTAAAAGGATGCTGCCTGCTGCTTCTGAACACTGAAAAATGACTCTTCTCACCACTGTCCACGGGAACCTGCTTCAGACTTCTTTCTTTCCTGCTCTGCAAAGTGGGAACAGTAATTCTGCTTTCCACCTGCTCTTGCCTTCCTGACTGTGTTGGCTCTGGGCCAACATCACTGCCTCAGCCAGTGGAGCCCACAGAGGCCTGGAGGCATTGGTGCAGTAGCACAGATGTCATGGAGGGTTCCCAGCCTTTGCCTTACCAATGTGTAATAAAATTACATCTGAGTGTTACACGTCTGGGGTTGCTCTTTGCACCCCTGCATGCTCACTCCATGCGTGGGGGTGTTGCTCATGCACTCAGCACCTGCCCGTCACCATTTACTGGGCTCAGCTCGGGCTTTGTTGACGCCAGGCAAAGGGACTCGTGAGCAAAAGGAAAGGAGAAGAAATGAAAGGAAAGCTTGCTGAGCTCACCCCGCTCCCCGCTAAGGTTTTTCCCACGCTTGGCCAGCACTGATAAACAGCTTTGACATTCCTAAAACAGCAGCAGCTGAGTTGCCAGCTCTACACCACAGCCCGTGTCATGCTGAAGGAGAGGGTAGGGTTTCACCCTCTGCACTAAAATTATCCTTCAGGCCAGGCCACCACCTTAGTTTTGGTTTTGGTGGAGAACACATGCTTGCTCCCATCATCCCTGCCACTGCCATCCCAGCCTGGCTGGCAGGGGTTTGTGCTCATGCCACCTGTCCCAGTCCATCAGTCTGTGACAGCCCCCCCGGTTGGTCAGACAATGCTCTTTAGCCTGTCCCCACTGTCCTGTCTTCATTCCCCACTTCCCAGTTCAAGCAAGGGTCTGTCAGGGACCTCACTGTATCCACACACAGGCCTGACAGGTCTTTTTCCTGTAGGGCTTTCAAAGAGGTGAGAAAAGCTCTTCCTATCTTCCCACTGCTGTGCTATTTTGAAATTAATTTTTTATGTGGTTTTTTCAGCTGTTTCCTTTCTTCTTTATATGAAAGCTACCTCTGTTAATTTTAGGGGAAGGGGGGACAATTTATCATATGGATGCTGAACTTGGGGGGTTTTTTAGCACCCTATTGGCACCAGGTAGCAGCCCTTGCTTATTGTTGCAATATCTCGGTGACTTGTATAATGAAGGACATTATTGATGCTCATAGAAGCTTGCACTGGTAAGAGCACAGGAGGTGAAATGCTGAGAGTAATGATGAGTGACAACACAGATACTCTTACTGGTGGCCCAAGTGACTACCAAATATGATGACAGTGTTAAAACTCTGGGCTCTGGAGAGGCTGTAGACACTTCATCATCATCACCCAAGAAATACACCACACCTCTCCAAAGGAAATGGGGAGATATGCTGGGCAGCCCACACTGCTGTTACTTTATTAAAGTAAAATCCTGTAATAAATCCTGTATGCATGACCATAGCTCATTCTCAAGCAGTTGCTTTATAGAAGGGTGGAAAAACAGATGTTTTCACCCAGCATTCTTCTACAGACATTCTGTAAAACTTAGTTATTTTCAGAAAATCTTTTGGATTAAAGAAATAGTACTGATGCCTAAAATGAAAGAAAAGAACTTTCTGGGCAATATTAATATAGATAAAATAAAGAGCAGGTCTTCAATTAAAGTGCTTTAGGCATACTAAATACATAAGTGCACCACACAGCATAGGGCTCCTACAATTTTATAACACTAATTGATTATTATATCTAATGGATACATCCAACCCAAGAATTGTCTTGCCCCAGAACCCCTCAGGTCTGCCCCTTGGCACGCCTCCCTGGAATTGAGTCGGAGGTCTCAAGACCCCTTCCTTCACCATTATCATCTTCAGCATCACATGCCTTCTTTGGAGCTTCTCCAAGGTTTCCAGGCCTTCTAGATTGCTTTGACTACAATGATGTCTTATTTTGTCCTTCTAGGTATATGTCCCAGACAAGATGTACTCATTAAAACATTTTTCCTTGAAAATTACATTAAACAAAATTTTAAGAATTTCAAGAATTTGACACAAAGTATGAGAAAAGAGGGTTTGCTAACTGTTAACTGCTATTTTAAAATGTTAGAAACTGTACGGCTATATTAAAAATCTGTATGCTACAAATCTTAAGAATTGATATGTAGAAAGTTCCAAATATTTGTAGTGAAACAAAATCTGTATCTATAAAGCAATCTTTAGCTTTAATATAAAGTTTTTCAGCCTTCGAACTTCTACTTTAAAGCAATAAATAATGCAGCCTTTCAGAAGGACTGAACTCTGAATAACTACATTGATTGGTATTCAGCTTTGAAAGAAGATGCTTCTGTTGAAGACTTCAATGGGAGTTCTTGCCTAAAGCTGGCTACTTTTCCAGCCATACCAATTGAGCTAATGAAAGATATTGCCTCTTCCTGCAACCTCTGTCCTGTCAAAGGCATGGTGTTTCTTTACTAGTGCATAGGCTCAGTACTCTGCAGATTTCCGAAGAAAAATGATGCTTTATGCCAGCACAGGATCTTTCTTTTTTGTAGTCAAAAGTGGTTACTTGAACACAGAGCAACACGTAGTATTCCTTACCATGGGACAAATCTTACCCAAATTGAAGACATTTTTTCCTGTTTCCAGCCTACTGGGACATCCTAGACTGGAAATCTCATTCAAAAATGTGTAAGGTTCATGCTCCATGCAGGTGAGAATGGAAGAAAAACAGCAGTGAAAGAGCAAGGTGAAAAAAGAACTGAGACAAAGCAAAATTGAAGTATGCCATCAGACTGGTAGCCCCAAAACCAGTCAACCACACCCCAAAGAAAAGAAGGGGGTAGGGGAAAGAAAGTAAGAAGATGGAGAAGCATCTTTGCATGCCTCTTCTCAACATGTTTTATGGATTTATAGAAAAGACATGGCAGACAAATCCAAATTAAAAGGTTTCTAAACATCAGCATTTCTTTTCAGGCAATACACATCCCTGAAAGACCTGGCCAGTCCGACAGAGCACCCATGGGGTTTGTTCACAGGACACTGTTCACTCAGTGCCTAATGGCCCTGTGCACGGCTTTTGGGTGCCCTGCAGAAGGAAGGAGGCCTTGGGTGGACTTGACCTTTCAGGCTTAACGCAAGGAAGTATCAAACATTTGCATCTCCCGCTGGAGTAGATAGATTAAGCATGAAATAATCTCTAGCTGGTGGAAAGAAACAGTCGGCACTTATGGCCCTGTTCTTTTATTTCCAAGAAAAGTTTTCCTAACTGAGCTGCTGAATTTGGACATTGGAAGCACCCAGCTCCCTTCCATTTAATTTCCACGTTGTGCTAGCTCACACTGCCAAAATGATATTGCCCTTAGTATTATTTTTCCATCAGTCTTACTCTTACAGATGTGGATGAAAAGGACTGATGGTCCCTCTGGGAAACATTAGGAGAAGTAATCAGAAGGAGAAGTCCAGAACAAAGAAAGGCAGGACATGTTCCTATCCACCTGTTGTCTTTCCCATCACCGAGCCACCCGAGCTGGATTTGTGAAATCGACAGTCACAAAAATTAAGCCACAGGAAGCAAAGCACTGTGCTTCAAAGACTGGGACTAATTTTGCCTATATTAGAGCAGTGCTAGCATGATGTCAGACATGTTGTTCACTAACAAAATCTCCCTCTCCAGAGGATCTTTTTAAACAGCAGAAGGAAATGTTGTATATTACCTCCACAGTGAAACATGCCCCTGCCAGCCAAAAGCACCAGGCAAGGGCAGCCAAGCACAATATATCTTTAAAGCTTCCTCCTTTATTTCTACAGCAGCTGCCTGAAACATGGCTGGGACAGAGCCGTAGAGGAGGGAGACATAGGTGGTATGTGTTTGGTCAGGTGTCTTGAGTGCTGAACTTTGGGCCGTCTGAACCTGAGGGTGTGAGCAGAATCACTGCACTTGAGTGCTGTAAACAGCGCTTGCTTTGTACCAAAAATTTTGGCATTAAAGTGCCCTGCTAGGTAACAGCAGGTCATAGGAAAATGTTTGGGATAAGATATAAGCCTCAGATCAGTCCATTGATAGCCAGAGTTAAAAACAAAAATAAAAGAAAAAAGCCAAGTGACACCTGCACTTCCAAAAAAATTTCCATCTATAGTGGTTAAAGGATGTGACTATTTTTTTATATTAATGTGGCACTCAGTGCTAGTTATATAGAAGTTGTTACTTCCAGTCTGGATTGTTGCTAGGTACAGCACAGTATGGGAATGCATTTTGTACAGCCAAAGCTAATTGTTTCAGGATGTGCTAGTTCGGCATCCATTTGCATGTGGCCACTGTCAGAAGGCCCTGAGATGGCTCCAGGCTGAGGGAGAATAGAGATTAGACATCTCCTGGGAGGCATGACCAACCTGTGGAACGAGGAGGCATGTCTCACTCACATGCTCAGCAAATAGCCTATCATCAGTTTTGGGATCAGGAAGGAATTTTCCCCTGAGACAGACTGGCACAGTTTCACAGGAGTTTTTTGCCTTCCTCTGCAGCATCAAGCATGACCACTGGTCAGGTCTCCTCCAGTCCCTTTTGGCTAGATTGCTGTCTGCTAGTCATCCACCACGATGGTAGCCCTCATGCCCCACATCTGGGGAAAGGCAACTTTCTAGGCTCCCAGGGTTGGCCCTATGGGTGGCCCCCAGGGATTGCTTCTTGTTCTCTGTGGCGCTGAGCACAGCCCCCCGTCAGCTTGGTTCTTGCATGCTGCACTTGTGCCTCCAAGGCACCACTCATGCCCTGGCTCTCTCTGGCTCTCTGGCCCATTGCAAACACGGAGCAGGAATGAGCTCTGCTCTTCTCCTGGCTCTGTTTCCCCAGGGGTTCTTGCTTCTGCAAAACAGCCTGTGCTTGGAAGGGCTCCAGGCTTCCAGCCCCATGAGAAGCTGCCACTTTTCAGCTATCCCTGTGGGCAATACAAGCTCCAGGCAGGCATGAGAGTGAGTTTCATGCATCACTACTCAAGAAGCACAGTAAGTTTTGGAAGGCAAAAATTGTGCCTCATAAGTATGTCATCGAGATGTGTCATAATTTGGAAAATAGCATGAGTCTCTCTTTCTTTTGTGTGTGACTGTTACTGACCCTCATTCTTGTCTTCAGGAAACAGGGACTGCTTGACCCGCATTCCTGCTGCCATATTATCTGAGATTTTGCATCCAAAGTGTTATATGACATTGGTTGCTGTTCTTTCTCCTCAGAGGCTAAAACCCAAAATAATTTAAAAACAGGGAAAAAAAGAATTTTAAACTAGGTGGGGGAACGTTTGGGGTTTGGGTTTTTTGCATGCCAGAATAAAAATTCATACATAAAAAATGCATCATCAAATAAGGAGAGAAAATCACATTCTTAAAACTTCTGAGATTTTTTTTCTAGAAAGCCTTCTTTGTGCATGAGTCAGCTATCTGCTTTCCTGTTTCTGGTAAAGCTTAATATTTTATAGATAATTTTTTGGTTTTTTTTTTTTAATATCAGTAACGTATTTTCAGGATTATTGCATAATCTGTAGGTTAACCCAGTGTCTGTCTCTGATTTAAAGGATACTGGGTTCACCTGGCACCCCTTCTTTCGGCTCCAGGCAATCCCATTGTTTGGGTTATTCTGTATGTCGGGCTTCAGGAAGGATATGTGGTCAAAATAAATATGTCCTATGAAGAAATGGTGCTTACAGACCAGCATGTTCATTCTCTGCAGAGCCTGGGTGAAGGACTCTTACCAGGAAGATGAACATAATTAGAGATTAGACTAACAGGTCTGTAGTTTCCTGAGTGTTGCGTCATGCCCTTCTTGTAAATTGAAATAATGCTGTCTTTTTGCAGTCAGTGGGAACTTCTATTGCATGAAAACACCTGGTTCCATCACCATGCTCGCTGAAGTAGCATAATGGCCTAACTGGACCGCAAAAAGGGAACTTGCAAATGCCTACAGTTCTTGTTCATTGGTTGTACTGGCAATGTACTTGTAATACAGCCTTCTGTGAAGAGCATCTGCACTACTGCATTATCTAATTTGTTTAGAAAACTAACAGCCAAAACTTTCTGTCAGTTTATGCAAGTATGGAGCCAAGGACAGTGGGAGATTATACCCAGAGAGTCCATTTTTTTATTTTGTTGACAGACAATGAGAGATTAGTCTCATCCTTTGCGTAGCATCAGATAACAGAAATAAAGTATTCAGCTTCAGACAGACTTTCAGCTGCTTTTTTTTTGCAAGTATGACAGGAAAGCAGACATCCCAGTAAACAATTTTCAAGATTGACACAGCAATGCTCAGTAACAGGAGCATCAAAGGCTCTGTAATCTGCAGCTGGGCATGAAGGAGCATCATGACAGAGTCTATCAAATATCTTTGATTCCGGGTTCAGTATGGCAATGATCTAGGCTCCTTTCTTGTTCATTGTTTAATGCATGTTTTTTAATTTCCTTTGTGAAATCTCTATATGGAAGACTGGAAAACTCTTAAGAAAACCTAGCATTAGAAATTTCTGCCGTTCTCAGAAGAGCACAGGCTTGTTGGCTCTATAGTCCTTAGTATTTTAAGTTATCTGCAGTAGCTGCAGAGCTTGGCTGCCACCCACTGAAGTTTAAGTTTATACTTTCCTGCCAAAAGTCCTTCCTTCTCTACCTACCCTGTGGCTGGTCTCTGCTCCAAGCTCTCTCATATCACTTTGTTTTTCCAGTTACTCCATCCTGCTGCTTCCATTTTTTGAGTATTGTAAAACACTCACAGGCATATTGTAAACATTCCTGCTATAGTACTAAAATGCTTGATCCCTTTTCAGATGGCAATTAATCACCCCTCACTCTTAGTGGCATATTATATTCAGGTGCATGTTATGCACATATGTGTAATAGAAGAATAACGTACCTAATTGCCACGTCATAAAAGCAGTAATCATTATTAATGTTGTTATTTACTGTTCATCTTACATGCAATTATTATAACACCAAATTTGGAAGTTTCCATCACTCCTATAATCACTATATTAAGTTTTTTCAGTCTTATTCATCTTTTCCTGTTCCTATAAGGCTTTATTTCAGTCTAACACTAAAAAGGGGTTGACATCTGCTCATGAAACTCGTTTTTATTTTGATGTTCCTTTGTAGCAAATCCTGACAAAGTTATCAGTGAGTGTGATGTTATGTATCATTGTATAAAACCTTAAAATACATTTATTGAAGAAAACTTTTCATTTGAACTCCTGCTACCCTGGTAGGGGTCTTCCTAATTTAAACATGGTCTCTCCAAGGAAGAAGTCTTTTTAGATGGTGTAAGCTCGTTCTTATTCTGTGTTCAGCTTTAGCATTGTTTCCACAGTATCTAAAGATGGACTGAATTTAAAAAGCAAGTGGAAGGCTAAATCACCAGGGAGATGGAAAAGAGTGTTTTCATGAGATGTTCGAAAATTACAGATAGCTGCCTTAGCCAGGTTTGGTGCTAGCAGTCAAGAAACTAAGCACTAATTTTATATTTTTAAACTGTATTAAAATGGGTTTATTTTTCAGTTGGAATCTGAATTACTCACGGCAATCAGGAGGTCCAAAAGACCTTGTGACAGATCTTTGTGCGTTGTAAACCGGTGGCAGTCCACAGTATCCAGTGGAGCTACTGTGGCTGACGCCGAGCAAGCTGCTGACTCTTATATACCATTTGCTGTCTATGAAATCCAGGAAAACAACCCTTTTGGAGATGAGGAGCTCCAAGGGCAATATCAGAGAGCTCCATGGCTCAGCCTGGCTCAATTTTGTCTCCATTTCCACTGACCTCAACAGTGGCATGATGATCAACCGCCTCTGGAACAGAATTTGAATCCACTCAACTTTACTGGTCTGTCTAAACAAGTACCCAAGGGAACATGTGACATGATACTGGTGAAGTGACCTCACAATGCCGAGTGCTGACATTGACCCCTCTCTGGCATGATGAAAGCAGGATGTTTTCACGTAAGCGGCAAACGAGCATTCCCTCGAATTTACTGTCGTTTCCTTGTCACCCTGCAAAGCACAGCAGACGCCAGCGCTCTCTGCAGTTGCATAAACACACACCGTCAAAGACCTGGAAGCCTCATGCTGGCACAGCACACGGGTGGCGCTTCTGTTCTTGTAATTAATGAACTGCTGGCAGAAGTCTGCTAGGATCTCAGCATCCCGTAAAGAGCACATGCCAGACCACGCAGAGGTGGCACTCACTGAGATTAAAGACTCGGCTGCAGTGAAAAAGAAAGCGGAAGCAAACGGCAGACTTCTGCCAATAAGTGCATTTCCTAAGGCCAAGGTTTGGTGCTGGTGCAAACTTAGGCCACAGGGATGTTTGCAGGGATACCAGGGGAAGATGTGAACAGAACTGGGAAGAACTGAGATAATCTACTGAAAAATCCACAGTGTAATGTTGTGCTGACACCAGGACATTGTGATACTGAGTTCTGCATCTGTTCTGCAAATGGGCACCCTCAAAGTCAAGCCCAAATGTTAACCCAAGGCCATCAAGGTAACTCCAGATCAAACTTTACCTTTTTTTTCCATTGTGGCACTCAGTATCTATTGTCTCGGTCTGAACTGGAGGTCTGGAACACAGTATGTTTACTCTTTGTCAATGCTCAGCACTAGACTACATGGGGTGAGCAGGAAAATGTCCCACTGTGACGCCTTGCCTTTGTGAAAGCTGCTGGAACGCAGGCAAGGTACAGTGGATTTCATGGAATGTTTTGTTCAAAGGAGAATTTCTCTGGCAAGAACTCAGTGAGTCTTGCTCCCAACCCTTACTTCTTCAGAGCCAGCACAGCTTTGGCCTGCTTTCTACCCCCATTTCTAATTTGATATTCGTAACCCTTAATAATCCTTGACTTTCCATCATTGGAGACTCCTTACCACTCATTTTAAAGTCATGGCAAACACTAAGAAACCAAATCACCTTGCCATTTATGGCTTGAATGGGTTTATAGTGTTAGAAATTATGCTTAACTTCTTTTTTTCTGACCTCCTTTGCTTATATTTTCAATTTAGGAAGAAACTTTTGATAGGAGTTATTTCTATTTCAATGAGAGAAACACACAGCACAGATGTACCTATGAAAGACAGAGCAAAGCAGCCCCAGGTAGTGAACATACATAACGAAGTAGAAATTATTTTTATATTTAATTTTGAAGGTAGCCCATATGTTGAAAAATAACCTAAAGCAAAATAATATTTAATTCTCTCTGTTAGAGAAAACATACGCAAGCAAACAGGCATTTAGGTCAAAGACTTTGTGACTCATTTCATATCTCTGTAATGAAAATAAACAAAATATTTCAGTTTATCAGGAGTTTTTAAGATTAGTGTCTGTAAAACAAAAACAAAAAACAAAGTCATAGATTCAGGTTTCTCAATTTTTATTTTTTTTTTTTGTGCAAGAATTATTGTCTTATACTGCAAATTTTAACAAAAATTGCTATAATTTTTACTTCTGATAGAGACATAAATATTGTGTGGTGATTAATTTCCTAGATTTTTTTTATCCTCCTTTATCATACAACTGATTTCTTGGGGTATTATTATTGTTATCGGCTGATCTGAAACCTTTAAGTCTATAGTCACAATTTTCATGTACTTAAATATGGAGCAATTAGTCCTACAGCTAATGATGAAATGGGACTTCTTTGACTTCAATGAGAAAACAAAACATGTTTTCTCTTCTACCAAAATCTGAGGAGGCAAATGACACGTATTTGCTAATCTCTGCAGTCTTTAAGTGACAGGGAAAAATACTTCCGTTTGTTCAAATCACTTTCTGAAATTAAACCTTGTCAGTGTATAGGTATAGGTCTTAATATTAATTCACAGGCAACAATTTTTAAAAATTATTAAATGAAACCAAAGGCATGACACTCAACTTTCACAATTCAGTTTCTTAAACTCATATTTAAGCACATCAAAGATATTATCGAAGACTGGTTTGTTAAATGTTCACCCCTGAAAAAAACCCAAAACATTTCAATTGCCAGTAAATTCACTTGAAATATAACTTCTGACGTTTACTTTCAAAAATTGGGGTCAAAACTTTGATAACATTAAAATAGGAAATCCAGTCCTTTCTACAGAGGATCCTGGGAGATCCAACTTCAATGCTCCAATTATATACGTAAAACTTATTTTAGAGCATGTTTTAGATATTTTAAACTTCCTTTATATTAGCCTGCAGAAAGGTATACAGATAATATTGAGAAAAAAATTCTGTAATTTCTGCTTACAAAAAATTATAATTTCTTATTAAATTATATAATTGCTAAAGTTAATCATAGACTCATAGAATTGTCTAGGTCAGAAAAAAACTTGCAGATGATTAAGTCCAGCCATTAATATAGCACTGCCAGTGGTTCTGTCTACCGAAATATATGTTGACAATAGAACTCTCACTTCTTTGCTTGTGTCTTATAAGCCTTTATTTCATGCTACAATACTATACATTTTAACTTGCAAGGCACTGAAAAGAGCTGCAAAGCTAAAAAAATGGAGAGAGGTCAAATTTGAGTTGCCTTAAAACCAAGGAACTCACCTTGGAGTCCATATTCTACATGCTGAGCACTGGCTCACTGAAGTGAAGACTGTAGGGTAAATCAAAGAAAGGGGGAGCTGGACAGGCTAAGGAACAAGGAAAAGAAAGAAGAAAAAGAAAGGGTTCTTGGAAGCAACACCTTTTGCACTGCAGGTCCCAGCTTATATCTCTTTGAAATGTTCAGTTCTAGGGAGTCTTCCAAAAGTGCATACCTCCCAGTGTTGCCAAAGTGTTAGTACGCAATGTATCAACTCCCAAATATGAGTTAAATCTCTCCCACACTGAAACTTACTGCTTATTAACGGTGATCTGCCTAATAACGATACTCGTTTGTTCTACTGCTGTCAGGGTATGCGCTGAAACCTAATGACAGCACTGGAAAGATGCCCATTGACTTTAAAGAGATTTGGATCCAGTCCTGAAGTGCTAAAGAAGAAGAAGAAGCTATTTCTCCTTTCCTCTCTCTATTCTAAAATACCTTGTGAATGTGATTGCATGGTCATGCTGGAAGACAGATATTGTGGTAACAGAACAACAGATAACAGACATCCTTATGCCTCAGTGCTCTTTGTGTGTGTATCATAGCCTAGCAAAGACACACGCCCACACACAGAGCAGTATTCTTGCTCATTTAAAAGATTTAATTATTCCTGTGTCTCTCATGGCTGTCTCATGGTCCTCTTGTGTTAGGATAAGGGTAGATTTGGATCACATATTGGGAAGGCATTCTTTACTGTGAGGGTGGTGAGGCACTGGAACAGGTTGCCCAGAGAAGCTGTAGTTTCCCCATCCCTGGTAGTGTTCAAGGCCAGGCTGGATGGGGCTTTGAGCGACCTGGTCTAGTGGAAGATGTCCCTGCCCATGGCAGGGGAGTTGGAACTGATGAATGATATTTAAGGTCCCCTCCAACACAAACCATTCTATGACTCTATGATTACTTGGCATCAGCATCCTGCTGCATCTCTACCTGGCAGGTGTGCAGTTTCCCCTTATGAGGGTGACCTGTGGGGTGAAGGGAGTCTGTTACAACCTCTTTAACAACATCCCACTGACAACATAGCAGAAATAGACTTTACCACAGAAGGGTATGTGTTGCTCTTTGCCATTTGTCTGAAACAAGTGAGTTCATAGAAGTATAACTGATGAACCTCTTTTCCATCCCCTGGTCAGTGCAGGTCACAGACTGGGTTACACACACACTGCACAGAGACAAAGGAAAATTTTGTCTGGGTGCTCAAAACCTTTTTTAATCTCACCCACACTATAATAACTTGTCCCTGTCCGACAGCAGTGTAGAGGCTGGACAGACTTCCTGCATTGTGCTCCCAGTGTCTCCTGGCTCAGGAAGTGACAACATCTTGAACTAATTTTTTTAAATGGGGGTTGATTTTAAGCGACATATTTTCCAAACTGTTTTTTTAAGTGTAAGTCTAATTTTTTTTCTCTTTTTCTTCCTTTTTTTTTAAACCACTTGGCAGGGAAAGGAATTGCGTGCAGGACCTTGAATGAGGGACACTCAGGGCAGCCAAAGACATCAGCAACATCTGCCAGCCACCTCTGGAAGGCAGGAGCATCGCTGAAGGCTGGATGGAGGCTCCTCCATAAGCGGAGACCTCAGCCGCAGACAGGGTCAGTAACCACAGGCCAATCTGCTTCTCTTTCCACAGCAGACAGTTGTCCTTTTCCACATGTCCAGGTAGAATGTTTCTGGGACAAATTTGGGGGTTTTCGTCATTAGCGGTGAGGGAGTGGGAGAGAAGTTGCATCCAAATAAAGGACCACCACGTGTTGGGCTGTAGTCTCATGTTATCCAGCCTGCAGGGAGAGAATTTATCTGTATTTTCTCCTCCTGGATGTTAAGAATAATGTGAAGAGAAATGTAATAGGCAGTCAAAGTTTCGTCTCCCCCCCATTGCCTTCCCACCTTTGAGCCACTTGTGGTGCTTCCTTGGCACATTGTGAGTCTGCACAACAGGGAAGAGGACTTGGCCAGCCAGAGCTGCCTCAGGCTTGTTGGCTTACCTTGTGTGGAAAATACATGAAGCGCCAAATATCATCCACTATTTCACCAGCCCCAAACACTCAAACATTAAAAAAAAAATGCTCCCAAATATAATAAGAGTGGCTTAAAGCCCCTAAAATTAAAGTGTATGAATTTGCCAGTGGATGTGCAATTGTCTCTTTGCAACTCATGGTCAGACACTCCTGCATGTCAGTGGGGACAAAGTTTCCCAAAGAGATTTTCCTTTCCCTAAGCTTGCCAGTGCAGTGGAGCGATGAAGATGATGCAAGACACCCCATGGTCCACTTCAGTGGGACAAGATGAGGGTCCCATGTTATGTGCAGAGCTATTGCCTATCGCTGTGCTTGGGAGGGCAAACCCAGATTCTTCACATAGATTCAAGTTTTTCTCACTTTTTGAAATTTTCCACCTCCTTCACAGACAGGCTTCTCCAGCTTTGGGCTGAATTCCATGAGGCTGGTCAGGAACATTCCTCTGTCCATGTGCCCAGTGTAAATGATTGTAGATTTTTCTTTGGTGCATAGAGTGCTTTTATCTTCCTGAAAAGCCAGCTCCAAAGACTGTGACTGACAGGTAGCTAATATTTAAGCTAATATTAAGTAAGCATTCATTGCCAAGGACCACTCTCTACACAGAGAGGTCTGGATCCTGCCCCGCAGCAGAAGAGCATTTGCCACGTGATTCCCTCGAGCAGCATGAGCAGCTGGGAGTAGGTCCTGACACCCAGCCTCATCTCTCTGGCTGTGTTCCTGAATCAAGGGGGAGCTTTTAATCTAGATTTTGTGTTTCACCCAAGAACAGGAAAGTGATGATATATTAGCCCAGAGAGCATCTAGATTATGGTCAGCTTTCCAGATCCAGTAAGGTTACAGCCCCACTTTTCCACATTAGTCTTGTGTCTGTCTCGTGCCTTAACCCTTTATATTGGGTGAACTAGGCTGTAGCTAGTTTTAGCACTTCCACCTCTCCAGCAGCTAAGATAAAAAAAAATTGTTTGAAGCAACATAATTTTAGTTTCAGTCTGTAAGTTACATATTTTTCATTGCATAGGTTGCTTTACACTCAGTTTTTTTCAGGGTCTGCTCAGGAGCATTGGTCTGTAAAGGTCTGCACTTTTTAGGAATTGGTAAATTTGTAAACTGGGGAAGGGAATTTTATCGTAGACATCATTGCATTGCAACTGAAGTACTAGGCTCAGGCTTCCTACAATAAAATGTTAACTACAGTAACAAAACAATACACCTCAGACTGAGCTAGGACTTATATTTAATATTTAGAGATAATGTATAGAAATCAGCTGGTACTATACCAAAATCTTGCTCTTAGTGAGCATGTGCGCTGAGAACCTTGTGGGATTGCACCCCAGCCCTTGGTTTAGACTTCAGAACAAAGGGGAGAAAAGGAGCCAGATCAGCAGTTCTGCATTAAGAAAGAGGGGAGAAGTTTGTCACAGGGGCCAAGTAGCAGCTAGCTCAGCAGCAGACAGCAGGGAAGGCTCAAGCTTTGCTGTGCTTATGAAAGAAATGTGATCAGGAGGTATGTTTCAGTGCCTAGCTAGTCATTTCACAGCAGAGATTTCCAAAAAACTATTGAACTACATCAGAGCATCTATTACCAAGACTGCCAATGAACTTGATTAAAATCCCCAGAAATCTGTTGGGAAACACTCATTATTACAGGTCATTAATGGAGCTCGAGTAGACAGGAGCACAGTCTTAAACTTGTACTTCTGCCATTATAGGATGCAGACGTCCAGCATTTTTTAATTTTTTTTTTCTGAAAAGCTTAGGGTCTGGTAGGCTCTAGTCCTCCAAAAATATTTTAAAATTTAGTGCAATTTTAAACACTTTGAGGCTGTAGTGATTAGCAAACACAGCAGTTTTGGCAGGAGTTGATGCAAATTCTTCACCAGGTTCAGACCCTGCCACCTAAAGCACACAACCCTGCTCCATGCAGATGTAAAATCCTGTGTAGATACAAAATGCTGCGGATGTGGAGGACGCCTCCCAACAGCAATAGACCCCACTTCTGCCTCTCCTTCCTGCTCCCAACTGCAGCAGCTGGCTTCTCCAGAGCTTCTGTTCTGAATACCTTTATGCTTTGGGGTTTTGCCTGTGCCAAATTGATCTGTGTTGGTGCAAAAAGAAAAGAATGGAAATCTGGCTGATTGCCCTATGATACCAGTACCTAAGACAGATGAGCATCAAAAATGTCTTAGTTTCAGGTAGCCTTTTGGCTTCAGAGCACATTACAGGTGGCTGAATGAGAGGGAGCTAAGAATGTCATGCCCCATGGTAAGATGCAAGACTATATTTTATGGACTTGGAAATATTGGGATCAGGCTTAACAGTGCAAACATGACAAGCAAAGAGGTCAAACTCAGCACATAGATACTTACAGCGACCAGTAAGAGAAACTAAATGCTGGGCACATCACAGATATCTTCTGCAGGTATGTTAATCAGGGGAGTGAGGGGGCTGCAGGAGTCTTGGGGCAGATCCAAGGAAGGACTTTGCTCTGGCAGAGGATGACCCAATGCCCCTGTAAGATCTACAACCTGAAAGGGTGGACCATGCTTGCAGTAGCAGAGGGAGCTGTCAATGCTTGTCTGCAGTGAACTGTTTGCCACAGCACTGAAATTTATTTAGCAGATGTCACTACTGCACCTTGGACACAACACTCAGAAGCTTGTATTCACTCATTAGTGTCCCCTTCCTTTACATATCCTCCATGGGAGCAGAAGAGGATTAAAAAGACATAAGTGCTTACATTTTTTTTTGTCTTCCAAAGTCCAGAGTGAATTCATTTGAAGGATTCCAGTTAACTTCAGCTGGCTTTGGACCAGTCTCTCAAGGAAAAAAAGAGAACTTTGATTTGCAATCTACTGTACCATCTAGTTGAATTAGTTTGGGAAGCTAACTTGTAATTTAGCACTTAAAATATTTTAACCATTGTTACTGAGGAATTTTAAACCTAAACAGTATGAAAAGTCGTTACTCACATACTCTTTCATGAAAAGTCAGGTTTTTAATTTGCATTTAAATCATGATTTTACCAAGCATTATCTTCCTTTCTAGGTTGGACTTTAAATTCAGAAAACTGATAATTTATGTTTCCATAACTAGCAGAGGACTAGAAAACCTCAACTGATGTTCATAAAGCCTTACTTTAACATCAGATTTGAAGACTGTGATAGCTTTGTTTACACTATAGTTTAGGAGAAGATTACCTGTATTTTCAGAATATTTTCAGCCTTAAAAGTCACTTGACTTGTAAATGGCTTCATGTCTTCCTCTTCCACTACAATGACTTTTTTTCTCAGGGAGGCAACATGCAAAGGCAGTAAAGGCAAAGCTACTTTTGGAAAAAGTTTCCTGAGAAAAAAATGGTAGTAGGAGGATTTTTTGAGGATTTAGAAAAATTGCACTCATTTAAACTTATTACAATATCATCGTTACAGACACCGTGAATGTTTTCTAGCAAGAACTTTCTCTTAAAGAAAAATGAAACCCACAATACCATGAACAGTTGGAAGAGTAGTTAGCTTAGAGAATAACCAACAGTTTTCAGCTTCTGAGCACTGACTATTGTCATGCTTGCTGCTGATTTAAGGATTTGAACTAAATCCTTTCAGAAGATGATTGCTTTTTCACTATATTTTTGCAAAAAAGTGCATCCATGAGAGAACTTTACAGAGTATTTTCTATAACCTGAGTATCTGAACAAGATTTCTGGTCTAAACTTTTCTTCTGAAGCCATTTCTCTTCTTTCATCTTGTCTGTCTGAAGGATGTGAGAATGTTTAAGTCAGTCTTTGAGCATCTACCCTATCTAGGTGTCTTACATGAAAGTCATTTTCCCATGGGATAGCTGAGGCTGGAAGTGACTGCTGGTGGCACTCAAGTCCAGCTTTCAGGGATATCTTCAAAAAGAAGTCAAGTTGCTCAGGACCATGTCCAGCTGTGTCTTGAGTTTCTCCAAAGAATATGTCTCCAAGGATGAAGCTTTCTCTTTCTCTGCAACACTCACCCAGTGGATTTTTTCCCCCTTATGTCCACCTAGCATTTTCCTTGCTGCAAATCTCAGCTTTTGAGTTCTGAACTTTCCCTGAGCACCTCAGAGAGCCTGGCTTCATCTACTCTATAGCCAGACTTCAGGGAGTGAAGGGCAGCAACTTCCTCCTTTGCCTGCTCTGTGCGTCCAACTCGGTGGTACCAGTTGCCCGCCCGAGTAGCTTTTCATCTCAGGCACTCAAGGAGCCCTCTGGTTCTGGTATGCGGTAAAAGCTCCCAGGGCTCAAGATCCTGGGAAGCACCTTCCTCTTCCTGTCTCCAGGGGTAATTGGCTACTGAAATGCTGGTCTGTGCCACCCACAGCAGTGTGATCTGCATATGTTTACAAAGTCTGGGCTATTGCATTGTGCGCCTTGGTCCCCTTCACTGTTTCCCCAAGTTCGTGTGAAGTGGTAGTAAAAAGACCAGAGGGAATGGCAAATTAATTACCCAAAACCTGAGAATTTGAAGACTTTTATATGTTTTCATCAGTATTTTACGATGTTTGCTATTTTCACTTTGAAACAAAGCTGTCTAATTTTCAAGTGAATTTGGGAATGAAATGCTGATCTATTACAGAAGAGCACTCTTTTTTGACACATAAAAGAATGAAGAGGCATCTGGAGTAGATGAATTCCCTTGACACAGCATGGTAAGTCAGTAGACAGACTTTTTAAAATGAAGAGTAATTTATGGTCTCTTACTTGAGGATCTTTATTAATAATACTATCCTGGAAACAGCTTGAATAGCACCAGCTACATTTTTAGAAACTGATAAAAAGTCAGGTCTGCTAAATTCAAATGACATTTTCAAAATACCACAAAATACAAATGCGTTTATCAGAGTTGATCACCTTCAGATCACAGTAGAAAATGTACTTGACTTGTTTTTGCTATCATTTAGACTAAGTAACATCCTCTAGAGCTGAATTTTCAACTTTCTGTAGCAAATACTCCAATTTTGAATGCAGCAAGGCAGAAAAGTTTATGGCTTAGACTGGAGAAAGCCATATACTTCTTTACTTCTCTGGGTGACTATAGCAGATACGGAAACAAAATATCAAGGTCGATTCACAAGCATGAACTACTCTGTTTCTTAGTGTCTGTATAGATTTTCCTCAATCAGCTGGGAGCACTGGCTAAATCAAACTGTAAAAGCTGCTATTAGTTTATTATTAAAATGTTCAACTTTGAAAATAAATTAATAAATAAATGAAACATAGAACCTCACAGTATAAGTCCCATGAGTATAGAGAACAGAGGCTTGGAAAAGTCAGGTAAATTTAGGCTTAAACCTACGCGGCTTCTCCAAATGTGACCTTAGTGGCTGATGTAAATTCACATTCTGAATTCATAACCAATACTTTATTATGGAAGTATTTTGTTCTAGCTGAAGTAGAGCATTCACCCACTTCTGAACTAAGTACCTGGGTATATAATTAAGGAAACGAAGAATTCTCCTCAAATTTATTTTTCACTTCCTTCAACAACCTAAGACAAGTTTCAAATTCAAGTTACCATACTGTACAATACAAGGCAGTAAACTCTAGCCCTACATTTCCTGGCCAGGGTAGATCAGTCATCCTCAGGCAGGCAAGAAACCAAGAGCACTTTTAGGCTCATGCCTCTCAGTTTTTGTTCCTGTGTATAAGAGTCTCATTTTCTAATGAGCACTTAAATTCTTCAGTGCAATGGCAATATTTATGCAGCTTTGTGCTATGGCTGCAGGTAGCAATAAAAGATTTGCAATGAAGCCTTTGGGTATCTAGCATCCTAAATTCAGGAAGCTCGTACCAGATGGGAAGAATGATACTGGCCTTTGCAGAAAGTGTCTCCACTGTCAGTACCACCACTGTTCCATTAATCTACCATTTTGCAATAAAAGGGAAGTGTTGAACATCCCTGCAACGTGTGCTTTCTAATGAGTCAGTGAAGGATTGATTTTTCCTCTCCTCTGCTGGTCTGCACTCTGGCCACAAAGGTCTGGCAATGACATGCATGCCATCAGCCCACTGGGGATACCTTCAAGGATGGTACCTGTCAGCAGAATTAAAAGGAGATTTACAGACTGATAAAACACTGATTAAAAAGTCCTTTCTCTGGCCCACTCTGGAGGGAAAAATAGTTGCAGGTCAGCTGACAATAAAAGTTAGGTGTAGCTGAATGTCTTTTCCTAAAATCCATTTCATTCTTCACTGAAGATACAGCACTTACTGTTATATTGTTGCCCCAGAAGGAGCCCTAGATTAGACTGCATCTCAAGGAATAATTGGACGAGAACTAAAAAAAATTATTATTTACCAAAAGACTTCCAACCCAAACCACGACAGAGACAAAGCCACTACATTTCACAAGACCAGTCTGGAGGGAAATTCTTGTGCGTCATTTAAAAGGCCATTTATTTTTAAAATATAGGACCCTCTAATGGAATAAATGTTTCACCTCGAGCTCACCTTTATAATTTTTGGCATATTAAAATTTGGCCTTCTTTCATGAAGACTTATGACCATTCTTCAGAATTATGAGAGAAAAAATCCAGCAGGACTGTCCGAGTGGATGGCTAATGACAGGGTATCTTTGTTTGTACTGAAAAGACTTTGCTAAGAAAGTTAAAGAATAAAACCTTTAAATATTGACCTTGCCATCAGCTTCCCAGAGTATTTTTCTTGGCGGAAGTATTTTTAAATTCCTCCCAAATAGCCGTTTGCTAATATTTAAACTTTATTTTTACATACTCTTTGAAAACAAACTGGTTTGTTGAATCTTTTTGTTCCACAAATTTAGCAATAATACGAGGTCTTTTGTTGTAACAAAAACAATATTTTAACATTGAGACATCCAAAGCTTCCTGCAAATAAATTATCACATAGTACAACCTTAAAGAACAGTAATTACAGCACTGACAAAGTTACCTTAAAGGTTAAAAGACCTTTTCCCAAAGTAATAGATCCAATCTTTTCCTCCCAAAGTGTGCTCCAATCTTTTCCTCTCAAAGCTCTAGAGGAGTAGAGAGATGAGTGGCCAAGCTTGAATAAGTCTGAAAATCCCAGACTGCAGTACCGAAACTGTGTTTTTTTTAATTTGAACTCAGTTTTTCTCGTAAGAGTGTGCTTTGGTAAAGGTATAACCTCTTACAATTAGAATTCTGGGAACTTGTAAAGAGAATTTAAGCTGAGAGTCTTAAATCTACCAGTGGTGAGAAGCTAAAATAGGAATCATTTCTGTACCTATTTTTTATAGAACAATACATTTGTTACTTTTTTTGTTTGTTTGTTTGAGTTGTTGAATGAAAGGGATCGTGACTGTAGGAACTGATGTACTTTTCCCTCATTTTTGAAGACTTCAAATGGTGGAGCTTCACAGGCAGTGTAAACTCAGGCAGGATGTGCTCAATGTCAGCCTTTGAGATTGTAAATTTTTAAGTAAATTAAAAACAAGAAAAATAAAAAGTCTTTATGTCAGCATTTCAAAAACATGCACTTTTTTGTGCTGATTTAAAAAAAAAAAATCCATTCTAGAAACACTGTCTTTCTTCAGTCAATCGTAAATCAAAGAAACAGCAGCTAAAAAATTATTGCATAACCTGAAGTCAGATACAACAGAGTTACTCTGTACCTTCAGGAAAGCTGGAAAGCCAAATGCCAGTGGATTTTTTTCCCTGTCTGCACAAGAAAACTGTATCCTTTATCAGTGAACAGGAATCCAGTTCTGACCATGACTGTAAACCACATGGCACAGGAAGAGTCAGAGACCAAGATAAATAATTACAACCCCATTAAAGGCTTTATGAACAAAATCCAATATGACAAAACTCTACTCAGCTTTTAACAGATGAGCATGATTTACCATGGAAAGATGTGGCTTTCAGTACCAAGCTGTGACCTGAATCTTGTACTGCCTTCCACTTCGGGAAAAGCATCAGGTATATCTCAGTAAGTACATCTCAGTAAATCAGACCAAAGTAAACAGCTGAGAAACAAAACCATTTCTCTGCACTGGAAACCTGTGATCACCAACAGCAATGGCTTTATGTGATTGACATAGGTGTTAACTAAACCCTGAATCATTGCTTTTCCAGGTGATATCACTGCCAGAGATTGTTTACTCAGACTGACTGACATGGAAAACTACTCATCGACTTTTGCAAAGTGAAAAATTTAGCAGATAATCTTCTCTGAAGAGCTTTGCAGAGTTGTTTAAGTATATGCCAAATGTCTCCTAAACACCTTACTCCATATTCCCAAAGCAGGTCTTAGTTTAGGTGTCAATTTGTTACAATCAGTACTTGCAGAGCAAGCATTGATGGAGGAGCATCAGAGCAAGACAGGAGGATTTATTTGAAAACTTACTGATTTTCTCATCCAGACTATTTGTTAACACTGTCCATCAGTTCACATTGCAATTAATACTTTGAAGGGAAGTCTGGAAGATGTATCCATACTTACTTTCACATAAAAAGTGCATCTTTGTTCCTGACCTGTTGCTGACTTGCTGTGCCTATTGGTAAATAGATTAAACTTGTCTTGCTTCCTTGTGTACAGAATTATTTGGTAATATTGTTCTCTAATGCCTGTCTTCCAAGAATAAGACCATGTGCCATGTATATAAAATATTTTTTATTGTAAGTGTTGGCGGATACTTAAATCCGGAGAAAAATGGCTCTCAGAAATTGTTTTGCAGAGCAGCCAGCAGTATGTCCTACCACAGTATAAATAACACTGTGTAGTAAGAGGTTCATGAACAACACCCCCTCATCCCCCTCCCAAAAAAAAAGCCAAAAAACCCCCAAGAAACAACTAGGTGTAGGTATAGAACTGGAAGAAATCATGAGAACTATTGTAAAATGTTCTAATTTTGCATAAATGTAGCAAGCACAACAATCAAATGTGCTTCCAAGTATTCCCATTACCATTTGCTCATGATATTTTTTGAAAAATGGCTCCAGAAGGTAGATGCCTGTCCATTAGCCAAAAATCTAAATGTTGTAACAGTTATCTACAGAGCTGTATGCCAAGCCAAGATAGAAAGATGAAGCAGCTCAGAGGTTGAGCAATCTTGGAATCAAACGAGACAAAGACACATAAGATGTGAGTGTAAGATGGCATCATACATGGAAGAGCTCCCATATTTTCTACTTTGTCAAATCCCCAAATTACATCATATCTTTTTAGAAGCAGAACTGTTTTCTAAACTTAAGCACAGAGCTCATAAAAATTCAAGGAGAGTAAAGGATCCTCAAGCACAACACACAAATCCTTCTCATGGCTTGAGTGCTGGTTATGACAGCTGTCCTTTTTTAGGTTATGTTGACCATTCCAGATGTTCATCTTCAACATTATGTCACAAAGTCCCCATGGGAACATCTGTTATCTTGGCTACAGAGGGATGATAAACAGTATTGAGGTTCTGGACATGGATGATAAAGTGTAGACTATTACTGCTGTATTGCAGAGATCATGGGATGTAGTAATAGATCCCCTCTCTTAGTGGAGACTGGTGGTATTTGATAGTGGGTAGGAAAAACTGACACAGGCAATGCTGGAAGCCAGTTTCCAGCCTTGGATAAAGATCCTACTGTAACAGTCTCAAAACAGGGCAGGCAAAGCACATCCCAAGGAGCCTCCACTGACTCATAGGTGTTAGTGGTGTCAAACTTAACTGGGATCAAGGAACAGTTGCAGACACGCGGTGAATCATTCTTCCAGTTTTATTCTAGGCAAAAACTCCCCACTCCTCCAGCTATATTATTAAAGCATAAAACATTTCAAAAACTGCTTAAAACCATCTTCAAGACAACAAAATGTTTCCTGCCTGCACCCTTCTCTTCCCAGTTACTTAGAGAAACTTGCCTCTTTCTATCATTCTGTCTCATTGTGTCTCTAATAATTTCTGTCTCTTACAGGGTAGGACTTAACCTTCAGATACCTATTGAGAAATGTAGAATATTAAAGAGAGGCATTAAAACTGTTCCTCAAAGGTCTATTTGTTTATTTTTAATATTCCATTTGCATTGGTTAGGATAGGGGTTTTTTTTAACTGAAGTTGTAACAGATGATTTGTTATCTGATAGTGTTACCACTATCCAAATTATTAGTAGCATATTATCTGCAGATGGTTTTACGTGCTAATGTAAAAAGATATGTGTGCAATTCTTTTATTATCTAGAACATAATTGGTAAAAATTCTGAAGATTTTACCAACAAAATTAAGAACAATTATTTAGGCAGCTAAATTTCTATTGAGCTCAGCATGAATTTAGGAAAATAAACGCAGTTTGGGACCTCAGAGACCTGGATAACTCAGGCTTCTTTTGGCTTCTCAGATCTACCGTGACAGATTAGGTGAACGATCACTGGTTTAGCATCCCATTTGTAAAACAGACCATATTTTTTGCAAATGCTTTTTGATTATTATTCCAAGATAAAAGAAAAAGAAAATATGCCTTTCATACATAGAAAGCTCCCAAAAGGAATTGCATTGCAACAAGTTCAAAAAGTTACATGACATAGAAGTGTGCCAGATGTGCCTGGAAGACTATACACTTCTGATCATCACTTTTCCAGTTTTTGTTGGTCTGAAACTCAGACTAATGACTGTCAAAGTTCAAGCTGATGAAACAATTTTCGTCATGCCTTGATGTCAGGAGAATTAAGTCAACAGCAATTGTCATGTAATACAGGAAAATGTTCTCAAGTATCAAGCATTGAGTAAGGGCTATCAAGGCATTATAACTGTCAGCAGCAATGTAAACTAGCATAAGTGCCCAACCAAAATTATTCACATCACCTTGAATTTCTGATCACAGAAACCTGTGAAATAAGGTTTCTTTCCACTAGCAGTTATAAATACATTAAACTCAGTTCTGACACTACAGTGAACATAATTTTCTTGTTTTGCTGTTTTAGAAGGAAGCAAGGGAAAAAGAAGAGGTCACCACATTAGGATCTAGGAGGTAGAATGTGTTATGGAGCTGAAAGACAAACTGATCAGCCTCATTCTGTTAATCATCAAACAGATGGCAAATTTCAAAACTCATATATAGAAGGTGGTATTCATTAAAGAAATTGTTGTTCAGACAATAAAACACTTGATTTTGCTACTGTAAGAAAAGAATGAGTTTTTCCATCATCTGTGCACTTCTTTAAAATGAAAATTAAGCACTGCCTCTAACAGACTTCTGAATTTCTTCCCACACAGACTTACTAAACATCCAGATGTGACCACCTCAATGACTGATATTTGACCTGCTTCTCTCAATGGTTTAATGCTTGATATTTCCTGTCTTGTGTACCATCTGGCTGCAATGAAAGCATTCCAGGGATTTGCACACCTTCTCAGTCCAGAAATCTTATGTTAAAACCTGCTTATACAGCTCTATAAATCTGTTAGATCTTTAATATCTTGACCTCTTCAGCAATACCTTCCTCTGCAGGATTTAGTTCCCTGATTTTGCTGACACTGAAGCTAGTACCAGTTTGAAAATCTCTTTCATCTATGTTGTAGCAGCCTGCTGTGGTATAAAGGATGAGGAAGACCCCAAGGCTATATAATTCTGTCATTAACCTCAATCCTTCCATGTTGCTGTATGTTCGTGCAACTTTTGATGACGCTCAGATCGGGTTCTGTCTTTTCAGGACTTTTTATAAGCATTATGGAAGTTTAACTTCAGAGCTACTCCTTGTGAAACCTTGATGAATAAATGTTCATAATAAAATTTCAACAAGGGCCCAATTTCAGTCCTCAGTGAAACATCTTCTGTAACAAACCATCAAAATAGAATAAAAGAATAAGAGGTATCTGCAGCATCAGACTATTTTTAACCAAAAGTTATTGGACACGTTATTCTTCACATCGACTCCCCACAGTTTTTTGACACTGTTTTTTATCCCGTTATTATCAAAAGCTGTTTCACCATAAGCATTTGCATGGTTATATGGTTGTGCACATTTGCTTTTTTGAGACACAGTGTTTCACTATGTGTCACATATAATTTATCACATAAACATGGCCCAAAAGCTGTATTACTAGGGCTTTAGTAAAATGCCAACACAACATAATAGAGCCCTGTCTAACAAAACCTTTGGGAACAACAGCTCATTGCTTCTGAAAGTGTTTTCAGGAGCAGCTCTAGCTATGGGTACCTGGATCAGCTGACCTCAGGATTTTGATCCTGCCTTTTTTTTTTCCCCTGTAACCTCCAGAGTGATGCAATTGTTATGAGAGACCTGAATGGTACCTGAAAGGAGCTCAAGCACAGTGAACATATCCAAAGTGGTGGTAATGCTTGATGGCAGCCTCTGAAGTTATCTAAGTGTCATGGTTTGAGATAGCCCCAAAATCCAATCCCCTAGTCTAAGCCCCCTCCCACATCTCAACCTAATGTGAGATGGGTTTTTCCAGACAAAACACGCCAGACTCCAAATGGGGGAAAGGGAATATATTACAATGACTGTACAAATAAATACTACAATGCATTATACACACGATCACAACTATCTCTACCATGACATATAGTATTTACAATGGATCAGATCTCCTCTCCCCTCCAAATAAAAGTCCAGGAGGGAAAGAAGGACAGATCCCTTCCAGTCCTTAAACAGCATCTTCTAAGGCAGCAGGTTCTTTTTGTCTTCCACGCAGCAGTTGCAACTGGATTGTTGTAGCTGGATCTCTGTTCAACATACACAAGGGGGTCTCCAAGCCCCTCGGTTCTCCTTCGGTCCAAGCGAAGGCCTCACCTGTGGGCTGCCAGCAGGGACAAGACTCGCGTCACCACAGGTATATCACGAAATGCAGGGGCATCTTCGTGAAAGTCCCTTCCTCAGGGGTTCACCCCTGAGTCAGAACATCTTGGGCAGCATTCAGTTGCAAACCTTTGCCTCAAGAGTTCTACCAGAGCTCCTGTGCTCTGTCTCAGGCTGCTAGGCTTGTCAGCAGCAGTGAGGGGGGTCAAGGTCAACCCCCCCCCCCCCACACACATTCCATCTGGCCGTCCCGGTCCAGCTCCGGGACGTCTTTTGAGCTTCTCAGCTCCTCTCTCTCTCCAGTGCTGCATGTCCAAAACTCTTCTCCAAAATAGAAGTCCATCTCCCTCTTTTTCTCAGAGGGATCTCAAAGGAGATTGGGGGGTCTGGTACAGTCTTACCCCCAAAAACTCTGTAGCTCTGCTGCTGGCTCTCTCTCTCTCTCTCTCTCTCTCTCTTTCCAAGAGTCCTTTCTGTGATACATGCCGTTTCTGCTGCTTCTCCAGTTCAGTTCTTATCTGTCCTGGCTCTCTCCCACTGTTTCTCCGGTCAGTGCCGGCTGCTGCTCTGCGCCCATGGAGAAAACATCTCCCGGCATAACTACAGGCACCTAGCTCAGCTTTATGCTGTTCCAGGTCCCCACAGGCCCCCGCTGGGGGTTGGGGGCCAAAGCCCCCCTGTGGGGCTCAGAGCCCCTTCCTCGTGGCTCTACAACATGACCACTTCTCCTCAACAACCAAACTACAACTCATCTCTTCCAGTGAGCTTGTGATATGTTGACATTTTTGCAGGAGCGCCCATTGGACAGAACTTCAAAACTTCCAGGGGTTTCCACCCCTTGGGGTCTACCACTTTTCTTTAGCCTCTGGGGGAAAACAAAGTCCAAACCACTACACTAAGAAACTGATTTCTGTGTAGTTCAGGGCCCTTTTGGAATAGATACCTTATTTTGCATGTACTCTGAGATGTAAACCAATACAAACTAAACTCTATATAATTTTTTTACCACTTCTCTCTTTATCTTAAGGTAAAATGCTGCAAGCTAAGACGTGGGATAAAAGTTTTCTTGTGATGTTGCAATGGTGAGAAGAGAGTGACTAAATTAGACAATAAAATTTTTTTTACTGCCACCATTGGATGGCAAGCATTAAACCTTTGCTTTCTGTCAATTGCTTTCAAGTGGTGTCATACAGCCCCGTCTCCCCACAACATAACTACCAGAGTTTCCAGGCAGCCATGAAAAAGAGCTGTGAAGTTGTAGTTTCTTTGAAGTGGTATGGACTTATTTTTAAAATAGTTTTGAGCCCCCATTTGTATTTCAAAGTGTTGTTTTACTAGGTCAGTGACTTCCACCTCAGCAGGCTATCCAACCCATTTCTGCTGCCCCATGACTCGGTCAGCTCTAACTGCATAATTCCTGATCAGCATTTAACCAGACTGCTCCCAGCAGTCTCCAAAACGTGCTTCCTCTGGTTATTTACCTCATTCTTTGCTTCCCATGCTCCTAGGAGTGTCCTAGCTGATGTGTAGCCCAGGGTCATTTTTCTTACCCTATGATACATATTGAAAAATATGTGTCACCTTATCAGCAGTTTTTCATGGTGTGTAAACCTGTGATGTCCCTAATAAGCCATCCTTTCCTCAAGAATAACACAACTAAATCCAGCCTTTCTTCAAAGACTGTATTTTCCAAGTTTCTTCCCTTTGTCATTGTTCTTCTCTATACTCTTTCCAAGTAGTTATGTCCTTCTTTATGTGCAGTCCCCCAGTTAGACACAGTTTAAGTTTTGGCTGTGCTGTAGCACAATGGTTCTTATGAGTCTTATTGGTCACCCTGTTGTTTATGCAGCCCAGTTTTTGCTCTTCACGTAGCTCTACAGCTTTGTTGACTCATGTTCAGCTTGTAGTCCCTTTCCTGCTGATGTGCTGCCTAGACAGTTGTTACTCAGTGTCTGCACACCACACACTTGTCCGTGTTGAAAAGTGTTTTATTTTGTTTTCATGATGTATTTCCTGTATGGCAATATTTCTTTGAGTTCTGACCTTGCCCTTCTTCCCAGCTTCGTGTCACTTAGTACAATACTTTTTTTAGTACAATGCTTTATTCTATTATCAGGTCACACATGAAAATATTCCATTGTATCAGACTCAGACTGAGCCCCTGTGAAATCCTGCTCACTGCATCTCTCTGACTTTGCAGATGATATGGTTTTTTTAGAAACTTTTCCCCACCC
The DNA here is from genome assembly GCF_003945595.2 of Pipra filicauda. Classification (NCBI taxonomy): domain Eukaryota; kingdom Metazoa; phylum Chordata; class Aves; order Passeriformes; family Pipridae; genus Pipra; species Pipra filicauda. The sequence continues at coordinate 740,190 of NW_024104347.1, forward strand.
TAGAATCTTCGTTTTGTCTTGACCATGCTTCCCTAGCCTATTTATAAGTGTTATATGAAGCATGGTTAAGATATATGACACCTACTGCTTTTCCTTTGCCCACAAAGTCTATGATCATGGGAAATTAAATAACTTTGACAGACAACTAAGAGCAGAGAAAGGTATCTAGTAGTTGTGGTGAACAGTAATCAGTTAGACCTACAGAAGAACTATCTTGACTGGTATTTCAGATTGGAAATAAATTGAATTTCCAACAGTGCACCCCAACAATAAGCGTTTCACCAATTTTCAGCTCAGCAGCTGCAGGCCACCCTCAGGGGAAGGCCAGCCAGACATAGAAGAGGTTTGGGTGAACACTCATATAGAAATATAGGGAGGTTGTGGCAGCCCATCTTAAGTTAGGCCAGGGTTCACACTGTGAGAGATGTGGGTAAGTGCTCTGGCAGTCACATTTTTAACATTTGTAGATTTTATACATATGCATGAGCCAAACTGAAACCTCTTGATGTGTCTTAGATGCTGGTAGCTGGTGTGGCACAAACTGGTCATGAAATCCCAAACCCGAAAATCCAAGACTTGTTTACCAAATAGTAGGTAAGACATCTGTTTCTGAAAGGTTTTGTTGTTGGGAATTTTTGTAAAAAACAAGGAGCCCAGAAACATGACGCTTCTCTTCAAACATTTGATTATAACTGATGCTTAATTAGACAGGGAAAATGTTCCCAGGGCTTCACAAACCACAAGTCAAAATAAAAAATGGAGAGACTGCATTCCTTGTTTTGAGGGAGTACTCCATACTTGAAACTACAAGTGTTTCCTCACTCACATTACAAAAATCCATTATAACAGATCTACAAAATATGGAAAACTGAATTTGTTTTGCCCTATATGAATAAGCAGCTTTCCTAAACTCACCTTTTCTACCAGTTAAGAGAGGGCTAGGATTTCTTGGACCACCAAGGCCAGATCCTTTTATTACTACACTTCCCTTTCACAAGCACAGGATTGCTCCATCTTAAAAATTATTATATTGTTTTGCCTCCTGCTGCTCCTATGAATAGCGTGTTGCAAGATCTCCCTACTTTAATAGTTAGACACCTTTTACTCTCCAGCTTGACTTTATTCATGTATACTTTATACTCCATTTCTGTATTTTATCACAGAGCACAAGTTCATTTGTGAGGTCCCATATTACTTACATCTGATAGTGCATGCCTCTCTTCTCCTGGTTCCACTTCAGCCCTACCAGGAATGGATATTCAGTGAAGTAAACCAATGGGGAAAGCCACAAGGGTTGTACTGGGATCTTGCATGTACTGAATGTAACATTAACTGAGCAATGTCTGAGTCAGTGAAGCAAAGCATTCACCCTAGCACTGATTATCTTTCCCATCACTGTCATCTGGTTCAGCTGTCTCCCAGAAATTCATTCAGCTTGGTTAAAATTTCTGGGAAGGGAAGGTTTCCTCTGTTGCCTGTCCAAGTCCACAGCTCTTAGAGTGGAAAATAAGGACAAGTCACTTTTAGCAGATGGATAATAAAAGTTATCTTTATTTCTGGCTCTTTGAAATCTTTTCTTCTTGCACACAGGGTTCAAATGTGCTATGCCATCATAATCATTGTGTGTTAGCACTCTCCCATGCCTTTCCCATCTTAAATATAACTCCGTAGGTCAATAGGGAGAATCCATAGGTCTCTGCTAGCCCTCCTCAAGACACCCTTCTCCAGGGCATTGAGCAGTAACAATGATATGAGACCAGAGGAAGGCATGACCCAAAGGTAGAGGAAGTCTTTGAATGTTTCTAATGTGTTCTAATACTGCCCAAGCATTCAGCTGTTCAGCACAGTTCAGCTTGGCTCCTCAGGCCACACTAACCTGGCAGGGTGATCTGGTGTGGGACCTCAGTGTAGTCTCCTGAGGTGCAGAAGGAGGTTACCAAGAAGAGGTCAACACCTTGGAGGCTTTCAAAGCTCAAGCAGACACAGCCTTATGCAACATGGTCTGAACTCAGCTCTCATCTTTCATGGACCAGAGACCTTCTAAGATCCCTTCCTGCCAGATGGACTCTGTGAGTCCATTACACAGAAGACACAGATAAGTGATCTAATCCATGACCAGCTCACAGCTAACATCCTTGCTGCATATAAATTGCCAAGTGTCAGCCACTAACAAGCCCTGCAATTGAGAGCTGGAAATGAAGGAAGGTAAATAATCCAACATTGCAAAATACAGAAAGCAAGATGAAAGGGTCATGGTTACTTCAAAGTAGATACCAGGCATTGGAAAACTGAATCAAGCTGAAGGTCATGTAAAACAAGTTGGCCTCTGCTTTCAGTTATTGAAACTATGCCTTCATTGCCCCCCACTGAGATTCTGGCAGGCATTGTTCCTGGACATCATCTATTGGAAAGTTATTGATTCCTCTTTGACACATCATCAGATCATCTTTGGAAATTAAGTTTCCTTATGTTTGGCGAGCACTTTGAATTAATAAGAAATGGAAACATCAGAATACAAGTGCTCACTACTCAATTTTATGACTGCATTGCCCAAGTGACAGATCTGTGCAAGATTAGAGACCTGTTTATGCTGGCTATTTTGAAACCTAGAGAAGCATTTTATTTCCCTGCAATACTATTGTTTTCTGCCAAATTGACCAACAGAATGTTTCTAGATTCCAGGACTTCTCCAAAAAGTTCTTTGCACCCGTTATGTTGCAGGCAGGAAAGTTCAAAAATTACTAAACCAGTGTTGCCATTGCTGACCTCACTTTTTACATGGTCGGTTCAGAAACTGGTAATTTATTTAACCATTTTGACATGATGGCATTTCAAATAAATTACTCCAGAATTATTCTGTACTTGTATTTGGTCTTGCAGTCAGGAATCAAAGCCTAATGGTACATATGAAGTGACCCTTGCTTAAACACACATCATGCTAGTAAAAAGACAATGCATGTCAATACAGCACAGTGCATTTGCAACACTCCTTCAGTTTGTTCCAAAACTCTCATGCTAATGCCTCTTCCAAGCAGAATGGGTGATCTCTTGTTCTGTATTTGTTTCATGCAATTCACCTGGGCAAATTCACGAGGCATAAATATTTAATGTGACTAGACTATTTCTCTCAAACCAAATGCAAATTTAAAAGTACAAAAGAACTAGAAAATGTGTTCCATTCCCAAATTAAACATCAGACCATTGCATGTCTTTCCTGCCTCCAATAAAGGCCATAGATTATAATATTATGGAGATTTTAAGCCTTTCACATTCCTGCAAATGAATGCATGTTCATTTTTTACGACAATAAATTACCTCAAATTGCTGCATAAGTTGTATTAAAATATTTGGTTCAAAGTTCTTGTTTGGAAGGAAATTATCTTTATATGTTAATTTTTTTTCTGTTCATTTTACAGGTCTCAGTTCTTGCTCCTTCTCTTCCAAATGCCATTTGCATCCCTTATCCTAGCTCAGAAAACTGCTGGTTTCTGCTCAGTTACTCCTAGTTGCCATGCAAGAGCATCATGCATCACACTGGGGATGGGCAATCTTTTTAAGGAGGATCTGGGAGCACATGGTTGCAGACACTGAAGGATTTTTTCTGTTTTGAGGTATTGGCCAAGAAGACCCAATATAGGCAGCCCTTTCCTGGTTTTCCAGTCTGTACATGCCTTCCTAGGCACCTCAAGGCTGTAACTGTCGTGCTCATGGAGAACGGATTGAGCGTGAAACCTAACAGCAGGATACAAATGGTGGCATTGCAGGTCTTTTGCAAGCCTTGCTGAAAGCTTTTTTGAATATTTGATCTGGGAAAACTTCAACATTTAAAAGGCATTATCTTGTGAAAAACAATGGGTTTGTTACGGTTTCCTTCAAAGGCCTCAGTCCTTAAGTTCACTTCATTGTCAGTTTGTTGCAAATCAGGCTTCCTCAACTATTACTCCATCAAAATCCTGCCAGAAGCATCTTATTTCTCTTACTCAGGCCAAACACTTTACTGCCCCAGTCTCAACTTCACCAGCCCCAGGCCTTTTCCAGTCTAAGTCCCAAGCCCTCCTCCTGGGCCAGCACTTGGAGATCTCTCAAAATGTCTTGTATTCCTGAATTGTTTTGCACAAGCTACACACTGGCTTCTCTGGATGCTGGAGAGGACAAATCTGTCTCACAACAAGCTTCTGATGCTTTAGCCTCACAGGGTCACCATCACAAAAAGAATATGAAGCTACTCCAGCACGGACAGCAAGTCCTGAGAAAATTTAGTTCTGCCGCAGCTGTGTGTTTAGCTCAGTCGACTTCTCTGATGTGTATGTACCATGGTGGCTGAGCAAACTTCTGGTGCTAATAGCCCCGTACCTTTCTGGAGCTTAATTTAGGAAGGCACCCACTGACCTTGGTTGTCCTGGGTACAGTGGCCTGTTCTGATCAGTAGCAAGCCAATGGTAATGGGCTCTTCGCCCAATTGCTCTTGCCACGTGGTCGTTGCGATCACATCCTCTCTTTTCACTACAGCTGGGTTCATACTTTGAAAACTCTGCTTTTCATTCTTCAAGCATTTATTACAAAATCAAATTATTAATCTCTGGTACTACTTCTTGATCTATAAGTCATGTCTACAAATTTTAGAAGTGTAATTGGAGATGGAGCATGTTTTCCCACTAGGGAAAACCCCCTTGGGGTTTACTTATATACTCAAAGTAGCTTCAGAAATTTTTAGAGAATTTTACTTTTAAGGTAGAAAACATCTCCATAACTTGGCAGAACACACATCTCAAGGAAGGATTTAAATGGAGATGATAGCGTTGCTGTAGATTTTTTTACGGACAGATGCAGAATGAAGAAAAGTCTCAGCCATAAATAACTCCCAGGCTTCATGTTCTAGTAGAAATATTGCCACTTTTTCAAGTAAAACCGTATTCAACATAAAAATTATACCTTGTCATTTATTCAGACAGTCTGATTTATAGGGACTGCTGTTGTTCTGATCATGCAATTTTTCTGATTGCATCCTTGTATTCTCCATATATTGCTCACAGTATCTCACTTTGTGGCAATAAAACCTTGGTGTGTAGCACTTTTATTGGGCTTCCCCTCATTTATTGGGTAAAAGTTGATTAAACCTAATCAGTCAGGGTTACATTCTATACTTAGTAGAAATTTGTTTAAATAAAATAACTATCAAGTTTGACACTATAGCACATTACGTTTTCTTTCTATGTATCCACATATCAGTTAGATGAGAAATACACAAAATAGAAACAGAATTGCTACCACTTTGTCATCATCTTTTTTACCTTGCGTAAAAACTTTCAGGGATTATAGAATGTCTTGGAAGAACTAAGTGCATTGATCCTGCTTCAGGATGAGATTTTATGTATTGTACTTCTTGCCAGACTATATAAGATAATAAGTACATATATTATGTATATAGTATAAAAGTATATGGATTGCCAGACTGTAATTAATTCATGGAAATCTTTTTTTTTTTCACTTCTTCTTCCAAGAAGGTGGAGTACCCCTCTGTATACAATGAGAATTTCCACCCAACTGTATTCCCAGTAGTCTGGAACTCATTCTTGTCGTGTGCTGCCGAAGAAGATCATGTATTTGGTTTGTCTGGGAAGGTAGAGACTCTTAAGCACAGAGCCTGGAAGAGATGGGATGTTTTGGAATTTCTAGAAAAGGACAGTGGTTTGATTTGCATAGTTTTGCTGCTGACTGGTGGCACAAAATTTGGACAGCATCTGTTTTATTGCATCATCGTTACTGGACATCACGTGATATGATAAGACTGATCCACCCTGGAATGACTAATCGAGTGGGATGCTTGAAAAGGTTTTTTTCTTTTTTACAACCCTCAATTACAGAAACCACATTTTCCAGGGCAAAAAACAGTAACTTTTAAGCATGTGTGAATGTGTATGTGTGTTGTGCTTTTTGCTTTTTGGATTTTTTTTTTTAACAAAAAAGGTTCTCCTGCCCACTAAGGAATTTGGTCAGAGACTTTTTGTTTTTTAAACCTGTAGTGAATCAACATGAATCATCTAATTTTAGCCATCATCTTTATAGTTTGAGACAAAAAGTAAGACTTACTCCCTAGGCGAGGCAAAAATGTATTTCCTGGCTCATGAAGCTTGTCGCCCCATTTATTGTGTGATATACAGCCACGTTAATTTTCCCACTTTCAGCTATGCCTATTGGAATATGTTTGGTGCGTCAGCTAACCTTTAAATATTAAAAATGGAGAGTGGCTTTAACAACTTATGCCAAAATGGAAAGGTGTAAGGAAACCGCAGTCTGGAACACAAGAACTCAACGTTCCTCACGCTGAGGCCTCTCTGCATCTTTCAGCACTGAGGCCATGGGTGGTTTCTAGAAATAATATTGTGTTTGTAGCTGTGCACTGCTAGAAAATGGTTTTCAGACCTACCTGTTTATGACAAAGCCCCAAGCAATAAGCAATGGTCTTTTTTCTCTTCTCCTGCTGAAATTGGCATGTTTAATCCCTCAGTGAGATCTATGTCGCATTTTGCCCCTCTACCCTCTGCAGGATATATGTTCTACTGACCTCAGTAGGGCTTAACTGTAGCATGCAGAAGATAGAGTGTGGGACAGCCACCATTCATTTTGAGTTGTTCAGGTGTATTTAGATGTCTTCAGGAGTTTTGTAAGAGTTTGAGAGTATAAGTTGACGTGCATCACAGTTGAGGACCTCTGTGTCAGTTTGTCATGGAGCAGATTGAAAAGACATCCTACTAGTCACCACAGTGCAGTAATAACTATCCTTTCAGCCTGGTTGTCTAGGCTAAGTAGAGCAGGCAAACAGTTGCTGACCCAGGTTTTGGACAGTTGAATTTGGAGGAGGTTACTGTCTACCAGGCAGCCTATGGAAAACTCCCAATCTTCACAGAGATTGAGAGGTCAGACATCAGGCGTGGCAGGATCCCTGGTGCCTGACCATATCCATAAATAAGTTTGAGGCTTTACAAACCATCTTCATATGTGATACATATGACATCGTATGGTTGGGGTTGTTTTTGTTATTTCTTTCTCTTTGCTTATTTCTTTGTCTTCAACAAGGTTTGAATCTACTCAAAACTGAGGAGTGGGAAGTGGGATTTCTTGCATCTATCCAATATTGCTGCAAGAACACATTTCCATAGTAGTTATCAGCCTCTTGCAGGAGCTTCAAGACTTTTCCTACATGTTTTGGAAAACTAAACTTTTAGAAGTAATGTGGTGATAAACTCTATGTTAGCAACATGCTCAGTCTTTCTCTGCCTGAGCATGCTGAGATGACAGAATGGGCCATTGGGGTCTAATATTTTACACTGAACAGGGTGAAGAAATGGCTTTCTTCCAGCTCAAGTTTATCTAAAATTCCTTCTAGACATACTTTTTAGGAAGTGCTCTTGGACATGAAAACAGCAATCTCACAGACATCTTCAGGGATGAAACATCCTTTCTATAATTTTTTAACCTGGTTGCACACTTTCTTAATAGCTGTAGAGTGGGACAACATATTTTCTGCAGATCTCTTATGGTGCCCAAGTTACTTTAAATGAGTACAAAAGACCTCCCACCTCTCTGAAAACCTCCCGCTTTAGGTATCCCTGGAGGGCAGGTCTGCAGCTGGAGCTCTAGGGATGCCAAAATACAAGAATACTCCTTCAGGCAAATTGTGGGTAAATTAAAAGCCTGTGAAATGCTAGAGAAGAATTGGGAGAGCACAGCTAAGGCCTCCAGGGCTTATATTCCTGTCAGGTATACTCTCTAAAACAGTGGAGATGGATTGTGGTTTGTAGCTTGTAGTCAACTGGATTTGAGCTGCCTTCAGGGCCTCCACAGGCTGTCAAAAGAAAACAAATGGTTGCTGCTGTGGCTGCAGCCCAGGAAATCCCTTGGGCCATTGGTCACAGTCTTCACACCCCGAGCTTCAAACTCAGCAACAAAACAAAACACTGCAAGAAGCTTCTCAAGACATCAACTTCCAGCCCAGAGAGCTGAAGGGAGACAGGTCCTGTAAAAGCATCCAAACAGGTTATGGGAGGGATCCTGGCCTGCTGTAAAGGTAACAGTCTGTCCACAAAAACCACTGGTATTTTAGGGAGATTTCCTGTTCACTACAACAACTCCTTTGGATCCACAAAGCCAGGGCTGACTGGGAGCAGAGCAAATCCTGGTCACCCTTCACCACCTCCCACTCTGCATGAATTGTCTTCCCAAGGGACATCTGAAACAAAAAGTTGGGGATCTAAAGAAAACAGTTATGAATATGTCCCAAACTTTTGCTGCTTCATTGAAAAGGACTAGCCTCTGGGCAAATGACCAAAGACTTCCTCTAAAATAATCTGCAGAAAAAGCCCAGGATATTTAGCAAAATCTTCACCTTCCCTTCTTCAGTTTCTTAGCTAGAAACCATTATGTAGCTGAGAGTATAGCTGGAAGGTTATAAAGAATTCAAGGAGTACTCTGACACCCTTCTTTCTGCCTAAACCTGCCAAGTGATCTGACTTCAGAGACCTTGGAGGATTAGTCAAGGTTTAAGGACAACTCAAAAGACTGTGCCATGCCTTAGCACTCTGTCTTGATGGGCCGAGCAAGTAAAATGCCCGCTACCAGGGCTGCCTCCAGCACATGCGGCTGCTGCCCTCTCCCTCTGCTCCTGCTGACACTGATGCTCTTCAGGTCTCAAGAGAGCTTATAGGAAGTGCCCTGGGCTGCACTCTTGGGAACTATTTGCTCCATATTAGCAGCTCTGACAGCGGTTCCCCATCTCCTCTCAGAGCAGAACAATATGGATTACATCTTAAGGGCTGCTCACAAATGTATCAACTACAGCTTTTAGCCTTTCTATTCTTTAGGATACCAAAATAGATTTTAAAAAAGAAATTTGAAAAATTACTTATTTATGTTCTTGTAAAAATCTGACACACATTTGAAGATACCGATAGTGTTTTTGTGCTGGCTTTTCAGTTTATGCTTTACCACAAATTTCCTATGGCTGTAAAGGCAAACATAAGCATGCAATTATCATGGTTTTCATCATTCAGTGGCATTAACTGGCTGGTTATAGTGGCTTTTATACTCTGCTTCCTAGCCACATTCTAACATTCACTCATAAATTTGACCCCTGAGTCAGATCCACAGTTCATGTCTTATCGTGGTAGATTATTGTTTCCTCTAGCTGTTCTGTACCTCTCCAACCCTGTGTCTACTCACAGTTACTGTATACATACCCCAAAAAAACCTAAAGTAAAACTTAGGGTAAGCACAGAGAAAACTCAGCATGGATACTGGTGAATGACTGAATTAAAAGAAATATGTGCTTTAATTAAGATTGTTATAAGATGAGTTTTTAAGGTGTTTGATAGAGTAAAACAAAATAACCATTTTGCAGTGAAGTCACAGGAGGTTAATGGGACAGTTTTTTAAATATCCACATCCACTGACTGGAAAGGGACTCAACAGAAAAGCACTTGGACGCGCTGGTCAGCAGCTGGCTGAACATGAGCCAGCAGTGTGCCCAGGGGGCCAAGAAGGCTGATGGCATCCTGGCCTGTATCAAAAATGATGTGGTCACCAGGAGCAGGAGAGTGATTATCCCCCTGTACTTGGCATTAGTGAGGCTGCACCTCAAATACTGTGTCCATTCTGGGCCCCTTACTGCAAGAAAGACATTGAGGTGCTGGAACGTGTCCAGAGAAGGGCAGCAAAGCTAAGGAAGGGTCTAGAGAATAAGTCATATGAGGAGAAGAGAAGACTCAGGGGACACCTTATCACTTTCTACAACTAAATGAAAGGAGGTTGTAGCCAGGTGAGGGTTGGTTTCTTCTCCCAGGCAACCAGCAACAGTACAAGAGGACATAATCACAAGTTGTGCCAGGGAAAGCTCAGGATGGACATCAGGAGGAATTTCTTCACAGAAAAGGTTGTCAAGCACTGGAACAGGCTGCCCAGGTAGAAGGTGGAGTCACCATCCCTGAAAATGTTTAAGAAATGACTGGATGTGCCACTTAGTACTATGGTTTAGTTGGCGTAGTGGTGTTCAGACAAAAGTTGGACTCAATTATCTTGGAGGTCTTTTCCAACTTTAGTGATTCTATGCAGATTCTTATTGCAGATTCTATGCAGATTCTAGTGATTCGTAGCAGAAGTGGTCTGGCCATGGAGATAGCAGTGCAGCTCCATAGCTGTGTCTCCTCAATGGGAACAGATGATGGTAATGGACAAAGGAGAAAGCAAAACATTCCTTTCACTCTTGAGCATCTACATAAATCTGTGCCTTACTGCATTAGGAGGAGATAGAGATTGGGCTACTTTTTCTATCTTTCATTTTATATAATTGCAATTTTCATTTAAGGAAAAATGAAAAATGAGACTTTTTATGGGGATAATTAAGGTTTGATCCATGGACAATCTCATGGTAAAGAAAAATTTTAAGTCATTCACCAATGCATACACAAATATTCATTTTTACTTATTAAATGATACTTATTAAATTATATTTATTAAATAAGTAATATTTATTAAATTAGCAAATAAAATCAGTGGAACGTGATTTTAATGTCCTTGAAAAGATGTGACTAGAGCTCTTTCAGTTATAAGGGAAAAACATGAAAGGAATTTGATATCAGAACAAGCAAGCCTAACACAGTTGGACCAGCCAAAATAAAAGCCTTGCTGTCTATTCATTTGGAGTGCAAGCCCATGAGTGCATGAATCTTGACATAAAATTTTATCTGCATCAGGCACAGGCTGGTGCCAGACAGCAGCAAACCCTTTTGTGCAAGGGAATTTTTACTGTGAGCTAGAGGGGAAAGGAAGGTTCAGCAACAGAAATAAGAAAGCTACTTGCATCTTCATAAACAGTTTCTTCTCAGAAACTCTGTGGAAAAAAATTGTCCCTAATATATGAAGACGACACAGCTGAAGAGGTATTTTGTGCAATATATCATTAGCTGTGCTTTTCTTGCAAGAGATAACTGTTCTATAGTGTCCTGATACTAGAGACTATCTGGTGAGCTGAGTAACACAGCTGGCTCTGCCACACTGCCCACTTTCCTTCCTGAACTGAAATCTGCTCCTTGAGCAAGTCTGGAAGCCAGAATTTTACAGACTAAAACATGACAGCACTGTCTGGCTTGATAAAAAGAAACATGAACCAGTGGCATAGCATAAAGGTCTTCATATATTCTGAGATAAGATGTATCCTGCCTTACCCTTCAAATTTTGACATAGTACTGCAGGATGATTCATACTAAGTAGAATAAAAATGCCAGGCAATATATGACTGCTGGGTGAGTGATCTTTCCTCTTTCCTCTCCATCCTTGCCTTTCTTCCCTCCTAGGTCCAAGAGGTTGCCTGATTAGGGACCTGTAGCATCAAGTATATAATTTCAACTACTACTACAATAAGTTAAAAAAGATTTCCAGATGATAGTTAGCCAGCAATTCTGATTTAATCTCTCAGGGTCATTATTTGCAATGAACACTAACTCAGCACCAGGGTCATCCAGCTCCTTTTGTCCACAAATTTGCTTTGACTGAGACATTGGAAGCCTTGTCCCCCACCTGAATGTCTTTCTATTTAATATTTTTTTAATATATGAAAGTGGTACCTCTGAGGTTCAGTGTGAGGAGTTTTGTAATATTAGTAAAAAACAGAATCACAAAGCACTGTGGCAAGTATCAAATGCACAGGTGAACAATCCAGTTGTTTTTAAACTCTGCTGTCTGCCCAAGCACTATACAGCACTAGAAAGCTGTATAGTCTAACTTTGACTCAGGTCTGGCAGGTAGAACAGTTATTAAAAGAAAGGCTGCAGTGCCTGGAGGTTTCATTTTCTTGTACAAACATGAGGGTACATTGGAGCATGTGGTGTTGATGATATTGTGGGGACAAAGCACAAACTACTCGGGCCATTAAAAACCCACATCCCAGACTATGCCACATGGCAGCACAGAAGAAAACCCAAGCATTTCTTGCTAACACAAACCAATTAAATTATTTTTAGCTTTTACAAAAACAAAAAACACAGCAAAAAAGCAGACACACTGGTCACTAAGACAATAAGCATTTCTAAAATTAGTCTTGAAATTCTCTAAATACATGCACCCCCTCCCCCACCTCCCAAAAGGAAAATCATAGTAACCATTAGGGTGTCTGCGTTTATGACTAAAGACCATAGCCCAAAGATTTAGATTTAAGGTTGGAGGTTTTACTTTTCATTCTGCTGTTCAAAAGAAATTGTTTTGCTCTTCTTTACTCCCAATACAATGATCTATGTGGCCATTTTCTGTGACTGCGTTCGTAGCAGAGTGAGCTAATGGATCTGTGATATGCTTTATTTTCTTGAGAACCAAGTTAATGTGTGTGTCTGCCTGTCTGCATATAGATATGCATACATATATAAATACAAGTGTATATGGGTTTTTTGTGTGTTTGCAGATGTGTATCTAAGAGTCTCATGTATGGACATCAGGGCCAAAATGTAAGCACAGGAGACAAGGAAAACATTCTTTCATAACCTATGAGAATGCTTAAAAGCAGCCCTGAGATTTTAGGGAGGATAACAAAGCACTGTGCAGGCTCATACACAGTATTGAAAGTATCCAATAAATGTGCCATGATAATACTCATTAAAGAAAGATAACTCGTGGAAGACTTTATAGTTGGTTATCATATGACTCCTAGAAACAGCAGAAGAAAAACCGGCAGGACTTCAGATAACACATGTCAGTGTTCTTTGAAAATTTCCCTTAACATAATAAAAGGTGAACTTGCAGTTCCATTAACATGTAGTGACGAGCTGTTACTTTTTTTACCTGAAATTTAGCTTGACGATGGTTATTGTAAATTTTGAAAAAATAAATATATAGTTATATATTTTTTTAACTCTGAATCTAGCACCAGCATGTAGTTTTCAGAACTCCCAGCTTAAACAATCTCCCTTTGCCTTGCAGAGGTTTGACTGATCGCGTAGGACAAGAGCAGCTCCTCTCTGAGAGCCCAGGGCGGCTGGACACTATCTCCATCTGAGTCCTGGATAGCTCACAGACGAGTCTTTTGAGGTTTGATGCACACGGACCAGTGAGTGGCCCTCCACAGATCTAATTCATGTCCTTTGATACCATATTTTGTGATATTTTGCTTAAAAATCATTGGGTTCTTAAAGGTGGGGAAACTCGGATATTTACTACCCTGCAGGGAAAACCATAGGCAACCTCACTGTGCACAACATGCCCGAAGTGAACGGCCACCCTAATTAGAGGCTAAAGCCATAGAGTAGCAAAACATTGGGCAAACAGAGTTTTTTAAGAAAGGAAAAGACTCCTTTTAGGAAACCTTCATTTTTTATGTGGCAAGGAATCTGTGTGGATCCCACATGCCACTGCACCCTCTTTAAAGAAATCACTTACTGAAATAGAGTGCTACAAGATCCACCCCGACCAAAATGCCTAGAGGAAATGGCAGGCAGACCAAGCAAGCCAGCCAGCTGCAAAGACGCTCGACAGGAAAAATGGGCATTCATGGTGAAAAACAGTAGCCAGTGGGGAAACTTGACATGCTTAGTAGCAGCAGGTCTCAATGACCTGTGGTCAACTTCTTTCCCCACCACAGTACTCTGGAGCTAAAATAATAATATTTTACAGCCATGCGTCATCCACAACCACTTTTCACTAAGTGGGATGACAGATGGGGCAGGATGTATTCTGATGGAGAACAATTGCTGTGCAGGTCAGTTGTCACCAAGAGCTTTATAGGAGGTAAATATGTGCAACAAGGCATTACTGTTGGGGTAGTCATCGATGCTTGTGTTTGGCTTCTCATGCTTCTTTCTATGGTTCCATGTTGCTTGCCATGAACACAGTCCTGCATCATCATGGCAAGGCTTGGCTCACCAGCATTTGCTCCTCCGCTCTCTCTGAGCTCCAAGAAAAACAAATCATTGCCCTTCCTTGTGCCAGCCCCTTCAATTTCCCACTTTTAGCACAGCAGCACTGCCTGACACAGTCCATCACCTTCAGTGATCCCCTTCTGTGCAGGCTGGATAAGACTTGCAGACTTAGTTGATGCATCTCAGCAAAATGGGGGAATATTTTCTCTCCATTTTTTGCATCCAGAACTTGATATAGGTTGTTCCTGTGATGATCAGAAAGAAGCCAAAGTTTAAATCCATGTCCATCCAATCCATTGTGATGTCTTGTCTTTTAACTTCTGGTGGTTACAGGTTCTGAATCCTCTGAATTTGTCTATTCTTTCTCCATGTTGTTAGTTCATTTCCTAACAGTGGTAGTATACTTCAAATCTGAATCTCTTACTTGTTATCCCTGATGTTTTGCAGTGACAGTACTTATTTTTTTTGAGTTACAGGGGTTTAGTTATTATGAAAACGCTTTCAATAAAAGTGCATTCTGGTAGCAGAGAAAACATGGCAAGTTCAATGCATGACATAAACACCATATTATCATGCCACAGATTACAAGACTATCCAAGCAAATTTTTGAACACCCTTTTGAAATTCCTTGTTAGCAAGATCACTGGCTGTGAAGTCTAATTTCATGGAATCTAAGCAATCAGTTCTTTAGCAAAGGATGGTCAAAGATTGCAAAGCCCAATAGCCAGTCCATAAAACATACATCATGAAGATATATAATACAGATATTTTTTAAAAAATTAATCTTAACCAGTGACACTAATGCTTTCATTTCTTTTTAGGGTTTTCATTTTAGCTGTGCTCATCAACATAATTTCACTTCAGTGAGTTTCAAGTCTCTTTTCAGTTTATACCAGAATTCAGTCTCAAACCCTGGCATGACAATTCATGTTGCTGACTCCAGGGAAAAAGGAGCTGCTTATTTTAATTAAAAAAATTTTTCTATAGTCTGGGTTAACAATTATTTTTGAAGACCAGCAATTTCACGGATTTTATCTGCCTTTTGCTTCAAATTTAATGATGACTCTGCTGTCTGTCTTCCGACCTCATCCTTCAACACCCTGCTCTCCCACTGAGTCATTTCCGAAAATTCCCCTGCAATTGTCTGGTGTACTGATTTGTGTCTAACTAAGGGGTAGCTGCCTAGGCTGCTGCTGTCTATCAAATATAACATTTATTTTAATGGGTCAATTGCTCAGGTATCATCTATAAACGCATTAAAGACCTCTGTCATTTCTGCTTTTAATTATACAAAATTTTCTGTTGTACAAGGTCTAACATAGTATCAGAATGATTCTGTTAGTTTTATAATGTTAAACCACCCTTTAATACTAATCCCATAATATTGTATTTCATTGATGGCATACATTTTTTGTAGAATGAAGGTACTAAATATTCATTATATTCCATTTAACAAGAAAATTGGCTACAAAATTCTTAGTTATATTAAATTTTAAAATTTTATGAAATTAAAAAAATTTTAATGCATTTATGCATGAAAATTTGTAATAAGCTAAGGAAAATCTTATATTTCACACTGTGCTGTATACATAGGCCAGACCAACCATGTGAGTACATAGTCTTTCTTTGTGACCAAAAGTCCTCTCAGAAATATTTTTTGGCCACAAGTAACATAAAGTTTCCAACCCTGCTTTGACCACTGTAAAACAAAATACACTGATTTTATGCCTAATCATTGTAGCAAGACCCTATGTCCGCCTTGTGACATTTTGTTTTGGTTTCCTCCATAACAAATGATGTGATGAGGTTACAGTTGATCTAGAAAGGGTTAAAGCTTACAAATGAAGGAGCTGGTTAATTACACTTCATGGAAGTTATAAGTATATAGTTCAGATACATAACCCCAAAACCCTTACTCAAAACCCTAAAGGAAAGCCCCTGTTACTCAGTGTAACATTTCTCATGTTTATCGTCCCTGACTTTATCACATATTTACATAAATTTGTGCATTATGTTTTTCTGAGTGAAAGGATTGTAGCAGATGGCTTAAAATAAAAGAAAAAGCATAAATTTGCTTGTAAACTATTTTCATATACAAAACTGATGATGTCCTTTTCAGCTAGGACAAATCTCAAAAGTCTTCCAACAAGCTTCAGGTGTGACAGTAGTACTTAACCCATGGGTTTCTTGAGCAAAGAGGATAACTCAGTTTCCTTGCCCAAAGCACAGAGATGTAAGACATTCAACAGAGCAAACAAATTTTGGAGGCAGTGGACAACTTCAGCCCCTTAGGATGGAAGAGCATAGAAAGCTACATCTGGAGAACTGGCTTAAAAGCTTCAGCAGTTGGGCAGGATGTAAAGACAAATGTGAAACTCCACATTGGAATTCAGATCTCTCATATCTGCATCCTGCCAAAATTTATGTAGGCATCTGAAACACAGAAGACTCCGGAGAAAAAAATGACAGGGTTTGATCAACTTCTGTGAAATGGATGGGTACCAGGAGAACTTCCTAAAGACAGACATACCATGAAAATATTGACAAATCTGAACTGAGGTGTTTCTAAAGAGTAGTCAGAAGTGGTTTCTAGAAATAAATAATTCAGATTCTTCAGTCCCAGAAGTGTAACAAGAAGAAGAATACTTGGAAGGATTTAATTCCTCAGTATTCATCACCACTGGGCACTCTTTGATTCTGTTGCTTATGTTAGGGACAAACGTTCTCAAATTGGACCTAGAGGGTCAAAATAACCTCACTGAGCCTGAAACTGGTCATGGACTTGCTTCATTCAAATAGTGGAGGTCCTCTGAAACCATAATACAACCTTAAAAGTCAAGAACAACTGATGCTACAGACCTTGACTGCTGAAATACAGATGCTTGGTCTCCTTTTAGACTTCTAATCAGAAACCTTGCTCTTCCCCTTAATCCTTTCACTGCATAGGAACAGGAGTCACCAGACCTCAGACAGATCTGGAAGACCTCAGGACTTGTGGAGGCACAAAACTGTTCTTGCAGGTCTGTCGTCTTGCTGTGTGACTGAGGAGCCTGTCCAGAGACAGAGAGAAAGCCATGGAGCATAACTGTCTGCTCCACACAGGCAGTGGTCAGCCTTAACCATGCTTGTGAACTTAAAACCACTCCAGAGTGACTAGACTTTCACCAGAATCCCCGATCTGGGATATAATTTTAATTTGGAGTTCAATACATCAACCAAAGCTTTGCAAATGAGAAATAGCAAATAATCTGACAGGTGTCATTTCAGTAATGTTATCCTTCAGCTCAAATGAACATTGTTTTGTTATCAGTTACTTAAATGGATCTGTGTAATAATGTTGATGTTTAAAGAACAGTTGAATTTCATGATGATAAATCAGGGTAATCATTATGAGAGGTTCAATTTCCCAACATATTCTATCTAAGCTCAAATGTGTCAACAGACCTTGGTAAATATATTTGCCCAATGCTCATTAAAAAAACCCAAACCAAACCAAAACAAACCCCAACAAAACAACAAAGCAAGTACTACATTCACTGATAATCACTTGGTGTACATCCAATGTGGAATACGCACCGCTCATGCGTTTGTGCTTTTTTTTCTGGTGTGGTTCGGTTATATCTCTCAGTTAGTCTTCCAGGATGGAAAAGAACAACCATCTTGCTTTTAGAGTGTTATTGCAATGATGATATTATTCTTTCATTCAGAAATCTTACAAGACAATTTTGTGATCATAGAGGTCATGTCATTGTGGAAACTGAGCTGCAACAAGTTTGAACAGTCTAGTTGACTCCCCCAACCATTACATCTTCTTTTTATGGTGGCCGTGCTTACTGCCTCACTAGTCATACTCCATTTACTTTCAGAGCACAACAACACTGCAGCATGCAATTGTCTACAGATTGGTATTGGGTGCCATTCTGCACATTTGACTCTGTGTGCTTCAAAACTGGTTAGGATTATTCTTCCTACTAAGCAGACTCACATATAATATCATACATTATATTTCCTTGTGGGTTTCTGGATGTATTTCCGTTCTGAGGCTCAACTGAATAAGTCAGAGAGTAAAGTGCTGGCAAAGATGTGGGAAAGGAGAACCTTAGAACTAAGTCTTTTGGTAAAGTGAGAGGAGTGAGCAATGTGGGGAACAAAAGCTCTTTCAAATCATTATCAAAACCAGTTTTGCCATTGCAATGGGGACTTAATTACCTCTGCACCTCTCTAATAACTACTAAAAACACTGCTTTGGTGCCTGCCAAACCCTCCATGTGGCTGTGCATATATCCACTGCCTTCTCAGCCTGTCACTGACCATATAGACATGGTCACTGTCCCATTGCTTCCCAGTACTCCACAACCACTTGGTCACCACATCATTCCTCTGCAGATCCATGTTCTTTGCTTGACCTCCCACTCATCCAGACTTAAGCTGTAGTAAAACTCCAGCTCAGGCAATGCTGAGAACTGCCAGTGCTAGAGTTTTGTGGAGATAAATTTTGTTTTCCTGCCTTCTGTTCTAGACATTTCTTTTTCAGTGGTCACAGCCACATCAAGAAACATCTGTTTCAATCCCTTCAGCACCCACAGATATCACCATGTCCCTAAATTCTACCGAAAATCCTGATACATGTGCCAGAATAAGGATTAGGAAATGCATTAGGAAATTGCACTAGCAAGTTCCCAGGCTGGCACAAATAGATGAAAGGCCTTATTTTGGTTGCTACATTCCTCAGAAAAAGCAGTTTTATCACCATCAGTTTCAACAATAGGCATTTTAAACCAACAGGAATTTATTAACAACACTCTGAGCACTTTGGTTCTTCAGAGAGGCTGGTAGCAGTAGTGTCTAGTCCTCATCTGTCCCATGGGGTTTCTCTTACAATCAGAGAGAAATGTCTGCTTTTCTTCACAGCCCACAGATGAGCAAATAAAGCTCTCCCCTTCATTCCCTTCCCTCCCTGTCTGATATTTATTCAGAGTTCAATGTGGCAGAGTGAAATCAGCAGCCCAAGGGCCATTTGCTGGATCCGGATACTCCTTACACACTCTGGGGATGACCCATCACCCTCCACTCTAGATGATGCTGCACATAATGCTGTGATAAGCATGACTGGCAAAAGATGATGGTTACTGACATTTATTTGGTAACTAATGCATTGATAACAGTTTGCTCCTCTGTGATAATAGTCTAACTACCTGCAGCTGAGCTTAACTTTACTTTCCAGTGGTTCTTTTTCAGTCTGGTCTGGATGCTGAGGCTTGTGTAAGCATAACATAAATGCAGCTGGAAGCATGTCTGCCCTTTGGACTCTGCACTTGCTCTTCCCAGAAGGTCTGTCTTATTATTTCTCTTCAAGAATACATGAAGTTGGCTGCATGCCTAGATCTACATCTGGTGTCTAAAAAGAAAAATAACAATTTGCTTCAACACTGTATTTGGAGATGACAGAGGACAAGAAGAAGCTGAGGCTGAGAAACTTTGTCACAGAACTGAGCAGCCACACACCATAGCCTGAAGATGATGATCCTGGGCCTAAGAGCAGGAGCCAGGGAATACAACTCTTTCCTTGTGTACACATCCTTGTAAAAGCAAACTACGGTAGACTAGAAAGTGATTTTTTTTTCCCAAGATCCCACGAGCTTCAAATGATATTTATTGGTTACTTTGCTTGTCAAGGTCCTCCAGACAGCTGGAGCAAAGTTCTTTCTCCATAGATTAAAGAAGATTTGTACCAACTTGCCACTTCTACTCTGAAAATTTCTTGAGGGTACTGAGATAGTCTCTTGGTACCACACCTCTAGCCCACTTCTACCCTGAAAAGCAGCTGAAGAAAAGGTCTGGTGTCCCTGATCTCCTGGATAATCAAGTCAGCATAAGGAAAACATGTACTTAACTGATCCACAGTCAAAGACTTAATGTAGTTAGAGTGTTTTGTACAGTGTCAGCATCTTGGTTAGCTAATAACTAACCTGTAATAACTATCATGTTCTCACCACAGGATGTGCAGCCTCTTAATTTTTGCGGGATAGATGATCAGCTTTTGCAGGATGGGTATTTCCGTGAATGGGATCCTGTTTTGCTCAAGTATGCCTCTGTGAAGAAAAACTCAGTCCTTTCCCAGGCTTGAGATACACGTTGAAAAGGAAGACAATATTCAGTCTTCTTAGACTGTTGACCAAGTGAATTTTTCTTTCCTCAGACTATTATTTAGCCAGGATTATCTGTCTGAGTCTTCAGTCACCCTCAGTCTTAGCATTACTTTGGATGCCTCTTTAGGGAAATCATTGTTCATATTACTTTAAACATAGCTTTATAGTAGAAATGCATATTCCAAATATTATCTATGTACTGTGGCCATGATATATTGTGGATGTATTTCTATAAATTCACTCTAAAATAACCCAGAGAAAGAACAGATGGAAAAGATTTTTACAGTCTTCATAACAAATCCCAAGCAATTTCCAGAAACTATGTCAGTTAGTATAATAACATTTGCACCCACAGTTCTGCCTTTTTGAAAGATTTGATATTGTATGTATAGGACTTCTTAGTCCTGTATTGCATTTCTACAGCTTTTGAAGTCTTACTTAAATTTTGGAAAGTGAAGCTATTGGAAACTTGGCTATTTCCTCGTATTTGGTGGCCAACTAAAATACTGGATATGTCTTGTCAGATGTAAATGATAGGATAGTATGTTGTGATGTGTGTATTTTAGCGACCAAATCCTTGTTTGTAGAGGTTTTATGTTGACATGGGAATCATGCACCACTTCATCAGTAATTTCACTCTCAAACCAAGGTAATTATAATAAAATACAATAGAGTAGAACCAAGCCACAACTGAAACATTAGCTTTCTATCCTGGCCCATCACTTGTGAATGAGATGTGAAAAGTTCAGCCTTACCGTAACTCTTCACTAGTGCCCAATACACAGGATTTCAATCAGTAAAAACAAATATTTTCAAGTCTTTACTGCTTTTTTTTTTCTAGGTTGCAAGCAGAACAGCCTGTAAAAACACTGCCATAATTCTACCAACACGACTTGCTTAGCTTTGTCTGCTTTCTTAAATGCTACTAATACATCAATAGAACATAATTTTATGACTTGCCCACCTCTTCTAAAGTTTTCTTTCCTGACTGTCTTTCTGTATGGTGCCTGTAAAGCATGCTTAACTGAATTCCTCCTTACTAAGGTACCTACTACAGAGAAAAGTTTCTGACACATTTCCATTTACCCATACTGTCATTTTTTCTCCACTGCTTTGCTGTTTTGTTATCTGTACTTCTGGCAACCTTGCCATCCTTAAACAGTCCCTCAGCTGTGTCTGTTAACCCTGTGAATTTAAGGCACAGATAACAAATTTACTGCAATGCTGTGATTCTTGTATTCTTAATATCAGAATAATCCAAACAATAACCTCTGGGAGATCCACATACAGGTAAAAAGTCGGTATTGGTTATGAACTGATTTTGAGATACTGATTTAGTGTCTTGCTCTTGCAACAATTACTGGAGATTGTCTGGTTTTCTGTAGTTTGTACCTCACCTGCACTTCCATATCTACCATTCTCCTTTTCCAGGTGTATTGCCACACACCTTATGAAGTCTGATCCCCCTTCAAAAAGCAGCACCATTACCGTGCCTACAACAAGTGAGTTGTTCTCACTAGCTTTTAGAATTAATTAATGTAATTAAAAATGCAAGGGAATTAGTTCACACTTCACCAGCAGATCAGGAAATCAAAATGTTTCTCTAATTTAACCCTAAATTGTAAGTTTTGTCTTCAAAAAATAAGAAGAGGAAAGCTTTTGGTTACAAAAGAGGAAAGCTTATGGCTTAGGTTAGAGAAATATTAAGTAAACTTACTTCGGCCCTGATACATTGCCCCATTTTAGTGTTTGTTACTGTTTGCTTCATTTTAAATCTCTTTCTAAAGACAAACACTCTGCTCTTTAACCAGAGCAGAACTGCCCCCATTTCCTGTACCATGTGCAAAAAAAAAAAACAAACAAAAACAAAAACAAAACTTAGGCTTAGGTCTCAAAGGCTGGGAAAAAACCAAACAAACCAGCCCTAGTTCTTCACAGAGGCACAGGCAAATAATACTTTTAAAACAAACTTTGTCTGAGAAAGACTTTCTCCTTTGGAAGCTGAGATCTTCTCTTTGAAGGCTGTAACCTGCTGCTCAGAACATGGTCTACTGCTTCTAGCTGCAGCCTTTAGCTCTTTACCACCTTCTGTTGGGATCATGTCTACACGTATTTATGAAATCATTACAGTAGAGGTGTATGTACATTTCTGTACTTCTCCATTCACAGATCCTTACGAAACCTCACTAAAAAAAAAATCTATAAGATAGTTAAAGATGAAGTACCATATATTGCAAATAAGTTACAATTGAATACAATATCTTCATAAAAGGGAATAAAATATGGTATCTGCATATTACTTATGTACTATTTGTATATGGACCTGTGGTCTATTAATTTGTCTAAACCCCTTTTTGCATTTATCTAAGTGACCAGCTTTTCTCCACCTGCCTTTGCCTCTGTCCCAGGGCTGCATAAAGAATGGCCTATTAACTTTGCAGTCCTTTATGTAGCCTTCAAATTGATTATTTTATTTGGTACAAGAGTGAGATAGTTATTCTACTCTTCATCTGGTGCCTTACTTGCTAAATTGTTGCTCCAAGAAAAATTCAGCTTTGAGAGTCCGTATTTCAGTCCTCCTGAAATAAAGCTACAATCCTCAAACACAGTAACTTTGTCTGCATTTTGAGCTGCTCAACGGAGTGGCTTTTAGATCCTGTATCCTTGAAGAAGGCCCTAAGAACATTCTCTGCCAACAGAGTGGTTATCAAAACAGAGGCGTGCATGTTTTCTAAAGCTTCACAAGACCTGAAATGAGCCCAAGATGAATGACCCTTTGCATCCCTTCAGTAGTCAATGCATCTGCAGAACTGCAAAGGCTTGGTGATAACGCACCCAGGTGTCCACCATACTTAAAGGCAACATCTGCTGCCACATGTGGTCAGACACCAGCTTTTGGCAGATCTGCTGCCTGGTGTGGGAAAGGCTTAAGCTGTCAAAGCCATTGTGCAGTGGAAGTTGCCAGCTTGGAGCTGAATAATCACCCATTAATTGCATACACGTTTCTCTCCCTGAAGGGCAATTACAGAAAGAGAACAAGACAGTATTTCACAGTGAGGAAGTAACAACATGTAGCTGTGAACACACTTGGGAAATGCATAATTACAGCATGGCTCTACTGTAAATAAGAGGAAAAAAGTCAGTGAATCCAGGAGGAAGGGATCTTTTCCATCAGCCCTTGCTCTGGGTGTGAAATATCCACCACATTTTTCCTGGCCTACTTGTGTGTGGCAAGATGCAACACTGCCCAAGGCAGCAGGATTTCAAGAGAAGTTCAGTGAAGTACTCCTGAGCAAAAGAGGCTTGTGTGAATAATGTCATAACCTGGCAACAATGCCAATTGCTAATAAGGTGTAAGTTCAAAATCAAAGCCTGTCCCCATAGAGGACACAGTTTAGTGGGTTTAGCGTCACAAGATAATGATTCAAGAGTTTCTTCTGTGTGCTGGAATGGGAATGGGCTGTGTTACCTAAATGAAGTACCAGTCAAAACATACCTTAAAAATAAAATCCAGCTCCCACAGACTCAATGACAAAGGTTGCAGCCTACAGATGCCTGCATCACTTTATGCTCTTTACCTAATGGCTGGGATTTCCTACTCTACTGAGGGGCAGTTTTAGGTTTCCATATCACAGACTGAAAAAGACAAGCATTTCTTTCCCCATTTCTGTAGTACAGAGCAGAGTTAACTACAGCACTAGAACAGCAGCCTTTTTAAGTAGCTTTACCAAGCACATGATTTTGCACTTAAATAATTATCCTTAGCATAAAGAGCCTCAAGCTGTCAACACTTTACAGTTTCTTTAAACTACAAGCAGTTTCTTTTAGGAATTTTATTCATCAGGTTTAAGAATTCTTAGTTAAAAACATAAATTGTTATCAACATTTGCTTAAGCTATGGAAAAGCTTAATTTTCTAAAACTAAGGTTAGATTTTTTGAAGCTCATAATTTTGTTACCTCTTCTTTAACTTGTATTCTCTCATCTATATAATGTCTATATAGTATTCTCTCACTTGTATTACTATCCATATGTGCCAGTATAAGATTATACAAAATGTATCACTATAAAAATCTGTATGATTTTAAAGTTACAGAACCATTTATTGCAAATGAGTTACAGCTGAAAGCAACCTCAGCATAAAAGGGAATAAAATATGGTATCTAGTCTCATATATGAAGCATTTTTCTCTAACACATATGTGAAGAAAGATTATGCTCTCAATGACTGCTTAATTAACTTCTTTATACAAATTAATCCACATGGGTACAACTTATTATGAAATACGATATATTTTCACTAACTTAAGAATCCTTTAATGTCTGTAATGTGCATGAATTTGACCTATTGCATCCAGCCCTGTTTTCTGAAAGTTACAGACTACTGTGACACAGATGATGAAAATGCCTTCTCTGATAAAAAGATGGCTGCACAAAACAAGGAGTTTGCCCTGCAGTGTGTTATTTCCTGAAAAGAAGGAAACATTCCTGGACAAAAACCTGGAAATAGTGTTTGGTGTTCGTTTTTAGAGCTTCTACAAGAGGCAGCTCAGATACAGCTGTTGTGGGTTAGACACTATTTTTTAAACTTCCATAGATTTCTTTTTCCTTCTCTTTGTAGTGCAGTAGTTCAGGATTGCTAGACAACTCTAAGAACAAGAGTAGAGCAGTGTTTTAGCTTGGCTGACAATCAAATGAACGCTGACAAGATATTTCATGCATCTGAAGGCCTTTTGTCAGTGGGTGCTCTTCTGACGCATCATCATCTCACGTCCAGCATCCAGCTTCTACATAAATGAATTTCTGACTTTCATGCTTTCCGGGTGCCTTTTTCCTGACGAGAGAGGCTGCTTTGCCTTGCATAGCAGTGTTTACCACCGCGCTGAGCCACAGATAAGTGTCACGGTCCCTTTGTACCACGGACAAGAGCAATGTCTCCGCGTGCGGAGGTGACACGCCGAGGCTGATCAAGCCGAGCTGTTGGGGGACAGCGCCGATGCCGCGGCGCAGGGCTCGGCCGAAGCCCAGCTCTGCCTTCTGGGATGTGCTGGCGGGAGCAGAAGGTGCAGCACGCCGGGCTGCCCAGGAGAGGGGGCTGACTGCCCGGCCCCGGCTACGCTTCCCGAGCCTTTTCCCGGGAGAGGCCGAACCCCCCCGAAGCCCGAGCTGCTCCTCACCGATAGCGGCTCTCAGGCTCCCGGGGTAAGAGAGCGCCGGGTTTCTGGGCAGCGTGAAAGATCCTTGCTGCGCACCGTAAGTGGAGTTCTGATGTGCTCTCTTGGTTTAACTTCAGTGGGCAAACAAGTACCACGCAGCCACCCTCTCACTTCCCTTTTCCCCACCCCCTGGGATGGAGAGGAGAATCAGGGAAGGAAAAAAAAAATCATGCTTTGTGATAAGAACAGTTTAATAACTGAAACTAAAACGATAATAATTATAATTATTATAATAAAACATAATAATATTAATAATTATTATAACAATAATTGTAAGTAAGGAAATCAAACCCCAAGAAAAAAACCCAAGCAATTCACAATACAGTTGCTCACCACCCAGTGACAGATGCCCAGCCTGTCCCCAAGCAGCGATCATGCCCTTCTAGCCGACTCCCTCCAGTTTGTAGGCTAAACGTGATGATGTTCTATGATACAGAATATCCCTTTGGCCAGTCCAAGCCAGCTGTTCTGGACATGCTCCCTCCCAGCTTCTTGTGCACCTGCTCTCTGGCAGAGCATGAGACACTGAAAAGCCCTTGACTTAGAGCAAGCGCTGTTCAGCAAAAACTAGATTATCAGTGCATTATCAACATTATTCTCATACTGAATCCAAACCACAGCATTGTACCAGCTACTAAGAAAAAAAAGGAACTCTATCCCAGTCGAAAACAGATCATATGCTTTATATCCCACTCAGGCCAGAAGGGGTTTTTCAAAGGACTATCTGAAGAAGTAGGTGCAGTGCCAGCACAGGTCCTGAACAGTACCTTTAAAAAGAGGATCTTGATTTGGAGTGACTCAGTTAATAAGATGCAACTGAAATGCATCCAATTATTAATGAGGTCCATGTATATTATTTTAGAAAACAAACCTAAACTGCATGGGAATTGCACCAGAAAATGCAGTTGTGAGAGCAGTAAAAAAGTTGGAAAGGAGTAGATGACATCTTTCAGATAAGAGTAAGTTAAAAGAACAGAACACATAACCTTCAATAGATTTCATTACAGATAATTAAAAGATGGATTCTGCAGTTTATTCTGCTGGCTTTGTGCATAGTGTTTTGGCGGAAAAGGCTGTAGATATTTTAACATCTGATACCCACTTATGTGATCATGTGCTAAAACACAGAGAGAAAAAAAAAAAGGACAAGATTTAGTAATTTGAGAGGTTCAGTTTCCTTGTCACTTGCATTATTCTCCTTTTCTCATTTTTTATTTGCATGATTAGTATTTTATAATCCACTTACTCAGAATTCCCCCACGAATGTTTTGTTCAGAAAAACATTAGTCATACATACAGGAAAGATGTATTTGATGTTAGTGGTATTCCTACTAGAATATCTTTAAAGCAAAATGGAGAGGAGTAAGAGGAGAGACGAAGTGAGGGCTAGAGAGACCACTCACTCTACCGCTGTTTAAGATGAAAAGATTGGACAGTAGATATTTCAGCACCACTTTAAATGGTTTTGAGCACCTTTTGCCCAAACACCATTCTAAGTAACACTTTAGGTAAAGCAACATGTCAGCATTTTCAACCTTTCTATAACTGACAGTGCTTTACACATTATTACCTCATAGATCAGTATATTTACGTTCAGAAAAAGTTATTGAACATAACTTGAGGCTGAGAACTTTGCACATATGGAAATTTTCCATGAAACAGTTGACTTCTTTTTAGTACTGCATCGTTAACCACGTAAATCTAAAATCTGAAAGGTATTGACTGTTACTGAGGTGATGATAGTCATACTGATAATACCATTTAACTACAAATTTTTTATTGAAGGTTGCAACTGTACTTAACTCTGTTGGTCCAGTGTCTCAGGCTTTGTGGAATGAGCATTATAAATACTTCCTGAGTAAAGTCCATTTTAGTGGAAAACTCTGTCTTGCTAACAGTGCAGTTTCTGCACAATAATCTAGACATATTTCCTCTTCTAACAGTATAAAAGGTAACAAAGGATCACACAAAATCTCTGGTCTAGCGTGGTGGGTTTTTTCTTTTCCTTATTTTTACTTCTCATTTTTCACTTAAACATTCTAGATTCAGCATGTCTGGTCACATGAGTGGCAAAAACAATGTCTTCCTTTTAGAGGTTCATGAAACTACCAGAGGTTTATTTGGTTCTACAAGCATATGCATGTACCCCTAAGGTTAACATTAGTAGATATATTTCCATGCATAAAGAAACTTGTTTAGGTGGACACCATGGACAGTTAAACACAGAAATACATAAAAGCAGATAAAAGAAAATAAAGCAGATCGAGAGTTGAGTGTATATATAGCAGTTTATACACAAAAAAGGTAAAAATGGGGCAAGTATTGATGTATGTAAAGACTGCAAATAGAAGGTTTCACCTAAATATAGAAAGACAGTTTTATGTACAGGTAGAGGGTTTATCATCAGTTTCTAGAAAAAAAAAATAAACTGTAAAAAACTCCATTAATTGTGTGCAACTGCTTATTTTTTGCTCTCATTAAATTCATAATCTGTAACTGTGGGTGAAAGCACTTTTCCTGAGGAAGAGGAACTTGATGTGAAACAAAAAAGAAGCGCAATCTCAAAAAATCATTTTTTCATATGTCAAACAGGTCATCTATAGATGGAACAGAGAGGAATAGATGAGAGAAAATTAATGGATAATAATAATATGCGTTAGAAAGATAAGGCAGAAGAAGTGGGAAAGACAGAGTTCTCAGAGAGACAAACATGAATGTGCATAGCCAAAAAAATGAGAAATTGGCTGTGAAATGGCCCAGAAGCATTCTGCATGCTCGAAGCACTTTCCAAAAACCAACAGAAATTCAAAATGGTCTTTTGTTTAAAAGTGAAGTACAAGCATTTCTTTCTTCCTCCCAAGTGAATAAGCTCTTATCTTTAAGACAGAATTTGTCTTGAGTTGATGACAGACAAGAGCTAAGAGAAGAACATTTCTGTCATTAAGCTGACTAGCAAACTGCTGTGGGTTTCAGCCTAATAAAGTTCCCATTAACATCAGAGAGAGTGGGATTTTTTGATTGTTTCTTTTCCAGGGAAGAAGAGATTCTCTTTAGAGCATAGGATTGTAAAGTTTGATTCAAGTGCATATTCAAAATCTGGGGACTTTTAGCATTTGATAGAACAAGCATAGGTGGGAGATACCTAATTTCGTGGAACAAAAAATAAAACAACAACAAAAAAGCCTGCAAAAGCAGCATGACAGCCTTTTAGTATGGTTGTTATGGTTGTTACGAAATATTCTGAACAGTGTTGCTCAGCTGCTGCGCTGAATATTAAGCAGTTGTTACTGCTTGCACTAATACCATCACACTAACTTGAAAAAATAGTCTAAAAAAGAATGTGTTTTATTTCAATACCTGACAAATGTTTGGAGTTTGACTCCTGGTTTCACTGTGTCATTTTTTTGCCACAGAGTGAGATTACAGTTGCTACACTGGGGGGTTCATTCGCTTAAACTGAACCACATCACAGAAGAAAGCATTAACATCAGCTTTAACACTAAGTGTCATAGATAAGTTATGTGAGAATCCTAACTCTACACTTGCCTTGTAATTTCTTAGTTAAGAGATTTTTTTTCTTTCTGTTCTATTGTAGAAATACTTAATCACATCCTACACTTATTATCTTTTTCAGAGGCAATCTTATCACCCACAGTGCAACCTACTTCACTCTTCTTGAAGGAGAAATATACATTAAGTGCTCACCAGCTAGAGAAGCAGAATTATTAGCTCAGCTAGGCAGGAATGTCTTTGGTTGTGGCTTTGAGGATTGAGAACCACTTTTGCACAGGATTATGGACCTCCTATCACATCCTTACATGTATTTAAGCAGTTCCTTTGATTTCAAAGAAGGTCTCAGAGTGTGATGACTTCGTACATCTTAATGGCTATCTTCAGACACCATGTGTAACTACTAGAATGTGCATCTATATTCTGTTGCAGAAACCAACCCACTCATTTCAACTGTTTACCACCGCACGAAAGGACAGAAACAAATAGTTGAGACACTTGTGTCAGAAAGTGGTTCATCTTACATCCACTTACTTGATGTAATGAGGCATACTAGAGGTAACCGTTGCAGTGCCTAGATTTCACCTTAGAGCATTAGCTGCAGGGAGAACTTTTAACTGATGTCCCAAGGCCAGTGTGAACTGCAAAGAGCTATGACCTGCCTTAAATGAGACACTCTGCCTTTATACCTGCTCACTGCCCTGGGTGAGGGATCACGTGTAAACAACAACCCATATTTCAGCCCTAGCACAGTCTAGGAAGCTCTATACTGCAACCCATCTCCTGGAAAAGCCAAGTGACAAGAAAGCCACCTTCCTCCTTCCAAACTGCCCTCCACTCGTATTGCACTGACACTTCCTCTTTTCAAACAACACCATTAATAAGCTCTCAGGCATATTTGCCTCCCTTTGGCATCCCTCTTGCCCTACTCCTGCTACAGCTTCAGGCTGAGGAATCTTTAGAAAGTAATTTATATCACATGGCTTCAATCAGTTTTTACTTATTATCTGTCAAATACTGATAGCATTTTTTAATATGGAATTAGGATTCTTTCATCCTCAAAGAAGTACTGAACCCTAATTGTCTTTCTCCAGAAAGAAAGAGTATAACGCTGAAAAAAAGCATATTGAGAACAATACTGAAATATTAACCTGTACTGGTTGCCAGCTACTTATTCTGCCAAATAACCTATTATTGCTACACACTTTTTATAGTGGGAGCAGAGCTAAAGACTGAAAAAATACTAACTTAAATAGAAGCAGAGGAAAACCAAATGAGGAAGGCTTTAGGATGTAAATTATGAGTATTGTTACTGTGCTTCTCTTTCCACTTTTCTTGCTTCAGAAGATTACAGGCAGTCTTTCCTTAATACTCTGTAATAAACACATGTGAACACTGTCCAAGGTAACAATTTAAGTGGAATGTTGTCTGAAACCCACATGTAACCTGCTCCACTCCTTTGGAAGGTGGAGCAGGCACTCCATTCCCTGCACATGAAACTCAGTTGTTCACATTCAAACTTCAGCATCAGGACAGAGAGATGTGCCTCTGCTAGTAAAGCAGTTTTCCTGTGTTTGGCTGGAATAGAGTTAATTTTCTTCTTAGTAATTTTTGTTTGGATTCAGTATGAGAATAATGTTGGTAACACACTGATGTTTTGGTTGTTGCTGAGTAGTGCTTACCCTGAGTCAATGACTTCTCAGTGTCTCAGATGCATAAGAAGCTGAGGGGGGAGTATGGCAAGGATAGGTGACCCAAACTGGCCAAAATGGATATTCTCTGCTATAGAACATCATGGTCAGTATCTAAACTCAGGGGAGTCGGCTGACTGCTGCTTGATGATGGGCTGGGCATCTGTCAGCAGGTGGTGAGCAATTGCATTGTGCATCACTTTTTTCTCTTGTATTTTATTCCTTTCTATATTTTTCCTTTTCCTTTTCTTTTTCCTTTTTTACTTTGTTTCTATTATTAAACTGTTCTTGTCTCAAACCAAGAGTGTTACATTTTTCCCAGTTTTCCTCCCCATCCCACCGGTGGAACAGGGGAGTGAAGAAGCAGCTGTGTGGTGCATAGTTGCAAACTGGGGTTAAACCACAATGGCAGTATTGAAGAAACTGCAGAATCCTTCCTTACATGACCTAACATTTTCTCTCCTTCCCTACGTTTAGATTCACTGACAGTTAGGGAAATACCTCTGCACAGCCTGGAAAACCTAGCCCATTAGTCCATGCTCAGCTCATTTTTTCCAAATCTGCACTCTAAATATCCTCTCTTTGAACAGCATTACAAATATAAGATTACCCGGGTAAATTTCTTTAAAAGGACTTTCAAAGCCAACTGCTATATAATTTAATCTTCCTGAAATCAGGTCCCCAGTGGTTACTGAATGTAAATGCAAAAAATCTCTCAATTTCCTATCCAAAGGCAGAAGCAGATTATAAAATCAAAATTAAGTTCTTGTTTAGTTCACTAATATGATCTGAAATAAAGACATCTAGTAACAATACTCTGTGTGATACACAGTAAGATATTTTGTCTCTCGAAGTTCTCACTACATTAGAAAACATAGCCTTACCATATTGTGCTAAGCACTTTAATTACTGTTTTTAGTACAGCTGAGTAAAGTGTTCTCAACAAACCTGACTTGAATTTCCTTGATTAATGCAAGATGTGATGTCCTTGCAGTAGGAATTGAACATTTTTTTACCCACCAGGAACCCCTCCATACACCCTGCAGAACAGGAAAAGCAGAACAAACACTGGTTTTGACCGATTAGGATTCTGTAAAATAGTATTTTGACAAAGTTTGCAGAGGAGAGGAGATAGGCCACCTAGGAGGCAGAGACTCCAGTGTTAATCTGACAGATGAATCTGTTATCTTAAGACAGAGATTTTTCATCTCTGTTAGGTCTGATCCAGGATCCCTTTTCCCCCTCCCTTCCATAGTTGCTTCATGCCTTTCCCTTAAAGCCAACCATCAATTTTCCAGTATTCCACCTCTCTATAGCTTAAACTCACCCAGTTCTCACCAGAGGGGTTGACTCAGCCCTCTAGAAGGGTTGTCAACAGGATGAGAAGATTGAAGAGAGTCAAGTTGCACTAACAGACACAAGTAACTTAAAAAAGGTTTTTTTCTCTATTGAAGTGCTACTTCACATTACTCCTAATACTGAAAAAATTATATTATTTGAAAGCAGCTAAGTGTTTGCTTGACAAAAGTAGATCAAATTGTTAGGCTGCAAGATGAATTTATCTGAACTCTATAGCTAGGTTGTGTAAATCAAAGATGGATCCAAGTGAAACCTGGAGCTAACAATCTGAACATTAGTAACAGGTAGACTAGACAAAGCCGGCAGCTTAACTACTACTTCAAAATTAATAGCTAGAGTGGAAAGCCCACAGATTGTGGTATATGAACTGCAACAACCGTATTACAACATAGACTACAGAACTGACCAAAACCCCCACCGAAACCTCCATAAGAGGATGTGAAGATGACCACATAGCAACCACTCAATAATGAAACAGAAAACCAACGAAGAGCAAGAAGACACCAGACACTAATATGGCTGTTGGTCCAGACTGTCACATGACAGATGCGGAGTTTAGACTGTAAGGGTATAATTGCCCAGGGATTTCTTTGTTCATGGTCCCTTGTTTAGGCAGTTGGCTTGAGATACCAGATATCATAAGTGATCTGTGCCAATAAACCTATCTAATGGAGATGAGAGCCCAGTGTCAAAAATTTCTATAACATCTACATTTTCAGGAATTTAGGTTTTGGGGCTTTTCTGCTATTCTTTTAATCGTATATCTAGCATAACTACAAAATAGAAGAGCCATTCTAGAGTTACAATCTAACTCTCTTCTACTTAGTCCTTTCCTTGCAGTCAGATCTCCTTTTTGCCATTAATCAGCAAGCTCACTATCAGGCCTAAGTCTCAGCTGGTTATAACCACCAAATATATAATATTTCATTATTGGATTATAAGAAATCATTCCATCAAAAATATGCAGGAATACTGAGGGTTCTGCTTTCCTCATGATGCTACTGGTTACACACAACCTGCACAGGCTTTAGTCATCTGAAAGCTAGCCTCTATTTATTGGCTATAATTTCAAGACATCACAGGGCTTGTTTTATATTTTATAACCACTAATGAGGCCTGAAAATGGTGGCTTTTCATGTGTTATCACAAATTATGCTCCTCATCTGTTCAGCTAAATTTCAACCACACTTTATTCCAAAATACGTTTATTTCAAAGTATGCTGTGACAGAGGGCTGCTGCTTCCATTTTGCAATGTGTTAAACAACTTGTATCACACCTATTTGGCGACAGGTAATTAAAATACAGGCTGCCAACTGAGGTTCAAAAGTCTTTTTCTTTGCATGAAAAGTAACAGTAATTCCTAAAAATAGTTATATGACTGAAAGCCTGAGGTGATCTTTAGTACAATAACTGAAAGAAATCCAAAACCAAAGCCAAAGATAGACAATCAAAGTAAATAAACTTGGGTAAAAAGCATAAAAGTGTAAAGTGATTGTGTGTTTACAAACTTAGATTAAAAAGAAATGATTAGCAAAAAAAAAAAGTAGAGAAGACATTTTATTGTGTTCTGGATTTGTGGAACAAAGATGAAGCAATTCACCTCAGCTATCATTTACAATGTTTTTTTATAATAAGGGCTTAGAGTATTGTTTCCAGCAGTGTTCTAACTCCAGGTTGAACACCCAGCATTCAGCATCACCTTGCTGCAGCTACTGTGCACCGATCTCTCTGAAGAGCTGGGG
Organism: Pipra filicauda; assembly: GCF_003945595.2. NCBI lineage: Eukaryota > Metazoa > Chordata > Aves > Passeriformes > Pipridae > Pipra > Pipra filicauda. The sequence goes on from NW_024104347.1 coordinate 773,754, forward strand.
TCTAGTGGAGGGAGCCAGGCAGGGTGGAGTGGGTGCCTTCTAGCTGGACAGTTCCCAGACCTATCTTTTAACTCTTCTTCCTCCACTTCCCTACTATATAATATAACAGCTGTGACAAATTTTATTTTGTTCTTTTTTTCTTGGTATAACTTGATATGTACAGCATACATACATTTTTTTGTTAGAAGAGGTGTATCATGGATCTAGCCTGCATCACTGAACTGCAGACAAACCTTATGACATATGTAAGCGTTTGACAAGCTTTGGGCTTCACTAAGGATGGAGACAATGCTTCCCAAAGGAAAGGATTACTTTCTTCAGCGGCTGGTTGGTTGATTTTCTGCCATATTTTCACGATGCCAACCACACTTGGATGTCTTCTCTCCAGCAATCGGTGACAGGACCTGAGGGAATGGCCTGAAGTTGTATCAGGGGAGGTTTAAGTTGGATATCGGAAAAAGGTTCTTCACCCAGAGGGTGGTTGGGCACTGGAGCAGGCTCCCCAGGGAAGTGGTCACAGCACCAAACCTGTCAGTTCAAGAAGCATTTGGACAATACACTCAGGCACATGGTGTGACTCTCCGGGATGGTCCTGTGCAGGACCAAGTGCTGGACTCAATGATCCTTGTGAGTTCCTCCCAACTCAGAATATTCTGCAGTTCTAAGATTTTCGCCTGCTAATTTCTGCAAAGATAAGGACTATGCTATGACAAGACAAGTGGAATCTGGGCCAACGACAGCTACCAGTCCCCCCCCCCCCCGTTCGTTTCTGTAGCTTCATTACATCGTGGGGTGTTCACGTCGGAAGAGAAGAGCCCCCACCGCGGGGCACACCTGGGCCACCCACGCTGCCTCCGCCCGGGCTCTGCCCCCAGTGCCGCGGGGGTGTCTGTCCGGGGCCGGTCCCGGCGCATCCCCCGCTCCATGCAGGGATTGAGGCGCCGGGCCGAACCCCGCCTCCTGCCCGCCGGCCCCGCCCGTCCCCGCGGCCTGCGGCGCTGCTGCGGCGCTGCCCGTGTGTCCGGGCCGGAGCGGAGCGCTGGGTGAGCGTCCCTGCCGCCCCCGGGAGCGGGGGGCGAGGGGAACAGGGGGGGAATGGGCCGAGGGGGATGCGGGGCGTCCTGCTGGCGGAGGGGCGGCGGGGCCGCCATTGCGGCCCGGCTCTTTCCTCCTTTCCGTTCCCTCCCTTCCCTTTCCCCGCCTCCTCCCACGGCGGTGCCGCCGCTCTCCCCGCGGAGGGGGCGCGTTTGGCTCCCCAGGTACGTCGCCCGCTGTCCTGGGACGGAGGGGGGGGGGAAATAAGCGGCGCTTGGCGGGGGCAGGGAGAGGAGGAAGAGGAGGAGAAGAGGAAGAGGAAGAAGGAGGAGGAAGAAGGAGGAGGAGGAGGAAGGAGGAGGAAGGAGGAGGAAGGAGGAGGTCACATGCGAGAGGCGGGCGGGGCGGGGGTCCCTCTGCGGGGGGGGGGTACCTGTGGGTCTCGGGGGATGCTCGGTGGGCAGTGCCGCCTCTTCTGCGCCCCCGCCTCCCGCATGCCCTGCGCCGCTCCTGCTGTTGGCAGGCCTGGAGGAGGAGGAGGGTTGCTTTTCCCCTCTCCTTGAGATCCTAGTCCGGCAGATACATCCTCACGGAGGTACGGCGACCTGTTTGTCCTGCTGGTAACGGTGTGAAACAAGCCGGGGCGTGTGAACCTCCGGTTTCCATCGCGGGAAAATGTTATGCTGAGGATTAATTTTAGCGTCGGGCTGGATTTAGGCAACTTTGGAGAGGCGCTATCCATTTTCAGAAGCCGAATTTAAAGTGGGTCATTCATTCTTGGAATGTGGCGTTTTGCATGTATCTGAGGGGTCGCCCTGGTAGATCTGCAGAGCAAGCTGGCGAAGCTCTCAGTACTGTGATTTAATCTCCATTATCAGTTCAAGTTACGCATTGATGAAGTGCTTATGCTGAGCAGTTCCCAACTTCGCTGTAGTCAGGTGTGAGTAGACGCACTGATTGACTTTAACATGGAAAATATTCACCACAAATACTAAACTTGCAGAAAGAGGTTGTTTGTATGTTTGTTTGTTTTAAATCATATTAGTGTTTTAAATCATGTTAGTGTGCTTAGAGGTATAAGGCCATTGCTGTGTTTCTGCACAGTGTCGCCAATACGTTTTATTATGTGCATTTGTCATCTTGGTTTTTATAATGCGATGTAGAATTGTGCTGAACATCAATTGCTGTGAAAATTGTCGGTTTGTGCTAGAAATCCTAGTGTTTTGGGGGATTGTTAGTCAATCCAACATTGTGAGAAAGCCCATTTCTATTTATGTCAATAGTGTTGTTATTATTTTTAGTAGATGTTTTTCATCAGCTTTGCAGTTTTAAGTAGGCCAGATGCAGAGTGATTCAATTTCTCTTGATTTGTTGACGGTGTTCAGGGCCAGATACTTTACATAAGATGCACCAGTGGTCCTCTTTTTATGACAGAAATCCATGACTTTAAGTATTTAAACATTTGACCTTTTTAGTGATGCTGAAATTTGTGAAATACTAACCTTAGTTCAGATGGACTAGGTCTTCTTTTTGGTGTATTTGAGTGTGGTTGGCTTGATGCAATGTGGTTTAATTTTCATAAATTCTCAAGTGTTTAGCCATGATTTTTTCAAACTGAGTTTAAGCACAGTAGTTCTAGGCCATGTGAAAGAATGTATTTAGACTACCATATTAAACTTTGTCAGTCCATCCTAGTTAAACATTAAAGCTTTTTTGTTGAAATGTTTTACAGGGCCAAACCTTATTTCTAGTAAGCAGGACTAATGATTTCATTCAGTGAGTTAAGTTAGCATGCACAGTATTATCAATGTTTTTTCAGAAGATATTGATGACATGGTAATGGTAAAGCACACTTGTGACAGCAGGAACTGTGATTTGACATGTTTAGGCAGCAGCATCCAGCAAACTCATCTGAGTCACTTCAAAGGATCACAGATTTATTGCTTGTAAAACGTTCTCTAATTTAACTGTATCTGCTTAGAATCTGTTCTTAATTTGAAGTCGTTAGTGATTGTGTTAAAAGACAACTTGCACATTACCTCTCTGCCTCGCTGTCTTAAATTCATCTAGGAGTAGGATTAAAAATGAAAGGTTGAAAAAAGTAATGTTAGTAAAGAACCAAATGAATGTCTTCTAATGATGTCATGCTTTTCATATGAAGTTCAGCTACTCAGTCATTGGCTGAAGCCCTGAAGCAGCATCCCTTCAGACATCAGGAGTTAATTTCTATCTTACACTGACAGCAAAACTAGATAAATTACGCGGAAGTGTGTTAAAATAAATATTTTCTGCTGAAGGTTCAGATGTAGGTCTTTTCTAGAACTTGCTGCTGTTTGGACTGGGTAATTATTTCCTTACAACGTCCTTTAAGCCTTAAGAAATAAAATGGAGGTAGTATGTAAAACCTGATATTTCCTTTTGCTTTGAAGCATCTTCAAGTGATATAAAATAGGAGTTAAGCGTGAAAAAATATTTTAAAAGTTTGTCCTGTATTCTAAAGTGGGTGTCAATTTCTTAAAATTCTGCGTTCTTTAAGAGCTCTGAAGAATTTTTAGGCCTTGAGTTTGCCTGGGGTAAACTTTTGCACCATTTTGTGGAATAGTTTTTGAGTGGGTGACAGAATCCTGAGTGTTTCTCACTAATACATAAAATGACTGACCTGTTTCAGGAAGAGTTCCACAGTTCTGTGCTAGCAAAAGAATAGCTTTGCTTGTCCAAGTAGTATCTGGCTAGCAGCCCTGGGGCATATGTTTATTGTTGCTCTGGAGAAAAACAAGCAAACAAATGTGTATGAGTAGCCAATGTAACGAACCAGTATAGTGGAGAAAGTTTGTGGTGAAATCTTCATTTCTGAGAGCTCAAAGCCCAATCCAACCTGGCCTTGGACACTGCGAGGGATAGGGCATCAGTAACTTCTCTGGCAGCCTGTGTCAGTGTCCCACCACCTTCACAGTAAACAATTTCTTCCTAATACCTAATCTAAACCTGCTCACTTTCAATCTGCAGCCATTCACCTTTGTCCTATCAGTACATGCCCTTGTAAAAAGTCCCTCTCCAGCTCTCTTGTAGGCCCACTTTAGGTAGCGGAAGATGCTCTAAGGTGTCCCTGGAGCGTTCTCTTCTCCAGGCTGAACAACCCAACTCACTCAGCCTGTCTTCAGCTTTTCAAGCCGACTTGCTCCAGCAGATCCACATCCTTCTGATGTTGAGGGCCCCAGAGCTAGATGGGGGCAACCAGAGCTGGGTGAGGATGACTCTGAAGAGCTGTTCTTTCACATACTCTTTCACATACCTGGTTTGAGTTCATCTTAGAAGTGAAAGTCTGGGATATGCTGTTGAGGAGGAGTCCTGAGGGGAAGAGGCAATGGAGATAAAAGTAAGGGCAATGCTGATGCCAAATTTACAAGCTGTTTACTCTGCCATTTTCTCAGCTCTTGCAGAATAAAAAATGAAGTGTTTGGAAAAGGACAGCAGTGTTTTGCAGGACATGGCTCAAGTAGCAGGGCTTCTTCAGCTGTAGGGAAAAACTAGTCCAAGGTTGGAGGACTCTGATTTGACTTTATGAATCTGAATCTCACTCTTGGGATGGAGGAAGGTGACACTTCTGTTCCGTCAGATGTTCTACTAGCCTAAAAAATTTATTTCCCTTTTTTTTCTTCCTCTTTTTCACCTTCTTTCAAAGGTCTGAGAAAAATATCGTTCTGTACGAATGCAGAATGTGTGCAACTGCCCTGTTACTTCTGTTAGGTCACCATTAGAGCATAGGAAATTGGGGAAACATCTTTCTCAAGGAAACTGGTGGTTTGTTGTTTTGTTTTTGTTTGTTAGTGATTTTGGTTTTTTTTACAGGTAGAAGTTATTTAAGGTAAGAACTGTTACTTCAGGATCAAGCAGAGCTACTCTAGGTCTGAACACTCAGATAAAGCCAAACTCTTTGTAAGGAGTTCTCTCCTGTGTGCTGGTAAATCTTGTCCTGCCCCTCCGATGGGAAACCTTCCCAGTCTTTAAATGTGTTGCATATTTGTAACTTGTAATTCCTGCTGTGTTGCTTAATTGAAAATCTAGAGTATTGCCACAATACTCTACAGTATCTTCTGCTTATGTTCGGGGAATTTTGTGGGTGTGTATCAGTTTGAAATTTTCGGTCTTATTTTATTAAAGTGTCTAGTTTGGTTTGGTTTGTTTATTGGTTTGGTTTTTTTTAAATATTCCCTCATGTTCACTAAGGAACATTTGTTTTGAACAGAACAGTGCCTCAGACTGAGAGGTATTTTTAAAGGCACTGAAACCTTAAAATGCTTCTGAGGCAATGAGGTGTTACAGCTAGAGACAGAATGAGTGCAGCTTGGAAGGGATTTAAGTGCCCTTCAGGAATGGGAGCAATGATATCAGGAGGTCACTAGTAATGTATCCGCTACAAGCGGATTTCATGAAAATTAGTTCTTGCAGTTATATAAACAGAAGAGGGAGAGAGTATGTCAGTAGAGTGGGTTTTGTTCATTTATAGCATTCATAGTAGAGAACAGTATAAAAAATGTGTCCAGGTAAGCTTTGGAGGAGTCTCCAGCACTTTGGGATTTTTATTCCCCCTGATTTACAATCCTCATTACTTCATCTTAGAATTTGTTTTTATCCGTGTTGGCTCTTAATATGGGTGCATGCTAGGGTTGTTAGAAAACACACTGAGAGAATTCTGCTAATACTCCTTCAGGTTAATACAACTTTATACCAGATAGTCTCATTTTTTTGGACTTTGAATAAGCAATGTACCAAAGCAGTATACTCTGTCCAAGATAAAGGTGCCTCTGCCTAGATAAAGAATGACGTTGGACTTCGTGATGGTGAAAGGGCAGATGGTTATGACAGTTCCCGGACCCTGAGGTCTTTCATTGGTTCTAGAGAAGGTATTTAGCAAACTCAGGTCTGACCTACCGTACTACACTGGGTGAAATCCTGGAGTGCCTGTGACAGGCTGTTCATTGTGAGGTGGATACTGCCCACTGTTGCCGTGGGAGTTAGGTGCTGAAAAAAATCTCCCGGAGCAGTTAATTAGGGGTGAGATAAGAAAGGGTTTATTATGCCAAGGCAAAGATGTTACAAGACGCGTGCAGGCTGTGCCTGAGATGTTACATTTTATAATACCATCCATCCAATCCCAGATGTGTCCACTCTGTGGCCTTTACTCTGGACCGCCCCGGGTCCACCCCCTGAGAAATGGGTCTGGGGGCTTTCAGGACCCTCTGTTCATCCCATCTTCATCTTCATCAGAGCACAAAGGGTACATAGTCACCCAGTTTTTGACCGTGTTCTGTGGTTTAGGCCAAGATACAAGCATTCTCCAAACGATCTGGGCCTTGCCTTGAGAAAAGACTAAACATTTCTGCTGTATTCGGGGGTAGGAGTGATATAGGGAGCATAGAATGGGGTAAGAGGGTTAAGGAATGTGTAAACAAGGGTGCTAGAGGGAAAGGGACAAGGGATGAAGGGTTACTGCTTTTAAAATCTACTTATAAAACTTATAAGGCTTACCAATATTAGAAAAATAAAAAAAACCATTAGGGGCTTAAGGCATCACCACCCTGGCTGTGGGGTGGGATATTGCCCAGGCTCCTCCTCACGCAAAAAGCTGTCAACTCAGAACTTGCTGACTTGAAGACCATTATCTGAAATTGCCTTTAAGTATAACTTACATATTTGAATGTTAGTGTTATAATACCAGTTACTGTATTAAGCTCTGTTCTTGTGAGAAATTTTGGTTTTATCTGTGTCATGTATTGTGTTCCTACAGAATAACAGGTAGTGTAAGCAGCAATGTAAGCCCTTTTATCAGAAAATAACTCTTTTAGTAAGGAGAGGAGAGGCAAAGAACTGGCATATGAGGAAAGTTTTTGGCAAGGAAATGCATTATTCTTTTGTTTTGTTATGAATGAACTTTACTTCTCTCTCCGTTTCAGCTTTCTGTGACCTTGTAGTTTTCACAGTGCTTCAGCATCCTGGCCATTAGATTGGCCATGTCATCCTATTTTACTCGATGGAAAGAAAAAATATTTTCAGATGAATTTTTTTAACCTTCACAGAAAAGCTGTTTATGGTGGGAATTCTTGGGCCATATTTAGTGTTGTCAGAGACATATAATAGGTATTCTAGGTTTTAAATATGTTTCAACAGCAGCTGTGACACAGTGTTACACTGTGTGTCTAGTTACTTTATACAGATATGATTTCTCTGGTATCTTAACCTAAACTAGTATTGCCTTTTCCAAAAATTGCATCTGTGTGACACTTTCAGTTTTGATTTTGCTGAGCTGTTGATAGCCTTTGAGTAAGCCTTTTTTTTTTTTTCAATCACATCTGTTATCTCAGTTAAATTCTGCTCTGTGTTTTTTTCCTTGGAAAGAAAAAAAATAACATAAGAGGTGCTGTTGCTCATGTGTGATACAGTAGTATAGTAAACACAAAAATAGTTTAAAACAAAGACCACAGAATGGAAGGAGAGGGTTAGAAGAATGATAGAAAAGAGAAGTAGTGTTCTGATAGTGCATCTCTAAGATATGTGTAAAACTGACACATGCAATGTGTGCCATGTGCTTCTCTCAGTATGAATGAAAATAATTACATTAATTGTAAATGTAATCTGAAATCATGGGCTAGCTCTCACCATGTATTTATTAGTCTTTATTAGACTTTGAGGACAGGGAAGGACTGCAGTCCTAAACTTGATTACTTTGCATTTCAATTATTATACTAATTAGTACTATTAATAAGTGTAAAATCTTTATTTTACTAGGACGTTTTGGAATTTAATTCTCTGTTTGGAAGCTTGAGTCACAACCATAAGAATTAAGTGTTAAAACAAACAAAAAACCCCCAAACAAACAAAAAAAACCCACCTCAAAACCCAAAACACACAATTGCTTTAATTTAAATAGATACAAACTTGCCTTTTTTTTCCAGGAAAAAACCCACTGTTGTCTATGACTTGGAATAGGTCAGTATATAAAACTTACTTAGCTAAATATTTTAGTGGTAGTTGAGTGAATGTATGCAGTTATGAAGAAAAGAAGAAAGAAATATTACCATCTTATATATCTTGAAATCAAGGGGAGCGAGGATAAAGTATATCACCAATATACTGCTATGGATTCTTATTTCAGGATTTTTGATTTCCCTCTTAAATATTTTTACATTTCAATAAGCTTATAGATTCTATCATTTCACCTGCCTAGTAGATGAAGGGAGATTACTGATCTCTCCTCACTGATACCCAGTACCAGGGCACGTGGGAATAGCTGAAAGCTGCATCCATCAGGGTAGGGTTTAGATTTGACAGGAGGAAACATATCTTTACCAAGAGGGTGGTCAAACTCCGTAAGAGTCTTCTTTGAGAAGGGGTTGATGCCCCAAACTTGTCAGTGTTTAAGAGGCATTTGTGTATTGCCCTTCATGCCATACTTAAACTTTTGGTCAGCCCTGGAGTGGTCATACAGTTGGACTAGGTGACTGTTTCTCTCCCTTCCAGCTGAATACTCTATTCTATTCTGCACTCATGATGAGTCAAATAACAATAAGACTGTTATTTGGCTGAAATGCCAGCAGTTTTTTAGCTCCAAGAACACTTTCAAAGACATGTTACACAAAGCTTATACATGGAAACAGGATTTTATTTTATTTTTCGAACTGTTTCAGGACAGATGCTCACAAACATTATTGCAATGTGCAGGTGTAGCCAGGAGCAGGTTAATGCAATCCTCAGTTTAGCTTGAAAAACCATCACATAAAGTCTGGCAAAGGAAAGTCAGAGCCAGAACATTGCAAATCCCCTCCATCTTGTGGAGAGCCATATGCTATTGGGACTGCATGGGGAAAACCAATTTCTGTCTCGCTCACATGTCTCTTGTGGCAAAGAATTAATGGCACAGTTTATATTCAACACAGTTGCTGTGAACTCCACCTCTCCAGGCAAGTTTGCCCATAGGGTTTCTGGCAAGATTATGAATTATGGGCTGTTCATTTTCCTGGTAAGAGTCCTTCACCCAGACTCTGCAGAGAATGAACATGCCAGTCTGTAAACATCATTTCTTCATAGGACATACTTTTTTTGACCGCACATCCTTCCTGAAGTTTGTCATATAGAATAACCCAAACAATGGGACTGCCTGGAGCCAAAAGAAGGGGTGCCGGGTGCACCCAGACTCCTTCAAATCAGACACTGGGTCAACCTAGAGATGATACAACAGTTCTGATAATACGTAACTCATACTGAAAAAAAACCAAAACAAAACAAAATTATCTATAAAATATTAACCTTTATGAGAAACAGGAAAGCAGATAACCCATGCACAAAGAAGGCTCTTTCTAGAAAAAAACCTCAAAAGTTTTAAGAATGTGATTTTCTCTCTTTATTTGCTAATGCATTTTTTTCTGCGTAAATTTATATTTTGGCGTTCAAAAATGCCAAACCCCAAAACTCTAGTGTATAATTATTTTTTCTCTTTTAAAATTATTTTGTTTTTTTAAAAAGAACAATAACCAGTCATATATCACTTTGGATGCAAAAACTCAAGTAATATGCATGAATATAGGTGAAGCAGTCCCTGTTTCCTGAGGAGTGAGAATGAGGATCAGTAACAGTCACACACAAAAGAGTAGTGTGGTATTTTCGAAAGCATGACACATCTTGATGACAAGCACGCTTTTTTTGCCTTCCTAAACTCTCTCCACCACTGAGTTTCTTGCCCAGGGATGCATGAAAAGCGCTCTCATGCCCGCCTAGCGCTTGTGTTGCCCACATGGAGAGCTGAAAAGTGGCAGCTCCTGATGAGGCAGCAAGTCTGGAGCCCTTCCAAACACAGGCTGTTTTGCACAAGCAAGAACCTATGGAGAAATGGAGCCAAGGAAAGAGAAGAGCTTACTCCCACTACAAACTTGTAATGGGCAAGAGAGCCAGGGCATGAGTGGTGCCTTGGAAGTGCCAGGGAAATGTTGTTGCTGGTAATGCTGAGATGGGTATGGAAATGTCTGGCCAGGTGACTGTATGACATTCCAAGGCAACTGTTGCTTTTTAATAGTCCCCAAGTGCCTGTAAGATAGCTGCCAGAAAGGATTGAAGATTTTGCTTTTTATATGCCCACTTGAAACCACCTGAGAATGTTGGTGTGATGAAATGACTGATTATGTCATTCAGGTACAAAGGAACTTTTTTTTTTTTATTATTAATGAAAGAAACTATAGTAAACAATCCTCTAGCACACAGTTTGTGATTAATCAGTTTGCAGAGCTGGTGGTATGAGTGCATAAAGCTGCCAGGCGATGTCTGTTCAGGTAAAGAATCTCAACATTTTGATGGCAGCTCAGTGTGATGAGACAAGCCCTGCCATATGTCCAAATGTGGATCTGATGGATCAGCAGGCAGAGCAAGGCTAGAGACAAATTCCCTTACTGTGAGTATCCCCCATCCAGAGGGCTTTAAGGCAAAAAACAGTCTGTGCAGACTACATGGAATTTATAAACTGAATCTGAAGTTTTGAGTCACACTTCAAAACAAACTGGTAGCCAGTGCATTTTAAGACTATGCTTTTCTCTTTGCAGAGAGCCTCACAAGGCAAATGGATGCTGAACTAGCACATCCTGAAACAATTAGCTCTGGCTGTACTAATTGCATTTCCATACTGTGCTGTATCTAGCAACAATCCAAACTGGAAGTAACAACTTCCTATATAATTGGCACTGAGTGCCACAGCAAAATAAAAAATTAGTCACGTATTTTAGCCAATGTAGATGGAAATTTTTTTGGAGGTGCACGTGTTACTTGCCTTTTTTCTTTTATTTTTATTTTTCATTATTGACATTGATGGCCTGATCCGATGTTTATATCTCATCACAGACATTTTCTTATGACCTGCTGGGAGGACTTCCAGTACAAAGCAAGTGTTGTTTATAGCACTCGAGTGCAGTGATTCTGCTCACACCCTCGGCCCAAAGGTCATTGTAGCACTCAAGACACCTGACCAAACACGTACCACTTATGTTTCTCCCCTCTACAGTTCTTTACCACCCATGTTTGAGGCAGCTGCTGTAGAAACATAGGAGGAAGATTTAAGGTTGTATTGTGCTCGGCCGTCCTTGTCTGGTGCTTTCAATTGCCGTAAGGATGTTCTGTGTGACTTGACCTAGACCTTGACCATCCCTGGTTGGCTTGCCTCTTCCTCAGCTGTGATGTCTGTGCAGCTCCCTGAACCAACTTTAGTTTCCCCCTGTGCCCTTGTCTCCTCCCTGGTGTTTGCCGAGCTGTGTGTTACAGATCCCCTGCTGTGCTTTGATTGACTGTGTTCTCGGAGATTGAAGCTGAAACACTGTTGAAATGCAGGAGTGGGAAGGAATTTCTTTTTTGTGGTTTACTAAAAGACAATCGCCACAGGAGGAGGCAAAGTTTTGTTCTGAAATTTCAAAAAGCTGTTCCCCCAGCGTTGCAAAAACTTGTCTGATGTGATTTGTACCACAGGATATATAGCTTAATCTTCTGAGCATTTTGCGGAAAATTAGATTTTCTGTGTGTTTCCATGAAACTTTTGTAACCTTCTTAGTCCACTCTTTCTAGAAGCTTTAATTGGAAAAAGGTTCTCATGGAGGATTTGAGGGAATAATACATCTAACTGCTCCAGTTTTATAAGAAATTTAACCTAAAAATTCTTGTTAAAAGCCTTGTAGTCAGAAGAGGCTTAGGGTAATTGCATGACCTTTAACCACTGGTTACATACTTTTTTTACCAGAGACACACTGTCTGTCAATCTAAGTTGTCACAGCAGCTGAATTTATAGTGTATGTGCTTTATAGAATGATTACTACAGTATTCAGGGGCTGGACTTCTAATCTTCTGGTTATGTCAGCTCTGGATGTGCTAGTAGCTAATACTGCCATTTTTCTGGAATTGTATGTAGATCTAAATCTGGACAGTGCTCCCTTATTTCCATCAGTCTAATTGAACATTAATTCTCTTGTTTCACAAATCCTCTGAGAGATGAAGGGAGAGTAGACATTATTTTAGGAACAATTTTTAGAGCCTACTCTCCTAATTCTTAGTCATGAGTTTAGCAAGAAGAGACCTTACAGAAAAGAAAATACCTATTGGAATTGCAAAGGTTTTGTGACTTATGTGTTTTGGTTTTGTTTCTTTAGAAATCCTTTCTTTATGGATCAGCCTTCTAGTGATGGTGAAACTGGAAGAAGACCACTCTGAGCAAACCCAGGATGAATCGGGTGCCAGGTGACGCAGAAAATGCTCACAGTAGCAGTGTGGAATCTTGTCCTTCCTTGCGGGATGTCCACTCCATCAACCCAGCGCAGCTGATGGCAAGGATTGAGTCATATGAAGGCAGAGAGAAGAAAGGCATATCAGACGTCAGACGGACTTTCTGTTTGTTTGTTACATTTGATCTCTTATTCATAACCTTGCTGTGGATAATAGAATTAAATGTGAGTTGTCTTTTCAGTAACCTTTAGACTTTATTGAAGTATTTATTCACTTCAGAAGTGGTTAATAAGTTGCTTCTTTCTATCCAAATTATATGCTATTTGTATCTATTTGAATTTAAACAGCTTATTACTTTTAAGCTTTCATGACCATGGTATCTACTCAACTGCATCTACTTTTATTCATTAGGATATATGTTTATCTTCTTATCATGAAAGCTTTTCATGTTTCCGTAGTCTGTGAGCCATGCTGAAGAAACCATTGGAAATCCAGTTAACTCCTCAGGCATCAAATAAACAAAAAAGTCACTGTACATCTTTGAATTTGGCAAAAAGTGTGCATTTTAAATGCTGCAGGGAGTAGCACCATGGCATTTTGAGCAAAACACAAGGCTTTCGTAGTTACGTTAACATGGTGCTCACACAGCCATGCAGTGAACAGCTAGGAGGGGGGGAAGTTGATCTTCCTTATTTATGCTGGAAACAGGCAATCACACCTGATGCAGTAGAGTAACCAAGAGAAAGCCATATTTAGAAAGTTATTTGTCAGGTAGTCATAGAGGCAAGGGAGAGGAGAAGAAATAGAAGAAATTTGGAGTTGGAGTGAATAGTCTCAGGAAAACACTGTCCAGCAGTATAGTTGGAAAAGTGTGGAAGCGTCTAGACTGCATTAGGTTGAGCATAGGTTGTTGAGCATAGGTTGTTGGCCTGCTTTGGTTCCTCCTTTCCTTAAAAAGATGACAGTAGTCAAACTCAAAGCCTTCTGTTGGTGTTGTTTTACATAACTATTTCATGCAGTGCTTAATTACAGAATTTCATGTGAAAAACAATACGAGTTGGACACTAAGGTTTTTAATTTTCCACTAAGACAAATATTCCTCTTGTTCTCTGACCCAATACATATTAAATTATTTTCTTCCTAAGCCTGTTTGAACAGTAAAGTGATGAATCCTTCTGCTAGAAAGAAAGATGGTGACTAAGGAAGATGTAATTTTGTATCTCTTCAGCAAATGAAAGAGTTAAACTTGCGTGTTAGTTATTTGTGGGAGAATGGTCTAATAGTTGCAGCTTCTGTGTTTTTTATAGTGGGTCCTTTCGCTCAGCTCTTCTAAAACAAACTGAATGTGTGCTGATAAGGAAAAGATCTGAAGTATAAATTCAGTTACTGTTTTGTTTCCTATTTGCTAACATGTGACTAATGACATCTGGTTTTTGGGTGGCTTTTTGATCAGCTGTTTGATCATGCTTTGTGGATTCATGTAACAGACCTTACATTTAATCATTTCTTCTTCCCTCAACAATTTGTTTGCTTTTATTTTGGGCCAGTCTGAAATGTAACTTGCCTAGGCCAGAGGATAATCCTAAATGTTTTCACTTTGAAAAGTGTATATAATCATGAAAAACAAATAACAGTAATCTTGAAATTAACATTCTTAGCATATAGGTCCTCTGTATTTAGTTTAAGGATGTTCTTGTACATTATCAGGGAACTATTAGTTTCACCCTTCACATTTGTGTGTATTTTGTTTTCAGTAACTTCTGTTCTAAAGCTGTATGCGGTGTTGTTTCTTTGTAGGTAAAAGGAGGCATTGAGACTACCTTAGAGAAAGAAGTCCTACATTATGACTACTCTTCTTCATATTTTGATATATTTGTAAGTGTTCTTCCAAAAAGAAAAAAGAGCAGCAAAACTGTAGTTTCTCTGTTCCTCCTTCCACAGATGTTTCCTACTTTGAGTCCTGTGAAAAGGCTGATCTTTTCTTGATAATTTAGATCAGAAAGACTTGTGCAAAGTTTCACTCATCTAGGGTTTGCCCAGTCCTGCTCTGGAAGCAGGCTCATGGAGCCTGTGGATGGAGAAGCTTAGAGACACTGAAACTGCATCTTCAACTTTGGGGGGAATGGAAAAGCAGATGAAAAACTCAGTGAAGAATGTGAGACTGGTGTAACATAAAGGCAGTTCATTAAGAGGACAAGACCTGTAGTCCTCCAGCTATAAATAAAATCATTTTGTTTAAACCAATGTTTTTGTCCTTCCACAGGCATAAGTTGGTTGCAGTCAGGAGACACTTGTTCACAGGTTTTTTCAGATTTCTGTGTTTTAACTCAAACACTAAGAACAGATTACATTCTACTGTATTAGGAAATTCCTGTCTTTCAGCACTACTGTAGCTTTGCAGTTGCAATGCATTTTGCACTGCATGGCCCAAATAAAAGGTGTTTCTTTATGGTTTTCCTAAAAGGCCCCATGTTTTTGCAAGATCGTTAATTGTGCCAGAACTTGTTTGCCTGGCAGAGATGACTTGGTTTGCCATCAGTCATTATGTATTAATGCCTATATGCAGAATCTCTCTTTGAAATTGGTGTAAAAACCCATCCTTGCTTCTGCATCAGACCATTTGCTCTGTCAAATGGACTTAGGTACTGGATACAAAAATTTCATAAATTAGCAAACTATGATACTTCTCCCTTTCTCACTGTTTTGCTGGCAGGTTCTCCACAATATACCGTACTGCAGAAGGCAAAAAATGTTACCTGTAAATATTGATGCTCTGGAAATTATTTTGTCCCATAGTTGAAACAAGGATTAAGAACGTGTAATGCAAAATAATAGATTTTTATTCCCTGTGAAGGGACTAGATCATTTGAATTCTGCAAAATGATTTGTGGGCTTATACAGGATTTCCTCTGTTTCCACTACACATTTGCATAAGATTAAATGGGTTCATTGTACTTCTAGCCATAGTACATTTTTAAGCATTTGTTTCACATTTTTTAGATTCTGAACACATCTTTAAAACAAGTTGGAGACAATCTAATACGCAAGAATAAACAAGGAAATTGAAGGTTAGGGTCCCTGATCAGAAATCTCATCTGTCTGCTATTGATTTAATTTTCTGGCCTAGAAATACCATAACTTACCTTTCTTTACTGCAAAATAGTCAGAACGACTCGATAGTGCAGGCATTTCCATAAAGAATAATGGATTTTTGCAATGTTAATATTTTAAAAAATACTAGAAGTATAGTAAGTAGAAAATTGTTTTTAAAAATTCTTCTCATTTTCTAGTTGCATTTGTGAAGTCTTTACAGTTTTTAACGATATTCTTGTGCAGTAGCACACCACTAAGATCAGTGAGATGCACAGTGATGCTCAAGGTATTTGCTGGAGTAACTGCATCTAGATTTAACTGCTTAGATTCCAGTCAAGTAAAATGATCATGAACATACTTTGTGTAGTTTTCTTATGTTTCTAACTTATTTGTGGAATTGCCCGTGCTTGCATATCTGAGCCTATGTAGGCATGTGAGTGTTGTAATTTGCTTTACAAATGGGAAATTATGTTTTATTTCTGTTTTATAAGCACACATTCAAATTTGTTTCTTGATAACAGAACTTATGTTGTCCTGTTTTAAGTTGTTTTGTAAGCAGTCAGTATATTCAGTGAGATGAGAATCTCGTGGTTCTTCTGTGTTCTGAATTAACCAACAAATATTTTTTTCCTTTCTCTATAGCTGCTGGCAGTCTTTCGATTTAAGGTGTTAATACTTGCATATGCAATGTGCAGACTGCGCCATTGGTGGGCAATAGCTGTGAGTAGTAGCCAAGCATAATGGACTTTTTACTAGAATGGATCAGACAAAATTTTAGTTGCCACTTAACACTCGTATGTGAAGAATCCTCTTGATGCTGTATGTAAAAATTCATTGTACAGTAACACATTAAAAACTTCTTTTCTGGAAGATTTTCAGCCTAGAGGCAAGAATTTAATAGTACAGTGGGTGTGGTTCTTATTAGGTATCATGTTAATACAAATTGAAGACTTATTTTTAATCCAATATGGATGGCTAGTCATAACTGTTTGTTACCTCTGACTTGTTAATTAATGTTGGAAATATATTTGCATTTGAAATAGTGAACCGTATTCAGAAACAAGAATTGGCATTATTATACCAGAGATCCAGCTTCCATTAACTCCCACATTCTTAGTTTTTAAAGTTTTTGGTGCCACACATTGAGCACTAGCACCTGTATTACTTCATGCTGCAATATAAAATGTTGAATATGCATCCCTTCTTAAAAAGGAACCTCTTGAGAACTGTAGGCAATCACAGTGGTTTGGAGCCAATATCTTTAGTGCAGCTGTACTGTGTTGATAAGAAGGCAAAACTTGGTGACAGATTCATACTTCCACCAGTCAGTACAATTACAGATTGTAATACAAGAGGCATATTGCTGGCTTAGTACTTTGTGGACCAGTAGATCAGTACTTTTTTCTTCCCTTGCACTGTGTTAGGTGCATGTAGAACACGTTCACGTATAACTTTCTCCAGGTGAGTAGCATGCGGTTTGTTTTGTAGTCTGAGGCTACATGCCATGATTTTTATAAATCGTATTACTAGCATGGCACAAACACATACATAATGGTAGCTGCTGCTCTGACTGTCCTTATATTTAATGCGTACCTTAAAAATCCTTACTCTTGGTTGCGTAGCTTTGGAGTATTTTTTAATCCTCTAAGTTGGTGCCTTTGTTTGTGAGAGTAAACCCATCATGGTAGTAAGCAATTAGATATATAAAGCTCCACTGAAGGTTTTGCAGAAGCCTTTGATCTTAACATCCTACCTGTGATTGCCAGAAGCTAACTGGCTAGTTAGGTTCTGCTATTTAAAGAATTGCTGGACCCAATTGCACTAGTAGAGATAGAAGCCTTGCTTAAGTGAACAATACTTGTCCACTGCTTTTTGGGGATTTTTTTAGATGTTTTATGCAGCCTGCCATTTTTTAGAGAGTATCAAGTCTCCAGAGAGATAAATTTTTCACAGTATCAGTGTGTGAATAAAAACATTTATTCAAATTTACTCCTGTGAAGATGTTTTGTTCTTTGAAATGGATCTTTTGATTTGGATAGTATTGAAAAGTGTTTGAAATGATTGCTGTTTTCTTTTTTCCCAAGTTCATAAGTAGTTTGGGTTTTTTTTAAGGGACTTGGTGAATAGAGAAGTGCATCTGCATTGCACAGTAAGATCACAATTTATGTAATTGAGTCAGTAGAGGTGCTACACAAATGTTACCTGCTGTGTGGAAATCAATGTTTGGAGGTGTTTGTACTAAAAGTTTATTAAAGAGGTTATTTTAATAACACTTTAAGTTAGTTGTATCATGCTTGTTACATTTTATTAATCTATGTGATCTTGCTGTTGTTAATAAATATTTAAAGTTGCAAATAATGCATAATGGCAGAAATGAGAAAGTAAATCCATTTATTAGTTTAACTGTTCTGTCTCTTTCAGTTTACAACAGCAGTGACCAGTGCCTTTTTATTAGCAAAAGTAATTATTTCACAGGTATATATTCTAATAAAATGTTTGTTTCACTTTGTTGTTTTCTTAAAAGCAAAATTCTTCAGAATAATTTTTGTAATGTTTTGTTTCCACCCAGCTGTTCTCACAGGGTGCTTTTGGCTATGTGCTGCCCATCATATCCTTCATACTTGCCTGGATTGAAACTTGGTTCTTGGACTTTAAAGTGTTACCACAAGAAGCTGAAGAAGAAAACAGTAAGCTCTTGATATTTCCCCTCGATTGCTGCAGTTGGCAGTGTTTGATCCCCTGTTAGCTGGCATAATATTGCTTCTTTCAGCATCTCAAAATTTGAAGAGCTGTGGGAAAAATTAAATCATATGGCATGATTTTTCTTTTTTGGGAAAGGAACATATGCCTTCAAAGAAGTGAGGTTTTAATTGATTTAGGGAGGCAAAGTTAGAAGTTACAAGGGCCAGATCAACCATTTATTCATTTATTCATTATATCATTTTGTATCCTTAAGATACAAAACTTTAACTGACTTGGGCTTGTAAAACTTTATTTTTTGGATAATGCATAGAATAAGTGTCTGGTTCCTCTTTTAGACACAATAACTAATTCAATGTCACTAACTCTTCTTTTGAGGTAGAAAAGGAAAGGCAAACAAGTGTTGTAGAGGGTCTTCTTCATGCACAGGCAGAATGAGACCAGAGCAAGTATGAATTTCAGCCACTTCAAGATGAGGCAGCAGGTCATCTGATGCTCGATGTATTCAGCTAAATGGAGGAAACCATTGTTTTAGTTGAAAGAGAATATTGGTTAAGTGGTGAGGAAAAGAAAGCATACAGGTGCTTTGTGATTTTTCAAAAGCAGGAGAGTAATTATACAGCCAGCCTGTTGTTTATGCATCATTACCTGAAATACAGGCTGAAACTCTGTTGGAAGGGCATGTTTATCTGTTAGGTATACTTTACATAGGCATGGATGCCTCCATGGTTTTTGTGCTCTGAATGCAGTCTTTCTACTTTGATCCCTTCCCTCTTCTGTTTCACCACTCTAAGAAGTTGGTTAAGTGAGAACAGTGGATTTTGCCTAGAGAAAGAAAAATTTAGGGTAACTTTTTTGTCTTTTGAGGAGGTGAGAAAATACAGCTGCATCAGACCATTATCTAATTAGATAAGAAATCTAACCAGTTCAAAGACTTTTGCATTTTTTCATATTGAATTTTTATAGACAAGGAAAGTATTCCATGCATACACATGTAAATACTTCATGAAGGTTGCAGAAATTAAGTATGTTGAGACAGATAGGTGAAAGCAAGCCATTAATGAGAAGTCATAGTGGCAAGTGAGAAAACATTTGGTTGGTTATGTGTGGCACTTCACTGATCATTAAAAATATACTCCAGATTTTTCGTTAGCCAGTGAATATTGATGAATTTACATACGGCATCCTAATCATGCAATTGCACATAGTAGAAGGAAGGATTCCTTAATTCATGTGTACAGTATCTCTGTTTTGCTAGTGCATGTCACCTTAGCTGCCTAAAGTTAAATAGAAGACATAAATGTTAAATTAACTGTTGACACTTTTAAAAAATATATTTATCTCAAGAAGTAACTAGTTAAGAATGCTAATATATAATACATTAGTCTTCAAGATTCTTCATTAATATTTGATTTTTAAGATGCTTTGTATTAGCACTGAGGAATTATTTTTGGATTTTTTTCCTTTTAGGATTTTTGATAGCACAGGATGCTTCTGAACGAGCAGCTCTTCTTCACCCAGGAGTCCTCTCTGACGGGCAGTTCTATTCTCCCCCTGAGTCTGTAGCAGGTAGTTATGTTCACATAGTGAATGATTTTTCATATTCACTTTGAAGTCCTGCATGTTCCACCTCCTTCAAGAGGGTAAGGGGGGAAGGGTGAGGGGGAAAAAACATGTTTTTATTTTTAAATGAAAAGTGTACTTTACCATCCTAAAATGCAAGATTCTTTTTTATTCAGTATATTCTTTTTATACAGCAATTCAGTTTAGTTACTACCTATCAGGCAGGTTACAATACACGTAGTTAGTGTATTGTACATCACATTCTGACTAAAAACAAGGTAAGTCTGAAAGAAAATGGCACTGCAACTGAAAGGAAGCAGTTATGGATTGCTTCTGCCATCGATGATCCTTACAAGTCCCTTTCAGTTTGAGATATTCTATGACTCTGTGATCTCTTTTCTGCTTGCAATAGCATTTATGCAGCCATGCACTATTTAATCCAGCCTAAACTTGGAGCTTTATGGTATCTTAGAATAGACAATGAACCTGAAACTGCTATAAAGCAAGCTGAAGTTTCAATCAGAGGCTTTTTCTGTTCTCATAACAAAAAGAAAAAGCCCCCTCTGTGTAAAAAAGCTTAGCTGTGCAGGTATATTAAACTGGTGGCTACTGTTAAGTACATCTTGACTCTGCGTATCATATGCTTTGCTCTAGTTGAGGTATGAGCTGAGTAAGTCAAAAATAAATGTAAATACCGCAAGATTTCAGAATGTGTTTGCAAGCATTTCAAGGAAATGAATAATTTCTTTGTGGGTTGACTGTATTTCAGTTACCTGAGGATGCACTGTGAACCCCCAAATCCTATGTCAGTCTTTTTATCTTAAAAATATAAATCTCTTCTGTAAAGCTATGCTGTATTATGCAATATAATTAAAATAATATCTGCTAATTGCTACAGATAAGTTTGCCTATCTTGCATTATATAGTTATACACGGTGATATTTTTCATTTTAATGTCTGTCTCTATGGTTTCTCTGTGCTGAGCATTTTGGCTTAATGAATGACTTCGAGCTCCATCTAGGGGTGACAAAGCATTAATGTCGAGTATAACTAATAATTCAAAGTCAAAATGGATTTTAGTTAAAACTGTGAGTTTATCTTGAGGAGTAATGGTTGGAAGAATTATACTGGATTCAGCCTGGGGGGTTTTCTTGGCAACAGAATATACAGTGTGAGAAGAAATATAAGTGGAGCTAACATGGTTTTTGTAGATATTTTGGCTGGGTCAGTGTTGCAAGTGCAGTGAGGTATCATGTCTCAGCATGCATGTGTTGACTATAGGTGTATGATTGTTCCCTTCATTTCAGCTTATCAAATGGGATTCAGTAACAGCTCAGGTGCCTTCTAGTCTGCCCTGACCGCTTTGTTTAAGCACCCTTTGTGGGTATGAGGATTAAAAGAAACAGTCATATGGATATGTTTGAACTAAAAACACACAGTGGTAGTCACGAAGTAAAACTGCTAGATAATATACAGCAAAAATAGTTCAAAATTAAAATATTTTCTTCAAAAATCTGCATTTCTTTCTGAGAAGACAAACTATGGATTGGTGTAAGAGAGCAATTTTTGGTTAGTTACTCTTACATATTGATTTGAAAATATTTAGGAAGAAACTCTGTGATCATGCAGAGGGCAATAAACCCCTCTGCTGACATGGCAACATTTCTGAAAACAAACATTTGCTTTTAGGAGGTGATGTTTAAAACAGACTGTTGGAACTTTCAGCATATTTATCTTTCTTGAAGGCACACGTGTCCAGGGCTATACCCCAGGCCCACTTCTTTATATGGATTGATCCTTCATCTTCAACATCAGACTTGGTTACCAAGTAACTGTTCTGGAGGTAGCAAGTGGAAAATCAGCCTGGAAAGAGTAAATTTATTCAGTTTCTGTACAATTTGAGCTTCAAAACAAAAGGCAGATATGCTATTACAAAAAATGAAAAAACTTCAGAGTAACTTTTCCAGAAAAAAATGCTTAACCCCTTTGTCTGTCCCTTTCCTTTGTGAGAGGGAATGTGCATACATAGTTCAACTTTAAATTCAGGCCAAAAGCCCAAGTAAGTCTACAGGCATTTTATCAAAGACAGTTCTTTACTCACCTTGTTGGATTTTTTTCTTTGGGAGTCTCATTTAAACTGCCCGAGACACGTGTGGTGAAAGGCATGTGCTGATAATTTCCTCAGCTGTCCCTGACAAGGGCTGATTGCTGCAAGGGCTGACTGCCACCTCAGATGTGGGCACAGACATCTGTGGCTTGGGCTGGAGGTCCAGGAAATGGGGGTCAGTGCTGCTCCCCCTGCTTGCTTCTTGTCTTCTTGCTCTCCCTGAAAGTGGCTGATCCATCAAGCCACCTCCCTGCAAAGCAGTGCCTCCAGCAGGAACTGGCTCTGAGCAGGTAGCCCTGTGACTAGCTAGGGTTTCTCTTTGATGCCTTCCAGGGCTTTGTCAAAGCAGAGAGCTGAGAGTGGGCAGGGCATGAGGAAAAGAGAACTGGGCAGGGAGAGGCAGAGGGAGCTGGTTTCCGGCTTAGAGTGAGACAATCTCTTGCCAAAACACTAGATTATAGAATTTATTAATTTGTAGCAGCAGTATTTCTGGTTGTTATGAAAGTGTCTTCTGAAGTTGTCTTCCAAGGGGCAGGGTGTAACAAGTGGGAAAATCTGCTTGTCAGTGAGTAAATGTGGAGTTAATTGTCCTGAGTATGTTGTCATGAAAATTTGAAGTCTAACTGAATCCGTTGACAGGATATTTCAAGAAGGATCCCAGTGCTGGGGTTTGGGTTTGTTAACTGTGACAAAAAAACCCACAAACAACTTTCAGTGTGAAACACTTGAAAATATAAGAAATCTGAAAGAAAAAGTAAATATTTTTATGGGAAATAGTTGCTTTGAATTGCCTTTTGATAAGCCAGTACTGGTGGTGGTCTGATTTTTTTCTTTTTCCCTTCATCTTTTTTTTTTTTTTTTTTCTCTCAGCTGATCTAATAGCATTTTTGTCTTCCTTTTCAGGATCTGATGAAGACTCAGAAGAAAAGCAAGACAGTGAAAAACCAATTGTATAGCAAATATGAGAAAGCAGGTAAGTTCCTTTGCATAGGACCTGGATATTCCTAAAAGTATGTTTTTCTTCTTAGTTCCTTCCCAAATAATTTGAATGGTGGTCTAACTCTTAGGAGTTCATCTTTTTTGAACTCACTTTGTCTCTCTTAGCAGTTTCAAGCAGGAAATCCTGCCAGGCTCTTGAAAGCCTGGAGGTGGGGTCCTCGGCATTTATTCGTTGGCTGTCCTGGAAGGGACACTGGTGGACCAGATGTGTAAAAACTCCTTTCTTTGCTAGGTGGCAGAGATACTTCTTTGGAGATGGCAGGGCAAGAGTACTAGGAAGAGATTTTCTTTGGTTTAGGTCTAGAGCAAAGATTTCATGGGCGAAACTACTTTGGTATTTCTCCTCTTCAGTCTGTTTAATACTACAAGTGGGTTACATTTGGACCAGCTGCATCTTAAGATTTTTGTAGTGTACTTTGTTTAAATATGAGAGATTATTTCCTTATTTTGGAAGTTACTTCATTTACTTCTGGAATTATCTTGCCCCGTGCTTTCTCTTCACCACCCACAGCAAAGCTCCAGCTATGGGAGATATTAAATATCCTTGAAGCTGAAGCCTCTGATTTGAAGGTCTCATCTGGAAGAGTGGATGACCTTTTCACCCTCTGTGTTTACAATGTCTGTTTTCTTTACTCCCATCTTCATTCATCCTGACTTGTGTAATCTGTTGCAGAAAGAAAATCTTGGAAGGAAGTTGTTGGGGTTTGGAAACTGGCAACAGAGTCTGTGGCTGACTTGCTGGTGGAGCTGCTGACAGGAGAATTTACTCCTTAGAAAGTAAAGGGAATGGTTCCCATGTACTGTAATACCTCATGAAGATGTACCTTGTTGACATATGTATATTAGGTTGCCTCCCAGGTGGTATGAAAGTATTCGTCCACAATGTATTTTATTATTCCATGATTCCTGAAGTTGATCTTCTAATGACTAGGTAATTACTGGAAAGTGTTGTCTTGTGTACCTAATCAAGAGACTGGTAATATAATGAAGTAAAACTCCTCTGTGGTGGAAGTATATTTAATAACTGTTGGGGCTCACTAGATAAAATTATTTTATGTTATTGCAATTTGTCATTAGTTTTATGTTTACTTTTTTTTAATTCCATGCATTTTCTTTTTTTTTAATGGATATGTTCACTTTCTAAAATAAAATGTTAAAACATGGGTAATGTATAATGATATTTTGTTGCTTTGTCATTAGAAAATCTGCATATACCACTCCTTTATTTCTCGTGGGGTAATAAGAATTCCAATTTGCATAGATTTTGTGCAAAACGTGTTGTAGGGCTGATTGCCTGTAGGGATGCTGCGATAGTGGTAGTGGCATGTCAATACTTTGTTGCATATATGATATCAAAAGGATGCAAGGAGCTCTTTGAAGTAACCTGGTTCCCACTCCTGTACTAGTGGTGATGTTCTTCAGGTTCAAGGAGGAAACTGGAGTAAGTGAGCCTTTGCAAACACTAGTATTAATTACACCAGTAGTCAAGTGAAGGTAGTCAGTCATTCAGCTTGCCTGTGCAAGATGTGTACTTCCATATACAGGTCTTACATGTTAGCTGATGCTTGATCAAAAACGTTTCATGTAACACCTAATTCCTACCTAAAGAGGAATGTAAGTGTTGCTGCTTTCCTTCTAGAGCCATTAGGTTTTATTAGCAACCTGCAGAGCAAATGCTAAGTACCAGTGTATTCCTCTCATATTAACTCGTGCATATGGGCCGCATTGCTTTGTAGTATTTCCATTGCCGTGGAACAGCAGCTTAGCAGGCAGAAGACAAGGTGAGCTGTGTTCTCATCGTATCACAGCTTTTCCTTGAAGCAGCGGTGACTGTTTCAGTTTACAGGATTTTTCCCTTATTCAGTCTCAGCAAATCAGTAACTAGCAGCAGAGGGTTGTAAGCCACTGCAACTGTCAAACAGCCATGCACTTCATGAAATCGTAGAGAGATATGGATGTTCAGGGCTGTGTGGATGCAGGATTTCTCTTCGCTTTTCAGCTTTGGGTATGAGACATTACAAGTGGACTGGGACATCATTTATTAAAAGTCATGAGCTAGAGTCATAAACATGGTCACTTGGTTAGTTCTGTCTGAGTTGAGGCTACAGCACCAACCAAGTATTCTGGGGGCAGTACTAGGGGAAAAGAAAGGAGGAGATTGAAATGAAAGTGATGCTAGTGAAGTCTGCAAGAGCTACATTTTTATGTAGCAAGAGCTACATAAAAAAGATGTTTTGAAAATACCTTCACAGATATTTTATTTCACTTTAACTACTACTAAGCCTTTACAGCAAAATCATCACCTGCCTTTTTGTTCCAAATAACAGTTCTGTAAATAAGTGTGTGACTAAAAGATTAGGCAGTCTAGCTTCCTTCACATTGAAGATGGATATACATTGAAGGCAGCAAGCTGTTACGTTGGCTTCAGTCTGCTCTTTCTAAAATTCTCTTCTGTGATTACTGAATGAAAAAAAAAAGGCCAGGATGAAGTTTATCACTTACATTGCTTCAGAATATCCAAGTCTGTTTCAGAAGATGCCAGTAAGAATAAACCATTAGAAGCAAAAAAAAAAAAAAAATTCAAACTCTATCTTTTAATAATGCTATGTTATGTTCCTAATGTTCCTAATCAAGTATTAAACTCAGTGAGAAAAATGCATCTGGGATAGGAAGGCAAAAGGTCCATTAAACCTACCAACTTCATCAAGGTCCATGACTTGTGACTTTACTTGAACACCTGCCTCAACCTGCAATATGGAATTCCTCTGGATATCAAAGAAATTCAACCTATTCTCAGTGTCTGTTTCTTCCTGAATTTCAGTACTCGGGGGGAAAAATAGGAAAGAGGAATTGATACAAAAGCATTAACTGCAAAGCAGAACAAGCCATATGCACTAGTGCCAGAATATCCTTGAGGGGGGGGATATTTTGTTACACCAAACATGACTAGTTATATTTGCCAAATGTAAGGTAAAGCTTTTGTAAGCCTTTCCTAAAGGAGCATCCTTTCTTCCTGTAGCATATGGTTTTCAACTTTTCTGTATATTGAGTTAACTGAGATGCCACATTTTCTTACATGGGAAGTTTGCCAAGGAAGTTATTCCCTTTGGTGCATTCAAAGGGAATGACAGTTCTGGTTGCTGCCATGAAAGGCTGCATCTCCTATAAATTTAAAATGCATCAGTTACGGTATAGAAAGGAGTTAAAACAATCTGGAATAATTTTCTACGCTCCTCTCAAATGTACCTATAAAACCTGCAAAGTTGACTCAAAAACTGTTGTTCAATCCTGCCCTTCCCAGGGATGATTCTGCTCTCCTTGAGTACCCCGAAGACATCCTCAGAAGCACTTTCCACCAGCCTTTTCTAAAGAAACCTGCTTGCTTTTGTTTCTAGTGAAAATGAGGTGCTTGTTCATGTGAAAGGCCGTGGTAATGGACTGGTTGCTTGGCATGGCAGTCTTGGCATGGCAGTTAGCAAGCTGACTTACCCTGTACTCCTAACAGCTCTCAAGTGGTCAGCGGTTATCCACGTACCCCAGATATGTATTGATTCCAAGATGTCCTTATGGGACAGTATACCAGCTGCTCAGGGATGGTTCCTCTGGCAGTAGTGTCCTGCAAGCATACCCAGTAGGAAAAAATACAGCAATTGTTACAGTAAAGTCAGGGTGAAGCAGCTGTGTCTCCCAGCTTGGGAAAGTTTTTGTTTCATGGACTCTCCTTTCAGAGTTAGAGAACTGCATTTGAAGAATGATCACTGCTCATTTTGGTGTCACCTAGAGAAGTCACCTGGTAGTAAGGTGAGTTTTGAAATGAAGTAGCACGATTGAACTTTCCTGTTTCAACAACTAGAAGGAAGGAGCTTGAGACGAATGACCTTGTCTCTGAGTTACTGAGATGCAGAGACAGTATGACACTGGCTGTCATGGTAGATTTCTCAAAGTTCTTTGTGATAGAAGTGCTCAGAAGAACAACAAAATAATAGCAGACTCTAGACTTGAACGTGTTGAGCATTTAACTTGGCTAAACTAAGGTATCTCAGGCCTGGAGAAGTGTTTTCATATCATTCTTCTGTATTCCTGGGATTCACAAGTATTTGAACTGATTTGAGCAGCTAAACAAGCAAGTAAGAGAGCAGTTCACCCTGAGGTTTTCTAGTTTTGAAAAGCCGAATCTGAACTGTTGGAAACACAGCAATGTGGCTGTGTGGACTTTGTAACATGTTTTCTTTTTATTGGGCTTGAAAATGAGATTTAAAAAGACATTTGTTTCAAGAAGCAGATTTGAATGAAGAATCTAAAAGAAAAAAAAAAAAACAGCCAGCTGTTGACCAAACTGATTCCATTAGCTGCTTGTCATGTATCCATGATGAGCTTAGTAATGTTTTGATTGATGATTTATTGCTATCTTATATTTTGTAAGAAAGATTTCCTGCCCTTTTTACCCATAGGGAGGCAGTTAATCTGTATTAGGTTGCTTAAAGCTCTGAAATATATAGATTGAAAAAAAAACAAAACCAAACTATTTCAGCTTTATTAAGAGTATTTTTCATTTTGTGCAAGGAACTTGGCACTATGTAATCAGGTTTCTATTAAATACCAAAAGGATGAAAAAAATACCAAAAAGGGGAGAAAATGAACATAACTCAGAATGTACTTATGATTTTTGGGGTTATTAGCTTTGTGAGGGTCAGGAGCCTGCAGAACAGTGTGATCAGGAGCTCGTATTTTCACCTGGCACGACAGTGCACATGCTGCCAGACTTAACATACAATTTAAGCATGTCTGTGGTTATCTATAGACATTTCTCACATGTACACGTCAGAGTCCAGGCTCTTTTGGATGTTCCACAGAGGGAGCTTTTCATGTTTAATCAAATTTACTTATTTGATATATTAAGCCATTATATGTGATTTGGATTTAGGAAAGTGATACAGCAGTATGCTGAAATCACAAAACAAGCACACTGTAGCAAGGGAATCACAATACAAATGTAATTTCCATTAGTAGTTCCTATATTCTCCACCATGACGGTGTCCCCTCATTGCCAGGAAGTAATGTGGGCTGTGGCCAGCTCAAGCCACTGGCTCGCTTCAGATTTCATTTTCTGGGCTGGCTGGCTCAGAAGACATGATTCTCCAGTAGTTATGCCATTGACAGGATTGCCATCAAAGAGAGGGAGCAGAAGGAAGAAGATGCTTTCTGGAACAATGTGGATTTCTGTTATTAAGAACTTCACTCTTTTTAAGCTGGCACATCACAGGCAGGAAATGATCAGCATCTGCACTTGACACCCCTGAAGTTACACAGCCCTTGTGTTAGACTTTACTTGAAGCCAGCAGATGCCCTTCTGAGAGGAATTATCCTTTTGGACTCTCATCAAATGCTCTCCTGTTGCAAACTGCTGCCCTTCAAGAGTATTTCTCAAAGCAAGGCAGGGTTTGGGACCACTGCTATCCAAGAGCATTCATGCTTCTGCTTATACCAGAGCTGCTTTCAAATGGAACAGAAATCTTTACACTGCAAAACTGAAGCTTGCTTTCCTTTTTGGTTTGGATGCTAGATGCCTCTTGGACTTAGAATAATGCTTTCCTTGTTGGGACACAGCCTTGTATGCAGCAGATCTCCCAAGCCCTGTTCATTAAATTTGAGACAATGAATATTATGTTTGCATGCTCATTTACTATCTGCCAGACCATTCCCATTTCTATTTTCTGATTCCTTAATTAAGAGGGAAGGGGTTTGCCTTATATCAGCAAGGGGCCTGAAATACTACGAGACTAACTTCTCTAGTAACAGATGATCTTTAAGTGCTTTGCACGTATATTCTCATTGCCGATACTGCCAGACAACAGTCATAAAACAGGTTAGCTGCCTTTTTCTGTTTCACTTTCAAGAAGCAAACAAAGTTAAAGCACTCACATTTCAACTAAATTAAGCTCCATCTTCTTTCACAATCACTTAACCCACTTAATTTTCTGCAGTAGAAATTGTATTCTGTTAGCAGATTGGTTAATAGGGAAACTCAGAGCATAAGTGGAAATTTTATTTTAGGAACTTGGGCTGGGTTTAGAAAAAGCTAAAATTACTCTTTTTATACTTTGTTCAACAGAAGGAAAATAGACCATTTGCTGTCATGTTAGTAGTTTAGTATGATACTAAATCCTCTCTTTCCTCCATCAAGATTCCAGCTTTATCTTCTACTATGTAAAACTGAACATAAAAGGAATGGTGCCTATCTAAAAAAACAGTCTGTAATAACTACTTGCTCAACATCTTTCAAAAACTTTATACAGGTCAGGCAGGTTAGCAAGCTGCAAAATGTTGCCATCTTCTGCGAAGTGTTCAGGAGGCAAAAGATGAGTCCTAAAAGCTTTGTAAATCACATGTTCCACAGTCCATTTCCATGTTTTTGAACCAGAGTCAGAATCTTCATTCTGAAATACAGGAGAAAAAGGACAAACAATTAAACAATTAAACTGAAGTTCTCTTTTACCAGAGAACATTCTTTAAAAGACTTTATAATGTAAGACTACAGCAACTGTAAAATTCTGCTAGTATTAAAGAAGTTCATTCTATGCAGTTAAGTTAATTTTAAGCTCTGTAAAGTAATTGCAGAATGGGTGAGAGTAATGGAATAATTAAGCAGGTATTTAGACACAGTCATTTTTCATTTATATGCATCCTTATTCTTCTATAGAAATATAGCATAAAAATACATCCCAAACTCAGAGGTCAAGGACTCTTGTAATAATATAAAGTACACTGCAATGCCCAAAGTTAAAAGGTTCTCTCAATACCTATAATACCTCAGAAAATTTAAGCCACATTGTTTCAGAACCTTGCCACACTGCCACTTGATTCACTTCACTGAAAGAGCTGGGATTAGAAGTCTGTAGCTGAAAAAGCAGAAGTTTCCTATAGGTTGTTAGTTGTCTGTTCATAGGACTAGTTACAGTATTCTTGTACCTGAGAGTTTGTTGGATTGGCTTCACCTATTATATACTGCTTTCTGATGGAGTAGAACATGGAAAGTTCTTTACTTAGGCTTTCAAAACACTCCTTTTCTTCGTCCCAGTTTACCTGTTACAAGAAAAAGAAGTCATTTTACAGAATCTGGATAGCAGTCAGAGACTTGATAGAGAGTCTTAATATGGAAAAGTCATAATAATGTATTGGCCATTTTTGTGCTGATAAGGTAAAGAAATAGAACAAAGAAAGTGTAGGAGTGCAGGCTTTTAAATCAAAATACAGGCTCATTCAGTCAGGAGTTATGAATACAGAGGCAAAGCACAACTATTCAGTAACCATAGCAAAAGTGTCTGGAACACATAACAGTACATTTAAGCTGCACCAGAAACTGCAAAGAAAGGGCTGGAGTTGCTTAAATGTGAAGTAAAAAAAAGTAATTGCAAATTAATAAAATCATTGATAGAATATACCTCTGTGGCCAATCGAAGGATAAACATAGGCAGTCCTTCAAGCGGTGGAACATAGTTGTCTATCAGAAGTGGTAACCCAATAAGATTTCCTTCCTGCAAGGCAACATTGCTGCTTCAGTAAAAAAAAAAAATGTTCTTTCTTGCAGTAAATGCATCAAAACTGTCATGTACTGTAAGACTGATTCTTACCAAACTCCCTGAGCCTTAGGAGTAGCTGAAGCTACAAGTTTTTAAAGCCTGATGCCAGGCAGACATTGCAGGAAGAGGGTTACTGGCATTGTTTAACTTCACAAGGCATGGATTTAAGCCACCTGACTCAGGAAAACCTGAATTCAGCCTCTTTCTCCAGCTCTAGCCACTGACTACACAGATCCCACTTCCCAGGACAATATCCAAATGAAGTGCCTGGGCTTGATGAAGCTGTTCACTTCCTTATAAATTAAGGGATGCACACCTTGTTGGTTAAAAGATCTGCATTCTAGTTATGGAAGCAATGACTAAACTGTGGATTGCCCAGACATGTTGCCCAGTCTCCCTCACTGGAGACATTCAAAAACTGTCTGGATGCAATCCTGTGCAATGTGCTCTAGGATGACCCTGTTTGAGCAGAGAGGTTGGACCAGACCATGCACTGGGAATGGGCTCCAACCTTACCCATTCTGTGACTTGGTAACTAGTTAAATATAAACTTTGTGTAGCACCCTTCTTAAAGGCAGCATAAGTCCTGAGCATTTTTAATGAAAGGGGTAAGCCATCTAAATTGTACTGGAGCTAGTCCTTAGTGATACTAAGCATTGCAAACAAACTATTGCAGTTATCTGTTACGAAAATGTAAAATCATGGAATCATTTAGGTTGGAAAAGACCTTTAAAATCAAGTCCAACTGCAAGCCTAACACTGCCAAGTTCACCATTCTTACTGTCTATTACTATAGCAGGAGTCACCTCATCAATTTCAAGAGAAAAATAATCCTTCAACATCTCAATCTTCTGTTTCAGAAACTCCACAATGTACTCAGCAAGCCCTTCTTTTGGGCCATCTTCTTCCGTCCAGCCACTTTCAGGATCCTCTAAAGCAAGCATTGAAAGTTCATATAAAGGAGCTGGCTCCTAAAAATGGAGAAGGCAAAACTTTTGTTAACAAACAGCATGGTCTATTGGAAATCTATAGCTTCTTTCTTCACATAATAACTAATTGCAATATGCCACATCTGCCCTGCAGAACAAACAGTTCTGTTTATCATAACCAGTCTAAAAAGGTTTTAATTTCTTTATGATAGTTCTGTGCAGTCCCCAATCCTGCCAAGTACTGCAATATTTGCAGGATAAATACTGGCAATCAACACTATATTTCTGTAGATTGTGTATTCAAATTAATTATTTGTCCTAATGTAATGAGCAACAGCAAAACTTGGTGAATATCTACAACTGGCACTAATAACAAGCAGCCAGGATGACAATTTAACAGTAGAAGACACAAAAAATTAAGAGTATTCTACATTCTGTTCTTACCGTAAAAGAAACAAAACAACGCTCTTGTAGTGGACAATAACCAACCTGACTATGCAACCAAAACTATGCATTTGTCTGACAGGACAGACTTCTTTAAAAAAAACTTGTTATATAGGATGTAATGTAAAATTATACTTACAGATAACCTTAAGACTCCGAAGTTTGCAAAGTCATAAATAAGTATCTGGTAGAAGAGTTCTTGGCTAAATTGAAGCACAAAAATTAGTTGTATGGACAGGATCACATATCCTCAAGTTACCATAATTAAGAAGGGAAAGTAAGAATCATCCCGGAAACATCAGATGTACATATCCAGTCATATTAATAAATATCTTGCTTTAACTAAAGAGTTTAAAGATTCACATGTACTATCTAGATATTTATAGTTAAATCTATTTCTTGGTTTCTGACATTATCAGCCACACCACTGCAGAAATGTTACATACTGAAGCATCCAACCAATATCAATTTATTCCCTGATAACTTATATTTCAACTTCTTTACTCCTTTGTTGCACTGCAAGAAATGCACAGGAGCTGGGAAACTGATAGACATGTGTATCTCAAGTATATTTTCTGATTTGTTACAAAATTTATGTAGCTGGTCCTGTAAGGCTGCATATGCAAAATTACAAACTTTGTGTTACAATCATGTCCTGCAGATACTCTTAATCCAACTGGATACAATGTTTTACAGGACTTTTCTGAAGCTTCTGCTTGCTCATCTTTATACCATGTGCTGTAGATGATCCTGAGTCAGATCATGATAATGATCATAGATCATGGAGACAGATGATCATAAAGCAAGAAAAAGCCTTTTCCTTCCCACTGTCTATGAGCACACAATACAGTAGCTGGCATTTTAATTACACTGATTCCCTGAAACTTCTCCAACGTGGGCCAGAATTCCTTCCACTGTTCTGAACTGAATGCTTAAATCTTTAGCCTCATGACTTTTAGGATAGCCAACAAGCGAACGGTGTTGTTTTTCCTCTCATTTCCTTCCTTCTTCTAATTAGCTTCGTAATTGGTACTTATTTCAGCTGCCAACAAGTCTAACAGCTTCTTTACCTGAGTTTTGTTGTATTGAGAAGGTACAGTTTTGTCTGATATTGGGCCAGAGCCCACTGTGGACTGACACAGCCAACAAAGGAGTGATCACGTAGCATCTCCTGAAGTTCTGAAACAACGCAGGAGTGTGGAAAAAACAAAAAGGATATAATTTCATAATGATATATAAATTCAGGACTTCATATTTGCAACCCTGCTCTCATTTATTCAGTTGAGTGGTGTCTTTTTAGCATTAAAGTCTCAGATTATTGTTCAGTCACTACTATAACCCTGCTTCTTCTTATAGGCCTGTCCTACCAATTATTCACATGTTTTGAAATATTAATAATTTCCATGCACACTCATACTATTAAAGCATCTATGAGAACAGTTATATAACAGTTAAACTACAAATGCAAATTAAAAAAAAAAATAAAATTAAAATCTCTGTGTTTGAATAGCCTTCCAAAATTAATTTCCAGCCATAGGAGATTAGTGAGGGAGAACTGATAAACTTCAAAGAAAACTGCAGATTTAAACCAGCTTTGCAACACAATCTAGTACTGTCAGATTAAATTCTGAAACTGTGACAGAATAGGTCCATAATTTATTTTTTTTCATAATTTTTTTATTTTTCTCTCACTAAGTAAGTTTTAGTATATATAAATGAGAAGGCTGGGAAAGATATGAGAAGTCAGATTCTATAAAAGAGTTCATTTTAGCCATTCCACAAAGAAAATTCACTGGTTGCCATCCTTGGGAGCAGCTTCGTTACAGAAGCTCAGCATTGCAGTCACAGCATGTACAAAGCACTACACTACCCTCATTCCACCAGAAAAGGTAACATTGTGAGAAGAGATTTCTTTCTTTCTGAAGTCTCATAGGTATTTCTTACACATGTGAAGGCAAGACACAACTTCAGGGAGCTTCACAAGTTTTATTGTGTATTTTGAGACATTTTTGGAAATTTTATGGCTCAGGGACAACTCTTTGATTTCAGCATTTAAGCAGTGACTATCAGATATGGAATTACTGGCTCAGAATTACCAGTCTTCTGCAAAACATTTTCTGAAGCACAAGTAAAGTGTAAGTACATGCTTTTTAAAGTTCGAGACTTTTAGTAATTTATAAAAAAGTTACTTATTACAATAACAATTCTTACCAGAAAAGAGAATAATATTTTATCAGTTTCATCATTTCATGTAAGTGGGACAGATACAAACGAAAATGAAAAGCCAAAGCTTTTGTTAAAAGCTTGCTTGGCAGCACAGTGAACTGACTGAGCCTCCCTTTAAATACCTTTTTCCTCAGCGGTTCAAACAACCATAAGGAGTTGCTGAAATAAAAATAATCTTGGGAAGCAAAAGGCTTGCTTACTTGCATGTCCCTGGTTACTGATTTCCTCCTGGAGAGTCAATACACTAGTCAAATTGATAATTCTTCTTCTAGGGGTGCAGGCAGCAGTCATGTCCTTTGTGGTGTCATCTTCCTCCATTTCTATGTCTGTGTCTTCCCGTGGTCTCTTTCTGCAATACCAAACCAAAAGGAATTAGGTCAATTCTCCTATCACTTAGGCAAAACACAGCAACAGAAGGGATGCTCAGTTCACATGCTGTACATTAACACAAGAAATGTAGACAGTTTCCCAGAGATTCCCAGAGTGACAGACTATTTTATTTTGCTTCCGAGGCATAATCTGTTAGGAAAAGGTAGTTCAGAATTTTAAGAGAATTTATGACACACTAATACCAATCACATCAGACAATTGTTTAAGCACCAAGCAAACTGGCCTCTAAAGGACACATCGAAAAAATGTTGATATTTTTAATGATTTTTTTTTCATGATAATTTCTCTGTAGTACTGGGAAGGGGAAATCAGATTCCATCAGACGACTTTCACCTCTTATAACAGCTCCTGCAGGAGCTGTTTATCTTTAAACAGCTTGAGTTTATCTTTACTAGGTTAATCTCTGCAAAATTCAGTGATGTAGTTTCTCATGTAGTAGGATGAGGGGCCTCCAAAGAGAGACAGACCAGTATGACATCCCTAAACTGATGTCATTATTTATACTGCTTCCTGCCTTTCAGTATGAATGGAAATCCCATTCCAGTTACAAAATTTATCACAAGTTATGTAATTTACAGTTCGCAGATAAGGTTTAATTTCCCAACAACTTGTCACGAAGAGTTATTCTAGGAAATTTTTCCCTTCTGGAAAAGCAGAAGGGAAAAGAGATCAGAAAACCTACAGTTTCAGGGCCATGCTATGAAATAAATAGGTAGCCTTGCACCACCTCAGGAAAGATGAGACTTACCGAGAAGGCACTGTCTCGCGAGACAAGTGCTCACTCTCACTCAGCCCTCCAGGTTTCCCTATGTCCTCCTGAACATCAGCCATTTCAACCAGATCACTGACTTCTTCCATTTCAGCATCCTGTGGTCTGCTTGAACCCTCCGGAGGTCCTGCATCAACCTCTGTTGTCACTTCAGTGGGGCCTGTATTTGGGGGGTTGTTCACTGGCTGAAGAAAAGCATCCAATTTCTGCTCTCGGGAATCAGTGCGGACCATCTGATGTGCGTAAACTTTATCACTGGTTCCTTTGGTAACCACAGAAGAGTTGGCTGCTGATTTTACAACCTCACTGGAAGAAGAGTCAGCCCCTGGAAGCAGTGTCTTCATTCAGACAGATACGAGGAAGCAAAGAGATTGAACAGCAAGAAAAAAAAGAAAACAAAACCAGAGAGATCAGCCACACTTCTCACAGTATCTTACTGCTCAGAGGCAAGTTTGAAACCCCCAAAACACAGTGTCAAGTGCTTAAACAGGCCACCAGCTTTGCATCTGCTATCCATATAGAGTGAATGTCATCATCTTAGCAGTTAAAATCATTAGTTAACATTCTTTTGTCTCAAAGGAAAAAAAATTATTGTAATTCTTATGCTATGCTCTACATTAAGAGAGATTAGAAAATCTTCCTGATTTTTTTCTGGTCAGATTAAAAGTGTTGTCAAATACACAGAACAGTTTCCTCAGCCACATCTTCACATAAACCAGGGCAGAATAAAAAAACAATTTATCACATGTGAAGGCCAACATACTTGCAAAATCAAGAAGACTGGTCAGGTACTTGACATAAAAGTATTTAAAATGTTTTCATAGTTTTTTTCTCTCTTTTGCTTCATTGTTAACATTGGTACACTAAAGCAATTTCATCCCTGAAATAGAGAGCAAAGATCTCAGGGTACCAGTAGAACACTGATGATTACCAATCCCTGCATAGACTGTACTATTGAACAGAGTAAATGTATCCCTGATGGTTAAAATAGTGCAGAGCTGCAGTCACTTCACATATGTTCTCACCTGAGTGAAGTACATCCTTGAAGAATTAGAGCCCAATAACTTGCTCTCTACGTGCTGTTGCACACGCTCTAGAATACTGTCTTCATGAAGAAAATGGACTTCATGTTTTGTAGGGTGCACGTTCACATCTACATTTTGGGGAGCTATTTCCAGACTGAAAAACATTTTAAAAGAAGTTAACATAAAATATCCCATGGATGGCAGAGAGAGCACAAATTGGTTCAGTACAAAATTTCTCCAGCTTAGGGGCATTACTCTGTGCAAAGAAGTCAAAAAGATTCTGAACCCTGCTAAAGTTACGTTACAGTCAGATTTGTTTAGTACATTAAAAAATAATTAATCTGAAGGACTCTACTCCAAACTCACCAAAATCAGCTTAAACCAATAAGCTTAAACCAATTTCTCTATTTTATAACTACAAAAACCTGTTTTTAGAAATATCTTTTACTTGCAGTGTCTCACGAATTAATATGAAAGGACTTCAGCTGAAGTTACAGACATTCACTACTTCTAAAAATAAATCTTCTTAAGATTTAATGTGATTTAATTATCTCCTGTCTGGTGATTAATTACCTCAGTGCAGCGCTTAACATTATTATCAGGAACAGAAGTGTTTTTCTAAACCTGCTCAGCCTAGCTATATCCTACAAGATAGTATTAACAGGCTACTTCTTCCTATTACTTTACCTTAAGTATAGGAATGGATGGGTACTTTTTGGCAAATAAGCAGCGTACACAGTTTCTATGGCTTTCCGCAAAGCGGCTGACTCTACCAACCGATCTGAAACACAGAACAAAAGGCTATTTCCAAAGAGCCCGGCTGAAATACACTGCAAAGCGCCCAACCACTCCTTCAGACCAACACCTTCATGCTTGGTATCTTCAAAGGGTATCTGTTATACCCATTTTTCCCCCAAGGCCTATTTATTCTTCATATGAAACCAGGAATAGACAGTATTGTCTTAGTGTGTTTTATAAGATTTTTTTCCACAAATACCAAAATGACCAAACTACCATTTTATTATTTCAATACAGTCAAGGTTTCTTGCATCTCAGGTCATTGTTCTTACAGAATGAAGAGATCACTCTGTGTAAGTTAGCAGGAGACAATCATTACCTTGATACTCCAAAGCTTAAGTTTCTTTAGGCCCAGTTTTAGCTGCTTTCATTATTTAGAGTGCAAAGCATGATGCACATTACAAAACTAAAAACATTTTAAGATCTACAAGTAACTGAAATACTTATTCTTCAAAATGTGTTTAAGAAGGCTTATACATTTTGTAGGTCTTCAGAAAGTTTTGTCCTTATGATTATGTAAGCAACATACGACTGTACAAAATGCTGCCTTTTTTTTTCAAACTTACGGTTTATGAAGAGTAAAAATATACATTTCTTCACAGAGTAGTTTGCATTCGTGATGTAACCTTTCATTTTAAAGGCCAGATTTGCATCTTCACAGCCCACTTCTATCAGTTCCCTATTCAGTTTGACAGAAACAAACAAAAAATTAATTCTTCTGTTGATGCAAATTTCTAACAGTACTCACAAGTAGCGATATACTGACCTATATTCTATTTATATCACAGTAATGAAAACATTAAAATTATTTGAGAATTCAAACATTCATTGCTAGGCCACAACAATTATTTAACCTGAACTGCATTGTTTCTTCTTCCTAAGTAAATGTAAACTAGTAATGTTGTATGATTAGAGTCTGTAAAACTACTCCCATTATCTTTTTAATACCATATCACAGTATTCATAATATTATAATTTATTGATAATTCTAATATGCATTTCTTTGTGTAAGTCACTGACAGTGACAAGGACACTTCAAAATTGTCAGCAGCCAGGGAAGAACACGTTTTTTTCTTGGACCTCTCCGTCTGCTTTTGTAATCTAACATTTCTTGATGAGCTGTTAAGAAGTCATTAAAATGTGAAAACTTTTCTCTTTCTCATGCACACAGATTCTAACATTAACTATTTTCATAACAGTTTTAATAATTTTCATGATTCATTAGTTAAGGAAATCCACTTTGGTAGTTTGTGAGCACCTCTCTAACAAGGCATTATGCCAACTTCTAAATTTAACATAGAAAAAACTTAAGGGTTACCTATTTTCAATTCAACCTCAATATATACCGAGCACCATTTTTATAATTGATTTTTATCAATGTGTTCATTTTTAAGTCAAAATAACATCATTTTCAACTGGGTAAAATAAAAGTTTTGCTTGAAAACAAATGACCAAAGCATTTAAGTTGACATGGACTGTACTGAACTGTATAAAGGAAAAATTGTATCAAAAGAGCATCCGTAGTAGATAAAAACAAATGCATAACAAAGAAATAAAAACAACACCACGAACTTTAATACTAACCAGCCTCTCTATTTGCTGTGTTTCCTAAAGGTGCTTCCATTAAAAGTTACATTCATTATATCTGTGTGACTTTGGTAACAGAATCAAAGTGACACCCAAGTATTTGTGGGACAAATCCGTTCAATGAACTCTTCACAGCTGAATGTGAAAGAGAGATTTTTTTCCTAAAGTGGCAGATATGTCTTCAGAAGATGATTGGTTTTATTTGGTTTTAACTTTTCTGTCTGATTTACACAGCCTTAGCTAATGTAGCTTTTCTCAAAATAAGAAACCACAAGATTTTAGAAAAACTACGGTGAGTAGCTTTAAAATTTATCAGATAGCAGACTGGTAAGAAGCAATAAGATTTTCAAGGCATAGGAAGAGCCTAGGAACTTGTAGAGAAAATAGGTTCAGCTTGCTGTTTTTGCATGAGCATGCAGAAAGTTACAAGCAGATGGTTCCCTTTTTGTGCATTAAAGGAACAACTTTGTGACTTCCCTCTTCCCTTCAGTACAGAAATAAAAGCTACCTGTTCTTCCAGAGAAGGGAGAGCTCTCTTATTGCAGCACTCTCTCTTCTCTGCAATTCACCTTGCAGGAAACAA
The DNA here is from genome assembly GCF_003945595.2 of Pipra filicauda. Classification (NCBI taxonomy): domain Eukaryota; kingdom Metazoa; phylum Chordata; class Aves; order Passeriformes; family Pipridae; genus Pipra; species Pipra filicauda. The sequence continues at coordinate 812,829 of NW_024104347.1, forward strand.
GGAAAGTTAGCACAACCCATGGTCTTTAAAAGAGAAAGGGAGGGTGATTCACTAGAAAACTTTATGTCAAAAGTAAACTTGACATCAACATACCTGCTAACAGCATTTCCAAAGATGGACCTAATGTTGTCCACTGTTGAGGCGTTGGATAGGGTTCTAACATCCGACACGGTATCACCTTGCTAAAGAGAACAAAAATGAGTATCAATCAATTCACATTTCTGGCTGAAGTTTTAGAAATACTTTAAACAATAGCATTTCTAAAACAAAGGCATGGAACATAACATCATAATAATGCTTTTGTATTCTTATTTACTTATTTATGCTTAAAAAGGCAATAGATGGTAAATGGCACGGGTTTACAAGATTTGCTAGAGCACGTCAGACCCATTCAGGCTAGTAACTCCATCTTGCAAAATGAGGAACACACGCAGTTCAGTAAATAATTATCAACAATGCCAATGAACAAAGGCAATCTACCCCATCCTTTCATACAGTAATTTGTAATCAGACTCTCAAGCTGAAACAGCTCATAAAGCTAAACCAAAACGTAACATTGACCACATAGAAAATTTCAAACTCCTGACAAACTTTTCTTGTTTACTTCTAACTGATGTGCTTTCTATCCAAACTGCACCAATGTACAGTTCAACATTTTAGTACATGGGAAGGCTCTGTGTGCTATTCCTGTTGCAAAAGATGCAGTGCAAATTTTCAGATATACGTATTATGTATATATACACAGACACACAGTCAAGTTATAAAGACTTTATCTACACACCTTTTTAACTGAAAAGCTGATGCCTGAGTTATGGATGGCATACCTGAAAAACAGGTAAACATAAGTCTGCAGTATGTGAAAGAAAAGATTATTTGCCCTGCTTGCTGAAAAGCAGCTAGTAATGGGCACAAGCAATTTCACTTCCTGTTAGACAGTGATGCTATTTGAGCCAAACTGAGCTTTTGTAGACTGAACTACTATAAAAATTAACTGTCTCCTATTTATAACTCACCTGTAACCATATGAAATTCAAGGATCAGATTAACTTATTTCTCAAAATAAAGGATCAACTTCTATAGACCTGGTTAGTTCAGTTTCACTTCATAGGTTTAACTAAATAAAACCAGCAAAATGTCCTCAATATAACAGACTCAAGTCTCAACTACTATGGAGAAGGATCTGAATAATGGCTAGCTTGCCCTCCCAACTTCCCCTACCCAGATGGTTCAGCTACCTGTGATCCCAGGGCTGAGTTCTGGTACACTACAGCTGCATAACCTTGGCTCAAACTTTTAGGGAAGTTACTGCGTTGTGAGAAAAAAACACACCACAGAACCTTGCAAGATGAGAAAGGTAAAAATGCAGACAGGGAACAGACTGCTGTGACTGGGAATTCAAAAATTCAAGAGAAAAAAAAAAACAAAATTAAATAACAGAAAAATCCTAATGAGAAAAACAAAATATCAATGAGCTGGAAGCCTGTACCTCAGCAAGACTTTAGATCATGCTGTTCCACAGAGCAGCAGGACCTGATTCTCCACCTCCTGACTGGTCTACCTGACCAGTAAAGACTCTTAAACAGCTCATTCGGGAAACAGGCTAACTCCTGGTGTACAGTCTTGCTACTCTTTGCTACCTTTTGCATTTTCTGAAACTGTGAAGCAGTTCTTTTGTTCAGACTGTGTAGATACTGCTTGCAAAGCCTCTGCACATGGCAAAAAATGCAACCAAGGGGCCCAGGAAGGGAACATCCAGTAGCTAAAGTGATATTACTCTTTTTTGTGGATGTGAAATTGCCATTCAGCTATTTTGAATTTCACCAAATCTCAATGCTCCTGTGCAGTTTTTACATGGATTCTATTTAGCCCAAATGCATTTAGAGTTCAAGTCTATCACCATTTCTTTGCTAGAATTCTTACAAATAATTAATAGTCACGGATAGAATACACTGTTTCTCCTCTGAATTTTTCATATCAAATTGGATGGACTGTTATCTGACACTGCACACTAACAAATAGTTAAAAAAAAAAAGCCTAACAACAAAACCAACAACAACAAAAATTACACCAAACGCACACCTGCCAGTCCCTCTGAGAAACCCCATACTTCTGCCATAGGAGTATACCAAATTGGAGCTTCCTATTTTAGTTTACCTGCTAACAACTTCTAGTATTTTTGCATATTCTTCATTTGGATTTTTTAAAGCTTTTCTCCTTGTATTTACATTGTAAAAGAGATCTTCAACCTACAGAGGGAAAGATCACAATTACAAATAATTTTAAAAATCCTCTCTTATTATATAGTTAATCTAAATCCATTTTATTATTTTTTTATATATAAATTTTATGAGAATAGTTTATGAAGGATCAACATTCAATTTATTCCTTACCTTCTAGATTCACCTAACAAAATGCAAATCAAGAGAAACACGTTTTCAAGTATTTTGGTATATCAGTATTTTCACCAATAACAACTCTACAGCTCCCTTTTCAGTGAAAGTTATATACCTTCTACCAAAGATGACAATGGATTCCCTGATTACACCGTGTTTTAATGAAATGCTAAAACAGTTGCTGCACTCAAGGCTGTTAATGTAATTAGAACAGCAACTTAAACTGTACATTTTCACTATTTATTTAAACAACATGCAAATTATTTTTCTGCTATACTGAGAAAGGCAGAAATTTAAAGTCTAACTTCTTTTTCAGACACATTATCCTAAACATTGACACGTGAAGCTTGCTGGGTGTACGCTCCCACAGCAGAGACACATCTGCAGACTCCTAGGCCAGACTTCCCCTTCCCACCGCACGCTGTGCAAAATGGATACTCCTTCCCAATCTGATCTCCTTATTCTTCATAATCCTAATGCCAATCCTAATCCCAACTCACATTCAAGTCTTGCTATGATATATGAAAGATATGACTGGAAAACAAAGCTATGACTGGAAAACAGTGGTTTTGCAGTTTCCTGTGCCAGCCCTCATCTTCTCACTGTGGCTCATACAGTGTAGACCACTCTCCATATTCCCAGCTTTTTGTAAACCCTAACTATTCATTGAGGTTTTCAGCAGTCCAGACAGACTATGAAATATTTCTGATAGTAAATGACTATGTTGTCCTCAGAAGGAAGATGGAAAAAAAAAAGAGGATCTTCCGAAATTTACCTTGCTGCCTTTGGTGAAGAAAACAAGACCAAAACCCCAACAAAACCAAACAACATATTTTACAAGGTGATACTGTCACTATCTTACAACAAAATTGGTGCAAGCCCAACCACCAGGGAACAGAAAAGAGACAAGAGAAAACGGGCACAAAGCCTACTGTGATCTGAGTTCCTTGGTTTCCAGCGCAGGGTTTCGGAGGGGCTTTAATTTTTCCATCACTGTAAGTAGCTCTAGGCAGAAAATAAAAAGTTGTCAAACATCTAGATTTAGAGGAGGGCAGACACAGACAGATGATGACAATGGAGTAAGACAAAAGAAATCCCATTATCATCACACTCCTCCCAGCAAAGAATTTGGGCCATTGAGAATCAATCCCTCCCCCCACGTTTCTGCTAGAGGAAAACTGTTTTCATTGATTTTAAGAGCCAGAGGGGCAGTGGGGGAGTGGGAATAATAGAAGTGGAAAAGGGGCAGATAATGACATATGCGTATTTAAATTGTATTACTGAGACTTTTCCTGTAAAGGCAGGACTATTGCATTCTATCTTTCTTCAGAAAATGAGACACAGCCTAATAACAATTCTTCCACTAGACTTTACACTTCCGTTATAGTAACAAGAAATTCTTGACTTTACTGTAAGATCAGTTCCATTCTGACTGTAACAGGACTTGGAGCATAGGAGATTTCTGACCTATGTAGGTCTTTCAGCAAGTTATACAGAGGCATAGTTTCATACAAATTGTGAAATTTTATCCTGAAATGGAGGTAAAGACAAGTGTTTATCCTACATTAGCTGCTGAAGTAGAATCCCCTTTAAGATTCCCTGACCCCCAACCCCAACTTTTAAAATACATTGTTTAGCTAAAGCTTACCTTTACAATTCGGAAAAATCACTCAAACCATGTTTTCTCACATTCCTTTTTTGTAACTACCCTTACTCTACCCTCCTCCTTAATAAGAGTACTGAAAAGAGATACATCTGTTTGTTATTCCATGCAGCAGAAGTCACATGGATCATAGGCAGCATACCTGAATGCACACTTAGCATCAGCTGTTTTAGTTGTTACTGTAACATGGGCAACATGACTGATGCTCGCCAATGCCTAGGAAAGGAGAAAGCATCTTTGTAAACCTTGCTCTGGAGAACACTGAGGTGTGTACACACTTTAAGCAGGGTGGCTACATTTTGATATGCCACTTGCAAGTAATTAATAAAAAACCTTAAAAGAAAATTGCAGGTCAGTAAAGCTTTAACAAACTTTAATACCTGTAATGCTGACTTTTATCTGGGGACCTTCTTCTGGCCTTTCTAACATTTCGTTACCTCTTAAAGTGCAAGTGGTTAACCATGTAACATAACTTAAAGAAATTTGCAAATTTATTACAGTTGGGCACTTTTCTTTCTTCCATATTAACAAAAAACAGCTGGAAGGTTTTAGCTCTTATTTCTTCATCTTGACCCAAGTTCTTATCTTGACTATAGGTAATACTACAGAGTTAGGTAACAATGGTTTTCCTGGAAAACTCAATGGACAAGTCTGCACAGATGCAACCAGCCTCAGGACCAGATTCCACTGGCTGTGGAAATTATTATGTTGCAAGTGTGTGAGGAGAGGACTTATGCAGCCTACCCTCTGGAGCATGCAAGGATCTATGTATCTGAGCCCAGGTATATATCTTGTTGTTCACCTGGCACGGAAAGCTAAACTCATCCATGACTGTTCTTCCAGAGAAGCTTAGATACAGCCTATGAGAATATGAAGAACTCATATATCTGCGAGTATATCTGATAATAACTTTATTTAATAGCAAAAGCAAAGGAAGACGAATGTACATTTCAAACATCTAATTTTAAGTGTGGTTTTAGAACAAATGTCTGACATCAAAGAGTCACCTTTCACTCAGATTTTTCATTGCCTTTTACCTGCAGCATTTGAGAAAAGAAGCCTTGTTTTACTTCAAAAAAAAAAATCTTACCCCAGAAAGCAAGAAGAATATATACCTCTCCCTAGGCATCCATCCAATATTGAAAGACACAAAAATGTATTTTGAACTATATTCACATGGCAGACTCTTGGAAAACAGAAGCTTCTGTTAAGAGTACTGGGAATGAGACAGTACACCCCACTACAGCAGGATAGCAACAATGAACAGTTTCAAAACCTTGATGAAGAGCTCACCTCGCCCCTAAAACCATATGTAGAAATACTAGCCAAATCTTCAAATTTTTGCAGTTTACTAGTAGTAAATCTCTCACATACAATGTTCAGATCTTCTTTCTACGGGAAAGAGACAAGCAATAGTCACTTTGCAAGTTTTTCAGGATCAAAAACATTTATAACTTGAAATAATTTTTAAAGGTCATATTAAACACCAGCATACAGCTGTCAAGTTTATTTACTTACTCTGATACCACAGCCGTTATCTTGGACCTGGATGAGCTTCAAACCACCTTCTTTAACTATTACCTGGATACTTGTAGATTTAGCATCCAAACTGCAGAAACCAAGAAAGCATTCTAAAGAATAAAGGACTACACGATGATTTAAAATTTATTTTTTCTCATACAAATGACAATTTGTTTCTAGCCATCACTCATACTGGAATTCATTCTGTTACGTGTGAATCTTTACTGTCTCCTTCCTTTTTAACTACAGCGATACATAATTCTAAATCACCATCCACAATACTTATGAAGAACTTTCAGAAATTAAAAAACTAAGGAGGTACCTAGGCCAATACATAGATCTTCTCTCCCCACTACTGAAACCTACTGCAGAATCTGCTGCTTGTTTTCACACAGCTGATACAGCTCACTACACCAGACAGAGTTCTGTTTAATATTTTTACATATGATCTGGACAAGGGGATTGAGTGTACCCTTAGTCAGTTTGCAGATGACACCAAGTTGGGTGGGAGTGTTGATCTTCTGGAGGGCAGGAAGCCTCTACAGAGGGATCCGGATCAATGGGCCAAGGCCAATCCTATGAGGTTCAATAAGGCCAAGTGCTGGATTCTGCACTTGGGTCACAGCAAGCCCAGACAGCGCTACAGGTCAAGGGAAGAGTGGCTGGAGGCCTTTTGGAAAAGGACCTGGGAGTGCTGGTCAACAGCCAGCTGAACAGAGCCAGCAGTGTGCCCAGGTGACCAAGAAGACCAATGTCATCCTGGCTTGTATCAGGAATAGTGTGGCTAGCAGGACCAGGGGAGTGATTGTCCCTCTCTATCTGGCACTGGTGAGGCCGCACCTCAAGTACTGTGTCCATTCTGGGCCCTTCAATATAAGGACATTAAGGTGCTGGAGCAAGTCCAGAGAAGGACAACAGAGCTGGTGAAGAGTCTGGAGCACAAGTGTGATGAGGAGCAGCTGAGGAACTGGAGTTGTTTAGCCTGGAGAAACAGAGGCTCAAGGCAGATCTTATCACTCTCTACCTGAAGGGAGGTTATGACAAGTTGGGGGTTGGTCTCTCCTCCCAAGGAACAAGCAATAGGACAAGAGGAAAGGGCCTCAAGTTGGGCCAGGAGAGGTTTAGATTGGATATTAGGATAAATGTCTTCAAGGAAAGGGATGCCAAGCATTGGAACAGGCAGCCCAGGGAAGGGGTGGAGTCACCACCCCTGGAGGTATTCAAACGACGTGTAGACGTGCTGCTTAGGGACACGGTTTAGTGGTGGACTTGGCAGTGTTAGGTTAATGGTTTGACTCAGTGATCTTAGTGGTCTTTTCCGCCCTAAATGATCCTATGAATTACTAACTTGGCACTGAAAGCAAACGATTCATAAGTTTCTCAAACAAAGAACAAAGCACACCGAACACAAACGCGCACACTGCCCCGCCGTGCGCTCAGTACGGGCACACAGGACTGCCCTCCTCAGCACCCGAGCCCTCGCTACACGCCGCGACGCACGGCCGGCCCGCGCCGGGGGCACGCCCCGCGTTACCAGTTCTCGATCATCTCCTTGATGGCGTTGGCCGGCCTCTGGATGACCTCGCCGGCCGCGATGCGGTTCACCACGGCCTCATCCAGCCGCCGGATCACGCCGGCCATGAGTGCGGGGACACACGCGCGGCCCCAGCCGCCGCCGCGCGGGGAGCGGCGCGGGGACGCGCCGGGGGCGGGGTGCCGCGGGGGCGCGCAGCGCGGGAGGGAGCGCGCCCCCTGCCGGCGGGAGGGCGCGCGGCGTGCGGGTCCTGCTGCGGGGGCGCTGCCGCGTCTGGAGCCCGGGAAGGGGTGGCCGGGACCCCGCTGTGTGTGGCCACGGCCCCTAGGGGCGATGTATGTCGGACCTGCGGGCCCTGGTGGACAACAAGCTGCCCGTGAGCCAGCAGCGTGCCCATGTGGCCAAGAAGGCCAATGGTGTCCTGGGGTGCATTAGGAGGAGCATTGCCAGCAGGGCGAGGAAGGTGATCCTGCCCCTCAGCCCTGGTGAGGCCACATCTGGAGTGCTGTGTCCAGTTCTGGGCTCCTCAGTACGAGAGAGACATGGAGCTCCTGGAGAGGGTACAGTGGAGTGCAACAAGGATGACTGGGAGAGTGGAGCATCTTCTTATGAGGAAAAGCTGAGGAAGCTGGGCCTGTTCAGCTGTGGGAAGAGATGACTGATTAAAGTGTATAAGTATCTATAGGATGGGTGCCAAGGAGATGGAGCCTAGCTCTTCTCGGTGGTGCCAAGAACAAGATGAGAGGCAACGGGCAGAAACTGATACCCAGGAAGTTCCACCTAAATACAAGGAAGAATTGCTTTACTGTGCGGGTAACTGAGCACTGGTACAGGTTGCCCAGAGTGGTTGTGGAGTCTCCCTTTCTGGAGATATTCAGGAGTCCTCTGGATGAAATCCTGTGCAATGTGCTTTAGGATGGCCCTACTTGAGCCGGGAGGTCAGACAAGCCGACCCACTGTGATCCCTTCCAACCTTACCCCTCCTGTGATTCTGTGAACTGCTGTGAGCACTGTGGCTGTTGTGTCCGTCGAGGCTGAACTCTGTGCCTATAGACAGCAGGACATACTGCACTGGGTGTCTGACTCCTGTATGTGTGCCAGGATTCTTTCCAGGGTGTCCTGTATGCACTGTGATATATGTCTTTGGAATCACAGTACACAGTTACTCTGAACCATGGGTCATCTACCGCCACCACCTGCGTCTCCTAGAACGCTTCCATCAACGCTGCCTCCGAACAATCCTAAACATCCACTGGTCAGATTATGTGACCGATACATCTGTTCTAGAACAAGCAGCAGTCACAAGTATAGAAGCCATGTTGATGAGAACACAGCTGTGATGGGCAGGGCACGTCTCCAGGATGAAGGACCACCGCCTCCCTAAGATCTTGTTTTATGGTGAACTTGCCACTGGCTGCCGCAAGAGAGGAGCCCCGAAGAAAAGATACAAGGACTCCCTGAAACAACATCTCAGCCTTGGCCATATTGATCACCATAACTGGTCTACTCTGGCCTCAAATCGGGAGGCCTGGAGACACACCATCTATAATGCAGCTGTCTCCTTTGAGAACACACGCAGGATCACTCTCAAGGAGAAAAGGCAACGCAGAAAGAATCGTGTTCTGCAGAATTTACCATCTAAAGAGTCTTTCTACTGTGCCTTTTGCAATCAGATATGTCTATCTCGTATTGGCCTCATAAGTCACCAACGTGCCTGTAACAAATGTGGTTAGAGCCTTCCCAAATCTTCGTTCGCAAAGCCCAGCCATGAAAAAAGAACACATTACTCTATAACCTCAGGAATTGCTCACAAATATAAAGCAGATTTGTGCCAGTTGTACAGTGGCTAAAACTTGGCAGCAACTGCCAAGCTTTGGAGTCTCCTGAGGTTTGGAGACACTTGTCCAGCAGAGCTCTTGCTTTCTCTGTCAGTGCTTACAGAAATGGTGGTTAAGCATTGGAACGAACTGCCCAGGGAAGCAGTGGAGTCAACATCCTTGGAGGAGTTCAAGAAATGACTGGATGTGGCACTTGGTGCCATGGTCCAGTTGACAGGATGGTGATTGGTTGAAGGTTGGACTTGATGATCTCAGAGGCCTTTATCAGCCTAAATAATTCTGTGATTCTGTACAGCCTCATGTGTCGTTTTGGTCCTTGTGGTCTGAGTATGACCAATGTAAAGGAGACAGGAAGCCTCTTCCCTTCCTTGCAGCTGGGGAAGAGACCCTAGCCACAATGCAATGAAACATATTGCTCATGTTTGGAATCATACACTAATTGTAAAATGTTGAAAGCAGTTTTCACTTTGCAGAAAGAAAAAAAAAAACATCCTGAGAGGTATACCTTCACAAGTTCACTTTAAATGGGCTCCCAGCCAATGGCATGAAGATAGAGGCCTCAGGAGGAATGTGTAAAGCGTGAAGCAAAACCATTTTTTGTGAGTGTTAAGTACTAAGTGTGTGAAGCGTGGACTGGCGGTATCTTGCTAGAAGGTGCTTTGCCTTGCAAGGACATCTTGTCCTCAGCTGTCCAGGGTGGCTGCTACAAGGTGTCACTCTGTCCATATGTACAGGTGCCTGCAGTGCCCCCAGGCATGAAAGATGCCCCTTTTGAAGCTGACTTCAAGTTCCCCACTTGTTGACCTTGGCAAAACTGTCTGGGCAGAGGCCAGCAGTCCTGCCCCGCCACCTCTCTGGCTGTGGCTTCCCAAATCTACAGGTTGCAGTGACAGCTACCTCGGCCATAGTGCACTTTTGCTTTGATTTGCTGGAAAAAATATGGGAGCTTGATACAAGCCCAGCTGTGAGCATGAGCGGGGCAGATGGCAAAAGGTTAATAGGAAAAAGAGAGGGTGACCTACTGTGCACTAACCTTGATTGTGTACTGACCTGGGAAGCACCAGGAGCATGGGGAGCACTGAGCTTCAGATCTGAGGAATCTGGCTCTGCTCCAGGATTTCAACTTAGGGGAAGAATCTTTTATGGTGGCCTTGGATAGTCTGCCACAAGCTTCAACCAGAGCATCTGGAAAGGGGGGCAGGAAAGCAGAAGGCATCTGCTGGATCTCGGCACTCCATCTGGGACAGAAGACATTTACTCAAACTCTCCCTTGTCTGTGCTGTTGCTGACAGCTGTTTGCGCTGTCAGTATCTGCCCTAGACCAGCCAGAAAATCTTCACCTTTATTCCTTGTACCTGTGTTATAGTTTGTATCATACAAATGCAGTTCATTTTAGTGGATATGTTGCTTGCATGAAGCTTTAAAATTTTGTGTGGTCTGTGACAAACTCCCAATTTCCCTGTGGAAGAGGATGTGAAAAAGTTTGGCTGCAAAGAGCCATCAAAAGACTTTTTCATTATTTGCATCACAGCTGCTCCAACTGGAGGTCAGCCCTGCCTGTTCATACCCTGCAAGCTTGCTCCAACACATTCCAGTTTAAACTGTCGTTTTGAGTGACAATCTGTTAAAAAAGGGAAACATCCTTAGTAACAATCTAATTGCTAAAAATACTTCATCAGAGAAGCCTGGGAGAGTTATATGTGAAATACTTCTTTGAATTTTAGATTTTTAGATTTTCTTTTTACTTATAGGGTAAAGAATGTATGAATTTGTTTTTATTAAACCAAAGAAAAACTAAATTATCTAGATTTCATTTAAAATAATTAAGGGAGATACAACCAGTGTATTTTGATGCCAGAGCTCAAAAGTGGTGTCAGGGCAAAGGAAGTGATGAAGAATGAATGAAAAGAGCCCATTGGAATCTTAATGCTTTTTAAGATGCCAAAGAGGAAAGCTGATATATTTAACAGTCAATGCTAAAAAATATCTGAAGGCAAGAATTAGTTTCTTAGAAACACACGAAACTGAAATAACCCCACAGTCATTAGAGAAATGTAATGAGTTTTTGCCTTAAGACATAGAGGATCATTTAAGTAAAAAAAAAAAAAAAAAAGTTAAAATATACATAAATAATACAATGGAAGTGCTGCAATCTTACCAAAATCTTTCTCATGCCGGGAAGAGGTGACCTAAGTATCACTAAACAATATGGATTTTGAATGCTTTGATTTTTATTATGAAATCTATTTTCTTAAAAGCAAAGATTGATCTCTCTGTTTTTGCGTCTGATAATCTTAATCTAATATATTCTTTTAGATATACACAGAAGTTTTATATAATGCAGGTGGTAAAACACTGGAACAGGTTGCTCGGAGAGGTGGTGGATGCCCCATCCCTGGAAACATTCAAGATCAGGTTGGATGGGGCTCTGAGCAACCTGGTCTAGCTGAAGATGTCACTGCTCATTGCATGTGGGTTGGATTAGATGATCTTTAAAGGTCCCTTCCAACCCAAACTATTCTGATTCTATGAGATTATATACAATTTTGAAGTCCTATCCACTCATTATCTGCAGCATGCACTTGCTATTCCAACTCAAATATATTAGGAAGCCCAGAAAATAGATTCTAGAGTTATCTGTAAGATGTTACTGACCTATTCAAAGTCAACATTGCTTTATTTGGCTTGAGCAATTAAAAGAGAGTATTAAGAAATAGTAAATAAGATTTAAGAAAGAATTAGTGCATGGGATTAGAGCACAGGGGAAGCAAATAAATCCTGGTTGGCATAACACTGTCTTCTTTACAAAACTAGAACCTAAGAGTACATCCTGTAACATAAGACAAGGCTGAAAAAAGGCAGAGATCTGCTACACTGAACAAAGGACTGAAGAGGTAAAATTTGAAAAAGTAAAATTATCAGAGTTTTAGACTGAGGCTCAAGCAGAATAGGAGGTTAAAAGATAAGGATTGCTTGAACAAAAAAGCCAGATTTTTTGTTTGTTTTTAAAGAGAAGCAAGTTGAGCAGCATTCCAGTATGCTACTACTTTTATAGAATTCCTTGTAAAAACAGTGGGGTTTTTTTATGGGTGACAGTCCAGTATCTGAAAATATCTTCTCAATTGCCCTTAAATAATTTTCCTTGATGTGCATGTCAGTGAAAAATGGTATCTTTCACCCTTCTTACAGTTTTTCATTCCAAACAGCAGCAAAGTTTATGACAGTTTCTCCAAAATGTCTCCAGTTGTCTAGGAACAGATAACTGAAAGAATGCAAACAAATAACCTTGATTCACAGACCTCTGCTTCTTTTCAGCTTATCTTGACAAGCACCCAAAGTGTCCAGGCAGTTCTTTTAACCCTTAACATTGTAGAATACAGACTTACTCTTCTTGCAGTGAATTTCATGAATCTTTAGGATGCAAAATAAAATATTAACACAAAATTTGTGTGGCAAAGGTTGGCTGTATATCAATAGCAGAAGCAATAGCACTGGCAGTATTGATGTATTACTAAACCTATTTACAGAGAAGGATCTGCTTCAACTTAATGTCGTGCCTATCTGTGCTGGTTTAAAGGTAAATCGGCAGGGGAAATGAACTCAACTCAAAAGAGAGATTATAAGTCAGAATAACAATTTAATAAAATAATATAATAAGTACAATTATACAGACAAACAATTGGTTTTAACCCACAAAACCCAAATGTATAACCCAGCACCCTGGGGCATGAACAGAGTGGTGTTCGTTGGGCCCCCTGAGTCCAAAGTAAAAGGAGAAGGGAAAACCTGTTGGTGAGAGTGCTGGTGCAGCCTGGTCAAGAGTGATGGTTGCAGTCTGGTCGAGGGTGGTGGTTGCAGTCCGGTTGAAAAGTGGTGGTTGCAGTCCAGTCGAGGGTGGTGGTCTGCAGTCTTCCTCTGGATCCCACGAGAAGTTCCAAGACTCCAAGATTATATATTCTCCAGTTCAGGCAGGAATGCCCAGTACCTCCCTCAGGGCGGGGTGTTCCACAATGGGTGTGAGGACAGGGGGCACCCTCCTATCTCGAAGGCCTCTTACACCTAGTTTATAGCCCGAGGAGTCAGGCTGCTCTGGGCAGAGGGTGTAAACAGTCTATTGATAACAGTTTCTGGGAAATGGCATGGAAGGCTATAGAATACACAGTTTTGGGTTACACTCACACAGTGATTAACTGGTCCCAGCTGTTCTAACTAGGACGCTATCTCAAAAACAACATTGCACAAGAACCCCCATCCGAAGACATTAAAAAGCATCAGACTCATATTCCACTGAAATCTAATTATCCCATATATAATTCAAGACAGTAACTGACACAGAATCACTTGTTTAGCTATAGTAATTTTATTCTGACTTGGTCACTCATGTTCCAGAGCTTGGTAAAAATGTGCTTCTGTGAGTAGAAGAGCTGCTCAAGACTACTGTCACATGCCTTTATACATAGCCTCAAGCATCCACATAAGGCAAGAAGAGTTTTTGCTAGACAATATTGCCCCAGTTAAAATTTTTTCACCCTAGTTTATAGTTAATTTTTATGAGTTCTGAAGGAAAGCAGGTTCTGGAAGCTCATTATGAGAAAATAACTTTGAAGTCCATATGTTTTATATTTATATCCCCTCATCATACCCTGTGCATACAGTCCTGTCAGGTAAACAGTTGATATTATTAAGTCCACTTGCTAGGACCCTGGAGCACCCAGATGAGCAGGATGATTTGTACAAGGCCCTACAGGACACGCTTAACAGAATTTGGAATCAGAGCTCTTCCTTTTTTTCATCAATATGTTAACCATAATATCACTCCTGTACCCAGAATATGGGCAGTTATTTCTACAGACCTTAAAACATCTACAGTTGCACTTCTGAAGTGTAGGGTGATCGACCAATTTAAGGCCATGGTGAGGTCCTGATCGGTTATGGGAAACACCTCAGCACCTGGAGGGGGCATTCTCAGAAACCCATTGTCAGATGATAATGGGTTACAGAAAAAGGAACAAAGAGACCCCGATGGCTTCAATCAAGTTCTCAACAAAATAGGGAGACTTCACAGAAACAGACTGATAGGATTAATGAAGGATGGAGTGTTATGGAAATACCATGGCCTTTCTTCACAACATCCTACACCGGGAATCGGGAATTGACCCTTAGGCCTATGTCATCTGTCTATCACCCCAAAAGTTAGTACTGACTATAGTCACTCAAACTGCCTAAGGAAAAAAAGTATGAAAAGAGATCGGACAGGAGCAAAAATCAGGGAGAAGTTCCATCATCCCTGAGGAGGTAACTACAAGCTGCCCTGTCTCCTTCCACTACTTCGGACACTGCAGGGGTGAGCAACCATTTACTCTACTTTCTTTAACTTGATCTTGCCTTATACCTTATAGATTACCATCTTTCATCTTTACCCCATAGATACCTTATTTCCTAATTGTACTTTGCTACTTTTCTTTATAGATACTAATTTTACCTTGCCCTACACCTTGTAACTTACCGGGTATATATCTTACTTTATATTCTTTTTTGTTGTTGTTGTTGTCCTATATTGTACTTTATTGCCGACCCGTGGTTCGGGGTTTGCTTTAAGGTGGGCATTTCCCTATCTTAGTGAGTTAAAATGTGTGCTAGTGGGAAGTGGCTATATTCTTTCTTTTTTGCTTTGTGTTAAGAGTGTGTTTAGATTTTGTTCTAGTCTTTGTAAATTGGCCTGTTGTGGAGGGGGGTTCCTTGAGTTTTGTATTAAGGCTTAGGTAGTTGTGTTGTTTTGTAGAGTGTGCTTCTGGTTTTTGGGATGTTTTTTATTAGTTAAGTGCAATCGTGCAGTTAAACATTATCACCGGCAACGTGAACCCTACAGTAGTTTGTCACATACTTGTATTAATAAAAGTTATTTTGTGAGCTGCTAGAGTTAGTCCGGTTTGTTTCTGGTGCTGGCAGCATCGTAACTTGTAGGAGAACTTTGCTGAGAAGGTTCTGCATTGCTGTTAAGTGCCATCCCCGTATCAGGGTATCAAAAGTCCTGTCCATTGCAGTGAATCCGTCTAATGAAGGGCCTATTTAAGTGAGGTGCACACAGACTGTTTTGGGTTTTAAAGGGCTTTGATATTCTGGGGACACTGATAGCCAATGAAAAATATATTAATACAGGTGGGACAGGAAATCTTTGCATTTCTGCCCCTTTTCACATGACACTAAGGAACAAAAAAATGCTCTGCTGTACAAGCTGAAGATTTGCTACACTCCAAGTCTTACAGGAAAAATGGGACACACTGTATATGTGGAGTTCCCTTAATGCAATCTGTGTATTGGAACTTGGCTCCCAATTGTTCAATTTTCTATTCTTTCTTTTATATCTGAACTGGTTTAACAAGATTATCTTCCTGTACTGACCATTGTGGTTTGTCCTCATAGCCTGGGATGTCTGGTAACATCCCATTTTTGATTCTTGTACCTCCCATTTTGTTCTAGGATAACAGATAACACAGTCAACAAAAATAACTTCATGTTGTCACAATCACCCAAAACTATCCTAAACCCAACCTGACCACTGGATAATTGCTATCACTGCTAAAATCAGCTGAAGTCAGCTTATGCCAACATAACCCAGACAAGTGATGAGACCCTGCCCTGTCAAGCTGGTGCAAATCCAGAAATTAGGCTTTCATTTGTAATAGCAAAAATGGTATTTACTGTGCTACAAAGTCCTGATTCTTAGGGAGGGCAGTGGTGTAGGCAAAGCAGTCTGTATTTGTCCTTTGCAACCACACCAGAACATTACTTGTTATCTCTTCTTTTCATCTGACATTAAAAACTGTCATAAGCAGAATGCTTACACAAATTAATCACACGTTACTACCAAGGCAGCATTTTCCACGTTCCTAAAATGGTATATAGATGGAATTTATGAAACCACATTTAGCCAATTTTTTTCTCCCATTACAGTAACTGCATCGTTGCATGGTGCTTAGATTTTTCCAAGGTACTGTTCATGATGATGCTAGTTTTTCTGATATTCTACTTATATTTTCCTTTGAAACAAAAAAAATCTTCTGGACCAATCAGGAAGTATGAAACAAAAGGCCTGGGTTTTTTCTTTCATTTTTGTAACTTATTTCCTGTGTGATTGTGTTCAGAATAGAACAGTACCTCTATAAAGTATTTTGAGGGTTCTGGATGGTGTAATACTACTGCATAATGTTGTATGTATTCTGTCACTGTTTTTTTTTTTCCTTAGGGATTTAGTATATTCTGAAAGATTTGGTTTTTTTGGCCTAGTCTCAGAGGAAACTTAAGATGAACTTAAAAGTACTATATTAACTATATAGAATTATTATATATTAATGGGAATAAAGATAAGAAAAAACAATTTTTAAATTTTATACAGGTGTCTTCATCTTCAGATATAAAAAAGACATTTTTTACAGTCAGAACAATCAATTACTGCAAAAACCTGCCCAAGGATCCAGAAGAACCTTCCATCACAGAAAGTTTCCAAGATGCAAATGGACATGATGCTAGATAATTTCATCAAGGCTCCCCTTCCCACCAAAAATTGGATGAGATGAATTCTGGAGGCCCCTTCCAACGTGGGCTCTTCTGTGGTTCTGTGATTATTATGCATGATTGTACTGTAGGGAAAAATAATTGTTTTCTAATATTTTCATTGACAATAAATACTGGGGGTATTTACTTTTTATTGTGACTAAAGTCTCATTTTGATTTTGCTCTTTAGCTTACATACTTTACAAGAACAGACAAGATAAGTATGCTGAAGTTTCAATACCTCAGCCTTTCCTTTAATAGATGAATTAGCTCTTGCGGGACATTTGAGTGCTGGGCTAAGAAATCCCTAATGACCTCTATTTTGCAGAACCTTCTAAGGTAAAATTAATTAAAAAAAAACCAAACCAAAATGCTTTATTTCTAGAAAGAAGTGAAATGGAGGATAAATCATACTTTTTCACCTCCAGTCAGTGCCCTGCATGCTTTAAAATTTAGAAGTCACATTTTAGTAAATAGGTAACTATTCTGTTACTGGGCAGGGTCTGGAAAAATTTTACCACTGCTGTTCTCAGGGTATTTAGTTTCTCTTCAATGGACATCAAGAGTAGCAAAAGCACCATGGATTTCAGTCAGCCAAATTTTCATTGTTGAGTTTCCCTTGAGCAGAGAGACCATGCCTCATTGACAAGAAAGCCTAAAACAAATAGTTACAAGTCCAATCAGAGAAAAATGCCTTGCTGCAATATAGGCTATATTCCATAACTGGAAGAACACCATGACCTGCAGAGTTACATAAAATTTGTGTCAGATTCTGCAGAAATTTCTGGGGATTTTAAATAATTTTATCTGCAGCAAGTAATTCAGAATTTGTTGTCTGCTTGAGCTGTAAGGAAATAGCTTTGTAAACCCATAGGAGTTAAAAGAGCCGTGGAAACCTTTCTGAGACATTTCAATAAGTAGTATTCAGATGTCAATTAAAGAGATCTCTGCTACTTTTGAAGATAATCAGAGCTATATTGTCTTCCTCTAGCAGTATGACAGTAAATGTGTAAACCAGATGTGCCTTTTTCAGATAAGGCTCTTTTCTTGACAAACTGGAATGGACACATAAGCAGTGTTTTTCACCACTTCCTATGTGAATGAGAGGGTTGGGTGTAGTCCTTGGAAAGGAGTAAGTAATTCAGGAAGAGAAAACCTGCCAGCATCTCCAGATAGCAAAAGTCTAGATACAGACCAAGTAAGCTGGAGGAAACATCCCGCACGGATGGAACAGACACAGGTGCAGTGGCTGGATGCTCAGTTGCACAGGAATGGCCATGTCAACCATGCTGTACCCCTGAGATGGAGGGGATCACCCTGGCTCTGTTGGAAAGTCCTGAAGGATGGGTGGCAGAAGGTGTCCTTTTTAGGACTCACTGTCATGATCTGGTTTTGAGAGTTTAAATCACATAAGGGGACAAGTGGAATTTGGAAAAGCTGTTTGCACCCTTGAACTCATCATGGCGGTGCCCACTGTTGTCAGTAAGAATAAATACCTTCTGCTTAAAACCTGGCATGGACTCATTACAAAAACAAACACAGAAAACCTGCCAATCTCTCCTGGTATTCAGCCAGGAGTGTGCTGGTGCTGAAATCTAGACGGGAACATATTTGAATTAGTTGCCCTAGTAATCCTGCACAGATTCTTGACTGTTTTTCTGATGCATAAACATCTCCTGACCTTTGGACATCTCTTCCTAGGAGCATTCATCTTCCTCTCTGTCACCAAGCGTGTCACCTCCATTTCTCATGAAGTAAGGCTCAATGCCACTCTCTCTTGCTAAAATCCTGTCCAGTCCTTGGTGGTGTTGTTGGATACGTTCTTTAATTAAAATTTGGCCTTCATGCTCCAAGGCACGTGATGGTCCACTGCTACTGTTATTTTCATGATTGGCTTCATGCAGTCTTAGTGATCTCAGGGTTTTTGGCATTCCTATTTCATGCTATACATAGGTGTCTTGCACCCCTATGTATATATCCAATATGTTCTAATGAACATATTGGGATGTAAGCAACAAGGATATGGATCTAAAGTTATTAACTAAAAATTACCTGAACAAGAACCAGGGAAAATTTATGGATTTACTTTAAAACAAAAGAGTACAAAACCATGTATCTGTTTTATTGTTATTACAGGTTTCTTCCAGGATGACTCATCTCTGACCACAAGCCTGACATTTTTGTTTGTTCTCTTGCTGCCAGCTGTTGGTTACCCATTCTCCAGATTCCTTCAGGCACCGCTGATGGGGAGACTCACCAGTCCCAGCCTGCACCAGTGAGCCTCAAAGAGTGCCCTTCCCAAAACCTTCACCATCTTCTCCATTCTCCACCTTTCTCCTTCTTCCTTTGCCCCCCACTCATCCTTGCTCAGCTCTTTTGCCTTCAAAACACATAGGTTCAGGTGACAGGTGCAGAAAGTGCATGTTTCTTTACCCTGGTCACACCTATTGCTGTCCCTGCCCATTCTTCATTACTCATTTGGCTCAGTTTCTGCCTCTTATAAGACTATTTGAACTGCTCCCACTGGGGTGACTACACTTCATGTAAGCAGTCTTGAACTGGGTGGGTTATTCCAAATTGTTTAGCAGTCAGAAAAGGAGATAGCAAAGGAAGGTAACTATTTGTGCAGTACTAAGTGAGTTTTGTGCTTCTACAGCTTTAATCCTGCTATCAATAGCTGGGTTAAAGCTTAGCTAAGAGACATCCCTCTTTCCACGCACAACAGATCTTTCCTAACAAGATATGCAATGGTTGCTGTCACAGGACACCGGTCCCCACTTAGGACATACTGTGCCACAACTAAATGTGTAAAGAAGAACACTGGAGAATGGCTGTGCTGGTAGCAGACACGAGAGGAACAAAAAGCTTTGTCTTGGAAAGTGCAGCAGAGATTGTGTGTGGATCACTGACAACTGCTTGTACAATGATACAGACCTCTTTATGGGGGTCAAATAGTCCTTCAGGTGGTTTACAAGTATATTGGCCTACATGATGCTGACACAGGCAAGGTTAAGCAGTCAGGCTTTACGGAAAAGGCGTAATAGGAAAGGATAATGTGCAAGAAACATTAGACAGGAGAGATGTGAAGACATTTTTCATCATGAAGAACAACTAGAAGCAAAATAATAAATTAGGCACGTATTTGCTGCTAGTTGTGTTGCACTACCCTTTACTTATTATGTGCTTAATTGAAAGTTCTTTTAAAGCTATTATTCTGAAGCACCTTGATTTCTCTGGGACCTGTTTCTTGACCTCAGAAATAAACTAGAGTCGACAGAAGTTCATCCCCAGTGTTACTACGTCAGTTTGGAGAAATGCTTTTAAAGTCAATTAAACATTCAGAAATAATCATCCTCCACAAAACCACACCTATACCACAAACTTTTGCCTTCATAGCTGTAAAAGCTGGAGATATCATTTATGGCCAGTGTATTTTTGTTAACAGCTGGTCTTGTGTTGGGCGGTTATACCAGGAAATAACATGTTTTTCCATGTACAGTATCAGGGATCAACAAAGGCCAGTTGCTCCCCAAGGGTTGGGGAGAAGTGGAGATCCCCAGGAGACCAGCCAAGCAGAGGCCTCCCCAGCTAGGGTGCATCCCACTGATCCCAGTGAGGGAGCTGGGCAGGTTGTGGGGGAAGCAAGCACAGCCCCCAGCCCAGGACACTGGGCAGCCCCACGGGGATGGGGATGCGCTGAGGCCAGGCTGGGATGTCAGCTTGCTGGCATGGATCAGCATCAGGCCTGATGAGGGGAACTAGGGTCAGACACAGCCCTGTGATTGCCAGGCCCATGGGCTGGAGGGTGTCCCAGGTGAGCTTGGTCAGGGCTCTTGAGGCTGGCAGATGTCCCCAGGCCCTGATGTGCGGTATAGTTTGTTTGGGTCTTCAGGGGCTGTCTGTTAACCAGTTCAGGTTATGTTGGTGTCAGGTGCAAGTTGCCACTACAACAGATGCAGTGTCTTCAGTTGAGAGCTGAGTCTGCATTGCACCAGATGCAGGTCTATGGTAAGATGCATGTCTGATCCAGGCTCAGTGCTGCACTCTTAGGAGCCAAGAGATGCTGACTGCTCAGGAAAGCAAGAGCTGTTGATTGAGTAGCTGTTTAAAGCTCAACACAACTGAAGACTTGTGATGTGCACTGTAACTCTCTTTCCTGCATGTATTCTTCCTCTCAAAGTGAGGTTTTCCCATCACTGAAAAAGGAGCAGAGATAAAAAGCAAGATTGCTAGCATGAAGCCAAGACCCATCCCTTCCATGCAATGTACGTACCTCCATCATGAGCTCTGATATACAGGTTCGTGTGGAGTGACAAGGAAGTGGAGGGGTCTAATACTCACTCTGTCATGCAAAAGAAATGTCTCTTGGAAATGTACCCACACCAACACCTCTACTCTATAGTTGCAACAGAACGGGTGTAGGATCTACTTATAAATGGCTTTATAATTTTCTGCTGCCTTGCTGGGCTTTATGAGCACCTCCTCCCAGTGTTCTTTCTCATTTATGAGCACCCCATATCAACCAGTGTGCCTAACTCCTTACTGGTCTGAGTGCCTGTGCACTCAGACATATAGTACTGCCTCCCCAAATGTGTCCACCCTTTCTAGTTTCTATTTCTTCTCCACTCATTTAGATCAGGAAACACAACAAAATTTGCAGACTCAGTAATTCACTGGCAATGTGTGTGCGTGGCAAGGACATGTTGCATGAGGAGGAAACGCCCCGCTGTGCACCAGTGAAAGGCTTACAAGCTGCCAAGTTTCATTTCTACAGCTGTTATGAAAAAAAAAAAGAAAAATAGTTTCGTTTTCTGTCTTGTGACTGTTTTGACAAACACACCCATGGCATGCCAACAGATGTAGCAAATACTGCTGTGATGGTGTTTAGGTCAGAGTCCCTTCCAAGTCAAAAAGCAGTGAGTTCCGCTTTCCATATCATAATTAAGGTGGGTTGGTCCTTGGTTTCTCTGTGCTGCAGTGAACATATCCCTAAATAACAACGGTAGGGAGTTCGGAGGTCACATGAAATGCCAGATACATTAGTATACATCAGCCACTCATTCCTCTCAACATTTATATCATGTAATTCACTCAAGCACTTTTCCCTGAATAAGAACTGCAAAATCCCACCCATGGATTTGGATTTCTTTAAGTCACTTAGGAAAAAGGATTACACTGTACTTTTCCTGCCTCATGTTGATGCAGCTACAAAACAATTGTGGATGTACTTTTGACTGCTTTCTTTAAAAGTGGCTTTGCCTATTATTTTGATGCACTCCACTAGGAGCCAAGCAATATAAAACTACCTGTGCTAAAGTTAGCATTACTTTGTTTCTCCACTCCCTAAATGGGTAGCAGGATAGTTTATGCGAATACTTAGCGCAGAAGATAGATGATTGACAGAAATTCATTTTTCTATAAGAATAGGATGGGTTCACCTTGTTTGGACACCAGGTGCTCACCAAAGCCACTCTATCAGTCATCTTCTCAGCAAGAAGGAAGGAGGGGAATACGATGGCAAAAAACCCTTATGGGTCAAGACAAAGGCACTTTATTAACACAAAAGCAAAGGCCATGTGCAGAAGCAAAGGATAACAAAAGATCTCTTCTCTATTCCCCATCAGCAGGCAACGTCCAGCCACTTTGCAGGAAGTAGGGTTTTAGTATGCATAGTGGTTGCTCTGCCTCCAATAAAGACAATTCTTGTCATACCCCTGTCACTCCAGAGATCCAGATGAACCCCTGTAGCCTTGTGGCACCAGTGTACACTGTACACTAATGTCTACCAAGGCTTTTTACTTCTGTGGGTCTGATGTGCCAGGCAACTGAATCCACACAGTCCAGTACGCCTGGTCATCGCTTTTCTCCTCCTGGTCACACAGAAAGAACCGAGTGTGCCATGTGCTTCCTTTCCCTCTGATCAGGGCAGGAGAGGACTGATTTTTTGGGGCATGCCTGACAGCCAAGGTGCTGGCCCATAGGGATGAAGAGGTACCAAGATTATCTCCAAAGTTTTGGAGAAGACTTGACTCCAAAATTTGAGGTCGATATCTGGGCAATACATCACTATCAAATTGTTAGAATATGAAGCTGGAGCATTTTCTCCATATTACTTGTGTGCACAGGACATCCTTTGGATCTTTGGGGACCTCATAATTGTTTAGATCACTCTATATGACTTTCATCACCAATAAATCTCTCAGAATGGATGCCTTCATCTGTGGTAGTACACTTTCCCAGTGAGTTCACAAGATCTCCCTCGAATGGATACCTTGCCCTCACACTTGAGAGGAGCTGTTTTCAGAGACTGGAAATTACTGCCTCTTTTCCAATTCCTCTCTCATCTCTCCAGTTTCTAGTAATGGATCCTAGCTGTTTGGCTTTTGTGCTGGTTTAAGAGTTAACCAGCAGGGGAAATGAACTCAACTCAAAGGAGAGATTATAAGTCAGAATAACAATTTACTAAAATAATACAGTAAGTACAATCATACAAACAAACAATTGGTCTTAACCCACAAAACCCAAATGTATAACCCAGTACCCTGGGGCATGAACAACGTGGTGTTCCTTGGGCCCCGCTTGAGTCCAAAGTAAAGGGGGAGGGGAAGAACCTGCTGGTGGGAGAGCTGTTGCAGTCTGGTCAAAAGTGGTGATTGGAGTCCAGTATAGGGTGGTGGTCCAAGTCTGTTTGAGAGCGATGAGCCGCAGTCCTTCTCTGGATCCCACAGAGTGGTTCAAAAATGTTCCAAGACTCCAAGATTATATATCCTGCAGTTCAGGCAGGAATGCTCAGCACTTCCCTCAGGGCGGGGAGTTCCACAAAGGGTGTGAGGACAGGAGCATCCTCCTATCTCACAGGCCTCTTAACACCTAGTTTATAGCCTGAGGAGTCAGGCTCTATGGGTAGATGGTGTAAATGGTTCATTGATAACAGTTTCTGGGAAATGGCATGGAAGGCTATAGAATACACAGTTTTGGGTTACACCCATACCCTGATGAACTGGTCTCAGTTGTCCTAACTAGGACAGCTTTCTTACCTTCCAACTGTTAATGGTTGAACGCATTATCCCAGCATCGGAGCAGCCAGGCAGAAATCCACTCACCTGCCTAGCAGCTGTAATCTTTCAGCTTATTTCGAAGTTCAGTTCAGGGACCAGGTAGTTTCTGCTTCCTGTTTGAATCCTCTCACTCCTTCTTCTATTTTCAGACCTTTACTACTCTTCCTCCTCCTCCCTTATTAATTGACAATATTAATCCATTCTTTTTTTTGTCCACTGTTTCTTGGTACTGGGAGAATTGCTGTAGTTCTGTTTGGGTGCCTGTTTCAACCACAGTCTTTTGAGAATACTGAACTGTGGCTCGACAGGCACAGACCAGGCACCAGTACAGTGCTAGAAGCTGCTGGTTTTCATTGGGGTAGGCAAGGCACCTGTGCTGCATCAGTTTGTCAGGGTCACTTGCCTCTTCAGGTATGAAGTCCCAGGGTATGGGAGGTGATAACTGCCCTAGGAACCTGCCCAAATCCTTCCGCACACTCTGCCACCATGAGACCAGATGCCTCAGGGCACATTTCAGTATTGGCTCATCCAAAAGTTGTCTTCTCTCACATCAGGATAACACTGGATTTCACAAACCACATATTATGCTAACAGTGTTAATTAGTAGTATTAAACAGCTCATATAAGGATGAACAAGGACCTTGGGAGCCTGCATTAGAAAACCACCCACATAATTGCTGAGTATGGAGAGAGATATGTATTCTTTCATGCTCTCCACAAGATACCTCCCCCAGGACAGCAAGGCTATGCCCCTATGCCAGGGCAAAGCACAGTGCCATTGTTTTAGTAACATGTTCCCAAGCTCAACAAAATAAAGAGAGAAGCAGTGCAGCCAACAACTTCCGTGACCTGCATAGGAATTTGACCCTTAATAACCACTGTTGCTACAGCATGCTTAATACAAAACTGTTGTTATCTCATGCCCCATATTGCAGGTCAAAAGGACTGCGGTGGGCAGACCTTGGCTGGAAATCAAGTGCCCACCAAGCTGCTCTGTCACTCCCGTCCTCCGTAGGATGGAGGGGGAAGGAACTAAGATATAAAAAACCTCGTGGGTCAAAATAAAGACAGTTTAATAAAGCAAAGGTAAAAAAAAATATAGATTTTATTCTCTACTTCCCATCAGCAAGGATGTCCAGCCATGTCCTGGGAAGCAGGGCTTTAGCATGTGTAGCAGTTGCTCTGGAAGGCAACCACTGTAAATCATGAATGCTCCCGCTTCCTACTCTTTCCTCTTAGATGTTGTATCTAAGTAGGCGTCATACGGTCTGGAATATCCCTTTGGTCAGTTTGGGCCAGCTGTTCTGGCCGTGTCCCTTCCCAAGATCTCGCCCACCCCCAGCTTACTGCTAAAGGGGTAGTATGGGAGAGATGAGCGGCCAAAGCAGTGGTGTGTTAACCAGCTCCCAGTGCACAGCAAAGCACGGTGGGGACTGCTTTGGGGGAAATGAACTCCACCCCAGCCAGCCCCGATACAGAGGCAGAAGTGCAGGCAGTAATACTCAATGACAGAGAAAAACTCGATTAGAAAGGTGGTTCACAGAGAAGTGAATTATTGAACGATCTCCTGTGAAGTATTCATCTTTGGCTTATTGATTCTCTCAGTGTGAAAAGACCACAAGAAACGATGAATTAGGAAACAATTGCATTAGAGCAGAAGCCTTCACTCCCCAGGTGACCTTTACGCCGTGGAAGTCCAAAGCAGCAGCAGCTTCCTCTGGGCGGGGGCTGTCGTGAGAAACCAGGGGGACAGTACGGCGCCTCAGGACGCAGGGGTGCCCGCGGCGGAGGCGAACGCTGATTTTCCAGGTATCCTGAAGACACCGCTACACCATTTTAAAAAATGGCACTTCCTGACTCCCGCTGCGGTGGGAGCCCGGAACCATCCCGCCGCTCCCTGAACGTGCCTGACAGACAGACGCCTGACAACACCCGCCCCCCCGTCGGAATCCCGGACACGGGTCAGAGATGGCAGGGGAGGACCCCTCCGGGGGCGGGCCGGTCTCGGTTTCGATTCCCCGAGCAGGCCCCCCACTCCCGCGCTGACGCGGGGATCGGGGGCGGGACGCGGGGCGGAGTATTAAGGGGCGACGGCTGGAGCGCGCCCCGGGGCTTGTCGGCGCACGGCGGCGGGGGAAGACAGGCAGTCGGGCAGGCAGGCAGGTAGGTAGCTAGGTAGCTAGCTAGATAGGTGGGTAGATGCGCAGATGGGTAGATGTGCGCCCGCAGCGACCCCTTCTACCTTCCCGGTAAGGGGAGCGGGGGAATCGGCCGCCCTGAGCCCGCCGGCCGCTCCGTGCGGGATGTGGGCGTGCGGCGGGAGCTGCCCGCGCTGCTCGGCCCCGCACGCGTCCGCGCCGCGGTGCTTCGAGCTCCGCAGCGCTCGGCGTGCGCCGCGGAGGGAGCAGCGGCTCCTTGGGTGTGGCTTCCCACCTCTGGAGGTGGTGTGAATTCCTGTATATTGGACCAGTTCCGGAGGGCGTCGTGCTGCTCTGATGGGACGCTCGGGTGCGGGATTTGGCGTGTGGGCAGCGGGGGAGGCTGTGCTGTTTGGGAAACCTGCCAGGGAATGTGTGGGGTGGTTGAAGGAGAAGAGTGCATTCCTGCTGCGGCCAGGCATCTGGGAGTGTGTATTGACCTGGTACCGTTTGCGCGGAGGAGCTGGGGGAGTTGAGCTGTTCTGTCCGTGCTTGAAAAGAAGAGGGAGAACTCGTTTAGCATAGCCCGGAGCGAAGCATTGTCTTCAGTGGTTTTGGATCCTTTCCCTGAAAAGCAAAACTCTTTTACAAGGTCGTGGAGTGGTCACTTAACAAACCAGACTTTTTCAGTTGCAAAGGGGTTTAGGCACTGTGTGTGCTCCAGAAGAATGAAAGCAAAAAGATCTCTCACTGGTTTCTGTGGTTTTTTCCCCTCAGTTTGCGGAAAATGAACTTCAGATTGATAGAAGTTCATGGGTTTATTGAGAATAGGAAGAGGTTTTGATTTCCCATGAAAACATGCAAGAGGGAGTGTTTCCTACAAGTGTTTTTACCAACATGCAACTAAACTTGTCAAGTGTTGGCTGTGAACTGCATAAACTTGAAAACCTTGATGTTAGAGCAATCTTAGTGTGTTTTGTTGTTGTTGATTTTTTCCCTCATTCCAAATTCAGTGCCTTCTATACAAAGGAACTATGCAGGTTGTTTGTTGCCATTGCTTTCTTACCTGGTCACAGAATCAGAGAACATGCCGAGTTGAAAGGGACCCATCAGGATCATTGAGTCCAATTCCTGGCCCTGCGCAGGACACCCCAAGAATCACACCGTGTGCCTGAGAGTATTGTCCAGTCGCTTCTTGAACTCAGACAGGCTTGGTGCTGTGACCACTTTTCCGGGGAGCCTGTTCCAGTGCCCAGCCACCCTCTGGGTGAAAAACCTTCTCCTGATATCCAACCTAAACCTCCCCTGATTCAGCTTCACGCTATTTCCTCAACTCCTGTCACTAGTCATAAGAGTGAAGATATCAGTGTTTGCCCCTCTGCTTCCCCTTGTGAGGATGTTGAAGATTGCAATGAGGGATCCCCTCAGTCTCCTCTTCTCCAGGCTGAACAAACCAAGTGACCTCAGCCACTCCTCATAAGGCTTCCCCTCCAGACCCTTCAACATCCTCGTGACCCTCCTTTGGATGCTCTCTAATAGTTTAATGTCTCTTTTATCTTTTGGTGCCTGAAACTGCACACGGTACTCAAGGCGAGGCCATACCAGTGCAGAGTAGAGCAGGACAATCATGACAGGAACATGGCTGGGCTGAGCAAACAACTGCAGCAGTGTAAAGATCTCCCTCTTGGACTGAGTTAGATCTTATATGGCTGAGCAAGACTAGGGATTTCAAGATCATTTTTGTTTCAGAGAGAAACAGGAGGGTTGACTTTTCCCACTGTTGTGAGGTTTTGGGGTTTAATTTGTATTGTAAAACAGTAATGACACTGTGTAAGTAGAGTATTGAACATGCTTCTGCATCAGGTTTTTTGTACATAAAATGGGAGATGCAAGTCCTTTCTGAGTTTACTGGAAATCATAGGTATTTATATGTATAAACAGATGTGTTTCTTGAAAATGCAACTTCACACAGGGCTCAACCGTATGTTCTCTTAGGTGTAATTTGTTACTGGTAGGTTACACAGAGGGGAGAATCATTTGAAGCTGAAAGAAAAGAATCATGTTTTGTTTCACTTAGCAAAACAGGATGTGCTGGGGAGCAAGGCCAGACCTGTCACTGCTGCAAGCTGTGAAGCAGTCTTCAACGAAAGCTAGTCACGTGCTTGGGTTGAGTTCAACTTGCAAGGAAAGGAGGAAGGATGTTCCAAGAAGCCACCTATCCTGGCTGGGATAGAGTTAATTTTCTTCCTAATAGCTGGTATGATGATGCTGTGCTTTAGATTTAGGATGAGAATAATGATAAAACACTGCTGCTTTAGTTGTCACTAAGCAGTGCTTACCCTAAGTCAAGCTTTTTTCAGCTTGCCCCACCAGCAGGAAGGCTGTGTGAGGGCACAGGAAACTGGAAGAGGACACAGCTGGGACAGCTAACCTGAACTGGTCAAAGGGATATTCCATACTCTTGAATGTTATGGTCAGTATATAAATTAGGGAGAAAGCTGACCAGCAACTAGTGATCAGGGACTGGCTGAGCATTGGTTGGTGGATGGTAAGCAATTGCATTGTGCATCACTTGTGTTGTTCTTGTTTTGTTCTTGTTATTATTATTATTACCCCCTTCCTTTTTTGTCCTATTAAACTGTCTTTACCTCAGGCCATGAATTTTACTTTTTTTTGTCCGATTTTTCTCCCCCGTCCTGCTTGGGGTGAAAGGAAGGGTGGGGAGTAAATGAACATCTGTGTAGTGTTTAGCTGCCTGTCAGGTTAAACCATGACACCACCTTAAATCCCAAATGATGTATCATGGCCTTGTGTGAAGACCTTTGTCACCAAATTAATCAGCAACGCATTGAGGTCTTGCCTATAAACAGAGAGGCATCTGAGATTTTTTGTCTTTTGGTAGTATTATTTTTCCTTTTAATTTTTCTAGGGGCCTTGCCAAGATGGATGCCATTTCAGTGACGTGAAGGCACCCTAGGGACACGCTGTGACATACAAAGTGGTCTGTAGGAGCCAGTCTATCAGGTTTCTATTGCCCTGTTCATGGTATAAAACTCTGGTTTCCTAGGGAGCACTTAGGGTCTAAGGTAGGTACAGAGCTGGTGTCCTGGGGTGTGTGCAGCCACCTCTTGTTGTGGAAGGTGTTATCTTATTCCCGATAATGTGCTTCTAATTTTCATTTCCTTGCTGTGTTGCTTCTTGCCTAGTACCTTTCTTGTGTGCAAGTCAACCACAAATCCCTACTCTAAACATTTGTAACATTTCAGTGTCCATGTCTTGGGGTTTTGCATGGGTTACTGCAAGTCAGCAGGGCTGGCCCAACACTTCTGGCCAGGTTTGGGTCCTGTTTCAGTGGTCTTGTTTGTTGGTCATGCATCTGAAGAAGAACTGAGCTACCAAGCAGTGTCAGCTCTGTGAGTTTGGTACGTGACTAGCTGGAGACATCAGGCATCTGGACTTTGTTATTAGTTGTTATTGTTATTACACAAATAGAAAGCAACATACAGTGGTAATCTGGTAAAGGAGGACCTCAGGAGGTCATTCAGGTGAGTCCTACCCAGAGCAGGGTCCTGGCCCTGAGCTTGGGTTTTCTTGTGTCTGTATTCCGCTTACTCCCCTTGTTTCATTCAGACCTTGCACACGTCTCTTCTTTGTGTGGTTTGTAGTAGCATTTTAGGTGTTACCAGGCCTTTGAGATGTCTGTGCTAATTGCATCCTGAAGTGCATTTGACAATTGTTGATAAGGATGTTATGTCTTGCTTCTCACAATGTCTGTGCCCTACAGTCATCTACAGTCTACTACAGAGCACGTTTCCAGGGAAAACCTTGGTAAAAAATGAAGAGCAGCTTGGGATTTTCTGTCTCACTCGGTGGACCACCAGCCATTTAACATAATTTGAAAGCACAACCAGAACTGAGAAGTCGCACAGCTGACTTCCAAAATACAGAAATAGCACTTGCATGTTAGACCCAGTTCAGGTGTGAATCCCCATCTCAAGAGTGAGATGCGCTTTGTGCTGTCAAGGTGCGCTGATTCAGTGTGGTACTGCACTGGTGGAGCTACAAAAAGGTAGTCTGAATTCCCCTAGTAGTAATTCTGGCTGAAACTTAGGAAGTAAGGGTATCTAGAGAAGCAAAACTCTGTAAGTGGTATTTAGGGTTGCTTGTGTCCAGTTATGGAGATTGCGTTCAGGTCTCCACTTCAGACTGAAACAACCCGATAAAGTTTTCTCTCAATTCACTTATCTCGGAAACCGTACTCTTTGTCCTTTTAGAGGCAAACAGCTACAGAGATGCATGCTGTCTTTACCTTTGCAGCACTGTGATGCGTAGGACACTGAGCAGCTGTAGAGCACAGAAGCAATAAGGGAACTTCATTGGGTCCAAGTTGTGCTAAACTCAGGGCAACATACACTGGTAAGAAGCTATCACTATACCACTCTACTTGCCCTAATCGAAATTTGCTCTTGAATCTCATTCATAATTTTCCAAGTGGTGCTGGCTTTTACCGAGAACAAAGGGTCTTTTGGCAGTTCCAGTTTCTGGTAGAAATCTGGCAAGGTGACTTCTTACAGAATTGGGTTTTTTTGTGTGGGTTTTTTTCGTGTTATTTCATAGGGCAGAGTGAGAATCTATCTAATGATTAGCTATGTCTATCTGTCTGAATATATCCCTAACGATAGGGATGTCTTACGAGAAGCTGTCTAAATGATAGGCTTTTTATTTGAGTTGACCAGCTTCTCCAAGATGAACTGACATTTTACAAGGGCTACACACATTCTTTATGAGATAGTGGCTAAACACTCGATTAAAATGTTGTTCAGATAGTCACAAATAGCACTATGACCTTTTCCAGACTAAACAGATCCATGAGGATGTCCATGTCTAAATTTCAGCTTCTTTCTCCTCTTCTGTGAGAGATTTCCAAATGTACTGGTTGTAGCCTGGTCGGTTATAACCTGTCCATTTTTGTCTCTACTGTTTCTCCAGGACCTCCTCTGAAAGTACAGGTGATCTCCAGATTTTTCATTTGACTTTTCAGCATTCAGTGGAAAAGCAAGACTGAAGGAAGGAAATTTTTTCCTGCTTTTCACTGCCAAGGTTATTCAAAGGTTATGTATTCAAAGGTGGCTGTGTTCTGTAACTATATCTTTGGTAGCTGTTGTTGTCAGGAAAACAGGTAAAACTGGCTAACAGTTATGGCCTGCTAGAGCCTTCTCATCCTGTATTTTTCCTCTCTTTTACTGACTCTGCCCTGGCATTCACATATGCCTTTATAAGGTTATAATGAAAGTCATAATGAAAATGTCATTTGGAAAACTTGCATGCAGTGTCCTTTTGGTAAGTGACTGCAGGACTGCCTGGACAAGTGGTGCCAGTGGTGGGCACGTGGCTGGAGGGGTCCCTCTGATGTAGCAGGCAGGGTGATGTGATGGTTCCTTCTTGGTGGCACCATGCTCTGAGTCAGCATGCTATTGTTGAGCAAAAGCTAATGAGAACCCTGTGGTTTCCCATTGAAAAAACATGAATTATTTGAATGCTGATGAAATGTATTTGGTTGTCACTCAACCACAGCTTAGATGCATTGTTGGGGTTTTTTTCTCCCTAGTTATTGCCAGTTTCTAATGTCTGCCTTTTAGGTTAAGGAGGAAGAAAGAGTAATTCCTCTGCTTAATAGGATTGAGGAAAGCACCATCTTTAGAACTCATATTTCCTGAAAATATGGGGGTTCTCATTTGTAACCACTATTTTAATTCAGATGCAGAGCTTCTTAGGTTGCTGTACTTCATTTGTTGCTTGCATTATGGAAATCTACTGTACCTCGAGAATAAAAACATAATTCTACCAGTGAGTAATGCCATAGGGATGAATCCTTAAACTTTAACTTGCAGTATCAACAATAATTAAAAGCATGACTGTGTAGACCTTCTGCTTTTTCTCTGTAAATTAAACAGTGTCACACAGTTTCTTATTTAAAAATGTGTAAAGCAAATGCAGACAAAAACTGACTGCTTGTGCTCACTCTCAGATTTATAAAGTTTTTAGTATTGCCAGCTTCAGATATTCAGAAAGCACAAGCTGGCCTCTTGAGACTGATAGCTGGCGTAAGGAACACAACATTTTTCAATAATGACAAGTGGGTCTTCTGGGCAGTCTCTGTCCGTGTTTTCAAGCTTATGTTCTGAAGCAAGAAGAATCAAAACTTAGGCTCGTAACTCCTCTAAAGCTGCCCTGCTTCTGACTGCAGTCTGAATGAAGCGGTTCAGTGGGACACTGACCATCACAATAACATAAGAGCTGGCAATGTGTGAAGTAAATAGAAATTTTGACCACTGGCAGCAGTAGGGCTTGGAGCCTTTAGTTTCTGACTGAACCGTATAATCTTTCATTTCAATTCTTCGAGTAAAAATTAATGTGCCTCTTTTTGCTGTCATTGGAGTCATAAAAGAAGTAAATGGAGTAGACTGTGTTGTCTGTTTGGTGTGTTTTTTTTTTTTTTTTTTTTTTTTTTTTTTTTTTTTTTAATTTTATTTTTATTAATTCTGGTTTTATTTCTGTGATCTCAACAATATATGGGGAAGGATTTCCCAGACCTTAGGGTGTCCCCACACCTTTATGTGCTCATAGCTTAGGAGGAATCCCTGTTTTATGAGGGGAAGCTGTGTCTGACTGGGATGGAGTCAATTTTCTTCATGGTAGGTATGGTGCTGTGTTTTAAATTTGTACCATGCTGTTAACACAATAATGTTTTAGCTGTTGCTGAGCAATATTTGCACAGTGTTGGAGCCTTCTCTGTTCCTCACTCTGCCTCCCAGTGAATAGATTGGGAGTGCACAAGAGATTGGGAGGGGACACAACTGGGCAAATGACTCAAACTGACTGGAGGGATAGTCCATGCCATGTAACATCATGTTCAGCAATGAAAAGGAAGAGGAGAGGGCTTAGGGAGATTAGCCATCTCTAGCTTGGGAACTGGGTGGGCATTGGTCTATGTCAGGGAGATGGTAAATTATTGCCTTTGTATCACTTATTTTGTTGTATTTCTCTCTTCTTCCATGTCTCTTTTGCTTACTAAACAATTTTTATCTTGATCTACAACTTTTCTTGGTTTTACTCTTCCTTTCCTCTTTCCCCATCTCACTGGGGATGGGGGGAAGCAAGCACTTAGCTGCCCACTGGGGTTAACCCACAGCACTCAACCCAACAAAGTCTTTCTTTGGTTATATTCAGATACAGCTGTGTAATAGACAACATTTATGTTTAATGCTCCTCACGCTTGGTAGACTTTACGTAATAGGTCTTCAGTTAGTCCATTAGTTTGAGTTAAAATTGTTTATGCTTCAGGAAGATGTTAGGCAATAGCAAGACTTGCTGTGCTAGTCAGCACAGTGATTCTTTTGGATCATTAACTTAGATGTCAGATTTGCATGCCGGTGCATCTCTTGGGTCTACAAACTTGGGTGTAGTTGCAAAAGCCTCCAGCAGACATCCCAGTTATTTAAATGATCTACAGTTTGAAGTTTTGGCTGGGAAACTCCAGTGCTGGAAAAGGATGAGAATCAGGAGGAGCTGGAAATCCTGCTGCCTCCTGATCTGAAACAGGGAGCTTAGTTCCAAAATTTCTCAGCACAGGACACATTTGAAAGTCCTTTTTAAATGCATATTGTGATTGGGGGGTCTTTCGCTGTACTGTGGGAAAAATAATACTTTAAACATCTTTTAAATACCGTTTATTTGTACTCTCAGTGGATTCCAAAGAAAAATAAGATAAAAATGTAATTCTGGGGGGAAAAAAAAAATCACCCAAAGTAGAAGCATAGCTTTCTTAAAAAAACCCCAAACCAAAACAAAAACCCCCTTGAAATTCAACTATAAATTAGAAAACCATTGGTTCACATATACTTGTTCATGGATAAACTGCTGTGTAGTTGAACTATTTTGGTATTATTCTTGAGGAAAATGATTTCTCAAATCTTTTGATGCTAAAAAGTTGAAATCTGAAAGAATTACAAAAAATGTGAGGTAGAATCTCTTAGCACTTGTTTTTTATTCTTTGTTCTGTTGCTCTGTTTTTTTCCTTTTCTTCACCTTAATAGTGCTCATACCGTGCAGTGGAAAAAAAGTCCTGCATATGTTATGAATACACTTGATTTCCTGTCTGGAAAAATAGCATTTTTAAAGTATATACTGTATTCACAGTGCTCAGTGAAGTGATGATTTAATTTGCCTGGGCCAAATGTCAAAATTATTCCTCTAGCATGACTGGTTGTCCTACCTCCACCACGTAGATGGGACCTCTTTTTCTTCAATTTAGTTTATAGCCAGGATTTCATCTGTTCTTGGTGCTTCCCTGGAATTACTGAGGTGATGTTTGGATTGTAGGCATCATCACAGAGTGTTTATTTGTTTAATTTAATAAGACATAACTTCTGACAGGGCTTTTCCCGATCAGTCTGAAGCACTTTGGATCTGAACTCTGTGGTTGCACCTGGTTCTTCTGCTGTTGCCTCTTCAGAGTTGTGGGCTGCTGCTCTGCTGTTTGCTTAGTGCAGTTGTCAGCCTGCTGAGCGCTTTTTGTGCTTGGATAAATGCAGAGGCAGAGTGTCAGCCATACCTCATCATACCTCTGTATTCACAATACAGTAGTGGTTCTCAGTGTTTCAGGTTCATCGTGAGGAGTACTACAGAGAAAATATGCTGGTAGTGTTTCTCAGTTTGTCTGTTACTTCATATACCTAAAAATACCTAGTTTGCTGTGTTGTGAAGAGATCTTGCAGATGTTCAGAGATCTTGCAGATGTTCAGTCCTGCTTTCAGCTGGGATAATTTTCTCAATAGCTGGTGCAATGCTGTGTTTTGAACTTAGTATGAGGATAGTATTGATAACACACTGATGTTTTAGTTGTTGCTGAGCTGTGTTTACCCTAAACCAGACTTTTCAGATTCTCATGCTGCCCTGTCAGCTGCAGTGGGGTGTGGGGGGGCAAGAGGCACAGGAGGCTGGGAGGGGGCACAGCCAGTACACCTGACCTGAACTGGCCAGGCGGGTTTTCCGTACCATAGATTGTCATGCTGAGTATATAAATTTGGAGGGAAAACTGGCCATGGACCACTCTTCAGGAACTGGCTGGACATTGGTCAGTGGGTGAGCAATTGCACTGTGCATCACTTGTTTTCTATACTCTAGTTTTATTAGTAGTAGTAGAATTAATATTTTCCCTTCCTTTTCTCTCTCCTGTTAAACTGTCTTTATCTCAACACGCAAATTTTACTTTTTTTCCTGATTATCTCTCCTGTCCCACTCGAGGAGGCGGAGAGTGAGCAAAGGTCTGTGTGTTGTGTAGCTGCCTGCCAGATTAAACCACAACGTTATGTTAGCAGGTTGTGAAAGGTTACAGATTTTATAGGTTTTGTTCCAGGCCTGCTAATACCTGGATAATAAGTAAATCTGTGCATTTCTGTATGGTGAATTTATCTTATTTAACAGCATTGAGATTTGTGAGATTCATACACAGTTTTACAGATAATGGAAACATCTTTTAGTCATAAAATCAATCTGCA
Organism: Pipra filicauda; assembly: GCF_003945595.2. Taxonomy (NCBI): domain Eukaryota; kingdom Metazoa; phylum Chordata; class Aves; order Passeriformes; family Pipridae; genus Pipra; species Pipra filicauda. The sequence continues at coordinate 848,088 of NW_024104347.1, forward strand.
GAGAATGATTCTACACAAGGCTTTAGCATTGGATATTCCTCTCTGTTTTTAATGTGCTGTTGTCTCAACATACCTGTAGCTGTTTCTTCTCTTGTGTTTGTTTCTATTATCTAGCTACTTAACCATGTGATTAGTTTTATGTAATGAACCTGATTTTACATTTTTAATGAGGAAATATTTTTTCATTAACTTGCAGTTGATGCTGGTTTCAACCTTTGTTTTCTTTGGACACTTTCTATATTCATTTTAATAACTGTTTAAAGTCTGATTCAGGGTCCTCACGCACTATTAATATACTACAGTACCGTATATCCATGCAGTAATTAAGTTTCTAAGAAGTTTTGTATACATTGGATTATTGAATGTCTACACAGTGGAGCTGGACAAAAAAGTCATAAGTAAAGAGCAAGTAAATAAATTTTGTGTTTAATTAATTGAAATGCATAGCTTCATGTATTACTTAAGCATATGAATGATGTTTGTTCTCCTGCATTTAGTGTGTGTGCACACATTGAAATAATTTTGAATCTTAATTTAAAAGATACAATTTAAGGCCTGAGGAGAAAAACTGAAAAAAATGCATACCAATGGTATATCTGGTTAGCTGAGATTGATTAAAAAAGATGGGAAGTTGAGGAGGCATCAAGAGCAAAGGTGAGCCTATCACCTGAGCTGTATTTTACTATTCCAACTGAAGCAAACAAAGATGCGCTCTTTTGTCTTTCTTTTCAAATATGCAAAAACAAAGGTGAAAATTTAGGTCGATTTTAGGGATAGAAGTGTCTCATAAATCAATGCTTTTATTTGATTAATTTTTTTTGGCTCTTCATTAGCATGAATCCCATGGAACATGCACAGAGTATGAAGCAGGCCGGAAACCAGGCTTTTAAAAATGGAAATTACTCTTTGGCCATCAGAAAGTATGATGAAGCTCTACAAACACTTCATTTTTTGATGCAATGGGTCCCGTAAGTATTTTTGAATTATAACATGTAAACCATAAGACAAGCCTGAAATGTGTACAGTTGTAGAGTTAATTCAAAACTCTATTTTCTTGTATATTTTGTCATACTCTTTAGTGTATCAGTTTTATAGTTAAAGAGGAATTGCTGTTCCTTGCATATATGTGGGAGATTAATTAGTGACTTTAATCTGAATACTTTTCCATCAGTTATTAGTGTAATTAAAGCTCAAATTAATTTTCCATAAATTAGATGACATGTTGTGGATTAATCTTCCTGTGATTTTGCCATGTCTTGGTCATGTTTGTGGCCTGTGGTTCTATGGGTCATCTGATTATCTGTAAAACGATTCATGCAAGTTACTTTGTTCTTGTTATTTGGTCTTTCTTAGTATTTTCAGGTATGTTAAAAGATAATTTTTCAGCAGAAGATTTCTTTGGGTATTTCTTTCCAGATGTTAAGTGGTTTTTTTATCAGTTAACATGAGTTGCTAATATTAGTGATGAAATATTTGAGTATTATGTTAACTATTAAATATTCATTACTACCATATATTAACACTGCTGTTAACCTAATTTAACACCAGCCATTCATTTAGTTTGACTGTTAACCGTTTAGACTAAGCAGTAGAGTAAGTCTGGAGCATATGTAGGGAATGGGATGGAGCGAGGACACAGCCGAGCAGGCTCCTTTCAGTGCCTGCTTCTCACTGTCAGTGTGGCTTCATCATACACAGGGGTCTGGTCCCGAATAGCTCCGTTACCGTTGGCATAGGATTGCATCAGGATTTGCTTGCATGCAGGAGTGTGCTCTGAACACATTCAGTGTGTTGAAACAACTTGTTTGAGTGCAAATTAGTAGATAGGAAGAACATGAAGGATGTAGCTCTGGGGCACATACTATTTGTTTGAGCACAGGCAAGACAGGCTTTCCAGGCTCACCAGCACCCTGTGGGCTATGGTTTGTGTGCATCTTTTTCCAGAAACTCTCTTGCATTCAGTAGATGCTTTATATACTTGAGTATATAGAGTTCTCTTAAAATACATTTCTTTATTACTTAGCTGATGTGGATTTTTCTGTTGACTTTATCAACTGGTGATACAGTAAAATGCACTGAAGTTGTTTTTTGGTGACCATAATGTGTTTAGCATTCTTTCTGTCTCACATTTATGTGTTCCATTCATGTGTTTTCTCCCATTCTTGGCTACTGGCTTTCACTGAGCTATATGTAGGTGAATTGAGATTGTCTGAACTCTTTCTAAATTGCCATACTGCATTATTCCAGTGGGTTGGCTTTCTGCTTCAGAAGAGACCAGGTTATCACTAAGGTATCATTTAGGATGTCTCTAAGAGATTTTATAGCCAATGTTCCAATGATCTTTATTTTCTACAACTACATTTTTTACCTCTAATTTTGTTAGGTGGGTGATATGTGTATTTTTTTCTTTTTCCCATATGGCTAACTATAAAATATGATCCTTTTTCAAGCGAATAAACAGTAATGCTAAAAACATATTTTTAGGTGTCCCCGGGACATAGCTGTGTTGATGTGCAACAAATCAACTGCCTTGTACTATCTGGGTAAATGGAATGAAGCAGCATTTTTAGCCTACCAGAGCTTACAGTGGGATCCAGAGTATGTTAAGGTATTCAGATGTTTAAGCTGATGGTTTTTGCATGCCTTCCTTACTTTTTTCTTTTTTTAAAGTGTCATAGTCTTGTTTTTATTGTGTTTTGGCTTTGAGGTATGATAGGCAAATATAACATGAAATTCCAGAATCAGTGTTTGATTCTATACATAAGCATCAGATTTACTACTGTAATAGTACTTTTAATAAAATAAAGCAGATCTTTTTGCACCAAGAGTTGATGGTTGTCCCTGGGTCCCAACAAGTGAAGCACCAATGCTTTCAAGGAATATAACAATTTTATTAGTATCCCAAACAACGTGATAGGAAATGATAAAAGATAAAAATCTTAGGTGGCCTTGTGATGCTTGAAACCTGGGGATGACACAGCACTAGCTGCGTGTCTGGTCAGGCCATGTGCAGATATTGTCTGTGGTGAAGTTCACCAGCTCTGTGCTCACTTGTGGTCTTACAGAGCCTGGCTTACAGTGCAGATGACAGCACTCAGCTCTGGGATGGTGACTTAGCTTTGAAGGCTCCCTTGGGCAGTATGTGCTAATATTCTTTTATGTGTTAATAAGTCTGCAGTTCCTGGGAACAGTACATGGTGATCAAGGTCATAGTGTATTTCCAGTGGACAGAACAATACACTGCTCTTAGCTTGTGATTAAGTACACATTGACTCAAATAGTCATCTGCTATGAATAAAGAGCAGTTGTACAGTATTTATGATATGGAGGCATACTCTTGGATTGGCTTCTTTGTGATAGTCTTCTGGTCTGACTACTACAGAGTCCCAGAGACTTCTGTAGAAGATATTTCATTCAGATATGGTAAAATTGCACAAATACCCATTTAACTTGCACTGCAGCATGCCAATTAATGTAATTTGAACAAATTAACTCCACTGTGACTCTGAGCTGGTACAGCCTAATTCAGTGGTGAATATAAACATCTTCAGGTGCCATTGGCTGAAAAATATATGCATTGTGGCAAATACGGCAAAATACAGTGATGTGGGGACATAATTATATATTCTGGACTTTGTGACAAAAAAAAATCTTGTCCAGAGGAGGTTAAAATACAGTTGCTAAAAGTGTATCTTTCATCCTGTAGTTATTTTCCAAGTTTTGTATTCCAGCCTTTATCGCTCTTAGTATCTGTGATGATATCAGTAGCATATTGTGAACTTCAAGGGATTAGAATAGAATAGTTGATTGCACTTTTTTGTTTGTATCTGTGTATAAGAAGCTGTAGAAATAGTACAACATGTCGTTTTATAACAGAGAATTTAGAAAAAAATTGCAACATTTTGTTTTGTAGTAAAGATCTCTGAATATTTTCCCAACAATTGTCTTTTGTTCTCCTTTTTTTTCAGGCTTATTATAGAGCTGGCCAGTCATTCATCATGTTATCAAACTCTTACAAGGCAGTTTCTATGTTTCATAAAGGTTTGGTTCTCCTGAATTCTTCTGGAGATCGAACTCAAATTGCTGATTTTGTAGCAGGAATCTTCATAAGTGTCAATGGTAAGCTCAAATTAAGATCTTAATTTTTCTAAGAACCTTTCAGTAGTGATGACAACACAAATCCTTGATAGGATGTCTTTCATGAGATCATTCCTTTGGTCTTTCAGTGCCTCAGGTCTGTTTGAGGGTTACGAATATGTTGAGGATGTGCTGAACTTGGTCCAGTTTTTATACAGCAGATGCCAACAATTGCAAAACACTGTGCAGGGGGTAGCGTTGTCTCACAGGTGTTGCCTAAAATTGGCTCTTAAAAGAAACCTCTGAGACACAATTTGTGAGTTTTAGAAGCCAGGCATTGTTTATTACAATGCACAGCATGCCAGGTACCCTGGGAATCAGTTCGCTTAAAGTGCACACAGAGCTATCTTTGCTACAGCTGATATGTTGGCATTATATGATTATTCATTTTTCATTCCCTGCCTTCCTGTTATACATTCATGACATTGCCCAACACTTTCTAGCATATATACATATCCCTACAAGGTCTCTGAGGGGCTTCACTGGGGGTCTCTAGTGGTTGTCTGTGTCTCAAGTCCCTAAAGTTCAAAGTGATTGCCTTATGACCTTCTTTAAGACAATACCCTTGGTTATACATCAACCCAGTGCTGCCTGTTCGGCTGCTTCAGTTCCCTTCTTCATTGTTTCCTCACCTTGCTTGATTGGTCCCTTTAAGTCACTTGGCTCAACGATATGTAGTTTTTGTGGTACATTCCACTGCAAAAACTATTAGTTCTTGTTACATCTCAAATCTCAGATATCACAGGAACATGTAAATTGTGAAGTAGTTAGAAAAGGTCAAAATTCAGGGTCAGGGAAACAAGACAGGAAATTTGGAGCACCAGACCCCTGAGGCATTTAGTGAGTTTTGTCCAGACCACTCTGCTTTTCTTTTAGCTAGATATATTTGAAAATAATTAGAAGATATGCAGTTTAAACTTGAGTTTTCAGTGCAGTGTATTCCAGTGTGGGGGACTTTTCTTCAGCTAGTATTGGACAGCAATGAAAAGAGGGAATGTGGCATTCCTGTGGCACTGTGTGGGGTTTTTTTGAGCTATGTCCACCCTGTTTCTCCTTGCCATCTCCTCAGTCTCTCCTCCTCTGCTTGCTTTTTTGTCTGTTTAACAGACTTTGTCTAATGGGCCTGCAAGCATGCCAGGAGATTTAGGGTTGTGCCCCTACTGCCTTTCCTTGAGCTTGTAGCCATGTGTTTAGGACCTTGATTATTTTTAGCAGCATCCATAGCTCATTGACCCACAAGTGGAAGAACTGCCACGAGGTTCACAAAGTCTTGCGGTTTTGAGGTGTTTCTTGAGGGCAGGGATTAATTTTTTTCTCCTTGTTTGATGAAGTCTGGCCACTGATAACAGGATGCTGTATCATTTGGGTGATCAGGGTTATTTAGTCCCCCATTTGGCATTCCCTTGGGTATTAATCAGTGCTAAAATCGTCACTGTGCAATGACATAGTTTAGTTGGAGACTCCAATTTTTGAAGTGCTCTGTATACCGAATAGTTTTCTCAATTGCTTATGCTTGCAGATGAACGAATCTTTCCACCAACTTTTCCCCCTGCGTATGAATATGTTTTCAGTGCAAGATTTGATGCACTGGTTTGGCAAGCGGTGATAGAAAGGCTGGCCCAGAAAGGGAAGTGGAGGGTAAGTGTCTGTCACCGTGTCACCTCCCTCTGTGTGGTGGGTGCTCGTCTTACCTCTTCAACATAAGCTTATGTTACCTTTGAAAGCCAAAACAGTGAGTATATGTTGCTGCCTGGTTCAAATGTCTTGATTCTTATGACTTGAAAAATGCTTTTAGTGGTAAATAATTTCTGAAATTCATTTCTGGAAGGGATGCAATGGGCATGAAATCCTGCTTGTCTCTTGCTGTTGTCTGTCTTATGGTGCCATCTAGAGTCATTATTCTTGAAATTTGAGAGGGGAAAAACCCACAAGAGTATTTGTAGTCCCTTTTACTTTTCCTTTTGGGTCACAAATAGGATTTTTGAAATTGTCTGTGAAAGACCCACAAACAAGGAGCATCTTGGTGGAAGTACATGGTTGTTAAACAAAACCGGATCATTTAGAAAAGTCCGAAGGTGAATCATCTGAAATTATTTTAATCCTATTTTCTCTAGAGACTATGGAAAAAATTGATCATTGTCACAATTGTACCTGTATTGGATGTTGATGGTGAGGTGCTGGCAGCCCAGGCTGCAGGGCCCTGGTGAGGAGCGACCAGGGCTACCCTGCTTCCAGCCACTCCAATGGCCCTATTCCAGGGCATGGTTGAGCCCTGCAGCCAAGGTGGAGGTGGCACAGGGAAAGTGTGTTTTAAGAAAGGCAAATACTTGCCTGGCAGAGTGAGGGGGAAAGAGTGAGAGAAACAGCCCTGCAAGAACCAGAGGTGGAGAAGGAGGGGGAGGAAAACTTTCATTGGTCATAGCTTCTCACATTCCACTGTGTATTACATTAATTCAGTTGAAAATTAGAAGAGGAGATTCAGTAATCTCTTAAAATATTACAAAAAGATCTGAAATGTTATTAGCCAGTGTTTGCTTCCCTGCAAGATCTGATGAGGCAGAGTTTCTAAGTGTGCTTGTAAGATCACTAATGTGGGGGGTTTTTTTCAGTCTTGTCTGTTGTTGCTGTCTGAGAAGGAAAAGTTGCCCAGTAATCTCAGAGTCAACCAGGTATCTCTGAAGAATCTCTTTGAGGTAAAGTAGTATTCTCTCTTTTTTCCTTGTGTCTGTATATTTTCTTTCTATTTAGTTTAGTGAGAGATTTTCCATCTTGTGTGCAAGAAAAATAAAATGAAAAATATATGGATGTTATATTATCATGCTAAATATTTTGTTTCTTTTCCTTTGAAAATTTTAAAACCTCCAGCTTGGTTAATTTCTGTATGTAATTTATTATTTCCTTTTATTTGATCAAAAGAAGACATTTTTCTCTCAAATACAGCAAGATATCTATGTCACACTTCTAACTTGACAATTTAATACTGAAAGATGTCTGATATCAGTTAAATTGGGTATGCTTTCCAATGAGAGGAACTTAGGATATGGGCTAGGATATTTTTGTACTTCGCTAGCCTGTCTCTGGACTGCTTCATGGTATTGAGTATAATCACAGGGAGTTGAGCTGGAATTTTTCTTTCCCTCAACACACAACATTTTTGGTAGGATGCTTTACTTCTACGCAGCAACTGCTAAACTTTCTCTCTAAAGGTATCTCACAAAGCCTCTGTGTCTCTCACCACACAGTGGTTGCCCAGCCTATTTCAGTTGCAGTTAAGTAAAACATTTCTTACAGGCTACTAAAAAATTCTTCTCTGTATAAGCATTTTTTGGGTTTATTCTTTCGTTTCTTTGTGTGTATGTTAATTAAGTATAGTTCTGTTGTAGGTAACCTACTTTTAAAAGGTATGGTTGCGCATTCATTGAGAAATTCCTTAGGCTGATTCATGGAATCATAGAATGATTTGGGTTGGAAGGGTCACTAAAGATCATCTGGTTCCAACCTGCCATGGTCAGGGTCACCTGCCACTAGACCAGTTTGCTCAAAGTCCTGTCCAGTCTGGCTTTGAACACTGCCAGGAATGGGACATCCACAGCTTCTCTGGGCAGCCTGTTCCAGTGCCTCACTGCATCACAGTAAAGAATTTCTAGATTTCTTACAGCACTGTGATTTTCCTGACAGAAACTTTAGAAGATGTTATCTGTTGGCTACTCAGTACCTTTGCTTGGCATTTACTGGTTGGCAAATTAAGGTTTAAGGTATATTGATGGAATATGCCAGAATTTGCCGTTTGGCTGTTACGGTGCTGGTGGTACTTCTGTCAAAATAATTTCAAATTGGGGCTATTTCAGTTAGGTGCCTGACACAGTGAGCAGAAGCAATTCTGAAAAATAAGGGCAGTGCAAAGGATATAAATCAACATCTCTCATAGGCTTATTTTTAGTGATAGCAGAAGAGTTAGTGGATGGATATATACAAGCATGTCTTAGGTATCATTAGCCAGAGGTGTGCTGTGTTAGTGCCAACAGAGTAACTCCTCACACTGACAATAAAGCATGGCAACACAATAGAAGATGCATGTAGAGTGTCTTAGTAAAATATTTTCCTTCCTAGGCAAGCAAAGCAAAATACTTCTTTGAGAGAGGAGGAGAAACATGGGTTGCCTTTACAAAATAGCATGTCCTTTGTTGTTGAATTGACCCCACAAGTCTTACCTATTCTAGTGGGTTTGTTGTACACATGGAAGACTGAAAGAATCGAGATGAAAAATCCCTAAGCAGTGCTTCTCTTTTGTGAAAATTAGAAAATGTGGCTTTCTGAGAACTCAGACTTCCCCTGCTTCCACTACAATCTCCCTGTAATTTGTTGTATTTTGATTTTTTTTTTTTTAACTGTTCACAAGCAGTAATTCTTGCCAGTCAAAATTTGGCATGAGGTATGAAAAAAAAAAGATTTATTTGTGGATGTTGAAAGCATGTGTGAAGACTACTATTTAAAAAGATTGTTGCCCGTAACAAAGACACAAACCAACAGAGTGCCGGTTTATGCGGTGCTTTATTCAGGGCCCGGGAACCTGAGGACTAGCGTCCCAAGTCAGGATTCCAAAGACCCTCATTCTCAGCTCAGCTTTTATACTTTTACACAAACAAGTCTACGTGCAGTTTCCACAGCAAAACAGTTACATTCAGTTACAAACAAGCTCATACTTCATACTGATAACAATTGATAATCATCTACTCTAATCATAAATCTGCTTAAGTTGTCTTACCCCTAGAAACTGTTTAACAGACCCTTACCACATCCAAGGTAACAAATCATTATATACATGCTTGACTAAATCCTTTGATTATTGTTTCCACTTCTTCAGCACATTCCATGCTCACAAACAAGGTTGCTAACTTACTCCTTTGGAGTGTTGCTTTCTAGGCCTACTCTCCTACTAAGCCTTAGCCATTCTACTACTAAATTTGAATTGCTCTGTAACATGTCCCCCCTTTTGAGCATTCTTCAGGCTTTGCCTGCAAGGATGCTCAAATGTAGCAATCTTCAGGCTGCAGTTTCTTGATAGACAGGAGGTGGTCCATCTTGCGGTGAGATTACTTCTTTTCTTGTTATAGCTTTCATGATGCGTCTCGTATGTTGACCTTCTTTCACAATCATTCCTAAAAGACACTTATAAACAATTATGGCTATGACAATAATTATTACAATCAGAATTCCGTACTGGATAACAGAAGATATCCATCCTGACACATGAAGACCTAGAGAGCTGAATAATTCTCCTATCCAATTATGTTCTGCTTCCTTTTGGATTTCATGGACGTTTCCCTCAATTTGTTCAAGTTGATTAATGTCTTTTTCAACTTCTTGAGTGACATTTGGGATGTGTACACAACAATGCTCGTTCTTTGCATGCAGGTACCGCAAACTCCATGTTCTTTTAATAATATCAGGTCTAATGCCATGCGATTTTGTATGGTCATTCTAGAGGTGACTTGTAATTGTAAGTTTAGATCTTTAAATCCTTTCTTAGTGACTGCCGCTAGCCTCTCAGTTTGTCCCATTAATTTAAACAACATCTCTCTGTTTCGATATGTTGAGATTGGTGCAAACAAAGACTCTAATGCCCATCCAAATTTTACTCCATCCGACGGTTCATGCCAATCTCCTAATCCTAGGTTGTCTATTTCATTATTGATATCTCGCTTCTCTCTTATTTGCTTTTCTCGTATTGTCAATTTTTCTGGTTTCCAAAATGGGCAAAGTGTAGGTATTCCCAATGTGACAGGTACAACTGGTCCATCTACGGGCATGTGGGTGGTCCACTGGCCATGTCCCATGACCCATACTAGGTTTCCTGGACTTCTAACTGTAGTAGTATGACAATCAATGTTTTTCACATGTCTTTTAATAGTATGGTTGTATCCTTGACACTCGCATCCTAACTGCAGGAGGGTCCTGACTGGTATTAATCCTATTTCATCATCTGGGGTGTCACATGTATATATTCGAGTACAGTTCCAATTTTCTTTTGTAAGTAACTCTTTCCTCCAATTGTGACTCTCTTTATACACTGTGGAGTATGTTTGATTCTTCTTCCCTTTCCAATGTATGCACCAATGTACCCTTCCAATATAGCTATAGACTTCTAATAAACTAGGTCCCCAGATTGTTTGCCACTCTTTCATAGTTGTGGAGCTAGTGATATTTTGACACACTTCTTCTTGTTTTTCTCGTTTTATTTGAACTTGTACTTTAGAACATGGGTATGTTACTGAATCTGAGATCAAACAATTCCCTTCTGACTTTCCAATTTTCCCACTTTCTACCCAACGAAAATATCCAGGCATTTGCTCGCATGGTTTCTTAGTCATTTTGTCACTCAACAAACAAGCATTCGTCATTTCATTCCATGTTACAGTTACAAATTTGCAATTCCATGTAATATTCTTGAACATTCTGGGGATTTCTGGTACTGGAATTATTCCCCATGGAATTTGGTCCCCTGCTGCGTGAGGCATGGGGAGACATGCAGTAATTTTTGTAACATTCTGTACTCTCCCAAAATCACGGATTAGGCCTACGACTAGGTTTTCTTGTTCAATTCTCCTTTCAGGAATTCTCTGGTCGTTTACTTGTCGGGTTATTCTTTCTGTTCTTATGTAAACAACAATAGTTCCAGTCTCATACCAGTCATCTCTATTTACCCAGCAGATATATTGGCCTTCATCTTCTCCTTTTTGTACTCTTGATTATTAAGACTATCGCCTCTGCTCTCTTTTCTATTCGATGTTTCTCACTGCTTTTCAGATTTTGCCCTTTAAACCACCACCCATATTCTAAGTATTGTTCTTCTTGAATTTTGCAACTTAAAATCAGATTTTCTCCTTCCTGAGCAGGATAGACACCGCGTTCTGGTCTGACTTTTACTCCTTGATGTGGTACGGCTACTGCTGTCCTTATCCCATAATCTTTCTCTTTTCCACATGTGACTACACAAAGAAATGTACCTTCTGTCTTTCCTATTCTGGGATTAGAAATATTCAACCACCCTTTACCTCCTTTACTGTTTGACCACCAGCTAACTCCTTGACTCAGTGATTCCCAGGATTGATTTGCCATATTCAATTTCCACCACTTTACTTTAACTGATTTTTGACAATTATCAAATTGGAAGGTACAATTGATTTTTAAAGGAGGACCATCCCACATGTCTGATTGTTTCCTAGTGGGTATAACTCGCACTTTGGTCACCGTTTTCTGAGTCGTGTTTATTGTCCGTATTTCTATATGTCCATAATCAAAACTTTCCCAAATCCAAACTACACACATATATGTTCCTTCCATAGCTTTAGACACTTTGGGTACCTGCAGAACGGTGTAACCTTTTTGTTGTGTAGCATTCCAAACTGTTGTCACTCCTTCTGTCATGATTTGATCTTGATCTCTCCATCTCCACTTGACGTTAACATCTCTTAATTCAGCTCCCTGGTCATCAGAAAATAGACAGGTTAAATTTTCATCAGTAACTTCGGGGACCAGTAAATAAGGGTCAGGGGTTTCAATTCTTACAAAGGTCTCTGTCAAACCTATCAGTTTCAGAAATACTAAGATCTTCAGGTGGTAGTTCAACGAAACACCATTTTTGTCGGTGAGAGAGGCTCTACTGACCACGAGACGGGAACTTTCTTGACTCGAGTATAATGGATCCAGCTGTCGATTCCTTTGACCTTTACTGCGGTATAGGTCGTCATTATCACCTGTCGTGGACCATCCCATGTTTCTTTCAGCGGCTCCACCGACCAGTTTCTCACGTAGACTTGATCTCCCGGAGAAATGTCATGCACTGGATTCTCCAGGGGCAAAGGTCGATTCCACTGCAATGCTCCTCTGAGGGCTGTGAGAGTCTTATTTAAAGATAACACATAATTAAATACTGCTTGATCACCCACTATATGAGGATCCCCTTGGTAGGTAGCTGCATGATAGGGTTTGCCATACAATATCTCATATGGACTTACTCCTATTCTCTCCCTTGGTTTGATCCTGATTCTCAACAAGGCAAGAGGTAGTGCTTGGGGCCACTGAATTTTTGCTTCCGGACAGATTTTCTTCAATTGACCTTTCAATGTCTGATTCATTCTTTCTACTTGCCCGCTAGATTGCGGTCTCCATGGTGTATCGAGATTCTATGCTATTCCTAGTGCGATGGATATATCTTGCACTATCCCTGCGGTAAAGTGTGGCCCTCGATCAGAAGATAACCCTAAAGGTATCCCAAATCTCGGAATAATCTCCCTTAGAAGAGTCTTAACTACTTCCTTTGCTTGATTGGTCCTGCATGGAAAGGCTTCCGGCCACCCTGAAAAGGTACAAACGTATACTAACAAATACTTATAAGTTTGGGCCTTGGGTAATTCAGAAAAATCTATTTGCCAATAGTCTCCTGGTAACTGCGCTATCTGTAATTTTCCCATTTGTACCTGTTTTCTGACTACTGGGTTATTCTTTATACATATGGGACACATTGCATTTACCCTTTTTGCTAGTGTTAACATCTGATTTGAGAAAACTTCATTTTTCAAAAATTTTACCATTGCTTCTGCACCCCAGTGGCACTTATTGTGTTCCGTTTCGAGTACTGCTTTCATTATTCTGACAGGTAGAATCACTTGTCCTGTGGGGGAAATATACCACCCTTTAACATTTTTCTTTGCTTCTGTCATTTGAGCTAATTTCTCATCTTCCTGTGAATAATGTGGTTTTTCTTCCATATATGCTATTGCTGGATTATTTCGAACGGGCAAAAGAGCCATCTGAGTCCATACTTCTCTTGCGGCTTGTTTAGCCGCTTGGTCAGCTTGTCGATTACCTTGAAATTCTCGTCCAGGATCAGTCTGATGTCCTTTGACATGCATTATTGCCACTGCTGAGGGCTTGTGTATTGCCTCTAGCAATTGTAAAATTTCTTCCCGATGTTTAATCGTTGACCCCTGAGAAGTAAGAAGTCCTTTCTCTTTCCAGAGTGCTCTGTGAACATGAACTACCCCAAAAGCATATTTGGAGTCAGTCCATATATTAACTCTCCTTCCTTGGCTTAATATTAAAGCTCTCACCAATGCCCATATTTCGGCCTTTTGTGCAGACGTACCTGGGGGTAGGGCTTTTGCTTCTATCACTTGTTGTAAAGTGACCACTGCATACCCAGCATACCTGGTGCCATTTTCCACAAAGCTAGATCCGTCGGTGTACAACTCCCAGTCAGGATCTGTCAATGGTTCGTCCTTCAAGTCTCTTCTGCTCGCGTAGACTTGTTCAATGGTCTCTACACAGTCATGCTCCAGGATACCTTCTTCTTGTGTGGACCTAAGGAATTCTGCTGGGTTGAGATGGTTAGTGATTTTCAGTTCAACATCATCTTGCTCTCTCAACAAAGCCTGATACTGCAACATGCGGCTAGATGAGAGCCAATGCCCCCCTTTTTGTTCTAAAACTGCTATGACCATGTGGGGCACGTACACTACCATGTGTTTTCCCAGAGTCAATTTTCGTGCTTCTTGTGTTAAAATAACCGTCGCTGCCACAGCTCTGAGACACCCTGGCCATCCCCCACTTACTGCGTCTAGCCGTTTGGAGAAATACCCAACCGGTCTCTTCCAGGATCCTAACCGCTGAGTGAGTACTCCTAGAGCCATTCGTTGTCTCTCGCAGACATAGAGCTGAAATTCCTTGGTTAGGTCCGGTAGTCCCAGGGCAGGTGCTTCCTGGAGGGCTCTTTTCAGTTCCTGGAAAGCTCTTTCTTGTTTCGTCCCCCAGGTCAGCTTGGGCTCCTTTACTGCTTCATATAAGGGTCTGGCAGTTAGTCCAAAGTTGGGAATCCACAGTCTGCACCACCCGACCATTCCTAAAAAAGATCTTAGTTCTTGATTATTTCGGGGCACAGGGATAGCACATATTGCTTGAACCCTATTTGTTCCTAAGCGCCGGATTCCTTGAGAGATTTCGCATCCCAGATAAATAACTTTCTGTTTTACTAGTTGTGCTTTTTCTTTTGAGACTCGGTAGCCTGCTTGCCCCAGCATGTTTAACAGTTCAATGGTTAACTGACGGCAGAGTCCCTGTTCTGTATCTCCCAAAAAAATGTCATCTACATATTGCAGTACTATATATGAAAAAGGGGATTCTTTTACCTGAGTAGTTTTCCATTCTTCGAGTTCTTTTGCTAACTGGTTACCGAATATCGTAGGCGAACATTTAAATCCTTGCGGTAATTGAGTCCAAGTAAGCTGTCGCTTTCGTCCAGTCTCTGGGTTTTCCCATTCAAAGGCAAAGATTTTCCAACTTTCCCGTGCCAGTGGTATGCAGAAGAAGGCATCCTTTAGATCAATCACTGTAAACCACTGAAATCTCTCAGAAACAGATGTTAACAAGGTGTAAGGGTTAGCTACAACCGGGTGGATGTCTTTTGTGATGAGGTTTACTGCTCTCAAGTCTTGCACTAACCTGTACTTACCATTAGGCTTTCTTATTGGAAAAATGGGAGTATTAAACTCTGACTCACATTCTTTCAATATCCCCAAAATTAGAAACTGTGTGATCATTGGGGCTATTCCTTTTCTAGCTTCTAAACTAATTGGGTATTGTCGCACTCTAACGGGTTGTGCTCCTTCTTTTAATTCTATTCTAACTGGAGTAGCAGCTTTGGATTTTCCAGGGACTCCTGTTTCCCATACCCAAGGCACTACAGCCTGTTCTATTTCCTGAGGTATCTCTTCTTTTTCTACTTCTTTCACAACAAAAATTTTTGCTAAGTTCTCTTCCGGAATTTCCATTTTGACTCTCCCTTTTTCAAATATAATTTTAGCTTGCAAGGCTGAAAGCAAATCCCTTCCCAGTAAACATTCAGGACTGTTAGGCATGTACAAAAATTGATGATCTAATTCTTTTCCTCTAAATTTGATATCTAAGGGTCGCAGAAACGTCTTTTCCTCTATCTGTCCTGAAACTCCTATCACCCATGCAGTTGAATTACTTAGTGGCCCCATCAATTTATTCATTGCCGAAAAACTAGCTCCAGTGTCTATCCTAAATTCTGTCAGCTCTCCCTCTACTTCTAAAACAACCTTTAAATCCTGGTCTAGTCAGCTTTGATTCTGGTAATTCCCTAACATAAAGGCTTGGGCGACACCTTGTGGTGTGCCCATATTAACAGGGTTTTGTGGATTTGCAAAGCCTTGGGGATTCCACGGATTTATTCCACTTCCAGCGTTCAGTGGGCATTCATTTTTCCAATGTCCTTGTCCTTTACAAAGAGCACATTGATTTGGTCCTATCCTACCACGTCCTCCCCCATATTGATTTCCGAATCCCGACTGATTGTTAAATCCTCTACCTATTCCTCCCCTTCCCCTATTACCGCGACCTCTTCCTCTATGGCTACTGGCCCCATTGTTCCCTCCTGAAGCTTGCAGGAGTGCTAACAAGCTTGCCTGTTGTCTCTTAGTAGCTTCCTTTTCTCTATTATTGTACACCTTCCATGCCACTTCCAATAATTTTTCCAAATCTCTTGTCTCTTCTCCTTCTAACTTCTGAAGTTTTTTCCTAATGTCTTCTTGTGCTTGTCCCATAAAAATCAATGCTAATTGCAATTTTCCTGATTCAGCTTCAACATCTAAATCTGTATATTTCCGAGCTGTCTCTTTTAACCTTTCTAAAAAGGCTGAAGGAGATTCTCCCTTATCCTGTCTTACCGAGTATAACTTTGACCAGTTTAGCGTTTTTGGTATCCCACTTCGTACTCCCTCTACCAATAATTCCTGGTAAATTCTTAACTTTTTATAATCTCCAGACGCATTCGGATCCCATTCGGGATCTTCCCGCGGCACGAAATCATTTACTGTTCCCCATGCCGCCCGGGGCAGAGTTCGAATTCTTTCTTTCGCTCTTTCCACCATCACCCTTAATACCATTTCTTTTTCTGTTGAATCCAGAATTGTATCTAACAATACCTGTAAATCATTCCAGTCCGGATTTTGAGTTTTTATAACCATTTTTATAATACGAGCCACCCGCTCCGGATTTTCTCTATATGTCCCAGCTGACTGTTTCCAATTAATAAATCATTAGGTGAAAAAGGAACCTTTACCATGACTTTTCTCCCGTCCACTCCAACTGCTTCCCGCAAAGGGGCCATCAGTCTAGGGGGTGAGAGCGAAACGTCTGTCTCTCTTCCCCCTCCCCGTCTCTTTTCTCTACTCCTTCCCCGTTCTTTTCGCTCCTTCCGAGTTCGTTCTGCTAGCGGAGTTCTATCAAAATCACATTCTCGCCTTCTCTTTTCTTCCTCATCCGAGGACGATTCTAACGGGGGCATGGTGGGTGATTGTGCCCTCACACGTGAAGGGAGACTATCTCCCGGGGGCGCACTTGGAGTTATGCTGGGGGAGACTAACAAAGACACATCTTCCTCTGGTTCTGAAAACCGTATTTTTCGCTCTTGACATCCTATACATTTATCATCCAGTTCTTTCAAAATCAACATACCACATTCTTTTTGCCATTCAGTCTTACATTTTAAATAATAAAACAAATCTAGATATGGTATTTCATTCCACATCTCGTTTTCCCGTAAATATTGCATCAAGGGGGTTATAATTTCCGGAGTCAAGGTACCATTCCTAGGCCACTGCATTCCCTCTATCTCATATTGGGGCCATACATGATTACAATAATCAATCGTTTCTTGCTTAACTCTTGTCCAAAATTTCCTTCCTTCCAATGTTTTAACAAACAACCAAGCGGAGAATCGTTAGGGATATCATTTTCTGCGCAAGATAGTGCCCTGAAGGTCTTAAATGGCATCATACTCATACACACCTTAGTCTAAATCGAAATTATATTTTCAATCACACAGTAAACAGTACAAAACAATACAAACAGTATAACCAATACCTTCCCAAATCAACTTGTCAAGTCTCAGTATGAGTGACAAGTGCTGGTTCAGCGTGGCTTTCGCCTCGTCTTACGACCAGCACCTAGGCTTCCCAACTAAATCCTTGCCCAACCCAGCGGGTAAACTCACGGTCCCGTCTTAATGGGCAGGCTCCCAAACAACCAACCTGAGAGAATAAAGCACCTTCAGGCTTACCTGGATGGTTGTCCGTCGGGCGCGGGGTCGGGCACGGGTCGATGTCTCCCCAGAAATCACCTGGTTGCCGGCATGGAGTGGATCAGCTCGTGAGCCGCCCCAGCTACCCCTGGAGTCCCATCTGGGTCGCCAGAAAACTGTTGCCCGTAACAAAGACACAAACCAACAGAGTGCCGGTTTATGCGGTGCTTTATTCGGGGCCCGGGAACCTGAGGACTAGCGTCCCAAGTCAGGATTCCAAAGACCCTTATTCTCAGCTCAGCTTTTATACTTTTACACAAACAAGTCTACGTGCAGTTTCCACAGCAAAACAGTTACATTCAGTTACAAACAAGCTCATACTTCATACTGATAACAATTGATAATCATCTACTCTAATCGTAAATCTGCTTAAGTTGTCTTACCCCTAGAAACTGTTTAACAGACCCTTACCACATCCAAGGTAACAAATCATTATATACATGCTTGACTAAATCCTTTGATTATTGTTTCCACTTCTTCAGCACATTCCATGCTCACAAACAAGGTTGCTAACTTACTCCTTTGGAGTGTTGCTTTCTAGGCCTACTCTCCTACTAAGCCTTAGCCATTCTACTACTAAATTTGAATTGCTCTGTAACAAGATGACAGGCACAAATGCAGAAATTATGTCTGAACACTGTTTCTGACCACCTCTTCATGTCCTGATCCTTCTGGCATATTGTCTCAATTTCCATCTGACCCTCCTCTGGACACCTCCAGAGTACCTTATATTGCTGTGCCCCTTGTAGACTATGCTTTATGTTCATTAAGCCCTTGCTAGAACATCTGTTTTCAGTTCAGCTGTCTTCTGCTCAGGCTGTGTGCTTTCACAGAATCCTAGAATCCTCGAGGTTGGAAGAGATCTTCAAGATCAACTCAGCACAACCAGAATCACCCCTAAACCATTTCCCAAGTGCCACACCCAGATGCCTCTTGAACACTTTCACCTCCCTGGGCAACTTATTCCAATGCCTGACCACTCTTTCAGTGAAATTTTTTTTTCCTAGTATCTAGTCTGAACCTCCCTTGGTGCAACTTAAGGCTGTTTTCTCTCCTTCTTTCACTTGGGACGCAGCAGAAGAGACCAACCTCCATCTCTCTACAACCTCCCTTCAGATGGTTGTAGAGAGCAATGAGGTCCCTCGTGAGCCTTGTTTTCTCCAGGCTAAACAATCCCAGCTCCTTCAGCTGCTCCTCATCACACTTGTGCTCCAGACGCTGCCCCAACTCCATTGCCCTTCTCTGGATACGCTCCTGCAGCTCAATGTCCTTCTTGTAGTGAGAGTTTCAAAACTGAACACAGGATTCAAGGTGCAGCCTCACCAGTGCCAAGTACAGTGGGACAATCACTTCCCTAGTCCTGCTGGCCACACTATTTCTGGCATCAACCTGTCGGAGCGAGTCCAGAAGAGTGCCACTCAAAATGATTAGAGGAATGGAGCACCTCTGCTATGAGGAAAGGCTGAGAGAATTGAGATTGTTCAGCCTGGAAAAGAGAAGACTTTGGGTTGACCTAATTGCAGCCTTCCAATACCTGAAGGGAGCCTACAGGCGAGATGGAGAGAGGCTTTTGCAAGAGCATGTAGTGACAGGACAAGGGGGAATGGCTGCAGACTGAAAAGGAGTAGGTTTACATTAGATACCAGGAAGAAATTCTTTACTCAGAGGGTGGTCAAGCACTGGAACAGGTTGCCAGGAGGAGTTGTGGATGCCCCATCCCTGGAGGCATTCAAGGCAAGGTTGAATGGAACTGTGAGCAACCTGGTCTAGTGAAAGGTGACCCTGCCTATTGGGGGTTGGAACTAGATGATCTTTATTGTCCCTTCTGACCCAAGCCATGCTATGGAAGTCTATGAAATAGTTTCATTTTACAATGGATATAGCTTGTTATTGTTCCACTGAATCTTGTCATAAAAACATGGAAATAGAATTAAAAAGGAAATGCCTTTTGTGTATGTAAAACTAATGTGTTGTAATTGTTCTCTTTGTTGTCAGACTTCTGAGTTGTATGGTCATGGTGAGAAGGTGCAAGGACTAGTGGACTTAGTCAAGTGGCTAATTTCCATTGGGGCAAAAGCTGAATCCATTGGAGTGTATCCGCTGCATGCTGTTATCAGACTGTGTATCAAAGCAAGTGAGTGATGTCTGCAGCTAAAATAAACCAGTGGTGGCTTTCCTTAGAGAACTGACACTTAGAGCTTTTTTAAATTAAAAAAATATTCACAACAACTCAGGTCAGATTATTAAGTATAATCTTGCATGTGCCAGTAAAGCACTATTTTAGAAATGTTTTAAACACTCTTTTTGATCATCTCTGCCTGATAGTGGTGGAAACCTATTATAGTTGTTCTCTTCTGTGATTTGAAGCAAAAGTGTAGTTTGAATATATCAACTTTGACAAAAGAACAGTATTTCATCCTGCCATCTCAGTGTGGAGCAGCAGTTTCTATGTCTGTGAAAGGGTCATGAGTCAACCTTAGATTTGCATCTTGCCATTTCATAGGAGAAAAAAACGCTAATCTATTTATGTGTGTTTTTCTGTCATTTCAGCAAATAACCATCTCTTCAGGTGGTTACTGACTCAGAGGCCAGACTTGAAGGATAGGATCAACCAGCAAGACAGAGATGGACATACCCTCCTGCATATTGTGGCCTCTTCCAATGAATATTCCCAGAAAAGCAGTAAGTACAGTTTTTTTGTTTGTGTGCGTGTGTTGCTTTGTTTTCATATTAAACAATCAATAATGGAAGAAAGTTTCAGACCTTGGTGTTTACTGTTTCATGTGAAGGAAGAAAATGAGAAGGTATCTGAAGGTAGACTGTGTAATAACAAGTAATATTTAAACATTTCAACAATTCCTTTTCAAAATTGTGTACCTGATGTCTGACAGTTTCCTTTGCTCTTTGGTTTGACTGATTAGGATTTTCCCACACGTATACTGCAGTTTTTAGAATCTTAGAAGTTACCTTTTAAAGTTTGATGTGTCCTTAAAATAGGTGAAAATTTGAGACCGAAGTAGTAGTGTACATTGTCAGAGGAGGAAAACAGGATGCTTTCCTTCACATTTTCTGTGGGATTTCTTTTATGTTAACCTGGCTTTTTTCCTTGTATTTTTTACTCTGCTCGCTAGGTGGCAATGGGAAACAAACATCAATGCCAAGATAACACCAGACTTGTGGGTCATTGCGTGCAGTGACATTCTGGTGGTTTGCTTTAATAGTGTGAATGAAATGTGCACAACCTATATCTAAATAATTTCATTTTCTGGAAAGGTGTAACACATCTTTTGCAGCAGTTCCATCTGCTGCTAAATGACTTACACATTTGTAGAAGAGACTGTATATCTGTATAAATTTATTTTTTCCTTAAATTAAGGTTTATTTAATAATATTCATATAGTATTTATTATAGAGAGATTATATATGTTAATATGTATTTATTAAAGTTTATTTCTTTTTAGCTATTCATTCTGAACATTATACATCATAGAATCACTGAGGCTGAAAAAGACCTCCAAGATCTTCAAGTCCTGTGGTGGTGTGCCAAGGGTGGTGGTCTAACACTTATTTGCTCACCTTTGCTCAGTTTTCTCCTACATGACTTGGTGATTTGGTGCTCCTGTGCTCTCCCAGCTGTTCTGAGGGCATGACTACTAGCAAATGTGCCTCTTTGAGACAAGAGAAGTACAGGCAGCTGTAAAACTTCCCCTAGTAGTACAGTGTGGCATACTAAGAAGTGAGCATGTAGTCTTCCAGAATATCAGATATGATGTCAAGGCTTTAAATCACCATCATATTTATTGTGCTTATGTGTAATCTGTAATACTTGTAGTGAAATGCTACAGAGGATAGCAGTTTCTGTTGAAGACAATTATACTTTTAGTCAAAGTAGACATCTTAGTTATAAAGTTTATTTCCAAGAAAATCGTGGTTTATGTTTCACAGGAAAGAAACTCAGTGCCTACCTGTGTATATTTATGCCTGAATGTGTGAAATATTCTGGTTTATCAAGTCACTTTCCAAACCTTGTGGAAAAATACCTAACAATGCCTCATTCTTATGACACTGGAAAAATTTAAATCTTTTAAATTAGAAATAGGCTAGAAATTGTGCCAGGAAATTAAAAATAAAAAGGAAAACAGAACAAGACCCCTGAACGATGTGAATTATTCTTCCTCTAATTTTTATTCATGTGTTTTCTTAGACCAAACAGAAGATGTGATAATGCTCCTGAATTTTGGGGTTGATCCCACTTTTCCAGATGCACGGTCAAGATATGTCATAGATATCTTGAAAAAGAACAAAAACTTTGATGCTGTAAGACAAGTCAGCAAGCACATTGAGAAACACACTTCCTCTGAGAAACAGACAGGTACTACAGGCACTATGTGCTTTTCCTGTTTTAAAATTATATCCTTTAGGTATAAAATTGTTTTATTTTGAATTGGTAATAGTGGGTGGGTTTTATGTAACTTCTCCTATGAGTTGTCACCGTGATCTCCTACCAGTCAAAAGTGAATATTTTGTCCTTGCCTGAAGGCAACTGCTGTCTAACTGTTCAGATCAAACTTGGCATAAAGCAAAGTTTTTAGGTTCCATCTCAGTTTTCATGTGTGTGTTGCATGTAAGTTTACTGGAAAACTGGGTTTCATTGTGCTTACGTCTTAGGGCTCCTGGCAGACAAATTCCCACAGTTTCTTTTTCTTTGCTGCGGAGATCTCTGCTCTGGAGAAGGTTTTAGCGTACTGGTTCTCAGTTAGGGGTTAACACCAATACCCATGTGGCAGTAATCACTTTAGTTGGTGTTTCAGGTAGCTCAGCCTGTCTTTTGTGGCCAGATTTTGGGTGGGTTTTTTTTGCAATGCACAACCTGCGAGAGTTTTCCATGCTTACTGCAAATGAGAGGCTGGAGAATAAGCCCCACCTTTATAGCTAACAGTCTGAGGTTAGTCTCTTTTGCTAAAAAGATAACTAACCTTGTCTGTCTCTTTTGTCCTATGGGGTAAAGCTACTGTTTTGTTTGGTCTTTGATGTAGCTAAATTCCTCAAACCTTTTAGGAAATCCAGGCCAAGTCTTTCAGTGTTTATTTAAGGGCTTTTATTGGGACATCATTTAAAATCTGCTATTGCCCATTACATAAGTATCTCTTAATCTTGTAGATATCATTTTGGTCTGATGGAATTTTTTGGTTTTGTTTTTTTCTTCTAAGAGGACAAATTATTTTATGGCTGTATTTTGTAAATGACGCTGAGGAATCAGACAAGCTCAGGTCATCTGACTAAAACTGTATACTGAAAACATTACTGGGTTTAGTCATCTACTCTAAATTCTGAACAGTGATATAATTGTGAGGCAGCATTTTCCTGCTTTTATACAGATCAGCTTTAAAACTATTACAGTTTTCAGTCTACGGTATTATGGTAAAGAGTGTCATAGTTTTACCTCAGCTGGCAACTAAGCACCATTCAGCCGCTTGTTCACTTCCTCCTCCCTCCCATGGTGCATTGAGATAAGAACAGTTCAATAATTGAAAGAAAGTAAATTAGTAGTAGTAGTATTAAAAATGATGACAAGGAGAAAGGAATAAAACACAAGAAACACAAGTGTTGCACAGTACAATTGCTCACACCCCGCTAACCGATGCCCAGCCTGTCCCCAACCAGTGATGGGCCCCTCATAGCCAATTCCCCCCAGTTTATGTACTGAACATGACATTGTGTGGGGTATGGAATATTCCTGTGACCAGTTCAGGTCAGCTGTCCTGGCCGTGTTCCCTCCCATCTTCTTGTGCACCTGTTCAATGGCAGAGCATGGGACACTGAGAAGGCTTTGTTACAGGGTAAGCACTGCTCACAACCAAAACATCAGTGTGTTATCAACCTTATCCTCATCCTATATCCAAAGCATGCCACTGTACCAGCTACTAAGAAGAAAAATAACACTGTCCCAGGCAAAGCCAGGACAAGAGTGTATTGGATGAAAGTATCAAATATACTTTGGGATGAGAAATCCATCACAGGACTGGCATTGGCAGTAAGTTTCAGCTGTCTGATTTTAATCTACCACTACAGGTTTCTTAGAGCCCTGGGATGTAGTGCATTGCAGTCTTGCCCTGAAAACATGCCATCAAGGAAATGGGTTTTCAATTTCTGTAATGTTTTGCAGGGGGGAAAGAAAGTGCCATAGCTGCTACAGATTCTCTCCGGGATGTTGTGGAACAGTTTGTCCAGTTCTACAGGTTTGAAAATGGAGCACATAATAAAAATGTATTGAAGGAAGGTGCTGTTAAACGATTTCTGAAACTGCTGTCTTCTTTGGAAGGTACAGTGAGTTCACATTTCTGCCTTTCACAAAACTTAATTGCTGTGAAAAATGGGTTTGATGCTAACACATGCATTTTGCCCTTTTACCCTTCCTTCTCTTCTCTGTTTCTGCAACTGTTATTACTGGAATGATGTGCTTTTAATTATATTTACAGTTGTTTTTTTGCACTTAGAATCACTGGAATGTGCACAAAAATTCAGCATGGTGCATCAGAATGTTCAAACTTACTTGGTTGACAGCATAAGGATGGAAAGATGCATTTTGCTGTTCTTTGCTTTGAATTTAATGAATTAATTGTTCTGAAACTAGTTTACAGTGAAATGGATGTCATAAGACTTTGAGTGAGTTGTGTTGTCTTGACTGCCTTGCAGAAATCCCTGAAGAAATCCCATGCAACATCTCCCATGCCTGTGCTAACAGCTTCATAAAACAGTTGCTGGAGAAGCAAATGTGGCATAAAGTTTTGCTGCTACTAACAGGGAAAGCCAATGGGGAAAAGCCAGCCGGTGGAGGACTCTTCAAAAACTGCAGCCTTCCAGATGTTGACATCGGCAACATTATCCAACAGTGTGAAAGATCGGATACGCAAGTGCACCTCATAAGATGCTTGCTTGAACTGGGAGGTGAAAACCAGTGCAATATTAATGTACTATAAAAGATCTAGTATGTTATTTGACATGTTGGGAGCAACATTAGGTCTCAGAAATACCAACATGTGTTTTTTTTCGTGACTCTGCATAAGTGCAGCAGTACGTTGGAGTGCTGTGCATTGGCTACATCTGCTGTATGGGAAGCTAGTAAGGCTGCATGGGTAGAAGATGTTAGTCAAATGAAATTGGTTTGTTAGGGTTGGTAAAAGGTCAAAGATTATTGTTGTTCCTTTGCTTGTAGTTTCTTTTGATTTCTTGATTTCTCTGTCTTCAACCACAATATTGTCCTGGTAGAAACTGTTAGCTACAGTCTCTGATTCAGTCTGCTGTTGCAAGTAACTGACTGCTTCATTGGTTTCAAAGGCATGACCACATGTCTTTCTTTTTTTAACTAGTGTAGACATCATCATTATTCTTGTTTTGCATGAGGTTATTCCTAGGATTACTCTGTCATTTTTCACTGAATCTTATAGCTTGATGCTAACTTTAAGTTATGGACACATAGTCCTGATGAAGCCTTGTGAATGCCAGAGGTGCAAGGATGCTTCTTATTTCAGTCAGTGACTGACTGGCTTGAAGAAGATATGTTCTGGCCTTTATGTCTTCCTATCACAACAGGAGAACTGGTTGCTCATCTTAATGGGAAGAGGAGATTATGAAGATTTTTCTTTGTCAAAAAATGTTTAACAGATACATGTTAAAAACTAACAAAAAACCCCAAACTGTCACCTGCTTGGCAATCAGCATATGCATGCCTTCATCTGTTCAAAACTTTCTGTAATTAGCAGATCTGGCATATCAGATTTAACCCCTGATATTTTCCTGTCCTTCACTCCAGCTTTGCCAGATGGGATTGCAACCAACTCTGAAATTCCACTGCAAATATGCCTCAAAAAGAACTATTTTGAACTGGTGTATTTGCTGCTGACCAAAGGTGCAGATCCTCAGAATCTCTCTGTTACACAAGGAGATACTCCTTTGCATGCTGCAGTTTCCATCTGTTTCAATAATAGAGGTAAGGCTTTTGCTGTTGTAAACATCCCCATTTCTTACCTATCCAGCCCACTGCTGCTGTTTACAGATGTGCTAGCAGAGGCAGGAGATCAGGATGTCTGACTGTCTCACTCAACCCCCAAAGTTTGCAGGCCAGAGGATGCACACCAGTCTTAGTTAAGCTGATGTGTTCTGCTCTCTGGTTCCAGTGTCTGGGACTATGAGGAGAGGTAATGGAGCTCAGGTGACATGGTGGAATCAAACAACTGCAATGTCTCTGTCAGTTACTATTTTGTGAATATACTTGTGTTTAATCAAGAAAGGAAGACTCCTCTTTGAAACCCTGTAAAATGTGGACTAGGTGGGAATGAAGTAAACTGGAAGTATCTAGGAAGAAACAAAGGTTTTTGTTCAGTCATAAATCAACAAAGTGTTGTTTAGGGGAGAACTGAGTGAAAGGACTCTAGGACTTACATAAAAATACAAGAAAGTAAGATAAACTGTCAAATTAAGCCCTGAAGTCAGGTTTGATTTTAAATTAAGAAAAAAATGCATTTTTTGAGCTGGAGAATGAAAATAATTAAAAATACTGAATTTATTAATTTTTAAACACATTTCAATGAATGGGTTTAGAGAGATTAAAAGCATAGCTACTGCCAGTTGTAAATTTTAAATCAAAAGATTAAGAAGTCCAATGAGAATATCTTAAGTATTTTTCACTGTGTAAAGTTTTTAAGGTGGGATTTCTTTACAGTGATTTTCATTGTCACTATTTTACAGCTAGAAAAGAAATGTTTCACATAAATTGTCTCGTTTAAATCACATATATTATTTGGATGAAATCCAGAAAGCTGTAGAATAGATATATATGTATATATATTTTTTCCCCCCAGGGAGGTGACTAACCTTATTTTGTAGGAAGTTGCTTTAGGGACCTCAAATATCAGGAAATAATTGGGATTTCCTGCGAGTTATTTTAGTGAAACAAAGTTATCCTCAGCAGGTTACTTCTGGGTGCCATATTAAAGTGAACCAAATGACCCCAGAGCAGTACCCAGAGCTGCTGCTGCTTGTCCAGATGACCAGTTGCCGGCATTCCTTCGGTAGCAGTCAGGGCTCATGTTGGAAAATGAACAAATCTGTCTGTACCCAGAGGTTAAAAAGGAGTGTAATTGTCTAATGCTATGGGAACGGTTACAGCACTAGGGATTTCTAAAGCTTTGCTGCCATTGTATTGTTTTTCCCTGAACCTTAGGAGAGCTCAGTTTTGAGCCATTTCAAATAAGCATGTTTTACAAACATGAATTGTAGATTTTGTTTTTCTTTTGACAGTAAATAGATTTTAATTCACTAGCTGCAGGAAAAAAAAATATTATTGGCATACAATGCATCCTTGTAAAGCAAGTGATTTCTTTTTATATTTGTTTTCCTGCTTTCAGATGGCACTGGTTTAAACATCCTGAACTATCTACTTGATCTCTTTGCTTCAAGACCTTCTGACTTTCCATATCTTAATCCAAACATACAAGATGAGAATGGAAATACAGTGATGCATATTGTTTTTCAGAGAGGATTTTCAAAGCAGACTAAGAGAATAACCGAGTCATTGGCAAAATTCGACATTAATTTTAATATAAAAAACAAATCTGGAAGAGATGTGAGGCATAGAATTAAAAAAAGTGACCCACTGCTACTTGCCTGGAATAATGCTGCACTGGAGAAAAAGAAGCACCGGCAAGATAGAGCAGGGCAATTGGGTAAAACATCTAAGCCCGTTCCAGCCTCTGAGACTTCACAGTCAAAGAGCACAAGGCATTCTTCATCCGGGTCCTCATTAAAAACACCATCTGGCAATGTAATGCCTAATGATTTAAAACCCCCGTGTTCTATAAAAACAAAAAAAGGTCAGTTGGCAAAGCAGAAAACAGAAGGAATAAATAGCCCTTTAACACTGCAGGAAAGTCTAGTGCAGGCAATCACAACTTTAATTCAGCAACTGAAAGTGGGCGACACGCTGAGAAAGGATCATCCCCTAGTACAAAAGCCACCTGCAGCTCAGACTAGTTTGGAGGAGGGAAGAAGTTCCTTGCAATCTTGTGGAAGCATAGCTTATCCTGAAGGAAAAAGGCATGATTGGGAGAAAAAGAATGGAGCAGGGGAATTTAACATGGTCCTGCCTAATGGAGAGAAGGAAGAAGAGGAGGAGAGTCTGGATATTGAGGCACATGAGCAGGAGTTTGATAACATGACCTGGGAAATAGAGTGCACTCCTGAAACGCTGAAGACTTTGAGCAGCAAAGCTGTGCCTCATGATCTGAAAACTAAAACGATAAGGACAATTAAGCAGCTTGGCAATGGGGAATGGACTAGGGGCCTTCAGAAGCCACTGAAACACCTGAAAGCTAATATCCGGCTGTATGAAGCCAAATTGGACAAAGGTGCAAGAATGCTTTGGGAACTTGCGATTGACTTTTCTCCTCGTTGTAGCGAGAGTCCAGAAAAGATCATGGAGACAGAACAGACAAAAAGTCTTCCAGAAAAATCAGGTAGAGTTTACACAGAAATAATTAGAATTTGGGCCATTGTTCTTGACCACGGCAAGCTGGACCGTGCCTTAGAAAATATATGTATTTCCTACAATCGTGGTTTATCCTGCATCTTGAGGAAAAAGCTCAAGTGTATAAATGAAGGACATCAGAACCACAGTGTGACAACAGAGAAGCGTGTTCCACGTTGTTATGTTGAAGACACAGCGGCAGAAAAATCAAAAGAATATACCATGCCTGAGTATTTCCCTCCAGCCAGTGCAGCCGAATTGGAGTACAATATAATAAAATTTCACAGTTTCAGTACTAACATGGCGCTTAACATTATAAATGATGTGCAGACTTCTGTTGAATACCCTTTCCGAGTTGGGGAGTTGGAGTATGCAGTAATTGATCTCAATCCAAAGCCCATGGAACCAATCATTTTAATTGGGCGAAGTGGGACAGGGAAGACGACTTGCTGCTTGTATAGGCTTTGGAAGAAATTCTATTCATACTGGGAAAAATCCACCTTGGCAAATGGACCTCTGCTGGAGAGGCAGACCTGGCAGCAAAGACAGTGCAGTGAGTTTGAAAAAGCCAATTTAGGGAAGGAAGAGGGTGAAATAAAACAAGACAATGATGATTCGAGTGAGGAACAGGTGAAGGACGAGCAAGACCAGGACAGTGAAAATGAAAAGGTTCCCTCAGGCACAGCTGGTACAGAAATGAATTCATGTGATGACCATGAAGAAGACCAAACGTGTAGCACAGAAGCATCAAACAGGCTGGAGCACCTGCACCAGATCTTTGTAACAAAAAATCCTGTCTTATGCCAAGAAGTTCAGAAGAATTTCATTGAACTTAGCAAGTCTTCCAAGGTAACCAGTCACTTCAAGCCTCTGGAGCCAAATATTCACAAACTACAAGACATTAAAGATGAAAATTTTCCACTGTTTGTCACCTCCAAGCAGTTGTTGTTGTTACTGGATGCATCCATGCCCGACCCATTTTTTCCAAGAAATGAAGATGGAAGTCTTAAAAGAATCATTGTTGGTTGGAGTCCTCAGGAAGACTCGGTCATACCAAATTGGCAGGACGAGGATGAAGAAGGTAACCTTGAAGCAGAACATGGTGATGATGGAGGAGCTGCAGATGCGTACTCTAGGGAAAGCGATCATTGGACTTTTGTGACTTATGATGTATTTGCAAAGGAAATATGGCCAAAAATGATAAAAGGTAAAAGCTTGTACAATCCAGCATTGGTTTGGAAAGAAATAAAATCTTTTCTGAAAGGCTCTTTTGAGGCACTGAGTTGCTTTGGAGGCAAGCTTACTGAGGAGAAGTACAAAAAGCTAGGCCGAAAGAGATCACCAAACTTCACGGAAGACAGGAGTGAAATCTATCATCTCTTTTGTCTTTATCAGCAGATATTATCACAGGGAGGTTACTTTGATGAAGAAGATTTGCTATATAATTTATCTCAACGACTTTCAAAACTCAGGGAACTGCCATGGTCCATCCATGAGTTTTATGGTGATGAGATACAGGATTTCACGCAAGCCGAGCTAGCACTGTTAATGAAATGCATCAATGACCCTAATGCCATGTTTCTAACTGGTGACACTGCCCAGAGCATAATGAAAGGAGTTGCTTTTCGTTTTAGTGACCTGAGGTCACTGTTTCATTACGCAAGCAAGAGCTCCGCGAACAAGAAGCAGCGTGTTAGAAAACCAAAAAGGATATATCAGTTGTACCAGAACTACAGGTCCCATTCAGGTAGAGTAACAAATTTATTTATGAGCTGAACCTGTGCTCTTCGTATGTCATTAATTGAAGTTTTCTACCGGCCAATTCAAAGCATCTCTGTGTGGCCTGTTTTTTTAGCAGATCAGATGGGCAGCTTTTTCTGATATGTCAACTCTGTATTGTGACATCTCCACTGGGGAACCAAGAATGAATGTTTTTAAAAGTGTCTTTTTTTTGGACACCCATGCTTACTGCATGTTTTGGCTCTACTTGTTTGAAGGAAAATTTAACAAATGTTCATACATCTATTGTCCCATCCCCAAAGCACTAGACTTTGCAGCATTGGTGTGCTGCTCTGCTCTTCTTATGTGTTTCTCAGTTATGGCCTTCATTTTTTGGGAATTCTACCAAGCCTTTGTAGCATGCTTTCTGATCTTTACAGGCCC
The DNA here is from genome assembly GCF_003945595.2 of Pipra filicauda. Taxonomy (NCBI): domain Eukaryota; kingdom Metazoa; phylum Chordata; class Aves; order Passeriformes; family Pipridae; genus Pipra; species Pipra filicauda. The sequence goes on from NW_024104347.1 coordinate 878,075, forward strand.
AAAAATGAGATCCACTCAAAATGGCAGAAACATAGAGTGGACCTTACAGTTCTGTCTTTTCTGACTAATGTTTTTGTCATGATATGTCTTGATTTCAAAGTTCTTTTAAAAATTGATTTCAGTTTGTGTTTGTGAGAGAATTTGAAACAGGCTGAACCTTAAAATCTGAATTCTGCTTTTTGAAGGTATTCTCCGTTTAGCATCCGGAGTGGTTGATTTGCTCCAGCATTATTTTCCAGAATCTTTTGATCGGCTTCCTCAGGATCGTGGTCTCTTTGATGGACCAAAACCTACGGTCTTGGAGTCCTGCAGCGTTAGTGACCTAGCGATTCTGCTGAGGGGCAACAAAAGGAAAACACAACCGATTGAATTTGGAGCACATCAGGTTTGCTTTTCTTAGGCTTTTTGCAGATTCTTCCACCTCTGTTTCTAAATAATAATTCTGTATGGACTGCCCACAACTTTCTTTTTTAAGCCTTTGTCTCACTGATAAATTACGCTTTTTAAACTTAGAAACCTTTATTGTGTTGGTTTCTGTTTCTTCTTATATGTCTGGCTTTTTCTGTTCTTTTTTTTTGTCATCAGGTATTGTCTATCCTGTTCCTTTATAACTCCAAATTTTCTTACACCAGATCTAAAACTGTCTGCACATGCCACACATTTGTCAATCTCTAATGGCAGTTTTGTGACCTCTTTTGTGGCAGTGCTGAAATGTCTGTGTTAAATGTTGTCTGGTTTTGAGAAGGCTCTTGCATTATTGTGACATGTTTGCCTGATTTTGCTGTAAAACTGTTACTTTTTTTTTTTTTTTTTTTGCTTCCTAATATGTTTTTTTTTCCTGTATTTTGTGGCAGGTGGTATTAGTGGCAAATGAAACTGCGAAGGAGAAGATACCTGAGGAACTTAGTTTGGCACTTGTACTGACAATTTATGAAGCAAAGGGCTTGGAATTTGATGATGTACTCCTTTACAACTTTTTCACAGATTCAGAGGTATTTAATTCTTACTCCTTTTTCTTCATTTTTTTTCTAAAGTCAGTTTTACATGTGGTCTAATTAGCATTTCAGTTGGGGAAGGATTCCCTGTTTTCTCTGAAGATGTGTGGTTTCATCACAGTAGAAAACAGAGGTTTATGAATTGAGATCTCCTTCCCTTAGTCCTGCATTTTCCTTCAGGTTGACTGTTAAAATATAAGGGAGAGCCTTGGGATACACACAACATTGCACATGTACACACACACACACACTTCTGCTGCGTACCAAGACTACTCCTCTAGCGTACATCCTGTCTCTCCTGGCTGCTCCCAGTTCAGGTTAGAGCAGTTGGTGAAGGACACTCCATCACTTTCCCATATTCTTTACTGGAGTTCCAAGTCCCAAAAAAGCACTTTATACACCCCTGCTTTCTATCACCATAAAATTCTAAACCAATTGTTTAGAATCAAATAGTGTGTGTATGTATTTGGAGGGGTGGGGAGGAGCATGCTCTGTATCCTTCCACAGCTTAGGTCCAAAAAACTCGTTGTGGTCTAGCTCAGGAGTTGTCGGGAAACTTGAAAAGGTCTCAGAGCCTGGAGTGGATGTCATTGCCCATAGAATGGCCTCAGATACAGAATTCCTTTCATGGAGATGTTGTGCTTTGTGTTCTTTTGCCCCATTTGTTGTTCTCTGGGGAGCTCAAAGCCTGTCTCTCTGGGGTTTCTTGTAACTCCAGACCTGTCAGGGGTCCGCGAGGCTCCTTTGCAGTGGGCTGTCAACTACAGCAGCCTCGCTGTTGTTGCTGGAGCATCGCAGAACCCTCCTGCCCTGCCCCTAAGGCAGCCAAGTAAGCAGCATTACTGAACGTGCCTGCAGACACTTGAGAGTGCCTATGACTGAGTTGCTCTATGATTAAACATTCAGTGTGAACAACTGTGTTGCAGATGCCCTCTGCCTCTAGCCCTCAAAACAGTGTCTCAGATGTGGTTTTCAACAGATGAAAACCGCAAGAAAACTGAGGGCAGTTTACTGGTGGCTCTTCATAGAGTTTAGTGAATGTTATATGATGCTTCTCATAGGGAGGAGCTTGCAGTAAATGACCTTTACTCTGGCTTACTGAAGTTTGGGGGCAGTACAATACTGGCTGTCATGGTAGATTTCTCAAAGTTGATTTGGTTTTGGTGATGCAAGTCGTACTCAGAAAAACAACAAGCCATTTATCAGAATTTAGCAGAATCAGTTTAACAGAGTTGAGTTGTATAGGGCATTTTAGCTTAGACTAATAATGCACGTCAGGCCTAGAGAACGGTTTTCATACAATTCTTCCATGTTCCGGTGAGTCATGAGTAATTGAGTTGATTTGAGCAACTAAACAAGCAGGCAGGAAAGCAGCTCACCCTGAGGTTTTCTAATTTAAGAAAGTTGTATCTGTGAACTGTTGTAAACACAACAACGTGGCTGTGTGCATTTTGTAACGTATTGAGTTTTCTTTTTAGTTGTCTTGAAAATGAGATTTAAGAACAGTCTTGTTTCAGGAAGCAGATTTGAATGAAGAATCTAGAAGGTAAAAAAGCCAAATCCCCGAAACCTAGCAAGCTGTTGACCAAACCAATACCATTAGCTGGTTGTCATGTTGCAATCTATGACAGGCTTAGAAATGTTTTGATAGATGATTTATTGCAACCTTAACTTCAAAATGCATCATCATCAAAATACATTTTAAAAGAAAAGTTTCCTACTTCTTTTCCCCATAGGAAGATAGTTAAACTGTATTGAGTTGCTCAAAGCTCTGAAGTATATAGCTTGTAAAAACATTGTTTCAGTCTTATTGCAAGTATTTTTTTGATTTTGTGCCAGAAACCTGGCACTATTTAATTGGATTTCAGTTAAATACCAAAAAGGGGAAAAATGAACATAGCTTAGAATATACTTAGAGTTTTAAGGTACTGTTTTTTACAATTTTAAGGTTACAGTTTTAAGTTTTGTAGGGGGATTGGGAACCTGCAGAATGGTATTATCAGGAGCTGGCATTTGTTACATGGCATGAGAGTGCACAACACTGATCTTCTGCCACACTTAACTTATAGTTAAGCATATCTGTGCATATTTATGTGCATGTTTCTCATGTGTCTCTATGTTGGAGTCCAATATTCTCAGACCATGATTTTTTAGATTTTCCACATGAGTGGTTTTTTTGCTCATCTCTGAGTGTTCTTCCTAGAGGATGTGTTGGCAGGTGCCATTTCAGCCCTGGCTGAGACGAGCATTAGTGATTACTAGTATTACACAGTAAGCTTAATACATTAATCGAATGAATGACCAAGTGTCTTGCTCAGGAACCCTGAGGGCGAGAATATATGCCTGCATGGAATAAGTGTGGGTCCACTTCCATGGCTCCAAGCCCTGTATTTTGTTGATGGGCTTCACCACATCATGGTTTACCCAAGCTCTGTTGATGACTCGCATGCCAAAGCTGATGTCCTGAATTTCCCTCTTGTTAATCTACTGCCTTTTCCTGCCAAGATGAATGATCTGGTCCCTGTTCAGAGAACTGACTTATTGGTGCACCAGAAAAAGGACAGCACCAACTTGCCTCTTTTTGTCTGGATCCTTCTTGCTCCAGGTGGAGCAAGGTCTCCTTGGTACTAAGTGATGAGGAGCGGTGAGTTGTGGGCCAGCTGGTCTGCAACTCACTGAGCTTGTCAGTCTTGTTAGAGTCAAGGAGACCTAGTTGCTGCCCATCCTAACCTGCAGGCCAAGATGTCTCCAACACGTCTTAGCACATTTTAGCATGACAGTTGGCAACTTGTACGTGTTATTCCACCACCATTTACCTTTCACCCTGCTCTGAGCTGGCAGGGATCTGCCTGGCCCAGAAATCAGCACACCCCCCCTCAGTGACTTTACCTGTTGTGGTATTGGGTTTTGTAGGAAAATCCTCATCCCTAGGACTAAAACTTGAGCCTCATCCAAGGGGAGGGTACCTGATCTTTTCTACAGATGGGCCATCCATTGTAGGGATGTTCAGCTGAAAATGTGTAGTCCACCCAAGGAGGTTTTAATGTTTAATTTCAAATTTTACTTATTTGATATATTGAATATTGCATATGATTTGGATTTATAAGTGATACAGCAGTATCCTGAAATCCCAAGGCAGGCATAGTGTAACAATGGCAATGTACATCAGAATCACAATAAAAACGTGATTCCACTTAGCAGTCCCTATATACATACATACATACATACATACATACATACATATATGTATTCCCATTAGCTTTGCCATCATGATGCTGGCCATCCCCAGTCCCTGGGAAGTAATACATAGCTTGAAGCCAGCTCAAGCCAGTTGCACTCTTCCAGGTTTGTTTTGTTTGTTGCTCAGTTTTCACACACTCTGTTGGGCTGAGGCATGTCTTCACTTTTATCTTGGCAACTCAGGAAGATGTTACACAACTTGCCCTAAAATAGCTAGTAGAGAGTATATGCCTTGATGATCACCTGGTACAGACAAGTATCTCAAACAAAGATTGTGTTGAGATGAAGTTTGGCTTTCTTGATGAAAGTTGATTATTCTTTACATTCTTCCATGAGAAAATTTTTTCCCCACTCGTCTCCTCTGAGCTGCCTTTGGTTGTAGAGATGGATTGGTCACAACATACAACCTTATCTTTTGCAATGTAGGCAGTAGTGGGTACTGTATTCAAGTAAACCTCATTCTCTTGATATTTTAGGCTAGCAAAGAATGGAAGATAATATCTTCTTATAGTCCTGATTCGGATGTGCAAATGGGAAGCAACTTGCTAAATGAAATACCATTAGAGGATGCTGCCGGTGTGCAGAAAAAATCTCCTTTTAATGTAGAAATGTACAAGGTGAGTTTTTCGTAACATTGGGAATAGGAAGGACAAGTTAAATTCTTACATCTTAGAAACAGACAAATTTCTTAAATACTTTCATCCTGTAGTTTCATGTTTATCAAGGTTGCCGTGCCTTTTTAGTAGTTGTTCATATTTGTATAATATAATACTGATTTTAAAAGCTAAGAGGTTTTTTGCAAATGTAGTTTGATAACAGCAGAAAACCTGTGTAGGTTTTTAGGTATATTTAAAGAGCAACTGTGGTTAAAGCAAATAGCAAATCAGCTTGTCAATATTTATTATTTCTGTAGTCTGTTTTCCGATTGGTGTCACTACTTGGAAATTAAGGAAACTTCTTAGAATCTAGTGGGTCAGATATTTTCAGGATTGTATGGTGCAGCTGCTAGATTTATGGCAGTAGTTGCTTGCAAGTTAGCTGCACAGTGGCTTATGTAATTGTAAAATCCAGTATTTAATATTTAGACTTGCTTACTCAAAGACACTTTCTTATTTATTACGCATTCTGTATAAATTATCTGTTTTCTGATAACTGCAAAGTCTGTTTCATTCTAACAATTTAGCTCATCTGGCATTTCATTTATTTTATTTTATTTTTTGTTCTGGTTCAGATGCTGAATGGAGAACTCAAGCAATTGTATACTGCCATTACAAGAGCCAGGGTAAATCTGTGGATCTTTGATGAAGACTGTGATAAACGGGCTCCAGCTTTTAAGTATTTCATCAAAAGAAAATTTGTTGAGGTAGTCAAAACAGATGAAAATGAAGGTAAAGTTATCCTAAAACTTTCTTAAAAGACTGTCAAACAGGACAGCCTACTTATGCTTTCTTGCTTTTAGGCCGTATAGTAAAGAAGGTTAAATTCCTTGGTCCTTCTAACAGTATGCACTGATAACTGCCCTTGCAAATTTCCACTTATTTCAGTGGGTCTTAATTCTTTTGTCTCTAAAATCGGTTGCATATGTTAAAGCATAACTCATTGCTAATTCATTAGTATAAGTTTCATTGCTGTCACAGGAGAAAAGTCAGAGATCACTCAGACAGATCTGATCTTGTAGTTAGTTTATTGAGTTCTAACTAGTAAATTCAGATATAAAATATTCATTAAGTACAAATGGATTGGTGGTCAATACTCTGTTTTTTACTACGTTTAAAGTTAGCATGGGATACAACAATTATCACATAAGCTTGCTATACATATCTTTAATGTTACACACATGCAAAAATGTCATTTACCAACCTATTGGTGTCTGGTGTTGGGTAAGGGATCTCTCACCCTGAATGGGTAACCGTGAGAGGCTTTTCTATTCAAAGGGAGATTGCTGCCACTCAGCCAGCTGCTATGGAGGGAGAACTCAATGGACTTGAACGGCTGCAGATATTTATAGCTTTGAGCTGTTTTAGTGTTTAATTTGTAGTCACATTTTCTACTCTGTTAATGCAGTTTCAGCCCCTTACCAGCCCAGTCTCCAGGCAAACTATGTTTTTTGTTTTGATGCTGTGTTCTCACTGATAGCCTCACACAACAGGATGATAGCCTCACACCTGCACAGTAACAAAAGCTGTTACAGAAAAACCATCCCAGCTAAAAGAGATTTATCAATTAAAATAATTTGTTTTCTATAAAGAGAGTGGGTTTACTCAAAGATTTGTCCAAAAAACAAGCATAATTTTTAATGGTCTTTCAAAACCAAACCCAACTTGTTGATTTTCAGTGCTGATTGAGAGACATAAAACACATTTAACTCATAATTACTGTTACTGGTGTGAGCACAAATCATAGAGTTTGGAGCGTTATAAGATGTTAATGCTTAGTTTTGGTACATGATACGTGGTTTCTGTGGTTTATCTGTTTTAACATAAAATAATTACTCTTTGCCCTTGTAGACTTAGATGACAGCATGTTTGTTAAAACTTCAACTCCAGAAGAATGGATTGCACAGGGAGACTACTATGCTAAACACCAGTTCTGGGAGGTAGGAACATATGTTTATCTGAAATAAGGATTCTTGTTTATTCTGAAACCTTTTTTTTTCTTTGTATCTATAAAATCATCTATAAACCTTCAGTTGCTGTGTAGCAGTTTGTCTTAGTTTGAGATTTGTGTAGGTCCCTACAGACTACTTGTCAATGACTTACAAGAAGTAAGCAGGGAGGACAAGCCTATTGTTTGTAATCTTAAATTCACTACTCAAAAGTTTGCAGTCCAATGAGGGGAAAACATTTTAATATGCACAAATGAAAGACAGTTGGAAAAAAACAATTCTTAGCAACGACTGGAATTGATTTAAATCTGTGAAGCTAAACCATATTCTTGGTGTTATCATTCCACATAGTGTAGGAGAAGGAAAGGATTTCTTGGAAGTATATTAATTTGGGCAGTAAAATGATGGGTTCATTCCCTTCCTTTTTAAAGAACATGGAGATTTGACAGGTTTTTTTTTCCTAAATTGGTAGTTAATACAAGTCCAGATATGGGATGACAGTTAATTGGATGGAAGCAAAACACAGCTAGGACGACACCACCAATTAATTATTCTACAAGGAGGTAAGGGATATCTATAGATCAACTACCCTTGTCCTTATGGGTGATTTTAACTTCCCAGATATCAACTGGGAATATCGTACAGTGGACATCAGCAGGTCCAGGAAATTTCTGGAGCATGTTGAAGAAGATAATCATTGGGTGCAGGTACTAAGGGAGCCAACAAGGAAGGGTGCCCTCCTACATTTACTGTTTGTAAACAGAGAGGGACTTATGAGTAATGTGGTGATTTGTGTCTGTCGTGGTCACAGTGGCCACAAAGTAACTGAGTTTCAAATTTTTGGCTATAGAAGAAAGCCGTCCAACAAACATCTGACCATGGATATGGGAGTAGCAGACTTTGGGCTGCTGAAGGATCTAATTAGTAAAATTTCCTGGAAATTTGCTTTTGAAAATCTTGGGGTCTGTGAATGCTAGGTGCTTCTTAAGAGCCATCTCTTAAGAGTGCAGGAGCAAGTGATTCCAAAGCATCAGAAGTCAAGCAAGTGGGGCAGAGTCTGGCTTGGCTGAACAGGAATCTTCTTGTAGAACTTAAGCAAAAAGAGAAAGTGTATGGACATTGGAAGCAAAGGGAGGTGACATGGGAGGATAACAGAGATGCTGTCACTGTAGGGAGAAAATTTGTGTGGCCAAAGCTTGATTAGAGTTCAAGCTGTTTAGCACCTTTTATGATAAAGTCAGCCATCTAGTTGACCAAGAGAAGCCAGTAGTTGTGATATATTTTGGTTTCAGCAAAAATTTTAGTACTGTCTCTCACAGTGTCCTTCTTGATGAAATGTCCAGCTCACAGCTAGACAAGTCCATAATACATTAGGTGGGAAATTGACTGACAAGTCAGGCTCAAAGAATTATAGTAAATGGGGTTATATCAAGCTGGTGGCCAGTCACTAGTTGGATTCCCCAAGGCTCAATTTAAGGGCCAGTACTCTTTAATGTTTTTATAAATGATTTGGACACAGGAATTAAATGTACATTAAGTAAGTTTGCCAGAGATACTAAACTAGGAGGATACTAAATTGAGAGGAGCTGTTGACTCCCTTGATAGAGAGGCCCTGCAGTTAGAGCACTGGGCACTCACCAACTGTATCAAGTTTAAGAAGGGCAAGTGCCTGATTCTGCACCTGGGATGGGGCAACCCTAGTTGTGTGTATAGGCTGGGGAATTACAGGCTGGAGAGAAGTGCTACAGAAAAGTACCTGGGGGTCCTGGTCAATGGAAAGTAGAATATGAGGTAGCAGTGCCCTGGCAGCCAGGAGGTCCAGGTGTGTCCTGGGGGGCATCAGGCAAAGCATTGCCAGCCAGAGAGGGAATTTTGGAATGCTTTCTTTGATCGTGGCAAAAAGAAAGTTTCTGTGTTTTGCTGGTAGCAACACAGAATTTTTTGAAAGGAAAATAGGTAATTATAACAAGGCAAAAAATCAAAGCAATCAGCTGCCACTGTACAGACAGTCGTTATCTCCCCTTGAAAGTAAAAGGCAATTCCCTAAATGGACAGAAAAGAATTTAGATAAAAAAAACAACATAGCTAAAAAAAAATTTATCTTGGAATCTGAAATGTATTAATTATATTATCTGCTGTTCTGCTTTCTTTATAACCACCATCTTTGCTTATCGTTGCTACCTTACGAAGAAATTATCTGGTGAATTTGGCATTTCTAAGAGTGGCTTGCAATGGGCAAATTCCAAACAGATGCAAATACAAAATTAGTGGATAGAATCAAGAAGTCATGGTGTTGCAGAATAGCAGGGTGATAATGAAACAAACCTTGCTAGGAGCATGGTAATTCCTGGTACCTCTGTTTAGTTTATCACAGAAAGGGCCTGGTATGATCAAAGCATGAAAAATGTTCCATGCTTTTTGATTTCACTTTGCACACGTTGATTTTCCTCCTTTATTAATATGTAGTAGATGTCTGGTGACTTACCAGTTAATGGTTTAGCCTATCATTCAAATTGCATATGCTGTTTATTCTATCAGCCTACCAGGAATTCTGCTTTCACTACTTCCATGTAAAACATTGTAATTAATACTCTAATTTTGATAGTCACATGTGGACTGACACTAAAGCTTTTCTTTTTGTCCTAAAAATATACTGCAATGTTTTACCTTTTCCTTCTTCCAGGCACCCTGCCATTCTTTCTGCTTTCCATTACAGTGACTAAAATTAAGTATTGCTTTTATGTGATAAGCCATGGACTGGATGCACATCTGTGAATGCTGTGTATGATTTCACCCCAGGTGGCAGCCAAATGTTACCAAAAGGGTGGAGCAGCTGAGAAGTCAAAACTGGCCCTGGCACATGATGCTGTTCTCAAAGTGCATGCAAAGAAAAGCAGCCCTAGGTAAGTGTCAGTGCAGATGAGCAAGTGTCATTTTGTGGTGCCAGACCTCACTGGAGTCTGGAGGGGGAGATTCACACCCCAGTTGTAGGACTTGACTGGAAACATCAGAGAACAATGCAGATGAGCTGTCTTCACATGTTTGTGGGTGGCAAAAGAGATTTAAGAAATGGGAAAGTCTAGCACAACAGGATCTGGGGCACTGCTCCCTTTGGGGAGTAGTGGAGAAGTTGTACACCATAGGCTGTCCAAATGAAATGTGGCCCTTGAAAGGACTTGCTGGTCATGTGAAAGAAAAGCAACAGGATTTGCATTACCTCAAGAGGCTTTATATTCTTTGATATAGATAGAAGAACATACTCCATCAGCAGTGCTCAATTTCAGTTAATCCCACTGCATATTCGTCTAACAAAGAGAAAGGAACATTGTTGTACATTAGGGAAGAAAAGCTGCTAGCAAAAAGTGAGCTTTGGGGTAAAATTAGAGTCAATTTAAACAAAACAAGCAGAACTAAATCTGGAGGACAGTTTTAAAGAACAGATTTTGAAATTAATCATTGAGTTCATGTTGTCAGCTGAGTAAAATAGCTCAAGGGTTTGACGGGGAGAGAGTTTGCAGTTTCCTGAAGAGGCTGGGAAACTGTTTGGGACTCATCTCATGAGACAAGAAAAAACTGAATGGGGAGAGCTCTAGATCTAAGTTAATAAATTTCTTTTTATGCTGGGGAGGCCAGAAACTAGCAGTGATAGCAGAGTGGGTAAGGAATGACTAGATCAGAGGAAGCTAGCACAGAATGAAGAAGAGGGAAGGTCTAGAGAAATGCTATTACTGGAGTTAAACAAGGTTTTATCTTTTGTAATTACCTGCTTTATATTAGTGGCCCTGGTTAAAAGTATAAGGATGCTCATGAAATTTAGTGATCATAGAGAAATTGTTGATGGGACTGATAAAACTTTTTTTCAGTTCACTGTATGCTTAGGTGCCTGTCAACTGAAGCAAATTTGAGGAGAAGGAATTCAGTATATTGGGATGTGTTAAGTTGACAGAATATATGTAATAACGAAGCTGTTAAAGTGGCTTTTTGTTTAGTAGAGGTATTAATGCCAGTGTAAAAAGCTTAAGTAAGATTCCTGTGTGCTCTATAATATGAAATGCTCTGTACAATTCTGATTCTTCAGAGTTGAGAATCAGGAATTCAGTCTAGATCACTTGCACGCAGTGATACCAGAAATGCTGAGATTGTTGAGTTATACAAAACAACAGCTGATAACATGTTTGATTGTTTTTGATTACCTTGGGGTTAAAACGAGAAAGGAAGGAACAAGTTGAGCTAGAAAAGTGTTGCAAAACCACAGTACTATACTCTAGTTAAAAAACCCAAAAAACCCAAAAAAAATTTTTACTGCCACAGAAGCCAGATTCTGGAACAGACTTCTGGGCAGAGCCGTGTCAGCCCAAAATATAACTAATTGTAAGGTAATAGCTCATCAGGTTGTATAAGAAGAACACATGATGCCAGTGCTGGTTGGATTCAGTGACAGATCACATGACCCTAAAATTAATTTGGATGTAAGTGGTAATTTTGTCTTGCTTTCTACAGGGAAAAAAAGATGGAGTATATGACATTGGCTAAAACTTACTTGGAATGTGGAGAACCGAAGTTATCACTAAAATGTCTGTACCAGTCAAAGGAGTTCCGGCTTTGTGCAGAACTGTGTAAAAAATTAGGAAAGGTATTAAATCCTTTAAGCTATCCTCACCTTATAACTTTTTCCTTTTCCTGCAGCTTTTTTTTCCTCTCATATTACACATAAAGTAATAGTAATTTTCTGTGGCATGGTAGTAGCTGAACTAAATGAGCTCTTTAAGCTGTGCTGTTCAAAAGGAAGCATTTGTCAGAGAATAGGCAGAAGAGGAATGAAGAAGAGAATAATGCAGTTATGCAGGCCAGGTTTATTTCTTTGGCTTTCCTCAAATGTCATCATCAGTCATTTGCAGTCAAAAGTTAATGACTGATCTCATGAAACTTGTGCTGTTACTTCATTCAGTACTCTGATGATACTGAAACTTCACTGATTACAGCCATCTAAATGGAACCTTGTAACTTGCAAGGGTTGAAGTAGTGTGCTAACAATATGTACTATTTTTTAGTTGCAGTGTATTTCCACTAAAAGAATGTAAAGTAATTGTTCCCAAATATTTGAAATTTAAGATAAAAAATTAGGGTTCTCATTCTGAATCCATAACTGTTTAAATTTAATCCTGTTGATTCTGAGAAATTTGTAAGTCAACAGAAGTGTATGGTGTTTTCTAACAGTGGACAGAGCTTGGTCAGTAAAAAGTAGTTTGAAAATCCTGGATAATACCTTTATTTTTACGTTCTAGTTTTTAAGACATAAAGACATTTAAAGACATTTAAAGACATTTTAAGACATTAAGACATTTAAAAATGGCTTTTTTAAATCTGTTCCGTTTTAATGATGGTTACTTTAATATTTATATGATTACATTAAGATACTTTAATTACATTTTATTTAAGTGTCCTTCTTTATGAGACACTTACACAATAGAATTACTAGATTTGTTCTATTCATGTAGCTTTGGCTGTTTAGAACACTTCAGTTTCATTACTGACTTCTGCATTGCAGATGAAGGATGCTGCAGTTTACTATCAGAAAAGCCAGTGCTACAAAGAAGCATCTGGATGTTATGAACAAATTGAGGAATTTGATCTGGCCATTAAAATGTATTGTCAGGAAGAACTCTATGAAGAAGCAGCAAAGGCAGTTGAAAGGTATGTTTTCCAAGATGGTACTGGAATATAATTCTCTTTTCCATTTCCAAATTCAACACAATATGACTAGCATGCCGAAAAATTTTCACAAGGGTTTTTGGCCGGTGACTTCATTTTATATGAAGTTAAATTAACATTGTCAGAATTCTTACTTGGGTAATGATAACATGGTGAAAGGATTCTACTGCATTCACAGCTGGTGCAGTGACTAGTTTAATTTTCCTGGAAATTTTTTCCAGTCTATAGTATTAGTCATGCAAGTTCTCCTTCAGCCAATCCTCTGAACTATGTTCTTAAGGTAAATATGACAAAATAATTCTATAGAAGTATTAAATACTTCTCTCTTAAGACTGAAATAGTGATCTCATTAGCACATTCTTGCATAAATGATTCATTTATTGGCCACACTTTTCAGTACACTTAAATCGATTGATTTTTAGAGAATATGTAAACCAATTAAAATTCTAGCAAGGCCTGCAATTACACACCTTCACTGAAATCCTTTGTGATGTACCTTTAGTAATGGTAACTGTTTTCTTGAATTATTAAAGCTTGTTAAATATAAAGAGATTGTTCAATCAAAAAGTTCAAGCATTAAGTCACCTTCCCAACTGAGGAATTTTTAACTTAGCCTTCCCAAATCATTAATGCAAATTTATAAGTATAGGTACAAAAAATCTACACTCCCGCATTTATCATGAGAAAGATGATAATGAAAGGCTAATGATAATTTACTCACACAACAGAAAAAATTGACTCATTCTCAGCATACAGGAGAGCACACTTTTGCAAAACTGGCTCGGGGGTACCTTAATAATTTTACATCAGCCAATAATACTTAATAACTGAATATTTTAAAGTGCATGTTATGAAAGTTGCAACTGGATACTTTTCTGAGGCATTCACTAAGCAACAAAGATAGGGCGATTATGGGTGCTAAAAGAAATGAGGCTGCCACCACACAGAATTCGATTTTGGGATTTGTCTGGCATTCCCCTTTTATTAGGGTTCCTTCGTCAACAGCACCTAGTATTTGTCTTTTAGTTATCCTGAATTCCCAGGATCATCCTAAACCAGTGCCTTGATCCCATTCTCCTTGCATCATGTGGTGGCTGTGTTCAACCACAAGAGAAAAACACACGCTATCATGCAGACAATCCAAAGTGGTGTTTGCTTTGAGAACACAGCACTCTCTTTATCAAAAACACCAGTGAAGGCCAAAACACTCATTTTTGATCCTAATTAAGTGAACGCAGGTGCTGCCAGCTTAACTGGTTCCCACACAAAGTATATGCAGATACACATGACAGACTTGAAAGAGTTCTCTAAATTGACCAGTTTATGTAAATTTTACAGGATATTATCTATATTGATCTGTGGAGGGTTCATTGAATTCGTATCTATTTCATTCTATCTTCTGTATTGAGGCTTACTTTTAAGAATAGAGGATTAACACTGATAAAATGTGATTAAAGTAATTTGTACATTGTTTCAACAGTGTGGATAATGCTTTAGTGTTGCATCTTGTTTGTACCATAAGTTTTGATGATCTTGCTTCAGTCAGCCTTATGTTGTAATTCATTTCTTTTTGTAGATTTTTTTAAGATGTTGTGGTTGTTTATCGCCTGACAGACATATCACATTAAATAATTGGCCTTTTTGAAGGAAGGGCTTCTAGGGGCAGCTATTTGCGTAATGTTTTAAGGTTTTTTTAAAAATGCAGTGGTGGTTTTTTTTGTCTAGATTAGTCATCTGTGGTAGTAAATTGATGTATCTATTATTTCAGATATGAAGAGATGTTGAATACGAAAGGACAAATGGTTTCCAAACTCTCATGTACAGCAAATCAGTTGTATTTGGAAGCAGCTGCAAAGTACCTGAGTATGAACAGAACTGAGGAAATGATGCAAGTTCTCTCAAAACTTGACATAGAGGATCAGCTTGAGTTTCTGAAGTCTCGTGGATGCTTGCGCCAAACAGCAGACTTATTGAAAAGGAAAGGTCGAGAGGAGGAAGCTGCAAAGCTAATGAAACAACATGGATTTGCTCTGGAAGCAGCCAACCTCACAGCTATAAAAGAGTTTCGTGCATCGTGTTTGCTCGCTGCAGCACGTGCCAGTCTGACTCATTGTTCAGAATCAGACCTGGTAGACATGGAGATAATCCTAAAAGAAGCCCTCGAACTTTGTGATCAAACTGGGCAGAAGTCTGGCATTGCTGAGGCTATGTTTTTGCAGGGAGCTCTGAAGGGAGACTTCACAAAGCTGAGCGACGCGTTCCGTCAGTTCCTATCTCTGAATCATTCTGCTGGTGCTGTTGAAGCTCTCTTTGCATTATCTCGTTTCAGCACTCCTAGCCAGGACATCCTCTTCATGGCAACGCGTGGCTTAGTGGCTCTTCTGAGTCTGGTTAGGGGTTTGAAGAGAGCAGCCACCAATGCAGAGAAAGATATGGTGAAGTTATGCTTTGCCTATTTTGGGATTGTCCCAACAGGTGACAGTTGCCAGGTGTCTCAAAATGAAGCTGAACCCATTCTCAAGTTTTTGTCAGACAAGCCAAATCTAAAAGAGAGGAAGATAAAAGGTGATTTCTCAGTAAGCACAGAGGAGATAAAATCAGCTTTGAAACAGCACTTGTTAAGCAGGTTTTGCTCTATCACCTGTGAGTTACTGAACAAGAATTACCCTGATATTTGTAAGAAGTTCATTGCCGGCTTGAACTGTGGAGACAGAACCTGTGATTACCATAGGCCCTTGTTGCGCCACGAAGCAAAGACAATATTTCAGTGTAAAATGCATCTGGTGGCAATAAGGGGGCTGTTCTTAGAAGCCACATGCACTTTCCCTAAAGAGCTACTGAATCAGTGCAAAAGCTTTGATGACATTTTGACTTCTGACAAATATGCATCGTGTAAAGCCCTTCTAGAAATGTTTTTTCCTGATCATTTTCATTTGAGAATACTGTCTGAGAACCCAAAGGCATGTAAAGAAATACTACAATTCAGTAGCATTATTTCCAAACCCTGCAGAGCAATGTTGAAGGAGTACATCACATTTAAGTTTAATAATGAAGGCACTGCAGCCAGAAGAGAATCAACTGACTTATGGCTAAGTGCCATGAAAGTTTTTATCTTATCTTCAGGATATCCTGAAGAATTTGAGAAACTTCTTTTTAAGGAAGAGGATGATTATAACAAAGAGCTAAACTTTGCTTTGGCAAAGGCAAGAAGTTCCCCAAAGACTAGGGACCAAGGAGGAAAGACCAAAGGAATAGAGGGCAGACATGGTATGTTGCTACCTGACAAAAATGCTGAAAATGCAGGAAGAACACACTTGTGCTTTATTCGACTTCTTCAAAATTCACTTGAGCAATTCTATGTTCATAAGAACCCGGAAAACTGTAAAAGATTTTTTTTCCGTTTTATGAATGTCCTGATCAGGAAGTGCACAAGATACCTGATTCCAAGCATAGGAAATACGGTGATGTTGTTGGAATTGCAGTATATTCTCTGTTGTGCTGTCTTGATGCGTCTGTCCAAGAACATTACTCTCTGCCTTCCAAAGAGTTACATTGCTCTCCTTCATTACTGGGAGTTTTTGTTCAGAAGCAAGGACCATAACAAAGAACTGAAAGACACATTTTCTATTATACAGGAGTACAGACCAAAGGAAACATATGTAGCTGTACAGAATTTCAGATTTCATCTCTGTTATCTAGCAGAAGTTTTGTGTGGTGTTCATGGAAGGTTTGATGTCCTTCTGGATGCGTTTAGGGATCCCGACTGCATAACTTCAGGGGAGGCTGAGCGGACTGTAGTGCTGTGCTTAGTGATGTTACTGAATGCTGACCAGGTGCAGAGTTCTAAGCATAGATCCCTCCTATGCCACCACTTTCCTGAAATCAAGGCGATGCTGAAATCAATGAGAAAAGACGCTCTCTCTAAAGTTCCTGAAAGATTGCTGAGGGTTATTGAACAAGTGAGTGATGCTACACATGTAAGAGAAATAGCTACAGGCCTGCAAGAGCTGCTGATAGAGCGAGATGAAGAGTACTTGGTTGACTGCCGCTGGAAGTGGGACGCTGCATACAGTCAGGGGCATCCAACCATACGGGGCATCCTGTATGAACACATAAACCTTGACAGGTTTATGACCTCTTTGGATAAAACAGAATATGCTGATGAGCTAGAAGAGGAACTTGAAAGAGTTCATTGCTTAGAGGACCAAAAGGATCAAAAGGATCCCCTGGAAGTCATTGCACTCAGCAAGCAGAAGAAGCAAGAGCAGAAAGCATCTGCTCAACGCCAGCTGTATCGTGTGTTCAATTTTGTTTCCCTTTACATGAAGTGGAAAAGGAAGGCCTGCTCCAGAGCTCATCCTGTTGCAATGAAAGATGATGAATTTTTGTCAGAGATATTCAAAAAAGCAGATATTGACCAAACCCAGTGTGATCTCTGTGGAGTTAGATTTATCCAGAGCTCTGAGAACTATTTCAGCAGGTCGGAAAACATGGAGGCAGATACTTCTGAACCTCTGACACCAACAGAGAGCAGTGGGGAAGAGAAGTTGTATGCAGAAGGAAATGCAATTTCTGTGGCCAGTGAGGCCTACATAGAGCACAGAAACACAGATGAACACACAAATAATAATGCTGCCTACAGATCCTACGCCGAGTTTTTCAGAAGAAAGATAGATCCAATAATATATGAGGGACTGGAAGTAGTGGAGGCCATTACAGAAAAGTCTTACACCCGAGACTGTTTAGCATATAAAGAAGGTTCCAACTTATGCCAGAGAAAAATCAAAGAGAATATTAAGAAAATTTCAGATGCAGTAGAGGAAATCTATGAAAGAAAAGCCTGGGCTAAAGGTAGGACCTTTACAATGTTCTTTAAACAATGTAATATGTCATTTTTGGCCAAACCTTTAGACCTGACAAAGCTCCATTTGAAAATCTTAATATGGTCAAGAGGAAGGTATTTCTAGGTATTTCAGGTAGCTGAGGAAAAGAACTGAGACAGCTGGAAATATTGAAAATTATTTTCTAACCTCTTCCAAACACAACTTAATGCATCAGATAGTACAGGTAAAGTAAATAGTAGTGAATTTTTACAGATAAGCAAGTGAATTTCAACTATGTGATCAGATGTGCTGCGTTCTCTAAACTTACACACTTTTACAGCAGCCTATTGTATTAGACAAGGTCATCTTTATGAATTTTTCTGTTATTTCAACTGTTTCCTACTTCTGCCAGCCATAGTAATTTGGGTATGCAGGGGTAGAGAGTTAGGAGTACTTGGAGTCTTTGATTAAGAATATCTCTGACTAGTCTGCTCTGGAACTTGTAATTTTGCAAGGGTTGAACAAAGGGGATACTTAACTACAAATCTGTGGGGTGTCAGATACTCAGAGACAACACTGGTGTTATAAAGTTCGTTAAATTATGGTACTTGAGATATATATTTTGATATTAGATTTTTTTCCCCTCATATGCTTTAAGCATTATTCTGTGCTGATTTTTGCAAGCGAAATGAGTGAATGAGTACTGAATGAGTGGCCTAGGAGCAAACTTGTTTGGTGCACTTGCTTTGGGAAAGTGACAACTTAGATCATAACATTTTTACTGACTTCAGTCATAGAAATCCACCAATCCTGTCAAGTTGTCATTTTGCCTGTGATGTCTGACAGAAGCGAAAATACCGTAGTATTTGGTATGTTCAGCAGCTCTGATCAGTGAAATATGTTAAATTTGTTACAAAATCTTAGGTTGTGATCTTCATGTGTAAGCTTTATCTTTACTCCTAATGGAAAGCTTTTACATATGGATTAAGGCCATGAAGTTTTCTTGAGTTTTGTGCTTGGCTTTTAGCTGCTGTAGAGTTCTTACAGAATGTTAATTGTGTTCCCTTTCAGCTGAAGAAATAATAACCACACATGCCAACAAATTGGTTGTCACCGTTGATGATGCTCGTAAGTGGCTGAAGAAAATGGACTCTCACAGGATAAAAGAAGAAGGTATGTTTTCAAATTGCACAGCTTTCTGTGCCCTGTGAGGACACTATTCAGTAATGATATCTTAGCATCACTGCAGTTTCCCAGTCAGCAGCATTGTGGATATTCACTTACCCTCTAGGCAGCAAGAACTGGGCACTTCCACAGGGGCACTCTGGAAAACATGGGTTAACCAGGCTTTCCTCAGTAACTCTTTAAAACAGAGCATGAGCCATGCAGCTGGTTACAGAGTGGCCAGAATGGAGCAAGCCTCCTCCCTGGCCCTGGGTGGATCCCAGCCTGCACAGAGGATGAGTGTGTTTTTGCACACAGGCACACACAGCTGCACACCTAACTGTGGTTCAGGCTCAGTCTTCAGAGTAGAAACTTGGGCAGTGGGGACAGAAGAAAAGCCGTCTTCATCTTCACCAATAAGATGGTGCTATTTCTTAACTCGGATGTAGCAGTGCCTTAATGGGCAGTGTGGATCCGAGTTCTTGGAAACCAGCTTCCTAACAAAACTAATCCTTAGCTTGCTTTGAAGAGTTCTGTGGAAAAAATATTACATGCAGTTGGTTTTCTTTTGCTTTTACTTCCATTTCTCTTGGTTTCATACCAAAAGTAACATATGTTGATGCAGTCTATTGCATCACAAACCTCTGAGGGCAAGTTTAAGACTTCATTGTGCCTGCCTAAATGTTCAGGTTTAAACACATATTTAGATAGTGGGATTGCAACAATTGCATAAATAGGCAGCAATGAAGTGATCAGACTTACAAATAGCACTATATGTAAAGCATTAAAGTAGCTCTAATTTAGAAAATTTGGTTGTGATAAAGCCTGGTGTTCCATTTTCCTATTCCAAGAAAGATGCAGGTAATAAGACTACCTGGGAGCTCTCTCATTATCTCAAAAGCAACATTATAGTCTGTTTTTGAAGTCAGTAAGCAAATGCATTGTCTGCTGAAACTGAACCTTGAGAGAGGTGAGACACACTTCTTAAAAAAGTCAAAGGCAGTAACAATAGAAACAGATTTTCATGATGAAAATATTTACTAGTTCAGCAAGTGACTTAATAGTCCCTACTTCCTTGCAGAGCTCTTAACCACATTGTCATATTGAGCTAAATACTTCTTAAACATGATTCTGCACATATGAAGGTATATTGCTGACGCACCAAATAGCAATGACATAGCTTGTCATCGTATTAAGAGGAAAAGATGTTTGGGTTTTCCATTCTGCATTAATTTATTGTTTTTAATATAGGCTTTGTGCATGATAAAGACTTGGAAAATGAAGTGGAAGATGAAAGCATGGCTTTTGAAGAACTTGCCTATAAAAAAATCTCAAGAAAAAAAGGAAGATGTGGGAAATTATAATTGGAAAAATTATTCTGGATGGCTATTCTATCTTCTTAACAATCTAATTTTAGAATGAAAAAATGTTAAAAAGAATAGAGAGATGGGATCAGAAATGGAAAGAGTCTGAAGAAGAAGAGGACCTTATTCTATGTTTTGTATTATTACTTGTTGCTTATTGCTTGTATTATGTCAGAATAATTACCTGTGTTGTGATAATGTAATTGTTCAAACCTTAGAAAAGACCAATTTCCTTTCAAACCTGTGTGGTAGCTTAAAAGTAACAAAAGCCAAAGAACCAAGCAGGTAGAAAAAAAAATTCTTTCTGACTTATCTCAGGGGTATTTTTCTGCTCAGTCTTCTTTTTCTTCTTTCTCGCTAATTTTCATCGTCATTCTTCTGAGCTGGAATACTCAGAAAAATAGAAGGATAGTTTCTCTGATTTTAAGATCTTGCTATGTTTAGAACTTTGAGTGTTCAGGTGAGATACTTACAGTATCTCTCTTTTCTATTTTTATAGACAAGAACAGTAATCTCTAAACACATTCATATTTCTGACTGTGTACCTGTTTCTGATTAGATAGGTATGAAAGTTAGGGATTGTCTTTTATTTGATAAAGTTTTGATATAAACTTTTACCTGTACCTATTGAAAAATAGATAATCTTAGTTTAAAAGACTATTACGCATTTTAAGTGCTTTGTAAGGTTTAATTGATAAAAGTCTTTTTGTAATGTAATGTTTTTATAAAACCTGTAAGATTTTTTAAATCACTTAGTCTTGTCTTATTTTTTGAATGCTTTCTGAGAGCCATATGTGAATGACTGCATGAGTGGGATTTGTAAAATGGGTCCAGAGTATCAGTTCATGCTGATGCCGTTTTACTTTTGGGATTTCTGTGTGCCCAGCATACTGTAGTGTCCTGGTTTTGGCTGGGATAGAGTTAATTTTCTTCTTAGTAGCTGGTACAGTGCTGAATATTTGAATTTAGGATGAGAATAGTGCTGATAACACAGTGATGTTTTGGTTGTTGCTGAGCAGTGCTTACCCTAAGTCAAGGACTTCTTAGTTTCCCATAGTTTGCCAGAGAGCAGGTGCACAAGAGGCTGGGAGGGAGCATGGCCAGGACAACTGACCTGAACTGACCAAAGGAATATTCCATAGCATAAAGCATCTGCTCAGTGGATATAAACTGGGAGGAGTTGGCTGGGAGGGGCCAATCACTGCTGGGGGCTGGACTGGGCACTGGATGTGATGGGTGAGCAATTGAGTTGTGCATCACTACTTTTTCTTGGGTTTTATTCCACCCTCTCTTTGTTATCTCACTTTTCAATAAAATTATTATTATTGTTACTATATTTTACTTAATTTCAATTATTAAACTGTTCTTATCTCAACCCACAGATTTTACCTTTTTCTCTGATTCTTCTCCCTCTTCCACTGGGAGGATGGACCGGTGGGCGAGATGCTGTGTGGTACTTAGTTGCTGGCTGGGGTTAAACCACAATATGTAGTGTCCTTTAGCAGCACTTTTAATTAATACATTTGCATGTTACACATGATTAGAGTATTACTTAGTTGTTGAAATATTTTGTTTTTAAAAGGGTTCCTCTTTGTATACATAACAAATTGTTTCAATAATGACTTCCTTTAAAAAACGTGATCACTTATTATTATGCTCAGTGTTGTGGAAATGAGACATTTTACATGGGTGAAAATGAAAATGTGCTGTAGAATGGAGCAACGTGGGTAGCAGTAATAGTTATCTATTGCAATGTAATTGCTGTTGTCTGCCAGAAGACTCTTCCTAAAGAAACCTTATTGCTTAAGCAAGCGTCTAGAATATGGTTTAGAAACATACATTGATGAAATGTAGTGCAAGTCATTTGTACTGCATAGAAGTCAAGAGTTAAGAAAGCTGGATCAAAGCCAACTTGTTTGGCTTTGTTTTCTCTAATAATAGGTATTTTGCAGAAACTTTCCTGATTAGTTTTTCAACTTCACTATTTACATTTGCAGCAGTAAATGCTACCTAAAATTTTTAAGGATAATAACAATTTCAAAATCCTTGCTGACCATATTTTAAAGATCTAGTGATTATACTTTATGCAAAAAAAAAAGCTTAAACATTATCACTAAACACCAAGCACAGAGAAAACAAAGAAGAAGAAAGAAGAAGGGAAGTTACATTACACCAAGAACTTAATCTTGGGTACCTTTCCTTGATGCAGAGACCTATGATCCTTGCTGTAGTTCCATGCAATCCACTGGTTATTCTTTGTCAGCACTCCCAGATGGAACTTACTTCAGTAACATATGAAATACTTGCTGCTAGACAAAATTACTGGCAATTCAGATTTTAGAGCTTATGGTTACAGAGATATATTAGGCCAAGATTTCAGTAATGTTCAAGCAGAGATGGGAAATCTAGTTGGATCTTCAGTCCAGTATCAGTGCTTTTAAGGGTTTTTTGTCTTATGCTGGTGTGCATAAATAAACATGAACATTTCTTTTCTGTGGCAGCGTCTCCAGATAATAGTGATCTCAGTGCATGAATCCTATTTGCAAGTTTAATTAGCAAAGTGAATTTGTCCAGATAAACCCTTGGGGTGTGCAGGGTTTTTGTTGTGGTTTTTTGTTTTTTTTTTTTCCTTTTTTTTTTTTTTAATCTTTCTCACCTCTGGTACCAGCTAACACCTATGACTCAAAGGGCTTAAGACCCACGACATGTGCCTTGGTATGTGTGAGATGCATATTGCACTGAAACCTTGGAACTGAGCAGTGGATGCAGGCTGTCGAGCTAATCCACCCACTTCTGCCTGTCTAAGCCATGTTTAGAAAAGGCTTCAAAAGCTCAGAAACTGGTGACTTAAAATCTTTCTCCCTGGTGATACAAAAGTGACACCTAAATGAAAAAGAATGAACTATTTGCTGTCGTTGGAAGACAACGGTATGGTTTTAAAAATGACAAGTGTCCAAATTCCAAACTCCTCAAGAGACAAATCTCTTGCTTGCTTGAACCTCATATTATTACAAAGGACTGTGTGGTAAGTGATGTGTACTTGAAAACTTTTTCCTTTATTTCTCTTAAAAGCATTGTTTCACAATACTGTCCACAGTTTTATTCCAAAACACTTTCCTACAAGTTAGCTGTTACAAACTCTAACTCAGCAAATCATTTAAACACTTGCCATTTTTAAGTTCTTGCTGTCATTCCTAAAGGGAAGGCTTTTGCCTGCAAGCTCACTGAAAACATAGGATAAAAGAAGTTTTCTTATCTCTGCAAATAAAAGGCTTTTCTGCCAGCAATCCCTGTGCCAGTATTTGCTGAAAACCAATTAGGAAGCACCCTTATGTGAAAGGGGACCACAGCCGTTGCTACTGAGCTTCTGCCTTTGTTGTTGGAGTATTTAGAAAGTGAAATACAGAAAAGAAGAGCTAAAAGAAATATAACCAGCAATAACAAAGTGGCAACTAAAGTAATTATAGATAGGGACACACTACTATATTTATATTCAGTGAAATGGTCATTGCTGATCAACACAGGAAGGAGGTGGACCTGCTAGAGCAAGTCTCGAGGAGGGTTGGAGCTTCCACCATATACCCTGATATTAGCTCAATTGGCTAGAGCATGGTGCTACCAACACCAGGTTGTGGGTTTGGTCCCTGTATGGGCCATTCCCTTAAGAGATGGACTTGATGATCTTTGTGCATCACTTCCAACTCAGAATATTCTGTGATAGTCTCTAAGATCTCTCCTATGAAAACAGGCTGTGAGAGTTGGGGTTGTTCAGAGAAGGCTCAGGGGAGACCTTAGAGCACCTTCCAGTGCCTAAAGGTGGCCTACTGGAGTGTTGGAAAGGGACTTTTTGCAAGGATATGTAGTGATAGAGCATGGGGCAATTGCTTTTAACCACCAGAGGGTAGGTTTAGATTAGATATTAGGAAGAAATTCATTACTGTGAGGGTAGTGGGACACTGAGCAGGTTGCCCAGAGTTGTGGATGCCCCTTCCCTGCCAATGTTCAAGGCCAGATTGGATGGGGCTCTGAACAGCCTGCTCTAATGAAGGGTGTCCCTGTCCATGGCTAGGAGGTTGGAACTAGATGATCTTTGGAATCTTTTCCAACCGAAAATGTTCTGTAATTCAGTTTTCATTAAACCCCTCACACCTGCACTTTCACAGCAAGACCCAGAGACACCTTAGTATTAGATTTATGGCACATCTGTCTATTAGCATGTAACTCAGAAATGTATTGGCAAAGTACCAGGCAACACCCCTACTCTTTATCTTGATATAGTAGATGGCAGAAATTTTGAGTATCTTCCCTAATGCTCATTCTTTAAGAGCTGCTGTGATGGGGAGTGGAAGAGTTTACATACTTTATTTTGTAGTTTTCATGACTACATTCGTACATCAAGATTTCTGACTGTACATGTACTCAACATCAATGTGAAACACTTAAGAGTCAGATACCTAAATACCAAAGCAGTTGAATTGTCAGATTAATAGCCATAGCAAATAAATACACTGATAATTAGAGCATTTATTTCAGTTTTCTGACATGGATTTCTGCTATTTTCAGAACTCTGTCATCTGAGCATGATACGTGCATGTCCATAGGTAGTGCGTATTTATACCATTATCTTTGCTGTGTTCATCCTGCCTAGTTGCAAGAGGATGGGTTGCAGTGTCTTTGAATCCTGTTATGGTCATTCTATGCTTCTTGATCTGTGGAAATAGTTCCAATTTCTTTGGAAAGAAATTGGTAGAAGATTCTTACCTACTTACAGGTCATCTTCTGCTTAGTCTGCATGCAAAGTTTCGTGGTTTAAAGGCGCAATTGCTAATGATTTAAATAATGTTGTTAGTCCAGACATTTACAAATTACTTTCATTGTGCTTCTGATCAAGCAGTTTCTAAACTGTCCTGTGTAAACCAGTACAGAAACTTTAGCAAACAATTGACAGAATTAGGTTACCTCTACAACATTCTGCAGGCAAATAAATAATAGTAATTCCAGAAGGTACTTTAATTGCATCTTGTAGAAGTAAATCCTTGGAATTCCCTTTTGTGAAGGGGGGAGTAGGTTTTTACTGAAGCTCATTTCACAGGCTTAGTGCTATATGCCTCTCTGTGAGCTATTCGTTGTAGCTTTTGCTTGTCTTGTGCTAGAAACACTTGTGAAATCAAGGAGTAAAGTTTTTATTTTCAAACAATCAGGGGTAGAACACTCAAGCTGTTTAAAAATTGGCTGCTTCCCTAGAAATAGACAAGATAGAGCAAAACACTCCAAGGAGATCTGCTGCTGACTCGCCTTGTCACCTTAGGTATGCTGAGCTTTGAGTTACTCCAGTATTAGTGATGTCCCAGTCAGAGTCAGTATCTCATGTAGTTTGGAGCAGTCTGCATGCATTATACAGCCTTTTTCTGAGTAAATTTACATTTCTAGTAGTTTTGGAGAGGGTCTCCAAAAGTAGAAGAGCCCTTGAACATAAAGTAGCTTGACAAGACTGAAGCAGAGAAGGTAAGGTGGCTATTTTCTATGGAGAAAGTTGGGTATTTCCTTATGGTTTATGGAGCAAAAGAGCACTGAGCTGAAAGGTGCTGGTTATCTGAAATGATATTTCAGATGTCAAAAGACACGCAGAAAGGAAAACGCTGAACACAGGTGAGTTTCAGACCCTCTGTATCATTGTAGCTTTGACTGGGGAGAGTCTGGGAGTAGGAGAGCAATCTGAAGTGTGGAGCATGGACATATCCCTGTCTAAAAAAGAGATCAGAATTCTTTACTTTCCCCAGGAGACAGACAGAAAAAAGTTTGCTTGGAGGAAGATGTAAAACTTATGTAACAGCTAAGTGGCTGGAATACTTCTCCAGGCTACTGAGACGGACAGGTTTCGAATTCAGCCCTCCTAGCAGGATGCTCTGAGCCATCAGATGCCATCTTGCCTAGAGAAGCATTCACTGCAGCTGATGCTGAAGGTGCCTAATTCAGGATTTTTTGGGGCCAGAGAGAGGGTGGAAGAGGGACCCACTCAGGAAAGAAATACATGCATTGAAGTTGCAGGTGTCAACACAGTCATCCTACATGTGAAAAAAAAACCCACCAGACCTTGGAAGGGGACCTGCACCTCCAGTGTTGTTGGTCCCTGGTGTCCAGGTGTCCAAAAGATCGAGTCCCTTTTCTTTGATAGATGACTGCTGAATTCATTGCACAGTGAAACAGCCTCAGCAGGGGAGATGGAAATGCCCAGCAGCCTGGAGACCACACTCATCTTCTGCTAAGTGATGATGTGGATGTGGAGTTGAACCTCGATCTCCTGTTCCCTGAGAGAATGCTCTGATTCAGAAGTTAGACAATAGTGACCATTTTACAGGGATGCCCATGGTATGCAAGATCCTTGAGGAGTACTTGACTGAACTAAAGTAGATGGTGAGAAAGAGCTGCCTATTTTCTGGATTGTGGTTGGACTTACAGGGATGCAACATGCTGAGCTGCTCAGCCTTGTCAAAATACAGCAGTTCTGGGTGTATAATAGACGTACAGGGTCAGAGCACAAGTGTAGTGCAGACTATTATCTTGGGTTTGATATTGGCCAATTGCTAACCCCTCCCATTTTCCTCTGAAGCCCTTTCCTTTCCCCCATTCAGTCTTCTGCTTTATAGGTTCAAGTTCATAGTGACATTATCTTCAAGGTAAGGAATGCTGCTTCACAGACCATCCCCATACTGATGAGGCTACTCCTGCCCTTGGGTCCATTAAATGCAGATATTAATATTGCTTACATAACTCTATCAATTTTAGAATTGGGAAACTTTAGGACAACTGGTGCTTTGCTTTTGCAAGATAATACAAATTATCTTGTATGATAATTTTTCACTGGAATAAGTTAGCAGTGCTATTGTATTTATTTGAAACATCATATAAAGGCAGATATAAAGCCTTTAAATACTTTGTTTTAACAAATCATGCAGAACCACATTTTCCACAGTTCCTAGATAAAACATGGTCAAGTTTCCTTAAAAGATACACTTTGAACAGTCAACAAGGAACTCTCGGCTAGAGACCTGCATAAAGAACAGAAATATCAAACTGAAATGAATAAGTGACAAAAAAACTGTCAGCTTTTCAAGTTGCTCTGCTTGTCTCTGTAAACATGCCCGGGCAACTCCCACTTTTTCTTGACCCTATCACTTTGAATGCCTTTGCTGTTCAAGCTGATGTTATTCAGACAACATTAAACACCAGCTAATAGGAAGAAATTTCCTGATGTTACATTCACAGTTTCCCACCATTCTTCACTTTGGCTGGAGATGTCTGATGTTTAAAAAAGGAATAAACTTGTAGTACAATGAACTGTACCTGTGAGCTGGGGTATTTATAGCTCTATGTTCTGCAACAGTGTGGTTGTAGGGCGAAGAAAAGACTTTGGTTGTTGTGTGGAGTATTTTTTGCTTCGTGAATTAGATTGCTGATTTTTACTGAGCAGTGAAAATGGATGTGGAGAGGAGATTTTTGCCTATTTCCACCACCAACCTGAGTACATAAATCCTTCTTTATCCCCTCACCTTGCCCACTTTGTGTTGTCTAGTTGCTAAATTGCTAATTCCATTGGTTTTTGCTGGAAGATCTTTTTGAAGCTCTTGTGGCTTGCGAATTGACAAGATAAACGTGCTGAACTTTCCCCTTTTGAGGACCTAGGTTAGACAAATACCCTTTGTCCAGGAGGACGTATAACTCTCTCGAGCAGCTGTCAGGATTGGCTGAAGCTTGTCCAAGACTGGTCACAATTCCCCAACTGGAAAACATTTCCTCCTAGGGTTAATGAGCTTTTAATAGGAACTGTAACCACCTAGTAATACAGCCTGGGCCTTTAACTGGCAACAGTGGTGCATCTGCTTTTCTGATTGAAGCCTTTTGACTGGAATTGCTGGAGCACAATCTGAAGAAGTTATGTCCTTATGGAAGAAAGGACACAATCTTTCCAGGTTCAAATTTGTAGTATGGACTTCCATCTCCATGTTCCTTGTAACTAAAACTGGGATAAGAAAGAAGAGAAAATGCCACTTCTTGTCTGATGCTCATCTTCCAAGTGTTGTCCCAAAATAGGGTACTTTTGCCTGGTGTGCACAAGGCCAATCCCCACAGAGAGTCGAAGTATTTATTTATAGTTCTGTACAGAAAGGGGTGCTGGATGGTAAATCCACAAAGCCAGCATGATGACAATCAAAACTCTTCATTATTGATACATTTCAGCAAACAAAGGCATTAATGTTCATTGGCTACAAGTTACACAGTTCTCTTATGAATTAGTATTCTACTTTCTATTGGTTAAATGACTCCCTCAATTCTTACACTGATTAGTCCACATACTCAGTTTTTCCCTTCTTTTCAGTCATTGGGTTTCTTGGGTCAGTGGTCCGTGGGTCAGTGGTCGCAGACTCCCTCTGTTGGAATTGCCTTTTACCCCATTGGAGCTGATCTCAGCACAGCTGCTGAACTGGCTTTGTTAGTTTCTTCCTTATCTTGGGAGTTCTGCCAAATATCCCATGGCCTGTAAATTCTTCATTCTTTGTGCCCACTATCAGTAGTACATCCTTGTCTCCAAGCTTTGTTAAGCTCCCCCTAGGTCGGAGATCATTAAAACATGTCAAGCTCTAAACCTTAACATGACAATTTTCCATCAAAAAGTAATTCACCTTTCTAACACCTGGACATCACAGCCACCCCTATTTTGTAACTCATTCTGCAAAGATTACTGAAAAATTACCTGAAAATGTACCTAAAATTATCTGTCTACCTAGTTTGATTGATGGATAGGCCATTAGAGATACTTGGGAAAAATACTTCCTTTGACCATTCAAACTGAAAAGAGTCCCAAACTATAAAAACCTTTCTCCTTATGAAAGCTGCAATATTCAGAGTAAAAATGAAGCTGAGGTTTTTTCAAAGTTGGGAGGTTTCACCTCAGTGATAAATGAGAAAGTATCTCCCTTTTTCATCTAATTACTCTTGTGCTTTCTGTTTCAGCAGCATCTCAAGACCAGACCTTGAGATCTGGACTAGAATACTAACGGAATGCAGGTTTTGATATTCTGTTTAGTTACACGTGGTGGACAATTTTGTATTCATAGCCACAAACTTTCCCCCACTCCTCATAGTGCCAGATCCACCAATTTAGAATTGTTGCACATGGGCTTAAAACCATAGGATTGCATTGTGTGTTTAATGAAGTTTGATGCTTTCTTGTATACCTTTTTTTCCTGAATCTTTTAAAGTGTCTTCAGACAAACTTAATTTTCCTCCCCAGCCAGAGGTGCTTGACTTACTGCTCTCTTTCAAAGAAACAGAAAATCTGAAGTGAGCACTTCCTTCCAGGAGCCAAGTATTAAAGAGAAATACCAATTGGTCATGAGACTCAGAATTAAACCTCAGAGTTTGTCAATAATGAAGCATA
This sequence comes from Pipra filicauda, assembly GCF_003945595.2. Lineage (NCBI taxonomy): Eukaryota > Metazoa > Chordata > Aves > Passeriformes > Pipridae > Pipra > Pipra filicauda. The sequence goes on from NW_024104347.1 coordinate 907,417, forward strand.
TGACTTCATTATGAGAAAAGAGAAACACAGTCTGTGGTTGGATATCCTCTGTTTCTTTTTGTTCCTAATAGGTAGGGTGGAGATGATCAGCAGTGAACACCATGTGGGCTTTTACAGCAGCTTTTTAGTCATCACCTAATAAAATGTACTGTAGAAGCCTCTTTTTACACAGAGGTATAGCTAAGACGCAATGTCATATTTCAAAATGAAGCACTTGGGCAGTGGGTGTGTGTGGAGGAGAGAGTGGGATCATGCTGTAAAAAGTGCTCACATTTTTAGCCAGACAGCATTTCTGCAGCAAATAAAATCTCTCTCTCCAACAGATGGAGGAGAGGTGAGTGGGAGGGAAGTTTGGAAGCGCACTTTGTTATTTCTGTTCGCTCATTGCTTCGTCTGCAAGGGAGAGTGCATGAAATACCATTTGATAAAGGAGTGTATTAAAAAGTGTAGCAGCATCAAGGAGATAGAGGCAGTTCTCCGTGGAGCAGCTTCCATCTGGGACTGTCAAAATGCTTTACAAACATTAGACAGCTGAGCTTTATGATATTCCGGTGGACATGTATCGATCATTCCTATTTTGAGATTAAGAAATTCAGGAATAGAGAGTGCATGACAGTATTTAGGTGCACAAGAATATTGATTTGCATGCTGCTGTCATCTTCTGCTCCCGTTACAGGACCTCACTCCCTATATGTTGTTCAGACTTTGACTAGCTGCCTGGCAGTAACATGGACAATTTTGCCTGACCCAGCTTCCCCCTGGAATACACTGTCATTTGCTTTCCTTGATCAGGCTTAATTTACCTGTCATTTTCATTAGCACTGATGACTTTAAAGCTCTCCTGGAAAGCAAATGTTCTTATCTGAAAATGGCAAGGAGAGAATCTCTAAGTGAGAGTACCTGTACTGTTTCCAACTGCAGAATCTTACTTATTCCCCCTCAACAATTGCTTTAAATGGGGGCAGGTGGATAAAAAAACCACCTCTGATAATCTGTTGCAATATAAATTAATTAGCTTTCCACAGTTTCTCAAAAAAGCACCGCTGTCTTAAAAAAAGGTTAAAACCACAGTTACGTGAAGATATATATTTTTTGGGTGAAATGTTTAAACATGGGCTCAGAGGGCTGTAAGATTTGCTGTCCCTGCACTGGAAGTAACTATGTGGGTATATTTGCACCCAGCATAAATGTTTCCAGACACATCTTAATCTTATTCATACTTAAGGGAAAATTGAGTAAATCTGGTAAAAATCAGGTTACCTTCATTGTTGTAAAGGGAAAACAAACAAAACCAGAGTCAGATTTTTCAGGTCTTACTGCAGGGCAGTCAGGTCTCAATGTACAAACTGAAGTGTACCTTCTGAAGTACTCTGACCTATTCATCTAGTCCGAAATCAAAACAGGGATGTTCTCTTGCCAGTTGGGCTGGACGTCGATAGTATTGAACTGAAGGCTGCAGGGCAATGAACCTCTTGTTTGCTCTCTCAGGTTCTTAGGTGTTGTCAAAAGTGTTTATTCCTGTGGCTGGGAGAGTGTGTCTCTGAGGATTTTCTAAGCTAACCCTCTGAAATATTAGACTGCTTGGCTGTTTTTCTTTGTGAGGTGATTCTGCCTGTGTCGCACAAGGGCCTGGTGTTCTGGCTGCTTGATTAGGTAACCAAAACATAGATTCATCTCCTGGGTTTTTGCTTTTTAACTGTGATATCTCAAACCAATCAGTCCTGTTTGTTCTTGCCTTACTAAACTGAGGTAGCAAAATACGTTCTGCAAATGTCTGGCATTCATAATTTCACTATATTTATAATTGCAAACTATTTATATAATTGCAAACTATTTATGTCTTCAGTGCTGACTCATAAAACAAGGTATTTCACTGAAGCTGAAAGGGAAATGACCCTGCATCTTTTTCAGCTTATTTGTCATTTCATTTTTTCATCCCTCTTTGGGGATCTCTGTCCTACTTTCTGTCACACATATTAGTCTTGGCTGATTGATATGAAGAGATAAAGAGCCTTGAGCAAAACCAGCTTTGTAAACAATGATAGAAAATTATTTTGCTTTATGTACTTCACTCTGCTTAAGAAAAATATCTTAAGCAGAGTGAAAGAGCATGAACTGACCCATTCCCAGACTAAGTTAGAAGTAGGTTAACAAAGCAACTAAAATGTATATTTGGTGATTTATTTTTCTGCCATAGCTTGAAATAACAGAATAAAATAATGGTGGCTTCAAAAAAGACATGCAAATGGGCCCACTGTCAAGAATATTTTCTACTAGAATGTGTTTACTACTTATGACCTGCATATTGCTATGAAAATGTATATTGCAGATTAAAGTTAATTATTAAATGCTTGTGAATTGCCTAGGAAAAAGTCTGTATTTGTTGTCAGTCACAGAAGTCCAGTCAATGTAATAGGTGAAATCACCTCTAGTGATTTGGTGCTTAGGATTTGCTGAAGCAGTAAATTATATGCCTTTTGCTGCATGAAAAGCTAAATTCAATACAAGGACCATTAGAACTTGACAAGTTGATTAGGTGTTGAAACCTGGGTGAAGAAAATTTACAACCTAATGGCAACCTTGAAGAGGAGGAGTTAACTTCCTCTGCTTCTAGATTATCTTGAAGGACATATGACCACAAAGAATTCCTTATTCAAATAGTTTTGACTTCAAAATATAATTCAATAAATGTTTTGTTTTTATTCATAGTATCCCATGTAATTATATTTACTTGCCTGAAGTAGTGAAGTTTTTGCCTATCATATGTAATTGAAATTTCCATCCAAATTAGCTTAACTCAAATCTTGAATAGGAAGGAATCCCCTTAGAAACAAGAAGCATTATCTGCCTTTTTCTAATAGAATACAGTCTAACAATTAAGTTACCTAATATACATTCTTCTACTTACCAAAGAAAAGATACCAAATTTAGTAAAAACACCTTACTTACTTGCCAAACAGCATGCCTTAATAATTGCTAAAAGTGAGAATCAGTCTTCAGAAAAATAACTAAGTATAACCAATGTGAGATAAGAATAAAGCCACATTTTGAATCAGGATATGTTCTTTGCTGAACTAAATCATGTTAAAATTAGCTTTTTCAGCCTTACCCATATGTTACCTTTCTCTTTGAGCTCTTGTAGGCTTTGTGTGCATTTGATGATAGCTGCATTTGTGAGTTTATTTTATTTAGGTTTTCTTTCTGGTATCAGTTGAGTAATGAACAGTTAATAGATGACCTAAAATGATGTGGAGATCTTGAATGTACATCTTTCGCTCTCTCTCTCTTCTCTTTAGTGAAAGCACATTAAAGCAAATGTATTCAGTGAATGTGTTAGGTACTCAAATGCTTGGTGCTTGGCTCCACAATGAAATCCAAAATCTTCTGTTCAGAAATATATGCAGTTCATGTAGAGAATAAAACTCATCAGGATGTGATCCAGTGCAACCATTACACTTATTTATGAGTTCAGCTAAAATGTAGAGCTGCCTCAAGCTAGGCATGTGGAAATAATGGAGAGAAGAATCAATCTCTGTTTGAGGTGCCCTGGTGTCTACATGGGATCCATCTCCCTAAGACATCTCCTAGAGCTCCATCTTGAAGACAACAGTGAAATGGTGGGAGCATTTGTACACAAAATGTTAGCACAAACAGCCTTTTCTTACCCAGAATGTTCAGACCACCAATATCTGCCACTTTGAGACCATAACACAGACAAACTGAAGGCAAGGTTCCATCTTAGACCTAGTCCTTTCATTAAGAGACTTACTGGGTGAGAAAGGAAGGAGGTACAAGGACCAAGATCTTGCAGCCTAGTGCTGGGGCCATTTGGTGATGAAACCTGCTCACCTCTCTGTGGTTATGCATTGTACACTAAACAGCTTCTGGATAAAACAGAGGTGCTGAGAGAACTTAGACATGGCTAAGGGGAAGGGGAGATGCTTAAGAATGTGATTTTGGTTTGGTGAACTTAAGTCTCGTTGTATGACTTTCATCTCTTTCTTAAATCGAGTCCTTGGTCACTCCTCTGAGAATTTAGAAGTAAAAGAACCATCACTGCTTTGTTTCTCAGCACATGAATACTAATTGTTTCCCTTTGGATTTATACCACGTCATCTAAGAAAATATGCAGTGAATAAACAAAGCTGTAAGTCATGTGCAATCATTCCCAACCTACTGGAGTTATTAACAGCACCCACTCATGGACTTCATAACAGAGATATTCAGGTTTCCTTAAAATTCTGGCTTAGAAAAGTGGCCATAAAAAATCCCAGGCTCAGATAGACTCCATTCTGAAAGAATTCTTATTGAAAACTTTCCAGCGTGATTCTCTCTAAATTGTCCTCCTTTGAAGTGCTCACTGAACATTCAAAACCGATATTGCCTCCAGATATTTTCTATGCCCTGGCAATATAGGTGCCTGTATTACTGTAACACAGAAATTTGATTGAAACATTTACTTTTTTACATGTCTAAAATAAATTAATTTCCATTACTGCCTTAAAAAAACCAAGTCTAAAATAGGAAGCAAGAATTTGTTCACATGGCGATGCTCCTTCCCTTATCAGCTTGCTATGGTGGTAATTTTTTTTACAATCTTGATTTTCAAGTGCAGTTCAAACTCACCACAGGGTATGAAGCACTGAGTAGAGTGAAATAAGGGGTGTAGCTTCCTTCAATCTTCCAGTGGAAAGGGCAGGGGAACAGCTAGCCTGCGCTCTTTTCAAAACGTAGTGTTAAAACTGGTTCTGCACAGACTGGATTCAGTTCCTCCTCTCTGATTCTTGGGAATTTGTCACACACTGGACCATATTGACTATGACAATGTGTGCATTGGCACATGTATGATCTATGTATTTAATACACTCTCTATTTATATCCTCAACCAGTCACTTGAAGTAGGTAAAATTTATACATGGAATGCTCATTTTTTCTTTAAAGAGTAGTGTCTCCATGTTTGTCCCTAAAATGAGAAAAGTTCTCCATAAAAGCTTCTCATCTGCTTGGCTTCAGCAGATAGATTAGGACTTTTTACATCTTTAGTTACTTGACTTGCTATTTTATTCATATTTGATGGCAAAACTCAGCATATAATTCTAATTACTCTCAGATAAAATGAGGGTATGTTGATCCACATCTGCATCTGCAGTATCACACAAATGTCTAACACATGTTTCAGCACCAGCTTCTTGTAAGGGAAATGCATCCTAGGAGTGTGTTTCACAGTCTGATTTCAGTGATCTTCAGCACAGGCACAGGAGGATAAAGCACTGGCTAACAACTCTGATCAAGTTTTCATAGTAAACGTCACTCCTTCTCTACAGAAACTGTAAGACAGCTGCTGTATTTGTATCTTGTTAAGTAAATAAAAGACATAGCTGGTGAGATGTAGGACTTTTCATTCAGATTAGCTGGCAGATACTATCCACAGGGCTTTCTTGCTGATGTGAATAAGTTGCCTGGGTAGCAGAATATTTTCCCCAAGCTCTCAAGCTGAGAGCAAGTACAACACCACAGAACTGTTTCTAATATATATAGAGAGATTAGAAAGCGTTTGCTTACTTTAGACTGCTTCACTTCTGCTTCCTTACTTGAGAGAAATTTATGGATCATTCAGGAGAGGGATAATTGCTGTTTGCAGAGAACATTTTTGAGGTAAACTTAAATTTTTGGGTGACTTTGCTTGTTTTTAAGACAAATTACTGTTTAACTAGATGAAGTGATACAGGCAACTGGCTCTCACTGCATTGTGGTGCCTTTGTTTGAAGTGAGGTGCCACATGGGATTTTGTGAAGTGATCTGCAGTAGAGCTAAGATGGCTTTAGAGAGACTGAATTTTCTCAGAGGGATGGAAATTGCAACCTGTTTTTCTTTTCTCACCTTTTCACCATTGAAATGTTAAGTCTAATTTTCCTTGCTTTAGACAGAGACTGTCAGAAACACTGGCAAATGAGAAAAGTATAAATTAAAGGTTGTAGCCGTCTGCAACCACAACAATAAATATCATTGTCTGTACAGTTAATACTTCATCCATGTCTTCTGCCTGAGGAGACTGAAAAAGCATTCATGTCAATACACTATTTCTCATTATTCTGCAGGTACAGAAAAATTTCATCCCTTTCAGCAGGAGGAAAATTTGTCTAGTCTCCGGTCTTTTAGTTCAAAGCAGTTTAAAATCTTAGTATAGCTGTTTAGGAATGAAATTTGAGTGGAGGTGGAGGTCTGATAGAAAGCTCGTGTTCACGTCTTGCAGAATGGCTAATTTAACCAGGTAACAACATCATTTCTCCAGTGGTGCACCTGCATTAACTGTTTCAGTTTGAATATCCCGTCAAAGCAAGATGTTACAAATAACATTGGATTGAGCAGTAGAGAATGAGCTGGAATCACAAATCTGTGCCAGGGAAGGAAAGCAGAAAACTTTTTAAACAGAGCATCTTATGCCAAGTTCTGTTCCAACAAAATGTCTCAGAGACAGGGGCAGCTCTGATCTGACTGAGTTGGGAGGTGGAATGACTGATTGTGCCCACACCATTTTATGTGTAACATATATGGGTAGATTGTTTCCCTCTAAGTGAGCTTATTACTGTGTCTGAAGGACACATGGCAGAGGAAAGGTTATACCAGGCAGTCTTCTTGGCTGAGGAGCCATGGTTTGGGATGCCCCTCAAATTTTTCTCCACTTTCTTTCACTCCACCATGAGGAGAAGGACAAAACCAGAAAAAAAAATTGTCTTGTTGCCATGTGGCTGTGTGCTAAAGCACCATATCCACCAAAAATCCCAATAAAGCACTTAGCTGCCTGCTCTTGCCTTTTACATCTTTCTCCTTTACTTGAGTATGAGTACATTGGCAGCTCTATGGAAGTACTTTTAGTACTTCAGCTTCCCCTGTGTTCTCTGGGGTCAGGCAAGTTCATTAGGGCTGGTAGAAAACCACACACTATCTCATGATTTTTCACCTTGTCCAGTTACGTGCATCTCTTGCACTCTTGTTTCGCAAGACTAAATCAGGAAAGCAATGAAATTAATGCATAAAGAGCTCGAAAGCTTATAAATAATGTATTGCTGCATATTGGCATAGAAAGCAAAGAAAAGTGCTATCAAAAAGGTGACAAGGCTTTTAAAGTGCTTTTCTGAGAAATCGAAGTGAATGCTGTGTTGCTCATTTTACTGTATTGTCTTCAAATGGACAGTATGTCTGCTGTGGTCCCTATCAGAAAATCAGTGAGATTCAAGGAAGTTTTTCTGGGAGCAGTGGGTTTTGATAGCAATCCTGGTTTGCTATGAATTGTCCTTTGCCTCCAGTCTTTTATCTTCCTCCTTATGTTTTCCTCCAATTTGAGCAATGTCAGCTCTCCATCATGTGCTGTTGATGCACCAGCTATCAACACTAGCCCTGAAAAGCAGGGCCAGGGCTAATGTGAAGCTGCCCATGGATGATTACACGTTTGACTGCCAGTGGGTTGTCAGCAGTTTCACGTGTGAAAAGCAGCTACATCCTGGTTGCTTTGCTCTCTGGAGGGAAAATAATTTGGCTTGCAGTGTACTAGCCAGCTTTAAGTTTTCACAAAATGTATACAAGACAGTTATATTTCAAATGTCTACTCTCTTGTCAATTTTGGTAGAAATTAGTCACTGCTGTCAAAATTATTGTACAAGAAGAGGGAAAAAGTAAAATGAGAAATTGGGGAGAAAATCACAGTCTGAAAAGGCTTTCTTCCTCGGCAATTCAGCCTCAAAACAGTTAATGCCAGTATTGCATATTTTTCTGCTGCTTCTTTAACCTGTAATGCTGGTATTTTCAAGATACTCTTTCTGAATCAGGAGGGCTGAGCATTTTTTTATGATAGTGCAAATTCTCATACAACTGTAGCTAAGACTTCAAAAAATAGTTGTTAGATTGTGAGATTAATTATATATAAAATGTTGCTAGAACAGCTTCTCCTGTTTTAGTTCTCTTGCTGGCTTGGTATCTTGTTCATCAGAGTCAAGAATAAATAGCTAATACTAGTTGGGGCTCCCAGAAGTTATGGAATGGCACCAGTCATCCTAAGCATGCAGAAAAGGAACAGCTGGTGACTGTTTTTACACACAATCTTTCCCTAAATATTAGGGGGTGCTTTGCCATGCAATATTATTATTTATACCTCAGTAATACCAAGAGGTCTTAGCTGAAAGTGGAGCCTGAAGGTACTATTTTTTGTATCTACAACGCTGTAGGAGACAGTCCTGTCTCCTCTATCCCCTTCCACCAAAATATCATAGCTAATTAGGCAAAGAGTGGAAGAGGAAACACAGGCGCCATGAAATGAGGTAACTTGTGCCAGGCTCCAGAGCAGATTGGTGTTGTCTGTGCTGAGAAAAGAGCTCAGTCCCCTGCCTCCCAATGGGAATCTTTTGTCCCAAATAAAATGTTGCATTTCTAATATATTGTTACAAAACCCAAAGTTTTAAGGAAACATTATAAAAACTTAATAAACTTAGAAAACTCTTCAAAACGCTTGAAATACTCTGGATACAGCTGAGCAGTGTTCATTTACTCTTATGCGAGGTTGCTAAAATCATTGAGACAAGAGAAAAAAGTGGGGAAAAAATTAATTTTACAGAATCGTAGAATATTCTGAGTTAGAAGGATCATTGAATCTACCTCTTAAGTGAATGGCCCATACAGGGATCAAATCCACAACCTTGGTGTTTTTTGATTTTAAGAATTCTGCTTCATCATATGCTTCTCAGACACTCATGAATTGTCATTCGGCTGTGATTTCTCATGAGAATTGCATTCCTATTAGGTATATTTGTGTTTACATTGTCATTGGCATAAAAGTGTGAACACTCCATGCATTTACCATGCACAAGCTTGTCTTGCATCTTGGCCTTGTCAAAGTGATACAGTTTTTTCACCCACCACATTCTGTTCTTTAATATACTTTTCTCTTTTGTAGATCGTTTCTTTCTTCGTTACTGACTTGGATCACAAATGGTCTTTATTTCCCTGTTTTTCTGAACTAAATAGCTAAATTCAGGATCCTGTGGATATGAAAGGGATTATGAGTCATACAAACAAAAATATGTTAACTTTTCCTTGTGGGGGTTGTATTAAGTTAGAAACATTCCATGTGGCTTAACCTTGTCCTTTCTTCCTATTATAATTGACAATCAGTGATTAATTGAAGTGTAAATTTGGACCCAGGTCATCAGACTGTTGGACCTGTATAATTCCAGGTGCAATGACAGGCCACTTTACATTGTCACCTCTTAGTATTACTGTACTAGGACAATAATGGATTGATTAACTGGGATGGCAAGACAATCTTTTGAGGGTTAGTGTAGTAAAAGTGAAGGTAAGTTACACGCTCTAATTTCTCCTCCCTATTGGATACAAAGCCTTGTTGCAGGGGCTTTGTAGTTCTGTACAGAGAGAGGTCGGCTCTCTTTAACTATCAGTAAGAGCAAGCTAGTCCTGTCTTTCCAGATGGTTTGACCTGCCTCATGTGATGGCTGAGGAGTCCCGCTGAGGAGTGCCAATGATGTCTGCATCTGTGACATCACCTGCTGTGTAGGCTTTCTGTGTGAATTCTCCTTGGGGAGTAGGGGCAAAATGCTGAATCTCTGTGTGCCTGAGTTCCTCCGTTTTCTAAGAATCATAAGCATTATTAATCAGACTGAACCTTGCACAAAAGACAGTTTTCAAGTTTTCTTAATGAAAGCACAGAAGATGGGATGTTTCTTATGACAATGCTAAACCTCGCATTTTATATTATTTGTGAGGTTTCTCAGATCAAATCTTCAGTTTTCAGATTCTTGCTTTTCTCACCAATAATAGATATTGTTTGTGTGACAAGTCCGTATTTCAAAAGGTAAGTGAGAATGAATTTAAGAGAGATCTACAACTATATTACACAGAACACTGACTGCAGTATCTCAGTGAGTCCCTCCCTTTTGCATGTATGAACACGACAGGCTGTAGCCACGTTTCCCAAAGATGCAGCAGAGGTGGGGCAATTTGAGTCCTGTTCATCCACCTCTGGAAACAGAAACACTTTCTTTGTTCCAGCCTTTTCATTCAGTGCAGAAGTGAGGAATTGAATGTACTTGTTAAGCCCAGCTGCTGAACATGGGGAGAGAAACATATATTGCCCATCAAGTTACCTGAGAAGGTGCCCAGAAAATCAGTGATGCCTCTCTTGCCTTCCCAGTAGTAGCTGCTTTGCTCTGGTATCACTCAGAAGTCAGGCATGTTCATCAATACTGACCTGTGTTAGATTAAATGACCTTGGGGTAAAAGAGGGTGTCAGACTGGCATTGTTATTTCTGGTTTACTGGTCTGTTTTTCCCATCCATCTTTATTTTTCTGGTAGTGATCCATTTCTACAGTAAGAACATAGACATGATTAGTAAGTATAAACTGCCTGCTTCCAAACACTATGAATTATGTCATTTAAAAATGTATCTGTGCAAAAACTGTCTCACACTCTTTGCAGCTAAATTCTCTGTTGCCTGAGCCATTAGTGGCAGTGAAAATCAGTGTCTCCAAGAAGCTAAGGTTCCTCTTCGTTTTACATGAGGCATGAAAAAAGCTGATATGTACCAAATAGAAGTAGTCACAGCAGGGAGAATGTTCAAAACTTCTAAGCAAGGAAAGGAGTGTGTTTTTGAAGTTTTTGAAGGAGTGTGTTTAAGAAGCCAGGGGATTTGGCTTCTTAAAAATCCACAAAGACCTTATGTAGGTGTGTTACCTAGAGTACTTTCAGAAAAACACTCCCAGAGTCAAATATTGTAAGAAAAATGGTAAATATTGAGGCATGCAAAGTCAGACAGTTTGGGTCTGTGTTCTATTTCTGTGTCTTGCTATGTGACCCTCATTGAGTCTCTCTGTGTTTCAATCTTCTTGCTTCTAATATTCATTTAAGATACTAAAGTTTATGTATCTTAATTGCTTTTTTCCAGCTCTAGGTTTTGATCAGGTCGTCTATTAATGAAGTTCCTATGTGCCTCGCATCGTTGTGTGAGATTTCACTCAATGTTGATGACCTTTGCAACACTTGAATAAAAGACATTATTAAATGTAACATATAATAAATATAGATCAAATATAAAATGTCTCCTTTGAGAAGTCTCTTAATGATAAACATGCCATTCTGTGAATCTTGCTAGAAGGCAAAGGTCATAATCCTGTATTATTTGTTTAGCACAGATAAAGCAGAAACCTGGAGTGTCAGAGGGTGTCAGGCGATCACAATATCTACTCACTGGATACCAATGAGTGTATCTTTAATACATAAACACTTTCTAAAACAAGTCATTGAGAATTATCCCACATCATCAAAACATTGGCGTTTATAACACATCTATTATCAATGCCCTTTTCCACTGCAGTTTCTAATTATCTGAATTTGACACTGATTAAGTATATTCATGACTCAGAAACTGAAATAAGGCAGTATGTTAGAGGAAGATAACAAAACCTACTTTGTTGAAACTACAATGCCCTTTTCTAAATATGCTCTTTAAACAAAAAGTTAATTCTGGAAAGAAGTAGAGAATTATATTCTTTATAATTTTCTTGATTAGGGAATAAGTTGCCAAAATCTGTTTTTTGCTTTGAATATCTGCTGACCTGCTGACTGAGGCTGAGGAAGCTTTGGATTCTGATCTTTTGTTTTTAATCTTGTGAGTTTGCTCAGTGCAGTTGTGTAAATGCCTGTAACAACATTGTTCTGGCAAAATTATACAATGTCTTGGTTCCACTCTGGTATTAGGACTTGGTTTCTATTGGGAACTGTTTTCTTCATTACATTTAGCATACATCTAAGGACTAGCATGGATATAAATTCTTTGATTCTTTTTTTAAATTTATTTTTGAGCTGGAGGATACAACCTGTGTTGTTCACATATAGGTTGGCATTTGTTTTTTGTGATTTGAATAATACCTGTAATTTTTGATATTTTACTGATGGTGTTTGATTTATTATTGAAGAGATCTGAAATACTTGCTTCTTTTGCCCCTTGTATTTATATATGCAAGACACAGAACATAAGATAGATACGTGGTTTAAAGAGGACTCGGTCTTATTTTTTGTCCTCTGTAAAGGTCAGGGTTTTTTTTTCTTTATTTCTATATTAAAAACATATATTGGGCTTTTTCTTCTTTTTTTCTTTTTTAGTTTGGTTCTTTTTTTAAAGGAGCCATGTAACTGCTGTCTTATTTACAGTATAGATATTTTTTGCAAGTATGAAATCATCCCCGTTAGTTCTGCCAGTAGCATTGGTGTCAGAGTGACTGTCACACGTCTGCATTTCAGGCTCTGCATCAGTGAAAGTTACTCTACACCACATGTTGTGACAAAGTTTAATGTGCCCAAAGCAACCACTGGCTCCTGGGTGTTTGGAATATCCCAGCGACATGGGATATTCAGATTCATCTGAAAATAATACACACACTTTTCTTTATAGACTAAGAATGAATTACATTATAACACTGGGCTCCGAGACTTCAAGCCTTATTTGCCTCCTCAAGGACTATTAGCAAGCTGGAAAACCACTGTGTATGAACAACTTTCGCATACAAATGACAAACTAACATTTTTATTATTGAAACCACATTATGAAAATGCTACTTTTATGCTGATTGATTCAATATCCTAGATTAGATTTCTGGACATTAGGAAGACAGCTCTTATCAGATGTTGTGAATAAACTGATTAAGTTTAAAATAGCTGGTTTTTTCTTGTCAAAAAGCAATTGTAATTTCTTTTAACTTATGTAAAACAGAGGCAAATAAATATATATATAACTCTTGCCACTTCTTCCTCACTTGATATGATAAATGTGTACAGGCGGATTTATCATTTTCAAAACAGTGTGTTGTGCTAGCAGATAGGATAATCATATCTGGGATACAACTTAATAGGTCCACCATGAAAATACGTGGATTTTACTTTAATTATAGCTTCTTAAGAATGTGACAAGAAACACATAAAATGCAATCTCTGAGCATGACCATCTAGAGAGGATAAATCCTAAGAGGATCAGTAGAATATTTTGTTTTACGTACCTCCTTTAAGTACAGCCCTTGAAACAGAATAGGTGTCAGCACAATCCTGGGTCTCAAGGGAGGGGAAAAGGGAGAGAAGAAATGATTTCGAAGACAGAAGGAAATTGTTGCTTTTGGGACAAGGTCAAAAATAGTAGGATTCCTACTAAAGGAGACTGAACATCCATTTCCAAGGCTGTATCAACATACCTATTGTCAGTCATCGCCATATGTCAATACTGTGTATGAGCTGGGTGTGCAACACATGGAGACATGTATTTGACAACTTTCTGCTGATTAGTCATTGGCCTGTAATTTCAGTCTGTGAAATTAAGCACTGGGGTTACAAGGCTATTATTGAGAATCGAATATCATGATTCTTGTGTATGCTTATTAAGAAATGGTAAGGAAGCTGTAGATGGTTTAGTAGGTGAATGGTGTGGTTAAGATCACTGGCTGGTTAAAAAGTGGATTAAAGGAAAATCAGCTTCACTGACTGACAGAGGTGACAAATTTCAAGAGGCAAGTAGGAATGAGGTGTTTTCAGAAGTCTGTATTCACTCCTCATCTGTTTTTCATTCTACAATAAGAAATGTGAGTACTACAGATTTAGTGTTGATTTTTAGGTCATGTTACAGTCTTATTTTGGAAACCAACTGCAGGGATTAATACCAGGTAATTAGGAGCGATACTTAGCTCTTCTAAGGATTTTGCAAATCCCTTTAACTGGTGTCATTATTGCATTTTACAGATGGAAAAAGTCAGACACAGAAGTGTGGAATAACCTGATGGAGGAGTTCCAGAGACAGGAACTGAACAGTCCCTGATTTCTTAAAGACAGGGTTAAATCATTGAGATGCCAACAACTGCAGAAATTAATGGTAGCATTGTTTAAAGAACCACGTGAAAGATGGAGAATAGCAGAAGACACCTCCCATCCACTTTAGTGAAGCCAAGATCTCACATGGGCATTGAGTGTGTCAGAAGAGGTAGTCAACTGCACATGTAAAAATGACTGAAAGACGACCCTTTAGTTATGCTCTTCCAGGCAGTCCTAATCTCGAAGACTAATTATTTGAAAATAACTTTGATACACAGGGCAAACAGATAATGATGACTTCAGGATTAACAAACTCTAGACAAAGAAGTAAGGCAAACATGAGAAAATAAATATAGAATTTGAGAGTTTTTGAGATTTTAAACAAATATGAAGATTTCAAATGAAAGTGAAATTATGATACATTTTCAGATAGAAATTTGATATTATAATGTATTGCAGGTTTTGACGACCTGAGTTTTGACTTGTTTACAAGATATTTTTTGTTTATGCTTTTATTTTACATGGTTTCATTCACCATATAGTCTAGCAAAATATAAATGCTCTATGTAAAAGAGTGAGAAAAGATATTTGAGCTTTATACCTATGTCTTTATACTCAGCTCTTAAAGAGCACAGTGAACTACATTTCAGTATAAACATCAATCAAGATCCTTTTTTTCAAAGGTGTTTGTGTCAGACTGCGTTGCGTCAAAAACGATGAAATACTCCAGAAGTAAAATCACAGAAGACAAGCCATTAAACAAGGCAGCTGGACAAAATCTTCAGTAAATTAAAGAAATCAGAGTATGAGATATATGTTTAGCATGTTCTGCTTTGTCCTGTTCATACAGTTTGAGGCCAGAATGATGGAACACTTAGCCTGACCTACTGGATATCCCTGGACACTAAATTTTACCTGTGTATTTTCCAGAGACATCTTGTTTTAGTAGGAGATTTTCAGAGAATAAAACACAGCTTCCTTCCACAATTTGTGCCAATGATTAGTCTCTCCCATCGATAACATTTTTGATTTGAATTTGTCCAACTTCAGCTTCCAGACACTGACTCTTATTCTTTTCCACTGCAAGATTAAAGGGCCTTTTAGCTCCCAGTATTTTCCCCTATGAAGGTATGTATACGGCCTCATCAAGTTGTATCTCCTTTTGTGGTATGGTAAGTGGTCAGACATCTATTTATACGACCCTTAAATCAGCTTTGTGGCTCATCACTTCATTCTCATATTTTTCAGATGTGCCTGCCGTGTAGCCAGCCAGCATCCTATGGGGCAGCCTGGATGAAATAAAATCCCTTCTCATAGTTCACGAAGATGCTGGGTAACCAGTTGTTCACGCGTCCAACACACGCTTTATTCGCATCGCGTGAGCGCTTGTCTTTTTTAATCCAAGCCAAATCGAGCGATTTACCAAGTCCTACTTGGCACGCAAGGGGCGACAACTGAGGCTTTTTCACTCGTGAGCGGGCTGGCAGCAGCGCCTCACGCCCCGCCGCACAACAAACCCTCGTGCCGGGCGGGTGGGCGTCCGTGAGAGGGTAAACGGGGACGCCTCGCTGGCTGGGGCCGAGCTGGGCGTTGACAGAAGCGGGGCCCGGGGAAGGGCGGGAGGAGAGCGGCTGCGGGGGCGGGCGGCCGCCTGAGGCTGTGGCGGCAGTGGCCGTGGGGCGGTGCCGGCCGGCGGGGCTGCCCCGGGAGGGCGGCCGGGGAGGGGTGCGGGGGTGTGACCGCCGGTGCGGCCGGTGCGCGGCGCCGCCTCCCCGCCGGGTCCCCTCCCTCCCACTGCCCTCGCAGCCGGGAGGCGGCGCGGAGGGACCGTGCGTGCGGTGCGGGCAGCTCCTGGCCCCAGCCGAGCCAAGCCGAGCCTAGCTTAACCAAGCCGAGCTGAGCCCCCACATCATGCCGGCCGCCGCGCCGACCCCGCTCCACCCCGCGGCGGGCTCCTGCTGCCACTGCGCCGGTGAGTGCCCCCTTCCCTCGGCCCTCTTCCCGGGGGGCAGCCCCCGCGCCGCAGTGCCGGACCCCCCTGCCCGACAAATCGCCAGCTGGGGGGGCTCCTTTTGGGAGGAGGGGGCGAGCTGGGGGCGCCGCGCCCCGGCTGAGGGCGGCATGAGGCGGCTCCGGCGGCGAAAGTTCCTTTCCGGGATCTTGCGTGTCCGTGGGGTTGCGGTGAGCGAGGGAGGCTTTCGGTGGCCTTTGGGCTTGAAATGGGGGCTTGAGACTGACGGAGGAAGGTGCGATTCCTCTTGGCCGTGGGATTGAGGCGAGGGCTTTGGGAGGGAAGAGAGGTCCCCGAAGGCGCAAAGTTGGGGATGGTTGTTTCACCGTGTTCCTTTAATTACCTGTATTTTGTATTAAAGAGAAGCCTCCTCCCCCCCACCTCTTTTGTATCGTCGCGGAGATTAGTGAAGTGGATTCCTTGGGAAGCAGAGCAAGGGGCTGCGACTGCACGGAGAGCCAGTCCCTGCTGCTGGGTGGGTGTCAGGCCATCTGTGCCCCCTTCCCGAGACCACCTCAGCAGCCGTGCGATGTACCAGAGTAAGCTTTGAAGTCTGAGCGTGAAGTTAACTATTTGCTATTCCAAAAGGCGCGCAAGTGTCTTCCGTGCTGCCATAAAATTGAAGATTAGAAGTAACTTGCAGTCTTAATAGGCAGCATGAGTATAGTTCACTTGGAAAGAATGCTTTTGGGCTGCTGAGAGCACACCGATGCTGTGGCAGAAAAGTAAATAGCATTCAGTGTAAGGATTTTAAGCTGTTGCACAACTCTGTGTTAAAATACGCTTGAGGTTGGTGAATTTTCCCTCAACTGGCAAATCACTACAGCTGGAGGTACACGGGTCACGGGCAGGGGCTCAAAGCGGGGGGGAGGGCTGCTGTGTCAGGTGGGGATGCTGTGACATGTGGTAGCCAAACCTCTTTGGGGAAGAATGCTGGCTGTGCCCTCGCATCCCCTGACTTCCCCTATATCAGTTATGTTTGCTTCTATTTAATAACTGAACAGATATTTATAGGAAAACTATTCCATGACTTTTCACTGTGCAGTGTTATCTTCTGCCTTCCTCAGGGTACATTCAGTACACAAAGTCAGCAGGACTGGACGGGCCACTGGTTTGAGCTGATGGAACGGTTTTCAGGTTGAGAGAGATGCTGTGTTTGGGAACAACCCCGTAAACTGAAGCTTTTGTTGTACTGTGTACTAAAGGGTTTTCGTTTTCAAAAAAAGCCCAAAGCCAACAAAACAAACCAACCTCTTGCAACACTGTAACAAGTTTCTAAAGCTTCTTCCTCTGAGCATTTAGATTGAAACCCATGCCGTGTGAGGGTATAAACTAAAAATTTATCACCAAATCTGATATGGTTCGTTATGTATGCTTTTGCTGCTAACTTTACAAAGAAATAAAAATGTGCATATATGCAGGTCTGCATGCAAGTTTGTCTTCTCACCTCCTTGTTTCCTTATTCTTTAGCCCTCTTTTTTTCTCTTGATGCTTCTTGTGGTTTTTTATATGGTTTGAATGCAGTTTTGACACTTTGAAATGTTGGGAACCCAACAGACTCCCGAAAGAGCCAGCAAGTGAAATGAAGCTTACAAAACATATATTACAGCTACTTTACGTAGTAGAGGTGCAGTTATTATAGCAATTCTATCATGCTCTTCTCAAGAGGTGGCTGCATTTTGTATCTCAGGAAGCCACCCTGTGGCTCTCCAGATAAAACTGATCCTGCTGAGTTAGTCTCTTTCTTGTAGTGTAATGGGTGTGGATGTCCTGAAATGGCATGACTTTTTCCATGAAAATTTTTGTAGGATGTTAGGACATGTCAGCTGAGAGTTAGCTTCTCATAAATCTCCATCTGTGGTTCATTAACCTGAATTGGTTAATTGGACTTAAACTGTGGGCAAAGATAAGATAACTTGGTTTAATTCAGGTTATTGGCAGCTGTTCAAGCCTCTGAATTTGAGCTGTGCTAAAGTTACCTTGTCTTTATACTTTTTTTTATACTCAAGTTAATTACCTTGGACATGCTAACCTGACTTTTGAATGTATCTTTATCTGATAGTGTCACTTACATTCTTTGTATCTGTCTGCACTGCTGCTTTTTCTAGTCATATTCTGCAGAGCGTCACAATTTTGGCATCAGCAGGATTTTCAGCATGTGGTGACTAAGGGAAGTTGTGTGGGATTCATTTCCCCATTTCTAAGATTACTTTGCTTAGTTTGTTTTCTGCAGAAACATCTATAGTTTTGTAGAAATAAGGAAAGTTCATGATCCTTCCTTCTTTTGCAACAGCTCTGGGGTGAATTGAGTTGGTTGCTGTTACTGCTTTTTTTCATTTCCTTTAATTTGATGATTCCTTGACATTTAACAACATTTGAAATTAGCGTTATATAGATTTTGTTGTAAATATAATTAGCATCAGAACATTATGGTGACTTTAGGAGCCTCAGTTAGATCTGATCCAGATCTCACTGAAGCTAATGTGAATCTTTTAATTAGCTTCAGTGCAACTTGGATCAGATCTGAAAATGTGGTAGTTGAAGAGGTGAATGTGACATTTCTCTTCTTAACAGTATACTGTTTTCCCTGTTTTTCTCAATTTCAGGGTATGGAGTCTGTCCTTTTGTAGTCTTCCCTAGATTCTGGAAACAATAAAAAAAGGAGGGGGAGCTACTGCCTTGATTGATTCTAATGTCAGTTTGGAGTTTTGGTAATGCTTTCAAATTGTCCATCTTACCTAGCAGTAGCTTGCTTTCACTGCAAACGGAAGACATGTTTAGCATCTTCCCTCTGTTCTACCATTGTTTACTCAGTCTAATTACTGTAAGAATGCAAAACAATTATGTCATATATTCTTAGAAGAAGCTCTCAGTAGACGTTCTATAAACACCATCTCCCACTCCATCAATATTGCTAGCCTGCACTTATTCTCCTGGTTTTAGTTTTCTTATGACCCCAAATAATGTAGTTAATGGAAATGCTGAGAAATGTCTGGTGGTGTGAAAATCCTGATTTTTCTGCTTTGTCATCATGCTTTTGAGTCTAATTAACACTGGCTTACATTTTTCCTGAGAAACCAATTTTCTTTTGTAAGTTCTGTGAAACACTTTATTTTGCAATGTTGACTTTCCTAAATGAGTCTCTTCTGAAAAAGTGGTTCTGTAATAATGGGGTTGGGAATTCTACATTTATATGTGAGTTAACATCTCCTAAATGTGCTATATTTCCAAAGAAAACTTTTGTCTGATTTCCCCTTTTGCAAACCAGACGGAGAATCAGACTCTGACTGGGTCTTTCCTTTAGTTAGGCAACAAGGTTATTGGTACTAAAGGATCTGGAAGCTTAATTAAACTCTCAGTGACACCTCTGCAGGCTCTTTTATTTTCACTGGGTTTGCTCAGTTGCAACTGATTAGTCATCAAGTTGAGATTTAGGAAAAAAAGCAAATAAAATCTCCCACAAGAAACACATTCCTGCTCCTTTGACTGAGGCATTGTTGGCTAACAGGACTAAAAAGCAGCTAAAAGCTTACTTTGTGATGAAACATGAATAATTAATTTGAAAGTATATGGTACTTCAAGAGTCAAGAGCATCAACGTGAAAGTGAAACTCCTTGTAGGCTGATCCTTTAGAAACACACTGAGGGCTTTACCAGATGGATTCTGGCAAATACTGCAGTTGTGTAAGATGTTTTTGTTTCCCTCTGTCAGTTTGGTCCCTCTCCTGAAAGATTCTTGATGGAGGGTCCTGATCTGCAGAGCTGACTTTCCTGGTTACTGGGGCAGACCCTAAAGCAGTCAAACTGCAGAAAGTAGTCATGGCTTCTGCCAGTAAAATACACAGCCTGTCATCTTTGAAAGAAATTAAATAAATGAGCAGTTTCATAATATTCTTTTTTTGGTTTTATGCAACTTAAACTGAGCCTCACACCTCCAAAGGCACTGATTCATTTCACGTGCAGTCTTACATTTCACATAGTCTTTACAGATTATGCATCTGTATACATCTCTATAAGGCTTTCTTTATTCTAGCTTTTTAATTTGCTACCCTTAAAATGTAAGAAAGAAGATAATGAAAGTGGGGTTCTGCTCCAAAAAAAAATGTAAAAATTATGACACTTGTGAGTCATTATCAGACTCCCTGAAATCTACCTTCATCTGCTGCTCTGGGGGTGATTCAGCTCAGTTTAACACTAACACATGGCAGTAACCATCTGTGTTTGCTGTAAATATTTTATTTTTTTAATTACAAATGGCTTGATTTAAAAAATCTGAAACTGTACAGTGGAGTGATTGTGGGCCTGCAGTGGGAAGGAGGTAAGCACCTGGGAAGGTAATTTTTGCCCAACCACTGTTGCCAGGTTGGAAAGGGAAGTGTAACACAGAGAGCAAACCAGACTTCCCTGTAGCAGTCTGGGTGCTGCTGCTCCATTGTGGGGGGACCTGGGCAGGAGAGGGCCAGCACAGACTGCAGAGGGACTCTGAACATTTAGGGAAGGAGAAGGGGGGAAAATAGACTAAGAAAACTCCAAGTTTATCTCCTTTGAGGAGAAAGAAGGAAAAGTGGCTGTGAAATGTCACTTATCCATTGGGATTCTCATACAGTAAATATGGCCATTGGGATGCTGGGCCTCCCACATGCATTTCTCTGTGGGATGACTCCCACATTGGGACTGGGAGCAGAGGCGCCATCCATCCTCAGAATGGAAAATCCAGAGTTCACATAGCCATAGCTAGGGTTCCAATGGGGAGGGGCTCTGTCTCCATCTCTCTGCTGAAATCCAGGCAGCTGCAATGTTTTCCCATCAGACTGTCATTCTAGATAGTCCTTCCCATCTTAGGAACTCCTGCGCTACAACATCTGCTGACTTCAGCTGCTCTGGTGCTCTTTGTCCTCTAGGATCTCCCATTAACTCAGAGGTTTGTATCCCAAAACTGGCAGTGAAAAGGGAGTGAGATAAACAGGCAGGAAGAAGGAATTAGACTCACTTCTTTCTTTCTAGAGTGAAAGACTGGGGAAGGATGAGAATGGGCGTTTATGGGACTGAAAGATTTGAAGAGCTCGTTTCCAGTTTGCATGACACAATGTATGTTTATTCTTAAAATAAAAAGCAGGTATGTTGAAGATCTGCAAAATTTTGAAGTCGTCTTGCCTGCCCTTATAGGAGGACAGGGAGTGGGTACAAAGGTGTGCATCTTCCATGCTCTTGCACTCTAGGTGTAGCTGCTAAGGACATTTTCTCTCCCTGCAGTTGACACTTTGGCAGCTCACCTAATGGGACCAGACATATTTGGCCGGGAGAATGTTTAGTTCTGTTGGCGACATGGTGGGACAGAAGGAAGCCAACTTGACACACAGCTGAGTTTACAGGGCTGACAGTTAAAGGAAAAATAATGATATTGCATGCAAATTTAAGCATGCTTGATGTGAAATTGTGAAAGATAATGAACTTGTAATCCCATCATACTAACTTTTTATGATCTTTTAGGGCTAAAACTATATATTTATGAGATAGAGAGATTATTCTGATTTTTTTTTTTTGGTGTGCGAGCCCAAATTAGTTTTTCTTCAGTGAACTTAGAATACTGTCTGAACTGCTGAGTGATTTTAATTCTCTAAAAATTGGGTTAGACTGGCTCAGCAATTGATCTCCACTAGACTAGTGCAAATTGGACATGAATGTGCTGGCATGAGTATGACTGGAGATACCCATTAGGGTAGCATAAAAGATGTTACAGAAATTAAAGTCATTCCCTCCTTTTAATTTATTTTTCATTGTTACAGTATTAAAACTGTTTTTGAAAGATTCCAGCTGATAAATTGTATTTGTAATATTGAACATGGTTTTGTTTTCTTTCTGCTCCAGTAGCTAATGCAGATAAGAATTCATGCAAATACCATGATGAGGGTTTGTGGTTTTTTTTTTTTAATGTAATTGAATAAAATACACTTTGGCCGTCTAAAAATACTTTGACTGTGCTCCTTTTATTTGGCTTAGTAAGCCATGGTTTTATACAATATGATTTACAATTATATTTTATTGCAAAGTATATTTTATAACTGCCTTACCATCAAATGTATTCTGAACACGTAAGGTTTGTTCAATGTATTTCTTCAATGTATTAAAAAAATGCATTTCTATGAGGCCATGTTACAAAATCAAGCCTTTATGATTATTGATTAGGACTGCTATCCCCCCACCCCATGTTCCTGTGTATTAAGATATGCACATTAATTACATTTTCAGATGCTGCTTTTACTATCCCCAAGGGCTATGGCTCCATCAGTGTATGTGATGGGCAGAGCGTATCTAATGAGCACCTACTTACTGTTTACCCTGGCTCTTCATGCCTCCTGCTATGTGTTTTCTGAACCCTACTGTTAATACAGGGTTATTAACTTGAGGGCTTTTCTGTCATGGTTATTGCTGCAGTAGCAAACATGGATTAGCCTATCTGCTACACCTGTAAAGAGAGGGCATGTACTGCATTCAGCAGGAGTCATGGTGCAAAAAATAAAATCAAAAGTACTTTAATCTGCGGAAGAAAGCAACTTGACATGCCCGGTTCCTGAATTTTGGGATGACTTAGCATTGTCTATGTGTTGTGTTGTGTTACCTTGTCTGAAGTACCTCTTCTAGGATATGCCCTTGCAGCTGTGAGCACTGAGCAGGTTTGCAGATCAGGTCTCAGAATGTTGTTTTGGGTACCAGACTGTAATCTTCTCTGAGAAATCTAGATTAAGTTGATTGCTTTGAAACTCAATGGAATTGGTTGAGACAAAATCAGTTCTTCAGGGCTGCGCTGCCTTAAGCAAAGAAATTATTCTTCCTGTAGTTTTTCACACACATTTCAGCTCTTCTAGTTACTCTTTTTTTTCCCAACACAGTCCTTTAATCTAGTTTACTTGTAAAAGAGGATCTGCTGTACCCTGGAGTAGACATAGGAAAAACTGTATACCCTTCTTAACTGTCTTGTATGGAAGGAGGAAGTAATTTCAAAAAGTAGAATGGTTTGGTTGGAAGGGACCTCAAAGATCATATAGTTCCAACCCCTCTGCTGTGGGCAGGGATCTTGCACTACACCAGGTTGTTCAGAGCCCCATCTAACATTGCCTTGAACATTGCCAGTGATGGGGCACCCACAACTTCTCTGAACAACCTGTACTCTCACAGTAAAAATTTCTTCCTCATATCTAATCTAAATCTCTCCTCTTTCAGTTTATCACACCTCATCCTATCACACCATGGTCTTGTAAAATGTCCTTCTCCAGCTCTTTTCTAGGCTCCTTTAGGTGCTGGAAGGCTACTCCAAGGTATCCCCAGAACTGCCTTCTTCCCCAGTCTGAAAAACCCCAACTCTCTCAGTCTCTCTTCATATGAGAGGTGCTTCAGCCTTTTGATCATCTTCATGGCCCTCCTGTGGACTTGCTCCAGCAGGTCCACATCCTTCATATGTTGGGGGCCCCAGAGCAAGATGCAGTACTTCATGTGGGGGTCTCATGATAGTGGAGTTGTGGGGAAGAATTGTTTCCCTTGACCTGCTAGCCACACTTCTTTTGATACACAGGATATGACTGATAACTTTTTCTCCTGTTTTACTGATGAGCTTGCTAAGGTTCTTTTAATGTAGTCAGCTGTTTGTGTGCATGTAGCTCTTCCTGTTCTTTAACAAAATGTAAATTAAGGTGAACTAATATGGCAAGTGACAACAAAAGCACGTAGATGTCCTTTATGGATACTGCAAAGGAGCAGACCGTTCAAGGATAGTTCTATTGCTGACTTCCAATCCTATCCTTTGTCTAAGTTTGGCATTGTACCTAACTTCTTGATCCACTCTTATTCTCACCCTCACATTTTACTGCTTCCCTATTACACTCTCCATCTGCTTCCACTGTGTCTGTAAAGTTCAGGGAAATTGCTATCAGACAGTATCAAAGTTCATAGGAACTGCTGTCAGCGCCTGACTATGGCACTCTTTGCTTCATTCCCTGCGGTCTGTCCCAGTCCCTCTTAAAACTTCTTTTCTCTTATCCTCCCTGTCCAGTTCTTCACTATGTTTCTTTTTTTCAGTTTCAGTTTTATACCTCTGAGCTGTGTGAGCCTTTGGAGCTTGCTAAGCCTGGAACTAGCAGCAACTGTCCTGCTGCATCTGATGCTGTCTTGATCCAGTCCTTTCTGAAATTTGAGTTTCTTTTTCTACTAAGTATTTTATCTGGTCAAAACTGATACAAGTGTGTGTGTCTGTCATTGTTGCTGAAATAACCACCAGCTCTGACTCAAACAAAACCTCTTCCTTAAGGTGCTGTACAGCATGGCAAGGAGGCAAGGATGAGCATCAGGGAAGGAGAGGGTGCTACAGAGGCTCCTCAGAGAAAAATTTACCAGTGGTGTTTCCAACACTAGGGCTGTAGATAATGCCCATATAAAATTTACTTGCTGTAAAAGAACACTTGTGATCATGTTTTGTTTCCATGTATCTAATTTGAGACTCACCACACTGCTACTTCAGTCTTGGGCACTAACAGTGTACACTAGCCCTGGAAGTTGCAACTTTTAATAATTTACAGCAAGGAGAGGAGATCAAGATGGCATGTTTCTAGAGGTCTCGGATTGCATCCTGGGGCCAACTGCTGATGCACAGTGGTAACGTGTGTGAGCTACATGCTTGGCTGCTCTCAGTTCAATGCCAGAAACATTCTTGACACTCAAGTACTTGAAGACACTTGTTAGTATGGTGACATGAGCTAAATGTTTTTGGTTCCAAGTAAGATTATTCTTTTTTTTTTAGTTTTTTTTTTTTTTTTTTTTTTTAATTACTCAGCAGGAATTTCTAGGGCTTAAGGAATAAACAGGCATTTGTCCTGTTGTTCTTTCCCATCCCATTAAAGCAGTGTTTTGTTTATCCTGTATTTGTTTTTCCTATATGGAGACCAACGCATCAAAACAACTCCCAGATATACGGTTTCTGTCTTGTGCAACTTTAGTTGTGTGAAGAATACTGCTAATGATTTGGGGCGTTTTCACAGTTGCTTTTGTAAGTGGAAGCCTTCTAAAGAAGTTGCAGGGTTTAAATAACACCATCTTATTCACAGAAAGCAATGCCATACCTAGATCCTATTTCAATGCTGCCTTCTGTTTTAAATTGTGTTGTAAAACTCCTTTTAAAAATTTAATTCCACTTCAACCTGTGAGTTGATAGCAGAATTAGCTGCTGGGTAAACCATTCAGTTAATTACAGAAACTGTAATCTCAAGCAGGAGAGCCAAGAAGAACTCAAGATGAACAAAAACTTATAGACTGGCCAAGGGAAGGGATAAGTTTTGAAAGACAAATGGCAGCAATACATTTTTAATTGCAATATGTGACCTCTGGCAAACCCTGTTGCTCTGCTGTTGTAGGGAGCGTAGCCAGGCAATTCACCAAATGACAGGATATTCTGAGTTGGAAGGGACCCACAAGGATCATCAAGTCCAGCTCTTGAGTGAATGACTTGTACAGGGATCAAACCTGTAACCTTGGCATTTTTAGCACCATGCTCTAAACAACTGAGCTTATTAAATTCCTTAAGATACAGGTTGCTTTAAGTTCTGTATACAGAACTTCTTCAGAGCTCAAGTCTTCAGAATTCACTTTATTTTACTCCAAGTCCAGAGTATGATCCAAAACACTCCAAGGAAAGGTCTTCTAGAGGAATTTTTTTGTTGGTTTCCCCCTCATGCTTTCCCACACTCCCCCTACCCCCACAGTGGGAAGGACTGTGCCGATCACAAATGATTTGTAAATTTTAAAAATGAACACAGAAGCTGTGCTCCTTTCAGGGGAATGCATTTTCTCTCTAGGGAGCACTTGTGCTCTGGTCGTAAGTGCTGAGTTTCTTGTTCCTGCTACCTGTTTGAGCCCCCAAATCCCAGTTTGTCTTATACTCCATGCTTCTCTAGTGACTTGGTGTCATTGTTTGCCTTGTTAGACCATCATGTCTTCATCATATGGAGATCTGTATTGCTCTGTGAGGTCATTTTCTGTTTTTTCTGTTCCAATATGTGCAGTTTTGGTGGGATGCAAGGTGTCCTTGACCAGCTGTGTTGCCTTGCCCTTGCCCTTCCACAGCAGCGGGCTTCAGCATTCCCCTCGGCCATGGTGTACCACTGATACTCTGATACACCAGCATATATAGATAGATGTGTATACAGATAAAAATAGACACACTCATGCATGCATGAATCCATTTTAACATTTCTAAGAAATATTTATATTTGATAATCATTAGCTCTCAGTAGGACAGTAAAAGAAAGAACACCTTTTATTCTCTGATGTATAATTTGCCAGTACTTGAACTCATTGAAGTGTGTTTCTGATACCGCCTCCCTCTTCCTCCTTCTCCCACTTGTATATAAATATGGAAACATGATTTTGAAGCAATAGAAGTTGTAGCTAAAGGATTTGGGTATGTGTGTGACCTCTGAAGGCTTTCTAGAAATGCTTGTTACTGCTTTGAGTGTGTGCACTTTCCTGACAGATTGAGGCTTGCTTCATGTGTATCAGTTAAATATAGCATAACTGACAAACAACAGAAATTATGACTGAAATAGTTGTAACAGGCAATTGAAGTGAATTTTCAATTTTATGTAATATGTAATCACTGTGACCACCCCTTTGACAGAATTTGACACTTCTCCTTTTCTTGGAAAATATTAAAAGATTCTTTTATGCGTTGATTTAAGCAGTCATGTAATTTTCTTTTTTCATCTTAGAAAAATATGCAATACTATTCTTATTCCTAAAATTGTTATGTATTAACTTATGGCTTTTGTCAGACTGTTTTTCGCTAGGAATCAAGCCAGTTTAAAAGCACAAAAACACATTCCTACATTGTTTTAATAATGACATAAAACTGCTCTTATTCCATTAGTTATAGAATTAAACAATAAACTTGGCTTCTGTTTCAAGCTTAGCCAAATTAGTGAAGAAAGGAAAAATAACTGATGTTTAGGTAATTGAAACAATCAACAGTGTAGCCAAGCACTTAAAATCAGTGGTTTATAGAAAGGTATGATAATAGCAGCGTAGCTGGGAGGAACATAAGCTGTGGGAAAAGTCATTATTGGCACACCATTGTTTTTATGTTGTACCAAGATCATAAGCAGTAAAAATGTTAAGCACTGTTCCCATAAGCAAGATAATGCTTTGATGACAGTGTGTACGCAAGAATCTGGAAATGTTGATTAAATTCAGAGCTTCATCAGTTCCTGGTAAGTAACATGTTCTGGAGTTGATTTAGATTTCAGAGAACTATTATTATGGCTGATTTTTTTTTTCTTCCCCATTCACAGTAAGCTTTATTCTGGGTGGAATGTAAATATGCGATTGCTGAAGAATCACTAGCACATATGTAGTCATCTTTTGATAACAAGAGATCATCCTTAAAAAGCAGAATGAAGACAGAAATAACTTATACAACCACCAAGCATTAGTCACACATAGCTCTTATATAATGCTTACGTCTTCAATCAGCATGCTGGCAGCTGGGCTTCTTTTAATGTTTGTTTGGAGGAGAAGCATCTATCTCATTTGGCAGAGGAAGAAAATGAAGCCAAGAGTTAAGGGACATGCCAGGGGGCACACAGTGCTTAGCTGGTGAGAGTATCACAACTAAGAAGTGTCCTTCATCATACATCAAGCAGAGCCAACAGCAGAGTGGAGTTCTGTAGCGGTGTCTCCTCATGTGCTTTCACCACTCAAGCCCTGGCCTCTTGGACACACTATTTTTTGAGACAGAGCAGGAGAATGCTGCAGCACCTGTTGCAGTTTTCCCTTTTGTTTGTCGTTCTAGGCGAGGAGGCATATTTTCTCTTGCCTTGATGAAAAGGACAAATAAAAACGTATAGCTTGAAATACTGAAAATGTCTTTTCTGCAGTTCAAAACCAAAATGTAGTAAGCTTAAGCCTATAGCACCAAGAGGAGCACTCATATGTGCAGATTTTCCTTTGAGGATTTGCCCACTGCACTATGGCTATGCAAGCGTAGTAATGTAAGAGAATGGACAGGATTCTCTGGGAGATAAGCCATTCGGTATAGGAGTTTCCTAGTAATGGTTCAGAAAACATTCTGGCTGCTTTCTTTTGTCTTGGTCCTGTTAGTTTATATATATTGAATGTTTATTCCCAACTGAAGTGCGAGGCTATTAAATGGAGTAGGAAGCTCTCTGTAATCTCATTGTGAAAGTTTATTTCTTGAGGCTGAAAATAAATGCATTGTAATCAGGTTTTAATCCTAACAAGTACAAGAGATCAGAGTACTTTTAGGGGACATTTTTATTCCTAGCTTATTGTTGTATTGATAAACAGGGAATTATGTTATAGCTTGGTTTGTCCATAACCATGTTATGTTTTGAGTTCTTCCTTTTCACAATTAGGCGTAACAAATGGTGCCATTTTCTTTGGTTGATGTTCTAAGATGAAATATCAGATGGAAAATTGTTAATGTCCCTAGAGAATACTCAGAACTTCGTGTGATTTTACATAACTTTTAGAATAAAAAAGTCAAACCAAAATATTGGAAAACCAGAACTCCAGTTATCAAACAAAACTAAGATGGCCTTTTTTTAAGACAAAAGATTACATTACACTACTATTAGATGATCTATAAAATTGCTGTAAAAGTTACAGCAAAAGTAATGTCTTTTAAAAAGAATTCAGTTTATTTTATTTGTTATGGAAGGTCCAGGGAAGGTGAAGAGGAGATAATTACTTATAGAAATGTAAGGTTTCACATATAGCACCATCTGGTAGTAATTTTAAAACACGAGTATTTGTTTTACTTCATGCAATGTAATTTTGGAACTTGTTGCCACAGGGTTTACAGAGGCCAGAATTGTAATTGGGTTCAGAAAGGAGTGAGGTCATGGTAGATATATTCAAAAGAGAATGCTAAAGAAACTCGATGCAATCCTGGCACTTCTTGAGGACTTCTGAAAGATGAGAGGAATTAGAAGAAAGATCTGTTTGTTTTCAATATTATTACTATTTTTAATGACATTTCTCTGTCACAAAATGAATTTACATTTTCTTGCAAACTTGACAGTGTTTGTAAATGCATGTATGTGGAGGTACTCCTTAGTGGCAGTTAAAGTTCTTTATAAGCCTTGAAGTCACCTACCCTTACTCTCTGAGGTAACATACACTGACATGCAGAAAATGGTTGCTCAGAAAGGTCTGATGATGCAAAATAATTAATATGCCTGTTCTTTGTTTGCCTTAGGACGCAGAGGCTTGTTGGACCCTTCGCCACACAATACAAGCTCAAAAGTAAAAGAGAGGAAACTACATGGGACTTGTCCTCCTATTGGTCGTGGGAACTATGGGAAGCCATGTTTGAGTGAAAGCAGCCATAGGTCCTCATTTTTCAGTCCCCGCAAGGGTTTTCACACGATACATTCAGAGCACAGCCCTGTGAAGCCAAGGATAGTTACAGTGGTGAAACCCGGGGGACGCACGCTCAGAAGGATAACCTTGCTTCTCAACAGGAGGTCAGTCCAGACCTTTGAACAGCTCATGGCTGACATTTCAGAAGCTCTGGGATTTCCTCGTTGGAAGAATGACCGTGTGAGAAAACTTTACAATCTGAGAGGCAGAGAAATCCGAAGCGTTTCTGACTTTTTCAGGGAAGGTGATGCGTTCATAGCTATGGGGAGGGAGCCCCTCACTTTGAAGGACCTGGAAGTGGTATTACAAGAACTTTATCCTGAAAATCCTTATGCTGCCAGTGCTGCCATTCAGCAGAATGAGGAGCAGTCCCGAAAACTGAAGAGCAGGCTGTATGACAAGGCTTTGAAAGTAGACAGTGGCTTTGATGAGACAGAAATTACCAAGAACTGCAGCGATGGCATGTCTCCCCAACTGGTAGCTGGACATGAAGGAAAAAGTCAAGCCAAAACAAAGGAAGAAGAAAAAATGAGAACCAAAAAAAAGTGGACTAGAGAGAGCTGGAGTGGTGAACAGGGAGTGAAGCCTTCTAGGAAAACCCGAGAAAGTGAGAGGTACCTTAACCATGAGAGGAGTTCTGAGGAGGGTTTAGAAGAGAGTTCAGAGGAGGTGCTGAGATGTGAGAAGTGTGAACAGGAAAGGCAGGCCAGAGAAAAGTTACAAAGGGAAAGGAAGGCTGAGGCCTCATTTGAAAATAGAGACCTGAACACAGGCGCATGTCAGAGGTACCAGGTAGAAAGAAATGCAAAAATCAGGAACTGCCGAAAATCTTCTGAAACTTGTCTGGATGGTGAGGAAGTTGGCTGGAAAGATAATGGCAGTAGGAGGATGTGGAAGCCCCTACAAAAGATTGTTAATGAAGGGCTGGAGAAGCAGAAAAGGAACATGGAGAAGGATGTGGAGAAGCATGAAAACCATGGGAAGGAAGTAGTAAAAATCAGGAAGAATGCTGTAGAAGGGCTCCATCTATCTCATGAAGTGAAAGAAGATAATGGAAGTAGCTGTGTCATGAACCAAAGTGGTTGGCTAAAGAAAGACACTCTGAGGGATGCTGAGAAACTGTCTAAAACACACAGGGAGGTCAGAGAGGGACAAAGGGCTAAAGAGGAAGCTGCCAGAAGAGAGGGGAATGTCACACGTAGAGAAAGTGACGTGACTAGACGGGAAAAAACAGGGGAGCGCAGAGTGAATAAAGAGGAAAACAAGGCTCAGGGATTAGAAAGCACAAGCCGGAGGTATGCCATTAAAAGCAGAACTGATGTGGAAAAACACTATGATATTGGCAGAACTATTGGGGATGGGAACTTTGCAGTGGTGAAGGAATGTCGCCACTGTGATTCCAATCAGATCTACGCCATGAAAATTGTTGATAAATCCAAGCTAAAGGGGAAAGAGGACATGATGGAAAGTGAAATTCTGATCATTAGGAGTCTCTCTCATCCCAATATAGTAAGCTTAATTGAGGTGTATGAGACAGAAGCTGAGATCTACTTAATCTTAGAGTATGTCCCAGGAGGGGACTTATTTGATGCAATCATAGAAAGTGTGAAGTTCACAGAGCATGATGCTGCTGTCATGATCACTGATCTGTGTGAAGCACTGGTTTATATTCACAGCAAGAACATTGTCCACAGGGACCTCAAACCAGAAAATCTTTTGGTAAGTATTGTCAAACAGTTGCATATATGCAGGAATTGAATTTGTTTTCCTTCTTTGAATGTTTTTAAGCAAATACTATGCAGAGATAATGTGCTGTGGCAGGACTGTTTGGAAAAATGGGTACAATTTTGAAGTGAAATTACAATTGTAGTTTTTCTTTACATAGATCTAGTGTGCATTGCAGATAGAAATTCAAGTAAAAATTATCAGGCTTCCAGGGGTAGCAAACATTTATATTCTTCTGAAATCAGACCTGTTACTTAGCATCTGACTTTTAGGTGTGCAAGGATGAATCATAAGGCATTTTCCTTGCAGACCAATATTTATTAAAATTGTTAATTTAGCTTATTTATTTGTTAGACTTTTTGTCCACTGCAGTTACATATTTTTCAGACTGCTGTGCTAATCCTCTACTGTAGTGATTTCTATCTTGTGACAACTTATTTTCTTAGAAGCAGAAGTATGATGTGTAGTTGATTGAAATAATCTTACAGTAAAATGTGAATGTTTTGGTGAATACAGCATTAAAGTCAGCTCAAATAGTAACTTTATGCCAAAGAGAAAAGTTCTTATTTCTATCACATTTCTGAGGCTACATTCTTTCCATCCAGCACTGAAGTCAATGGAGTTACTCACATGTGAATATGTGTAGAAATGTTTGTAGTATTGATGTTCCACAAGATACCCTTTGTAGAACCTTAACAGTAAACAACTCTCCCTTTCTAAGTGTGTGTTACATTCTTGTATTCCAAATTTCATGACGAACAGATAAATACCAAATATTTGCCAGTCTCTAACAAGTAGCATTTGATCTGCTTTTGTGGAAGACAAAAAAGGTAATAGATTATTTAATCCTGTGTGCCATTCAATGCTTTTAAGAGAATTAATTTATGGAGAAAAGCAGCAGTGTAGCTTCTAGGACATGCAGAGGTTGAACAAAGCTGGGCTGGAATGGTTTGGTCTCAAATCTTTTAATTAAGCAATAGCACCTATATTAGGTCATGCTATGTGTCCTGCTTAGTCTGATGAAAATTCTTGTTATGGGGTCTGAATGTAAATATAAGGTGGTGAGTGCAAGTGGGTGGTTTGCAGGAAGAAGTGTGGGCCCTGCCTTTGTGTTTTGTTTACCATTAGAACAAAACTTCATTTAGAACTGCAGTGCTTTTCCCATAAGCTGATTTTCCATTATGAACCAGGTTCTGCTCCTTCCTATTTGCTGAACACAAGCTAGTGCATGTGAAATACCTGAGAGTAGATGCATCACTTCTCTCTGTAATACGTACTGTGATGTAGGTAAACAAAGAGGGGCAAGGTACAGGTCCGTTCTGGCTGTTTTCACATTTAGTTCACAGAACTGCAAAACAGAACGCTGTTGTGTAGCACTGAAATAATCATGTTGCCCATTCTGACAGCCAGAATATATTTTTCAAGGGCAGACCAGCTCTCAGACTGTAGGTATTTTGTCATACAAGAACAGTGTTACTTAAACACTATGGGAAAGAAAATTGTTCCTGTTTCACCTTGCTGCTGAGTGTGAGCACAAGTATTAGATACCATGTACCTAAAGCATCCTTTTAAAAAGTGAATCTATTCAACCAGCCGGATGAGTTTATAATTTCTTGATAGTGTTGGATAGGTCCTGTGCTGTCTAATAAGCATCCTTATAAATACGGGCCATTTGAGCAAGATTCAGGTTTTTCTGACTTTTCAATGTGCTACCTCTGTCTCCTCAGAGTGGCTGGAGCAGTGGTAGAAGCAAAGTAGGAAGGACAGCTGCCACAAATCTTAACATAAGCCAGTGCTGAACAGTAACAAACAGTATTGAAGCAAATTTCATGGGTTTATCTGCTGTTGGTGGGTCAGGGGCTGGGGGCACCCTTCTGGAGATGAAGTGCAGTGCTTCAAGTTTCCAGCAGCCTGCAGAGATGTCCTTGGCTGTGGGATACCTGTTGTTTCACTTCAGATTGCTACACTGAAGATTTTTAATTCTGAATAAGTCTACCTAGGCTTTGTACACAGAGGTCAAAAATAGGTATGTACTTTTAGGCTGTTGACTTAATGACTTTTGAACATACTGGCTACTTTTTGTAAGAGATGCCAGAGAAGCAGCAATCTGGGGAAAAAATATTTCCATAAGTTTTCCGAAAATAAGCAGCTGGGGAAAGAAGGAAAACCTTTTCTGTCCCTACAGAAGAAAAGGTAGAAATACGCTTTGATGTCTAGTAAATTGTAAAATTATTGACACAGGAGAGAGTTGGAAACCTGGTTTAATTATTTACTGCACTTCTTTCTCTTATGAAACTATCTTCTAGTTATAAACTTCTGTACCAGGCCATCATCCTTTCTGCTTTTTCCCCTCCCTCTTTCACTACTGTGTCTGCCCACAATGATCAGACTTTTTGCAGCGTAGCTGCGAGGCAGAAGGGTGGTGACTTGCGCTACAAAAACAAAATCTGTCTGATGACTGGTGTGAAGACAGCTGCTACGACTGCCTCCCATCTGCTAGCAGAATCACCTCATTTAGGACTAGGTGTTCAGCAAGAAAACCTTTGCTACCAAGGATGGGCAGTGTTGTGTGTTTGGTCCCACAAATGAAGTCACTTCTTTAATGCTACCTGGTGGAGCAGGATTTGCTGGCCACATTTTTAGATAAGGGACTGTTTAATTCTACAGATGCTAGCATTTCTTGATTTGTGAGTGAGAAATTAATGCCAAAAGTGTGGTGGTGTTTTTCCAGCCATAAAGCCACAAAGGCACCTCCTTTTAGGGGGAAGGGATAGGGCTGTATTTCTGATTGTGTTCTTATCTCCTTGTACACTTCCCTACCATACTAATGTTGTAATTGTTTAACACTCAACTTAGTAAATAAGTGTTACAGATTTTTATGCATGTGGGCTTCTCTCCCGCCCCTGTTTCTCAAGTTTTCATAAAAGTGTGAGAACTTCAAGTATAGTCTTTCTGTCCTTTAACTTTGTGACTCTATTAACATACACACAAAACACTGTCAGTTGTCTGAGTGCATGTGAGTTAAAGTCCTGTTTAACCACTTACCTGTCAAGAACTTTCAGTATGATAAACCTACGTAGGAAGTTTTCTGTATGATTTTTCATGGAGATTCTTCTAGCTAACAGCAAGAGGTGTCTGAAACTCAAATGTGTAAGCAGTAATTTTTCTTAAGCTCTATCTATTTCCAGTATACCAAACATCCCATGGGCTAGCTTGCTTTCATTATGTCCATTAGGAGAATCTGTGCTATTATATATATATGCATACAGAGAAATATTAGTGCTGTAAATTATCATCTTGAACACCCTGATGGATTTCATAAGGTAGTTATGAAAACAAACAAGAACATTAAGTACTGGGAATCATCAACAGACAGAAGAAAAGGAAAAGATTATTTTTTCCCTTCTTTGAAGATGAACTTGGCTTTGTATTAGGACCTTCTGGTTGTATGGGTGGGACAGCTAGAAATCCTGAGACAATATTCTGATATCCTGCCATGTCTTTTGTATTTGAGAAAGTAGTGAGCAATTCTGACTGCCTTTAGTCCAAGGCCACCAGATGTTGGCTTACCTTGCAGTTGAAAGACCTTAGTAGTTGTATGGCCTAAATTGGCTGTCTACAGAAAGTGTACTGAATACTAGTCTTTCTTACTTTAATTAACTCTATGGGGAGGCAGCACTTTTAAATGGACTTTTATAACAATTCTTTTCAGTCTTGAATGCAGAAAGAGTAATAGCTATCTTTTAGGTGTCTCTGGAAAGGCTAGTGTGATTTAATGTTACTCTTTTTGCTTTGTACTCACCATTTCATGGAATACATACTGTGGATGTCAGAGGCTAGATTTCTCTTGAGCAGGTCGTACATGTCTGTAATACTGCTATGAATAAAAGGAACCTGAGAAGCTTTTGTTTCTGCAGTGCAGCATATTTGCATGCTCAAGGTGATGCCAGGTGATAGAAAGGTAGACTGAAGAGTACAAAGCTGGGGATGAAGGGAATGCTCTGAGCTGACTGATTTGTTCTGAGCATAGTGTTACTGAAGCTGCTGAGGAGTTCTGGGCTAGGGTTTGCAGGCATACTGACAGGTTTCATGCTGTCTTTGAAGTGATTGTCACAAAGCTGTGAAAATATACCCATGGTGCATGCTGTTCCTACCTGTTTGGTTAAGTAAAATGAACTCTCAGTGGTTTTGTCTTGGAAGAACAGATGGTGCACTGTTGCCACCTTGTGCTGCGATGGGAGATTAGGAGTCAGGCATCCTGAGGAAAGAAAAAGTGCATTTTACAAAGCAAAAAATTTCCTAATGATTCTGGGATTGGGATTAAGACCAGTGCATTCTCCATCCTTCCCACTGGTTTCTAAAAATGTATATAAACATTTCAGTATTATTTGTCTCAGTACAGTAGCATGGAGTCACGTGAAATGCCATGTGACATAATTTTCATTTATAATTTTAAAAAAATTATGTATGCAATAGGAAAATATATTTATGCTCATATTTTCATAGTACATATAAAATTGAACATTTAAGTTGTGAATTTTTGTAGCATCCTATCACTGTTAACCTTACTGGTAAAATATAAATTCTGTAGATAGATGCTGTTCTAGAAAGCAAGTGTTACCTTTATAATTTTTTTTTTCATTTTTATCTGTGTCCACAGTGTATCATGGTAAAAAATCATCATGTAGTTGCCTAATATAATAGAGAAAATGGCTATGGCATTTTCGCTTTTCCCTGCAGAAATTTTGGCTGCATTGTGGTAGTAAACTTTATTTTCAGTTTCATACAGAAAAATATTTTTCTTGAAACAGCAAGAAAAAAGCCCAAAGTGTTTTGCTTAATCAAAACCAGAAGAGTGCTTATATCATGGAATCACAGAATGGTTAAGGTTGGAAGGGACTACTGGATATGATCAAAGCCCCCTACTCAAGGATGTTTACCAAGAGCACATTACTCAGGATTGTGTGCAGACGTTTTCTTATTATCTCTAGAGAAGGAGACCCCACAACCTCTCTGGACAACCAGTTCCACTACTCAGTCACCCTCACACTAAAGAAGTTCTTCCACATCTTCAGATGGAACTTCCTATGTTTCAGCTTCTGCCCGTTGCCTCTTCTCCTGTTGCTTGGCACCACCGAGCAGAGCCTGGCTCCATCCTCTTTACACCCTCCCTTCAGATACTGATATAGATTGATAAGGTCCCCTCCGAGGCATCTCTTCTTGAGGCTGAACAGGCCCAACTCCCTCAACCTTTCCTTGTAAGAGATGCTCCAGTCTCCCAATCATCTTTGTTGTGCTCCACTGGACCCGTTGCAGGAGCTCCATGTCTCTGTTGTACTGAGGAGCCCAGAACTGGACACAGCACTCCAGATGTGGCCTCCCTAGGACTGAGTAGAGGGGCAGGATCACCTCCCTTGACCTGCTGGCAATGCTCTTCCTAATGCACCCCAGGACACTGTGCGCTTTCTATGCTCCATGGGCACACTGCTGGCTCACGACAGCTTGTTGTCCACTAGGATCCCCAGCTCCTTCTCCACAGAGCTGCTTTCCAGCAGATCAGCACCCAGCTTGTACTGGTGCAAGGGGTTACTATTCCCCAGATGTAGGACCCTGCATTTGCCTTTGTTGAAATTGAAAATGTTCCACCCTGCCTGTCTCTCAAGTCTGTTGACATCCTTCTGAACGGCTGCATAGGATTCTGGGGCATCAATCACTTGCCCAGTTTTGTATTGTGCATTTTTTATAAAGAAGATAAAAAGGGATTAGTAGGCTATATTGTATTATTTTGTAATGTAATACTTTTATTCTTAAAAAAAAAAAAGAAGCCCCAAACCACTTTGCTTAATCAAAATCGGATGACTTCTTATGGTTTCAGTAAAGATGATAAACGGATTTGTCAGTTGTAATGTACAAGAGCAAATTTTGTCCCATCTGTTTCCTTAGTTATCTTATAATAGAGACCATCTTGAATTTTTGGCTTTCTTAAACAGTGTCTGATGGCAAAGTATGAGGTGTTAAAGCACGGAGTATACCTGTCTCATTATATTCCAGTTTGTCCATTCAAAACCGAAGTCCAGATTTTCTTTGCCTTTTTGCAGACATTTTAGCTGCTGATCTGTTCCCCATGGTTCTAGAGACAAACAATTTTTCATTTAAAGGAAATTCATATTTTTTACCCCTCAAAGAGTTTGAATATCAGTCACTGGTATTAACCATACCAATGTATTTAATTATCCTGCTACATTGTTTATGGCTTGGGCTTTGAATATAGAATAATAGAATAGTTTTGGCTGGAAGGGACCTTTAAAGGTCATCTAGTCCAACCCCCCTGCAATGAGCAGCAACATCTTCAACTAGGTCAGGTTGCTCAGAGCCCTGTCCAACCTGATCTTGAATGTTCCTAGGGATAGAGCATCTACCACCTCTCTGGACATCCTGTGACAGTGTTGCACCACCCTCATCATAAATCATTTCTTCATAATGTCTAGTCTTAATCTTCCCTCCTTCAGTTTAGAGCTATTTCCCCTTGTCCTATTGCTGCAGGCCCTACTAAAAAGCCTGTCCCCATCTTACTTATAAGCCCCCTTTAAGTATTGAAAGGCCACAATAAGGTCTACCTGGAACTTTTTCTTCAGAGTGAACAACTTCAACTCAGCCTTTCCTCATAGGAAAGGTGCTCCATCCCTCTTTAGTGCCCCTCCTCTGGACTCTGCTCCAACAGGTCTGTATCTTTCCTGTGCTGGGGACCCCAGAGCTGGATGCACCACTCCAGGTGGAGTCTCATCAGAGCAAGAGTAGAGGGGCAGAATCACCTCCTTTTACCTGCTGGTCACATTGTTTTTGATGCAGCCCAGGATACTGGCTTTCTGTGCTGCAGGTGCACATTGCTGGCTCATGTCCAATTTTTCATCCACCAACCCCCCCAAGTCCTTCTCCACAGGGCTGCTCTAAATCCATTCACAACCACATCTGCACTGATACTGACGATTGCCCCCGGTCACGTGTAGGACCCTGCACTTGTCCTTGTTGAAGCTCATGAGGTTCCCATGGGCCCAGTTCTTGAGCTTGCCCAGGTCCCTCTGGATGGTATCCCGTCCTTCAGGTGTATCAAACTCATCACTCAGCTTAGTGGTGTATGCCAACTTGCTGAGGTTGTGCTTGATCCCACTGTCTGTCATTAACATATTTTATTTCTTAAAATAACATTTCATTAGCTGCATTACAAATTAATGCTAAAGACACATGCATACAGAATTAGAATTGGAAAAAATATTTTGACTACTTGCCAGGTGGATGTAGGAGATGAGAACTGCTGAAAAGACCTGTTTTGGAGGTCATTCTGCATGGATTTTTTTCTTCAACTCTTCCTATGTGGTGACCATTGCTAATTTATTTTCAGGACAACAGGTAGAGTGGCAGAGTAATTTGGAAAGAAAGTAAAGGTGTTTGTTTTTTGTTGTTGTTGTTTTTGTTTTTTTGGTTTTGTTTTTTGTTTGTTTGTTTGTTTGTTTTTTGGTTTTTTTGTTGTTAGACCAGTATGATGGAGGTATGCTTTTCATGTATCCTGGTTTTAGCTGGGATAGAGTTATTTTTTCTCTCTAGTAGCTGGTACATTGCTGTGCTTTGGATTTAGTATGAGAATAACATTGATAACACAGTGATGTTTTGGCCATTGCTGAGCAGTGCTTACCCTAAGTAAGGACTTCTCAGTGTCTCATGCTCTGCCAGGGAGCAGGTGCACCAAAAGCTGGGAGGGAGCATAGCCAGAACTGACCCAAAGGGATATTCCATACCATGGAATATTATGGTCAGTAAATAAACTGAGGGAAACTGGGGACAGTTGTCCAGGAGTTGCTAGTCACTGCTGGGGGGCAGGCTGCGCTGGGGGTCAGTGGGTGGTGAGCAATTGTGTTGCGCATTACTTGTTTCTCTTGGGTTTTATTCCTCTCCCTCCCTCTCTTTCCTTCTTATTACAGTTGTTACTATTCCTATTGTTATTATTTTTATACTTTATTTCAATTATTAAACTGTTCTTATCTCAACCCCTGTTTTTGCAGATTCTCCTCCCCAGCCCACTGTGGGGAAAAGGGGGATGAGTGACCAAGCAGCTGTATGGTACTTAGTTGCTGTCTGGGGCTAAAATACAACATCAAATGACACTATAAAGTCAGTAGCTTAAGTATAAAGTTATTGCACTTAAGTATAAAGATGCCCACAGCATTCTTTGCTTTCCCTAGGAAAAAGAACAGTTTACTTTCCCAAGAGGAAATAATAGCATTTAAATGGCTCTTTGTTATTTTTTTTTGTTCCTTCTTTTTATTTCTTGGAAATTACAGTGTGCCAGAGTTTGTAGAGAGAAGTTTTCTTTTTTCCATAATTGCTTATCCTCTAAAATATATGCAACCTCTTAGTATATAGGGAAAACCCCCACGTTCTGAAGACTGTTTCCACTATTAGTACTGTTATTAGAACTTCTTCCTGTTTTATTAACTACTTCCTTTGTATTTTGCTGTCTTAAAATGCATCTGGATTAAATATATGTATATTTTGTTGGTTATAGGTTCAGCACAATGCAGATAAATCTACTACACTGAAACTAGCAGATTTTGGCCTTGCAAAGCAGGTTACAAAACCCATATTTACAGTGTGTGGAACACCAACGTATGTTGCCCCTGAAATACTTGCTGAGAAGGGTGAGTGTATATATTTACAATTTTTCATAAATCATACAATTACTCTGAAGTTTCTAATAATGGAAATATTCCAGAATGTTTCAACCTACTGATAAATCTTTTTAAGGTAGGAAGTTGGTTAGCAGTGTAATCTGGGAAAGGAAAACTTTTAGCTTTTAACAAACACAAGCATGAAATCAGTCATGTTTGTATTATTACTGCCTATGTGAATATAGCACTGACTTCCAAGCAGATAAACCATAAAGTATGATAGATGGTAGTTGCTGAAGTGGGGAAGTGGCCAAAAGTTCATGGTGTAAGTTAGGGGTAGCCAGCCCCATTTCATGACTGTAACCCAAAAAACTTTCCAAGGCACCTAATGATAAAAAATCATTGCGAACATGTATGTTAAATTTATGTAACAAGCCAAAACATGTTTCTCATCAGAGGGAATTTTTCAGATTTCATATGTAAAAAGATTCAGAC
The DNA here is from genome assembly GCF_003945595.2 of Pipra filicauda. Lineage (NCBI taxonomy): Eukaryota > Metazoa > Chordata > Aves > Passeriformes > Pipridae > Pipra > Pipra filicauda. Next base: position 947,593 of record NW_024104347.1, read on the forward strand.
CTGGAAAGAAGTCAGTTTTGTTGATGACTCAAGTAAAGCTATTTCTGGTTTTTGTTCTGTGGAGCTGGGTTGCACATCTCCAGTTATATCCAGTTTCAATGGAAACTTGGCACTCTTAGTGCTTTTTTAAAGGGAATCTGAGGAGAACTATTTTAGAAATATATGCTGTGTTTTCTCAATTAGTCTCCAGTTGACACTGGCCTTGTGAGGCAGTGTTTGTGAAACATGTTGAGGAAGAGAGACACTTTGTGAGAGCTGTAGTTAGTCATAGGCAGCTTGTAAGCGTGGTGTACCAGCCACTTATTCTTTTGTTGACCTCGTCTTTTTGAGGAACTGAGCAGAGATTCTGTGTTTCTTTTTCATTCTATTTCCAAGAAACAGTTCCCTACTGTGAGATTTCTTTCTAAAACAGAATTTATGGTTTGTCCCTTCTTCTTTAGGCTATGGGCTCGAAGTAGATATGTGGGCAGCTGGTGTCATCCTTTACATTCTGCTCTGCGGTTTTCCCCCTTTTCGCAGTCAGGACCGTGATCAAGATGAGCTGTTTCAGATCATACAGCTGGGTCACTATGAGTTCCTTTCCCCTTACTGGGACAATATTTCTGCAGGTAAGATTCTGCACTTATAGCAGATCTAAGTGACAGTCTTCTTCCCTGGAGTGGGGAAATCTCTCTTTTTTTGCTCAGGACAGTGAGCTGAATGAACATGGGGTGTCTTACAGGTCTCTCTTGTGTGATTCTGTGTTTGCTTTAGATATGAATTTAGTCCTCTGGTACTATCAATGTCTGTGTTTCTGAATATTAGCTCTGAATGTTTTAATGGATTGCTCCCTTTCTAGGCAAGAGCAAGGATTTTCCTCACCTTGCTTATATGTCTCTGTAGAAAAAGGTACCAAAATAATCTCAAGAGTTACATTAGATTGTAAAGATATATGCAAATATCTCAAAAACTGAGAATGAAATCCTTGCCCTGCATCCCTCTAGTGTGGATTTTCTTTTGACATCAATGGGGTCTGCACATAGCTTTTTCCTTCTCATAGGCTAGTACAGTGTATTTTGTGCACTCTTCAGAATCAGAAACTCTAAAACCCCCTTGCACCCTGTACAGTCTTTTAAAGAACATGTTCCACAGCATTTTACAACTTTTATGATCGTTAAGGGATGAGATACTCAATGCACAGGTGATTCCTGTTAATCACCTAGCCTGATGCCTTCAGCATGCTTTCAAGATTAAATTCCCTTCACTTCCTCCTCTCTTTCTGAATGGGAAAATGACATCAGTTATGGAGATTTAATATCTTCTGTTACTAATTCTAAATCCAGTTGTTAGAATATTTCCTGAGGATAGTCGCAAAGGTCATTATGGTAAAACCAATAAAAGAAATAAGAAGGACATTTTGTGTGGGTATAACTGTCAGCATCACAGAATGGGTGAGGCTGGAAAGGACCACAGTGGCCATATGGTTCAACCACCCTGCTCAAACAGGATCATCCTAGAGCACATTGCACAGGACTGTCTCATCACTGTACTTCACCCCTCTCTTTCCTTTTCTTTTTTTCATAACAGCGGCAAAAGACCTCATAACCAGGCTGTTGATAGTGGATCCCCTGAAACGCTACACAGCACGTCAAGTACTTCAGCACCCTTGGATCAGAACAGCTGGAAAAACTAACAGCAGGAATTTGCAGAGGGAAGTGACAATAAATATTGAGCGCCATTTCCGGGCCCAGCGCCGAAAGGAAGTTGCTGATGAGAACACATGAAGTCTATTCAAGCTTGTTTAGTCTTCTTTTTATTGATTAACAAATCATTTATGTTTTCTTTTCTAAATGAATTGGGATTTTAGTGTATAGCTGTTGGTGGCTATCTCCATACCTTTTTTTTTTTTATTCTGAGATTCTGAAGGACAGAGATCAAATTCACATCCAGGTGCTCTGTTGATAGCAGTTGGGACTAGAAGAGTCCTGGAGGGTGTCTATTATTTTTCTTTAGATACTGATTTGGGCTCTTATGTATGTTTTAGATGACAAATGTTTGCTTCTGTGGCTGACACTAGTGATGAGTCTTCTCTCATCCTTTTTGTATGATATCTTCCAGGAGTTTTTTGTTTATAATGTTTTCAAAATAACTGTCTGCATATACATCTTGCACTAATTCTTTAAACTGTATTTCCACTAATTCCCTCTAGCCACAGAGAAAGAAGAATAAAAAGTAAATATGTTCTTTAGCTGTAGAATATATTAAATAACCAGCCAGATACTATATTTATGAAGTTGTGAGAGAAGAAAAATCCTTATAGACTAATCTGACGTTTTATGATATCTGCCTTGGCAAAATCTCTCGCTGGTTGTTCTCAGGGTCAGGGTAACAGATGGTACAATGTTTCTGTTAAATGATAATGGTGCTGTGTAGTAGGGTAGTTTCATTTGTTTTTGAGAAGTGGGAAGATATCATGACTGATACCTTTTCAAGACTGTGATAATGACGACTTTCAGAGAGCTTTTCTTCCTATTCTGGGAAGTAAGAAGATGAGCGTTTCAAAGGGCACTTTGGTTCTTTTCCCAAAGTCATAATTACAGAATGATAACTCAAGCATTTTTCCATGTTCATTTTTTTCCTGGGAGCCATCCATGTGCATCTGTGACTCTTCCATGCTGATGGAGAAGAAAAAGCTGAGAAACTATGACTAAAGTTAACCCTTGCCTTCACAGTTCCCCTTTCATCAGCACACTTCACAGCTGAATTGCTTTTATACGCTTTTTTAGTGTAGTTTAGCAATTGCTGGGGTTTTTTTCCCCCCTCTTACCCTCCCTGAGGCCTCTTTCTCCTTGCTTCCATGAGAATGGGCAATGGGATGAAATTACACTAAAGTCCAACTTGAGGAAAAGCAACTTGTTGGCTATGGAAAGGTCTCCCGGGGAAAGTATCAGATGTTCTATTGCATGTAGGTTTTTTATATTTTTATTGGATGTAGTTTTAAAGAAATCCTGAGGGGAAAAATACAGTCCAGAGAAGGGTCATGACCTGGAATAGTTTTTGAATCTCAGAATTTTTGGTTAAGTAATCAAATTCAAAAAGCACTTGAGTTGTCCATTTAATAATTCTTTGTCCATGAGTTCCGTATGCTAGAAAATAATATTGATGTTAGAATATCAGTGGTGTTAGGATTGAATACACAGCTTTGAGAAATCAATTAGGGTATTTTCCACTTGGAGACCTGCTGCTCTGCCCATGTATTTCATAATGAGAAGTGTCAGAAGCATTTCAGAATTAGTAGAACATGTTCATAACTATATGAACCAGAATATTATTTTTTGGTGAGTGTTAATATTTTGTGTGAACTTTCTGAATAACCAAAAAGTGTAGGGTGCTGTCATCATATTTCTGTTTCATCTTGTATTGTTCTGCTGCAAGAATAATATATGAAAATAGAGACCACTTGACTCTCAAAGGAGAATTGCACTTTAAATTGAATTGGCTTATTTCTAATATTTATTGGAATAAGACTTGCTGTGGAGTTCAAGAATTAGTGAAATCAACTAATTAAATCTTTACTGTATGCCCAGGTGGTAACTATATGATATTTCATACTTCTGCTTTGGAGTCTCTGACTCAGGAAGACTTTTCCTATTTCTGAAAAGAAGAATGGATTTAAGTGCTTCCCTGAGTTAAGGTTATGGTGTAACCTAATATTCTAAACGCATTACATGTTCTTTAAGTACTACTAATAATGTCTCATCTGTTTATTTAAGTCCATTTTGATAGGAAATTGTGGAAAAAATAGCTTCTGATGTGCAATATTATATTTTGTAATTATCTTATTTTTAATATAGTCGTTTAGGAATAAAGTTTGAAGTGACAAAAAGAATATTTAATTAGCAATGAATCTGAAAGTTTGGAGATTGTTATAAGTTGCCTTTTTCACCTCTAAGAACCTGTCTACAGCCTTATTCATAGTGCAGAAGATAGAGAATTTGCTTGTAATTATATATATTGTTATTATATAAGTAATTATTTTTTCAATGATTTTGTTTTTCTTTCAAGTTCTCTGGGTTCTAGACAGACTAAATGTGGATTGTGCTGGGTAGTCACTGCGTTGCATCTTTATATACAGATGCTGCTGTGGTGGCACTAAGGCACTGGTTTGTCAGCGTTGCTAATAGACATGTGGCATTAGGCTCTCCTTCTTCAGGTTGGAGGCTGAAAAAGCTTCCAGGTGCTTCTCAGGGTTTTTATCTCTTTCTTTCTCTCTCCTACTTAGATATTCCTTCTTTTCTCTCATTGCTTCCGATGTTCTTGCTCTGCTTCTGTGCTGTTGTAGGGAATTCAGGTCCCCAAACGTTATGGTTTAAGTTACTTGTAACAATGAGAACCCATATGATTTTGGAGAGCTCAGCCTCAAACATTGCTTGCTGATATTGAAAGTAAATAATATTAGGGAGGACTCAGACAAAAAAGTGTGAAAAACCCTTACCCGTCTCAAAAATCTTCAATGTCCCCTCATCTCATATTGACTTTTCTCAGGCTTTTCTCTTCCCACTGTGTGACATTTCAATGCAGACCTCATCGTTATGCTCTGTAAGACAGTTTCTAATACACGAACCAAGTTCACACTTTAGGATTGAGGAATATCACTGTTCTTCGTTTCCTGTGATTTTTCTAATGTATACTGTCTCCTTGGGTTCTGGAGTCATCTTCCCTTTATGCTTGCACTTCTTGATTGGTTCCTCTGTCTGTGGGAAGTCTGAGGAAGGTCAAAACTGGGGGACATTAAAATCTCTCAGAGAGCAAGTTCTTGCTGATTTGTTAGGAAGAAGAAATATCCCTCCTTGCCTTTCCTTAAATCTTTGTGGATTAGACTCTCCTTTGGCTTTATAGTACACTGAAAATAAAATAAGTTATCCCAGATCTTTGAATTCTTACAATGAAGAAAGTTTGAATATACCACCAAGAAAAGGAAAAAACCTGAAAAAGCTAAGTGCAAAGAATGGATTAGTATTGCAGACCTCAATAGGAAAGTTCCACTTCCAGAAGATTTGCTAGATCTAAGGCAATAGAAGGGAAGAACTTGTTTGTTTTTTGCAAGCTTTTGCAGATCAGCTGAGTAGGAATCCTTTCATGCCTCTTAAAGGTGTTGGTTGATTCCTATCTTACAATAAGTGATTGAGTTCAAGTTATTCCAGGGTTATTTCTTTACTATCTGGTATTGACTATTCAAAATTTTTTCTCTCTTTGCAAACCAGAGACCCTCCATGATTTATAACCATTGATTTGGCTATTCTCTAGTTGGTTGCAGCTTTTAAGCATACTTGCATATTTTCGTACCCTAACTGTAATATGTCTTGAATTTGTGAAGCACAAAGATCCAAACACATAGAATTGAGTCATCAATATTTCATTTCGTAGTGACACACATTTCTCATAGTTGCTTTTTTTTATTTTAAATTTTTTAATTTTTTATTTTATTAATGGGTCAGAACTTAAAGTCACAGTCAAGGCTTTCAACTACGATAGTAACAAAAGGGGTCACTAAGGGATAGTTGGGTTTTTGGTATGGATGTTCTACTCACAGGGGTCAGCCAAAGGGTCCTGTGAAGCACTTTGAGTATCCTTAAAAGCCAGTGTTACTAGCTTTGTGCATCATAAACTTTCTTTGACTGTTTTAGAAGTCTCTGAACATTAAATCCAGGCTTTTAATGACTGCCTGTGACTGACAAACTAAGTAATAACTTTCTCCAGTGGCGTGCTCTCCACTGTCAGAAGATAAAGTTGTCCCTGGCGGAAGTTGTCCGCCAAGGTCAACTTCTTCACTTTCCCATATGCTGTTACATTTCATTGATCCTAGACCTCGCCTACCTATTTTCTATCACCTATCATCTGCCTACTGTCATCTACTTCTTATCCCTTTGGATGACTCCCATTACTGAAAGGTGGTGAAATCTGCACGTTAATGTTTTTCTTCAGGAAATTCTGGCCTTAGAAATGGGAATGATCAAAATTTTTTTAAAGTATTTAGGCACCTAAAGCTGTGCGAAAGGCTGGCATTTCACATTACATAGTGCATAACCATCTGAAAATGAACAATGGGAATTTGGTTGTTGCTCATATCTTCAAAAATTCTATTCTTCTATTCTATTCTATTCCTTAAAAATATCTGCCCAAGAGACTTGTGATTGAAGCTTGGCAGTACAGCAGAAACGGTTTCCTCTGAGACACAGATACTTTAACTTCTTTTAGTCAGGGACCTTCTTCTTCATCTAAGATTGTTTAGCTGCTCTGTGGAATAGCTGGATTCAAATACCATTAAATCTGCCACCTCTGTTCTGACTGGTGTTACAGGTGGATTTCCCATATCTCCATTACTGCAGTTTTTGGCTGTAGGGTGAAAGAGGGATAGTGGGATGTTTTCCCGGAGCTTGGGCCTTTTGGGTTATGGTCTTGTCGTAGATGAACTTTCTGGAGTCAACTGCTTACTTTTCTGCAAGTGTCCAGGTTGGGGAATTATTCGGTCTGCTTGAGAATATAGTAAATTTGCTGTACTTAGAAACTGATCTTCCCAAAGACATGTAAGTATCACTCTGAAATCTTTTTCCTATAATTTCTTCTGTCAGTTGGATTTCTTTTAGTTTAAACGATGTATGGAAAATGTTTTTTATGTTGCTGCACATGCATTTTTCCATCCTCTCTAAGTCCAGCAGTAATACTTTACTGTTGACATTCTTGCTCCCGAAAGAAATACGGGCACTTTAACTGGGCTGACAGTGCATATTGCCACTGTTTGTTCTACAATATGGTTTATTTGTAACTAGGCTGAATGTGTAATTTTCTAAATTAAAATACATTATAGATTTCAGCAGAAAAGTTGTTGTTCCTCCCTCCCTTGCTCCCCTAATAAAGAAAAAATATATAGTGGATGTATGTTTCAATTCTTTCCAATAAATTGGGAAACAATTGTGTGGTCAAGTTGTGGTTTGGGGTTTTTATTTATTTATTTTGGGTTATGTTTGTTTGTTAGTTTGTTTGATTTTGGTTTTTCTGTGATTTGTTTTGTTTTTTATTTTTTATTCCGACTATCTCTTTGGGAAATGCTTATTTTAAAAGGTTTGCAATTTCAGTAAGTATTGTGTGTAATGTCCTTTATGAGTCAAAGAACCCATTCTAATGCTGCAGTCCTTTGAATACTTACAGATGTGTTTTTCTTTACTACTGCATGTAATCTCATTAAAAAACCCACAAATCTTTGCAGAACTGGGGCTAAGATTCATTCTCCCACCATTTTTACCCCCTATACTGCATTAATCATATTTGCTATGATGTTAAAGCAATCATGGCAAGCAGATCTGATTTCATTGAGGCTTAATGCACACAGAACTGATTTCTCCCATCATTTATTCTTGTTCTGTAAAATGCAAGTTTATTTAGAAAAAGATTTGCTTTCTTTGTGGAAACAGACTTTCTAGTTGAATTTGAGTTGCTTGCAAATGTGGCTTTTTCAAAGGACACGGTTTCTTAGTACCTTGTGTATATTTCAGTTCTGTTATTAAAAATGGTATTTTCCTGCAGACCTGCAGTATCATCTGAAGCAGTGGAAATATAACTGTGTCTATTATATTGATGGTGTTTTTGAAGAAATTACTTCCTCCTCATGTGAGCACGTGTGACAAAGTGGCTGCCAGTGAGAATCGCTTATTGCATGTTCGTCCTTAAAGACATCACAGCCTCTTCACTACTCTAAGAATAGCTGTAAACTCTTTGGAATGACTGACTTTTATGATAATCACACAAATTTATTGCACTGCATTTTGAAAATTTGTATAGGCAGCTAATTAAATCTGATTTAATGCTTTGCTGTTACAAGTGGGATTCAGATGTGTTTCCTGTGTCAGAAGTAGTTGAAGGCAGTGTCCAGCAGTGCAATAAATTTGGGTGATTATCATAAAAGTCAGGTGTTGTATTCCCACAGAATTTTATCTTTTGAAATTAGAATGGTTTTCATGATGTAGCAACTGAAAAACAGAAAAAGTAGAGCTAATAACCTTTAATTGTCACCAGAAGTATATTTTGTTTTCTGAATTCAGAAACTGAAGTGAAGAGCTGGAAGCATTTAAAAAAATGCAAGATGATTCCCACAGTGTTTCAGCAATTCAAGCAATAAGAATATTTGACCTGGTGAGAATAGTGAGCCGTGAAGTACATTGCTAGGGCTAAGCAGAGGCTGCAGCAGGAACTGTTTGAGATTGCTATACTGGATAAGGAGTGCAGGTCTGAAAAAGTGCTGCTCCTTCTAATCAATGGAAAAATGAATTGCATCCTAAGCAAAAGGTTATTCCTGTGTTGTCATTGCTGTCTTAGTGAAGCTTTCTAGATTTCAGTGGCAACCACTGTGTTGTAGCAAGGCATTTCTAATGAAGGACTTCAGCATAAAACATTTTAGATAATGTTTAACATAAAGGATTTCAGCAATTAAGAAAATTTTCTTGGAAAATGGAAGCGTATGATTGTTAACCACTATGGTAAGTTGTCAAGAAAACTTTATTGCTAGATTTTCAAAAAGAGTCCAATTTTGTGATGCTAAGCATTTGTAGCTACCCAGCTTGCAATGTTGACAGTTTCAATGACATTGCAATACTACAGTATATAAATTCCTTATTTAACAGGTGCAGAAGAAACTTTTGTGCCTAGTGTAAGGGTGGAACTAAATGGGTCAAATACATCTTATTAATTTCCGTTTGGCTGAAAATAGACTGGCCAAAATATTGTTCACATGCTGACTGACGGGTGAAAGATATATTATTGACAAGTATTTCCAATATTCCTTGGAAAGGTGAGCATGTTGGCTGTTGAGCTAAAAGCCAGCATGTGTCTTGGTAAGGTATTATTTCTTCAAATAAAGATGGAGAGAGAGACACCATGTTAAATATTCCCTCATGATTTGAAACAAAAAAAGATTCTGAAAGAAAAAAGTGGGAAAAAAAACCAAGAGGAGGAAAAGCTGAAGGAAAACATAAATTTTTCCTAAATGTTTTATTTTCTTAAGTACATAAATGCTGTAGACAAATCTAACAAAGCTTTATGGGTGAAATAAAAAATGTCTTTTCCCTTGCTGGTGTATAACATTCCTGTGGTGGCTCCCCAGTTACTTCTGTGTGTTTAGGAATAGCTAATTCCAAGCAAATACTATAACAACCACTAGCACTATCCCACCTGGATAATAATATTCTAATGACAGGGCAGGAGAAGAATCCCTTAAAAGAAATAAAACCAAAACTGCTCCACCGTGTAAATAACTGAGCAATTATTCATGCAGACAAGAATTTTATGGAAGTTTATGTGCTTTTGTAACTCACGCAGTTAATGTTCAAGGGACAAAAGTCAGAGCTGGATGTTAGAATGTGACAGTAATAAACCCCTCCTAACAGATGAAACCTTCTGTGGTGTGACTCTTGGGGATGGTCCTGTGCAGGGCTAAGAGTTTGACTCGATGATCTTTGTGGGTCCCTTCCAACTCAGCATGTTCTGTGATTCTGTGATAAATTAGTGGCAAATGACTGGTAAGGTTATAAAATCAAAATATTCCAAACCCTGTGTTTGGGTACAGAGTTCACCTGGGGAAAGGCAGCAGGATATATAAGGAAAATTGGAAAAAGGATGTGCAGATAGGTCCCTTAATGGAAAGGAAAATGACTTGGTTCTCTAATTGCCAAAACAGACCACTGAATGTGATGGTTGCTGAAAATGAACCTGCATTTCTTTTAAGATGAAATATTTCTTTTAGTATTTTTTTAAGCTTCAATGGTGGAAATTCTAAAAGCCACAAATGTGGGGTTTAGATTATCAGTTTTTGTGAAATAATACTAGAATTTATGCTTTTGCTTTGAAAATCCCACCTTTGCTTACAATATTTTCTGCTGGTTATTAATCCAGGTTTTAAGGAAAACAGAAACATTTAGTGTCATATTTCCATGACACTAAACTTGGCTACTATGTACTTGCCATTGGCAAAGATTCTTGAACATGAATATCTTCCAAAATGTATATTTTGAAATTAAAAGATCTACTGGTATTTCTGGGAGCATTCCTGTGTGTCCCAATGGATTAGAGCTGGTGATGGAGACTTTTGTCCCTTAGCTGCAATAATTATTGCTTGAGGATTTTCAGGTTTGAAACTTCTGGAGAGGGGAGATGTGTGTGTGTGTGCGCACATGCATGTGTTTTAATGGTATAAATGCTGTATTCTGTGCCAGCTCTTCTGTTGTGTTAGTTCTTGGGGCTGTCTACCAGCATTACTACTTTTCCACATGGCAGAAAAGAAAGAATACGTTATTCAAAATGTGCTGTCAAAAACAGTGTATTCAGATGATTGTTTTAATGAATCTATGTACAAGGGATTCCAGGAAGAGAATTGACAAAGAATTCAGCAGCTTCATTCTGGCAAGGTAAATCACCAGGACTGACTGTCAGTTTGTTTTCAATGTTAAATGGACTGTTAGAGGAAGGGTAAGGATGTGACAGCTTTGTTTTTTAGTTGGAAGCCTCCTTATTGGCATTCTGCAATTGTTTGGATTCTGAGGATTTTTTTTTTTTATGCCAGTCCAAACTATATTTTGAAAAACTGTAAGTTTTTCAGTTCACATATATGTATACATCTGTAATTTGAATAGGACAGTTCTGTGTGGGCTGAAAAAAAAATTATTTTCATTGATATTTTAGCTATTATAATTAGTTTACTGACTTTCAGGTGTGGTCTTTTTTGGTGGAAAATAAAACTTGCAAAACTGGATCTATATTTAGCCCCGTATAACCACAGATATTTAAGTTTTCAAGGTGACACTTGGTGTATGCCTCTTTGAAAAGAGATCCTTTGTATTGCTGAGATATGTGGATATTTTTTTTCTTACTGTGAAGTTTTCCTACATGTGTATCAGCTAGTAATAATAAGAGTGTTCCTTTTGGGCAGCCTCAAAGGCTTTCATGAACTTTAGTTCCTGTTTATTTATTAGGCATCATTGCCTTGATACCTCGGTGAATGACACTTCTATAAAAGCACAGACAACCTGAATTCTTTCCTGGGAGGAATGCTGGAGGACGGGGTACAGAACTGGCATCCAGGATTCACTCAGCCAGCTGAACTGATGCTGATGTGGCTCCAGTGTGGGGAAAAGTCCTGATGTGGAGGTCTGGAGGTCAGGGGCTGCTGCTGAGGAATGAGAGAGGCTTCATGAGCACAGAGCACCAGTGATCTTTAGTCAGAGCAAAGCCCTGCCTGTCCTCTTGCTCCTGCAGCTGCGGTCCCCAGTGGCCTTGGGTCAGGGACAAGATCCCCTTCTGTCCTCAAAATCTGTCTGTCTTCTTGTCTTTGCCATGTCCAAATTTGAAGCCTCCGCTGAAAGGAACAGTGAGAATAACAGTGCACGTTCAGCACTTCATGTGTTCAAAGCACTTCACAAATGTTAACTAATTAAGCCTCGGCAATTCCTTATGACGCAGGTATTTATTCCAGCTGAGTGTTTGTATCCACAATCAAGAGTATGCTAGACATAATCCTGCTGCCAATCAGCCTAATTGATTTAAATGTCTAATTGGGTAGATTCCTCCAAGCAAATTCTGTTTTAAGAAAGGTTAACCTGGGAAGGAGAATTGCAAGAAGAAATCCTCAGCCAAGGAAAGGCAAGGAAGACTGTCAGTGATGGTTTTAAAGCAGCCGGGGAGACACAAGCTATTTTGTCACTGCTTGACTCTTTTGTCAAAGAGGCTTGAATTAACCTGAGGATAAACAGTCATTCTTTGTATCCAGGTCTATTTCAATCCAAGAAATGCAAAGAGAAAATCCTTAGTAGAAGTAGTACTAGCAAGGAGAGCAGGAAGAGACTGATGGAGGCTGCTCTGTGCATAAGCATGGGTTCAGACTGTCTCATCTCCACTTTTCTTTTGCTGGAGAATGACAGCTGCCTTTTACATCTTGCAGGAGGCTGTCATGTTAAAACTAAGTGATATTTAAGTTCCTTCCAACCAAAATCATTCTATGATTCTAACATAAACTCTTCGTACTGTGGTATTGAATGGTGGTTAGTATCTAAGGTGCCAGTAGATGATACTCAAAAGATTAAATATCTTTTGTCTGGGATACATAAGTTTAAGGACAGTTGGAGCTGGAACGTTAAGCAGCAATTTTCAGTTATAACCACATAGAGCAATGAATATTATAATCATTATGTGTATGATGGATATAGGGAACTGGTATAATTACTACTCAGTTTTTCTAGCCAGCCAGGTACAGTGGTGAGCTCAGCCCATAGGACTTCTTTACTGAACCAATCCACTTTGTGCAACAAATGTGGGACTTGGGTACTCACCGCGCTCCTTTGTGCTTCCTGCAGCCTAAGCAGTACACAGCACACTTGTACGGTGCAGCACTGTGAGCTGTGCATCCATTTGCCACAGGTCCATGTTGTCTACCATGGGGTGTGGAGGAGGGGAAAAAGGTTGCAAACGGGAGACCTGAGCTGGCAGGTATTGCCAAGGGAAAACCCCAGGCTCAAAGGGGGTAGCTGAGAGCTCTTTTTGCTGTTGTGGTCTCCCCTGGATGTTTTCTGTGACTCTATAGGGGCCTAGAAAGCATTTCAGGAAGTCACCACTGCATCTTCTTCCAAGGTAAGATTCTTGTGGTATTCCTTATGGACACTGGCTAGCCTGTTCTTTAAAAGCTTAAGGAAAAGGATCCTGAGTGTGATGAAAAATATTTTGTATGCTTTTCAGGCAATCTGTGTGAGTATTTCGCTCTTCTTACTGTTAGAAAGAGTTTCCTAATTTTTCTCTTGTGAAATGAATCTCTCTTGCCAAGACCTTAGCTCTGTTACTTCTGCTCATGGCCAGAATGGGTTTGGAGAACATGTTATTTCATCTCTCCTTCTGCATCTGAGGGTTGTTCTCCCCACAGTCACCTCTCTGGAGATGGGACGGGGCTGGCTCATGCCTTCAGCTAGAAAATAATTGGGAGATGGGTTGAAGTTTTGACATATTCAGGTCTGTTCTCCAGTGAGCTTACTGTCCTTTTCTTAGGCATTAACAAATATCCAACAAAATCAATCCTACAGTGGAATCTTACATCCCTGTCTATACCTCATTTCAGTGCTGTGTGTAAGCTACAAACACTTCCAGACTGGGTCTTGCCTCCTCCCTCTTTGCACCAGTCTCGTTTCTTTATTGGTGGCTTCAGCACATGCAAACCTGTATAGCCTGAGACAACACTACTGGAGAAATACATTTGAGAAATGAATTTTAGTGGCATTTTATATGAAGATTTTAAATACTTTGCTTAGATGAGCACTATGAGGTTTAAGAAGAAACAGGTCTACAAAGACTATTTTAAATATGCTGTGGAGCAGCATGCAGAGACTCTCTTGTTGTGGTAGTGGAGGCAAAGGAGAGTGTAAAGAGCAGCTTAGAAAAAAAAAATCCCAATGCCATTCTTCAAAATTTCACTTCAAAAGCAACCCTCATGGAAATTCACAGTGAAAGTAAGCAACAGGTAATATCTTTGCACCTGCTGCAGAGAAACCATCTTCTTACCTGCATCCTTTTCTACAATCTGCAAGCTTGGCTTTGAAAAAGACATAGAATCATAGAATCATAGAATTGATTGGGTTGGAAAAGACCTCCGAGATCATCGAGTCCAACCCTTGGTCCAAATCCAGTCCATTTACTAGATCATGGCACTCAGTGCCATGTCCAATCTGCGTTTAAAAATCTCCAGGGATGGTGAATCCACCACCTCCCCGGGCAGCCCATTCCAATGCCTAATCACTCTCTCTGTAAAGAATTTTCTCCTGATATCCAACTTAAATTTCCCCTGGCGGAGCTTAAGCCCGTGCCCCCTTGTCCTATTGCTGAGTGCCTGAGAGAAGAGACCAACCCCCACCTGGCTAGAATTTCCCTTCAGGTAGTTATAGACGGTGATGAGGTCACCTCTGAGCCTCCTCTTCTCCAGGCTAAACAACCCCAGCTCCCTCACCCTCTCCCCATAGGACTTATGCTCCAGTCCCTTCACCAGCCTTGTTGCTCTTCTCTGGACCCGCTCCAGCACCTCAATATCCTTCCTGAACTGAGGGGCCCAGAACTGAACACAATACTCAAGGTGTGGCCTCACCAACGCGGAGTACAGGGGAAGGATCACTTCCCTGGTCCTGCTGGCCACGCTATTTTTGATACAGGACAAGATCCCATTGGCCTTCTTGGCCACCTGGGCACACTGTTGGCTCATGTTGAGCTTCCTGTCAATTAGTACCCCCAGGTCCCTTTCTGCCTGGCTACTCTCCAGCCACTCTGTGCCCAGCCTGTAGCGCTGCATGGGGTTGTTGTGGCCAAAGTGCAGGACCTGACACTTGGCTTTATTGAACTTCATCCCATTGGAATCAGCCCATCTCTCAAGTCTATCCAGATCCCTCTGCAGAGCCCTCCTGCCTTCCAGCAGGTCGACCCTCCCTCCCAGTTTGGTGTCATCAGCAAATTTGCTGATGATGGACTCAATCCCCTCATCTAAATCATCAATAAAGATATTAAACAGGACTGGACCCAACACAGACCCCTGGGGAACACCACTAGTGACCGGCCGCCAGCTGGATGCAGCTCCATTCACCAGCACTCTCTGGGCCCGACCCTCCAGCCAGCTCCTAATCCAGGAGAGGATACACTTGTCCAAGCCAAGGGCTACCAGCTTTTCCAGGAGTATATTATGGGAGACAGTGTCAAAGGCCTTGCTGAAGTCTAGATAGACCACATCCACAGCCTTCCCCTCATCCACCAGGTGGGTCACCTGATCGTAAAAAGAGATCAGGTTGGTCAGACAGGACCTGCTCCTCCTAAACCCATGCTGGCTGGGTCTAATCCCTTGTCCATCCTGAAGGTGCTGTGTGATTGCACTCAGGATGATCTGCTCCATAACCCTGCCAGGCACCGAGGTCAGGCTGACAGGCCTGTAGTTGCCAGGGTCCTGATTGCAGCCTTTTTTGTGGATTGGGGTGACATTCGCCAACCTCCAATCATCTGGGACCTTCCCAGAGAGCCAGGACTGCTGGAAGATGATGGAGAGCGGTTTGGCAAGCTCTTCTGCCAGCTCCCTCATCACCCTGGGATGGATCCCGTCTGGTCCCATAGACTTGTTAGGATCCAGCTGGCTCAGTAAGTTGCTAACTACATCCGCCTGGAATACAGGAGGGCTATTCAGCTCTCTGTCTCTGTCTATCTGCTCTAGAGGCCAGTTGTTCTGAGGGCCACCTGTCTTACTGCTAAAAACTGAGGCAAAGTAGGTGTTAAGTACCTCAGCCTTCTCCTCATCTTTGTTAACTATATTTCCCTCCAAGTCCATCAGAGAATTGAGGTTTTCCTCAATTTCATATGGCTGTAGATTCAAGATGACAAATGTTGCAACATGAAATGAATTTCAGAGGGGGAAAAAATGACAATTTGTAAAAGGATGTTTAGGAAAGGATATGGCTTAGGAAGCTGTATTAACCTGTTGAAAATGTTGCTTTGCATATTGTAACATCAAGAACTTTTATGTCAAAGTAAAGTACAAAAAAGTTACCATGTTTTAAAAGTAAATACTGCCTTTTTATTTTTTGTATTCTGATGAAATTTCTGTGATATCGTTAATCAATTCTAATTAGTGTGGTCTTGTCTTTTCAATGTCACCCTGTAAAATTGGGCCCCTGCAATATTAGGAAACAAAAGCTACACTATATTTTGTTACACAACACATGCTTGCACGTGTACTTATCTCATTTTTTTCCAGTGATGCTGACTGAAAAAAAGTGCTGAGCAGAAACTATACTGCTCACAGTACAAAACACTTGAGAGGATTTTTCTATTAACTAAAATGATAAAGGTTTATAGCGCTGTGGTGTCTTGAAGTGTCTCTTGAAGTGAAGAGCCTTTCAGGTAATTCTGTCTTTATTAAAGCGGCTTTGATATTTTAGCAAAAAAACACCTCTCATCGTGTGGCTGTATTTAGACAAAGTGACATCCAGAAGATAAACAGGACAAGTACATGCTGGATGTATTTATCACACATTTGTAGTATTTGTCATAGGTACGGTTGTGTGACCAGCCAGCTGGTCTATTTGTAGATGATAGGAAGCGTTCTTTCTAAACTCATACGGAAAATGAAAGTGGAAAGGAAGGAAAGCAAAAAGAAATGAGGGGAGAAAAAGAGGGGTGAATGACTGTATAAGCTGACTGAATGCTTTTGCTGTGGTTCCCATGACCTAGTAAGCTAAAGGTGCCTTGGGTGACCTGAACTTGCACGTGCTGCCAGGCTGGGCTCACAGGTGTTTGGTGTAGGCTGCTAACTCCCAACTTAGCCCTGTCTGACCCTTGCCTCCTTCCTGCTCATGTTGTTGTGAGGTCTTTTTATTTATTAGTACTTCAGGTAACTGGTGAGTTCACTTGCCTGCTTGATAAGGTTTCCCATGCCAGGCAGAGCATGACTTTCTTCAACCCTTTTCAATTTGCCCTCTGGTCCATTTAGCTCTTATATAAACTTTTCAGAGCAGTATACTTAAAAGCACTGGGCCTTTCTTATCCTTTATATATGGGCCTCGAGGCATAGCTACTGGGAATTATATGGTCATGCTCCTTTTTCATCTTAAGAGAAGTGTACATTTTCTTTTTCCTCCCAAAGATTTCCATTAACAGCCAATAACACTTGTATAAATTGTTTCCCACAGGGCTGTCTCCCTTGCCAGGATTGAACCATTTAATGTATTCCTGCTTCAGGCAGCAGGAGGATGCACACAGAAACCCCACGGTGCTCAGGAAGGTCTTCTTTGGTGAGCGTGCCCCAGGGAACCTAACGAGTGCGCAATTCCAGCCAAAGCCTGGGAGCTGCATATGGAAAACTACTGATGACCATGTATTAAACACTCAGTTTTAGGCCTCAGGATCTTCACAGCTTCAGAAAAACTTGTGCTAAACCTGTGGAACACACTGGGTAGAAATAAACTGATTGTGAAGGGAGGGTAAAAAAGGGGAGATGGTTGCCCGTCACTGCCCACACCAGCAGCACCAGACCTGTCTTGGCTGGCTGAGGGTGTAGGGAGCTGTGCATGGAGCAGGGACATGCTGCTGTGCAATGCAGCACCTTTGGCGTGGCGGTACTTGCCTCCCGTGAGCAGCAGAGCTGCTGTCCTGGAAAGTGAGGTGCTGGAGGAGGAGAAGACAAGTGCCTGCCATAGTAGGACCATAACTTGTTTTCTCAAAGCCTCTGCAGCCCTGCACATTCAACTGATCCCAGCAAAACCCACTCTGTGACTCTTCCCTCTTCTACAAGGCACCTGTAATTCAGAATATTGGCTGGGTTTCATACACAGGGCTTTATGCCCATCTTATCAGTACAGCTCTGTGCACAGCTTTAGGCTTCTAATTTTTCCTTCCCCTTTAAGTATTTCTTTCAGTTGTATTACGGTTTCTGGGGGAAGAGAACCGTGGCAGGGAAGGCCACCGGGTGGTGCTCTTGGCACAGAAATGGGGAGACTGGGGCACTGCAGGGTGCTACTCTCCGCTCGGGAATTAGCTCCAAGACGAGGTTTTTGCAGCAATAATTTGCGAATGAACTTTAACACGAACAGCTGTTCCTTTCCAGGATGCACAAAAGTCCCCTGACTTTGAAATTAGTCCAGAAAAAGCATTTTAAATATAGACATCTCCTTACAGTGTCTCCTGAGGGGAAAAAAAGGCTTTAATGTGGTTGCAAAGACAGTCTTCTTTCCTTCTCCTACTGAGAATCCCTCTAAGTTTCCCTGTTGGGAAACTCAACACCCTGTTTTTTCCTGGCATGGTTTCCCTGGTAAAAACCATGCATTTAGCAGTCACCCTTTGGCAGCGAATGACACCTTGTGATTTTTACAATTTGAAGACTTGGCTGTTTTGGCCACTGTTTTGCCCTCACCTCCCATTCAGCTTGTCTGTTTTGGAGACAAAATACAAGATTTGTTCCCATTGCTGAGATGAGCAGAACAGTTGTCAGTGATGTGCCATCTGACACTATCAGATACAAAGAAGGATCCAGACAGAGGTGAACAGGGAACGATCTTGTAAGTCATGTCCCTGAGTGACAAATAGATTGAGAATGGATGGAGATGCTGGAGATAAAATGTGTTATTTTGTTCTCTGTCTTACTAAGCTCTGTGGGCTGTTTGCTTTCCACTGAGTCAGAGTTGAGGAGATTTGTCCTAGTGTTATGCTAAGGCTGACCTGTGCTGCTGCAGCTTGGATACTGTGGTCCTGAACCAGCCATTTCCGACCGACTGAAATTACTGGGATAGGTAGGAGTCTGCTGAAAGCAGGGGCTGTTGCCAGGCAGAGTCTCAGAGCAGGACTTGAGATCTCAGCAACCTCCCTTTCCTCAACTTTTTTTCTGATGTTTTACTTCTGCTAGAAGCAAATACTGAGTTTTTATTGTACTCTGCTTCTTTAAGTTCCTGCACTCAGATTCTTCTGACAGCCTCCAGCATCTTCATGAGAAGGTGAGGCACCTGGCAGAGAAAAGGCCTTTGAGGTTCTGGTGGAGCATTTCTCTCCTTGCTGCAGAAGATGACAGCCCAGTACACAGTCATTAGCATTCATTTTGGGTATGGCATAGGTGCAGTAACAGCACTGGCCTTTCCAAATTACTGTCTGGTATCAGCTGTCATGATACAGAAGACACTGACCACCGGTGCTACTGTTGTAATGGGTGATACTGAAAAAGACCAAACCAGACACCAGAATGAAACACTGGAGTGTCTGTGTGCAGTTATCCTTTAATGGCTCATCACTGCTCTTAACTGATAAACAGCCAATGTCTGACAGCAAATTTATTTCTTAATTTATTTTTGTATTTGGGGAGCCTCAGATATTTATATTTCCCTTATAATATCCAGTAAAACAATTGCAGCCCCCTCTGGCTCCTGATTCTTCGGGTCATGACAGGTATTCTTCTGGGTTATTTCAGCCCAAGTTTTGAGACCTGATGTCTCAAGTCATGGATTTCAGCCATTCCACTGTTGCTGCCACCGACGGCTGTTGCGAGGCAGCACGGAGGCATTGACTGCAGGTCCTTGTCCCACACTGACTGTGGGAGTTGCACTCTTGAATCTGGGGTTTGAGCCTGTGGCAGAAATGGCCATCACTGAGATTTGTTTTGCAAGTCTTGTCGAATTAGCCTTGCAGTGTATAAAAGCATTCTGATGAGGAAGACTGTGGTAACAATGAAGCTGTTCTTAGGTCTGAGTCAGAGTACATGAGCTCTTTGACCACTGATATGCAAACAGCTCCCCTGATGATATCACTGGTTCCTGTTTGCTAAGTGTGTGTCATGTAGAGATCCCTCAGAGATTTACAAATATACTTGCACTCTGTATCAACCACCTTCACTGTTGGTATGTGATACACCCAGTTCTGCAACCGTCCAAATGGAGGTCAAGCTCCGTAATACGCAGAAAAGTTTCTCATTTTAGAGACAATAAATTTCCATACTTTGGAAATTTCCATACTTTGGCTTTTTTGTGCCTATTGTTTGGTACAAAAATTTTGTTTTCCTCCACCAGCTCTGACTTGTTTATATTCTCACTTCCTTCTTTAAGAGACAAAAAATATAAACCACAAACTTTCAGATGCTTGTAAAACTATTTGAAAATGTACCCGGGGTCTGACTTCAAGTCTGTTGAAATAAATATAAATTTTTATGATGGATGGAAATCAATTTTCCTTCTTGCTTAAATTGACCCTCCTTTAGGGCTGTCCTACTAAACGGGCATAATAGGTCCTCTGAGGTTCTTTCCTTCTGTTATTTGAGCACAAAACTGGTGGGGATGTTAATTTAAAGAGCCCATGAGTATGGAAAGAAGGAAAAGACTAGGAAGGTACCAAGAAAGCACTGTAATGTGGTGTGTGTGCTTGCAGTACATCGTTCTGTCCCAAGAGGTCTCTCTGTCATCTTCCAAAGCTCAGGAGAAATGAATTTGCTAATAAAAAGTCCAGCTATGAGGCAGCCCCTCTGCAGATTATTATTATTTTTTAAAAATGTTTTTGATACATAAAATGGTACCAGACTGTGACGGGATATGTGTTGTACACCTCTCTTACCATTTTTTTTTGGTAGACAATCCCTTTTAGCAACATATATTGTTAGAATTTTTGGGTTTTAAAATCAAATGAAATTAAAGTGATCATACTTGGGAAAGAAATCAGTTATGGGATCTACTAGATCCCGTTCTTCTTAGAGTAGATCAAGACTTTCCAGTTCTTGAGTTTAAATGTACTGTTCAGTTTCAATGAAAAAAAATTAATTTTATATATTTTTCTTATTCCCAGAAACTTGAACTACCAAAAAACCAGTGTTGCTGGCTCTGCAGCAGTTGTAACTAGTTTGGTTTTTAAACAGTTGTGAATATACTTCTTGCTCTTTCTGTGTGTCTCTTCTGTGGGCTTTGCTACTAGTTGTAGCATGTGCCCAAAAGCAGGACCCAGGACACTGAACTATCAGCATTTCTGATGGAGACCCTGCACCAGAAGGGGTCTGTTGTGGGAGTGAAGATGTCAGAGGCAGCAATCTGTGACCTGAGGTGGACTATGAGCTGTAAGGCTTGTCTCAAAAATAAGGTGTAAGCAAGGGAAGACAAAATTCTTGAAGGTAACAAGTAGAATGGAAATTAATTTTCTTTACATTTTCTTTTCTCAGCTGTAGGAAGTTGGAGCCCTTCCTGTGCTGGCAGTGCCTGGAGGATAGAGTCCTGTGGACATCTGACACTGAGGAGTGCTTATACCCCAGGTCCTTGGGGTGACCTCCCACCTGAGGTGGTCACTGAGCTGGCAGGGGGCTTTTCTCTGGACTAGCATTTCTTTCTTTCTTTCTCTTCCCTGCTGTGAGTTCTGCAGCATCTTGTTGGTTTTATTTGGCACTGCTGGCTGTTTCTTGATAAAAGGCACAAGATCTTGATATGTCTAAACAGGGTGTGGTCTGAGAAATCCTGTGTTAGACATTAAAAGCTGCCTCTGGAGTTGGGAGCCTGTGTGTTCACAGGTGAGGGATACACCAGTGTAGTACTGGCATAAGTAAAAGAATATATGGGTACTGAAAAAATCATAATTGCACTGATTCGGTGTCATGGACACTAAATGGGCTGATTTGAGTTGTTGGTAAGTGGTTTGCACTAAAATAAATTTTCTGTCTGGAATGTACTTTTAATAAGAAATTATGTTCTCAAGGTGTTCTTGAAAGAGTTATGGAAGCTGTTTACATGCATATTTGAAGAAAAAAGCTACATATGAAACAAAATTTGCTGTGTACATCTTGAGGCAAAAAAAGGCCAGAACTCTATGAAACTACGAAGAAAATATGTATTTGTCCTATAGGTGATGAGTACCTGGTCTGGATGCTCAGGCCAAGAGCATATGGGTGAATTTGCTACACCTGCTGTGAAGATTTCATTTAAAAGTAGGTCATTGCAGCACCTGAAAGTTTGTTAGTAGCTTCCAGGCGTCAGGCCATGACCCTGTGTCTGGAGTGAGCTTGGCAATTTGTTGAACATCTGTGTGCGTACATCACCTGTGAGCAGGTAGGTGGTCTGCTCCTTTTGTTTACCACTGAAAGGTGGATTTGATATCCTGCCTTATAGACTGTGCAGAGCATTCAGCTGGAGGGAAGCCTTTTGGAGAGACTTTTTTTTAATTCAAGTTCATCCAAGACTGTGGAGCTTTAGACCTTAGCTTAATAGAGAATCCTGGGAATAAACAAATTTTGTTGCTGTCCATTACCTGGAGCCTGGTTACATCCTTGGAAAACACTGAGAAGCTTCAGAGGCAACTCTGCATTCTCAATATCTCTCCCTGTCCCTGTGCTACAGACACTGTTTTGAGCTATATTTCTCCTGCAGTTTGTTTCCTACATAGAACCCCCACAAAATTTTACTAATTCCCATCGTATTTCAAATCTTGGTGGATACTCAATTGATACACTAGCCTATGTGTACAAATTTATCTCTTCCTTTTTTTTTTAATGTTAGCTTTATAAATCCCCTGGGAAAAACAAACAACCAAACCCTAAAAAACAGTGAGCATAACAAACTTACTGAAGGAAAAAAATCTCAACACATATTTATGAGGGTTATCAACAATACTCACAAGTTTACAAGAATTCAAAACTTCAGGATAGGATCATTTATTCTCTTTTATATAAAGCTGTTGTGGGGGAAAAAAAAGGCTGCCAAATAGTGTCTGTTAGAGAATCAGCTGATTGCACGTTTGGAAAATGCCTGGCTTAGAGCAGTCTGTATTATCCAGGCATATTTGGGTTTGGGACTGCATCTATCTTGCCTTGAATAGAACATAAATGGCAATATGGTTCTGCTTGAATCTCCAGAAACCCCTAAGGTTTATGTAGGCTTTAAAATTTGATCTCTGAGTATATCTGCTCCCATTTGAAAGGCACCTGAGTCTAAATATCTAATCTGACTTCTTTCAGCTCTTAAAAAAATAATAAAACAAATTAGGTTTGAAAAAGAATCAAATATAGCATTAAAAAATCATCTAGGTGTTTTCTGCTTTTTGCTCTGTCCTATTTGCTAGAGAAGCACTTAAATTTTGATGAGGTTGATTCATAAGATAATGTTGTAGTGTGTTATCCTGTATATAACTCTGATTATCCTTTATGAGATGGAATGCCAAAATGTTAAACATAAAATATTTTTATATGGCATCTTTTCTCTCAAGGCACTCCATGAAGCGCTGAAATGGTGCTCTAAACTTCCAGATGATAGGGATGATTACTGCTGGGTGAGTCATGTTTTCAGAGATGAGCAAAGGATTTGGGATTTGGAGCCATAAGCCGGATCCTCCTCTTACGTTCTCCCCTACAGTCAGGAAAATTCCTGGTGTGTTGCAGGGAAGAACTACTTGACTCACGTGGTTTAAAACAAATCTGGATCAAAGCACTTATGGGCACCTAGTAAACCAACAATTGGAGAACATCAGTATTAGCAACACAACAGGTATACCATAGGTCTAGATACTTTCAAGATGTTAATTAGTGTCTATAAATGCCTAAATTTCTTCTTATGACTAACCTTTCTAACTTTCTGGCAATGCTGGACTGAGCTTTGCCTGCTGCTGTTATCAGTTCTCTCCCCACTGCTGCATATTTTCCTGTGTCTTTCAATTTGATTCCAAGCCAATGCTTTTCCTCGAGTCTCTTGGGAATTCCCCATCCATTCTATTTGATCAATCTGATCATTTTCTTAGGCAAACTGTCATTCTTAATTTTCTCCTAGTAATGTGAATTTTGAGGCAGGCACCCTCTCGGCACAGAGTTCTCAGAACTTTATTTGCAAGCACTGTTGACTCCTACATCCCTCGCATCATACCTTGTTATCTGGGTGCAGCTACCTCCATGCTGCTGTAATTTCTGCTTCCTCCTACAATTGGAAGTAAAAAAAAGATCTGTTGATGGAGGATTTTAAATCACCTGAGTGGTCTAGACAAACTAAATCATGTCACTTTGTGAAACTGGGACTCAGAATCCCAAGGTGCTATTGAAAAAGCTGCTCACTGTGATTTTTTTTTGAGGATTCTTCCAGCAAATAGCACCTTGAGTGAAAAATGCTGTGAGCTCTTCAACACACATGCAGAGTGTGCAGTTTCAAGTTTTACAGCCTCAGCTGGAAGACCATTCATCCATCCCACGCATGGGATCCTAGAGCATCTTACAGAGGGGTGTAAAGAGGTGTGTTCCCCTCAGAAGACAAACAGCTCGTTCTGGCCAGAGTGCTGCCCCTGATGCTGCTAGTTTGTGGTTAGTAGAGTGATGTAGTGTCCACGTGCATTGTCCTGTGGCTGGAGCTGGGGAAGGAGCTGCCTCACTGCAAGCAATGACTCATGTAAACCTCTTGTGTTTTGGGTGGCAGAATGACTCACAGACACAGGGAGCCTTGGCCCACATCCCAGCAGGGATAGATTCCTGGTGCTGGTGCCCAGTTAGTGCATTAACTGTCCATGCACCGTTTCCAGTGAAGCAAGGACCTGTAAGTGAAATGACTTCCTTACGAAACCATGTGCTCAGGCACACAGGTGTTAATGAACCTGGAGGAACAATCAGGTCCCTGGGCAGCAACGCTGTTCTCCTTACAGTCACTCTCTTCTGCTGTATTTTTGAGAGAGAAGTTAGAGTTTGCAGATTGTGTGTGGAGGTGTGCTTGTTTGCATTTTCATTTCAAGACAGCATACAGGAAACTCTCCCTGCTCTGGGGTGAGGATGCCCTGCCAGAAACAGCACCGAGCTTTGCAACTTCTTGGGAATATGGAAACAAACAAAATGAGGAGCATAAAAAATGAATCTCCTTTGAAATTCAAATGCCAGGGAAATGAGGACATTAGATATGTGTCAGCTTGCCATGCAGAATTGTTTTCTGACAGTATCCATGGGTTCTTGCCTGGAAATCTAATATTTCTGCTCTAGAGAAATCATAAAAGATATCCATTAAATAGACCCGGTATTGATAAAGCTATTAGACACCAATTCAATAAACATTGGATCGTTCTAATGGGAGTATATGTTCCATTAATAAATATGCCTCAAACTCTTTAATTCCTGTGGTACAGTTCAGGTCTTCTAAGTTATCTATTTTTCTTGAAGCTGCTTAGAATTCTGTTTGTGCTTGAGTGAATCTTTCATTGAATTCAGTGCCTGCGATGATGATAAGCTTTCTTAATATTTTTACAAAGAAACTGTACTAAAATCATCCAGTTACTGTGGTTCAGAGAGCCAAGGCTATATTTATCCTGCAATAAACTACTCAGAAGTTATATAATTTAGATAAGGTCCTTTCTTGATGGTTTCTCCTAATGTCTGTTTGGAGCTCGGAGGGAAGCTGCAGGGGATGAGAAACTTCTCCTGTCTCAGCATTTTATCATCCTGCCTTGGACTTGTGGCCTCTCCCATGGTGGGAGCTAATTGTGCTTTGTCTTCCACCAGTTTTTCTCATTGCAGAGGGAAATGCACAGCTTTGCTTTTTTCTTAGGTAAAATGAAGCTGAAATCCTAGCGAAAAGGGGTGGTTTTCCTCCAGCCCTAGCACTGCATCTGTGCAGAGTCCTCATATCCACCTCTTTCCCCTGCGTCTTGCTCTTCTTCCATTGTGGGGTTCATGGCATGTGACCAGCTTGTGCAGCCTTCTGGGGTGCACTTTAATTGCAGCGATGCAGGCAGGGGTGTCACATACTGTTAACGGTGCTTCTTGGAAAATACAAACAACTCACTGGCTAACTTTCTTATATAGCAAAACCCATGAAAAATTTATATGGATGTGGAAAAAAAATATTAATTTGTTAGATGCGGAATAAAGCCAGAAAGCAGACAGTCTGTTTTCTCTAGATTAAGTAGGTGAGAACCTGTATGTCTACCCCAAACTTGAGCTGAGCCTAAACATGGACTTGGTGGAGTGACTGAGCAGTTGAGGTATTTGCCAGCCTTTTTGCTGCTAAGTTGCTTTGCAACCCCCAGCTGAAGTTAATAGTAATTAAGAGCCTAATATAGAAGCTGATGGAAATCGGTGAATGTTTTCTTAACAGAGAGATCCTTTGAGAAGACTGTATCTACTTTTTCACTGACTGGTAGCCCAGCAGAAGTAGGGTGTGTGTTTGCATGGGGTGTTGCAGGATAGAGATGTTACCTCCGGGCTACCTGGTATCTTCCTGACCAGAGCAAGAGCCATCTTTGTCCATCTTTCTGCTTTCACAACTTGCCTTGTGGTTTTGTTCCGTTAATGCAAGCTGGGACATTTTGCAGAGCAGTGATAATGTGCTTTCCCTGAGGCTGAAGTCAGAATGTGCTGTCGGCCCAGACTCACTATATCCTTCTGAGGCTGCTAAAGGATCTTAAGCTGACCTGCCTAGAACAAAAACCCCAAAAAACCACTCCCATTGCAACTGTACTATAAGGTGAAAAGTGGGTCTGAGAGCAGGTTGGAGTAGATTATTCGCTGGCTGTATTTCTAGCTCAAATCATGCATTTTGTGAATAGGAAGAGTCAGACCTGAGGTTAGGCTACTCCTGTGCCTGGTGAGATTTAGTGACTTTGACCAATTTTTCCCTTAATTGGGACTGTTTTGTAGGTGGGTGAAAGTAGTACAATCCCCCTTTCTCACCAGGGCAGAGGTAAGCAGAGCCCAAAGTCCTCAGTAAAGGGAGTGGCAGAGCCAGAGATAAAACCCAGAAGTCAGAGCTGCAGGACCAGAGAAGCATCCCTGCAATGGAGGCTCCTGTAAATCTGCCATATCTCAGTCTCCTAGGATGTTCAGCTGTTGCAAACACATTGTGTGTTCTTCTGTCTGCAAGGAGGTTGGTATGCTGCCCATTGACAGAGCAATTCAGCTATTAGGGAAATCTGTATGTGACAGGTAGCTTACTTGATCTGTTAAAATGAGTATTTGCAGCACATACAATGACTTGAATTTTGACCTTGGTATAAATGACAATTTATTACAATGTGTGTCACTTTTGAGAGTATATCTGAGCTGGGAATGCTCCTTCACGATCGCTTCTCCTGGGACACAGGGATTTTCAACATAGTCTTTTCGTGGCAGTCAATACCCTATTAAGGTGATGACAAACCTTAGTGACTATAATTTAGCACCGAATCTGAAGTGAGGTAACCAATTTTCTTGCCTAATGATACAATCAATAGGCACAAAAATGGTGCAAGGGCAAGTCTCTGTTTTTCTGCTTGCTGCTGGCAAGGCAAGCAGCAATGTAGCTTAATGAATTACATGAACTGCCCGTTGTGTGACTAGAGAGTCATTAAAGATTTAAAAAAAATAAATCACGTCTCTCTTGGGAAAGCCACCGAAGTGTTTTGGAGGGCAGAGCAATGTCTCCAATCAATTGTCATTGGCAAAATACTGTGTTGCATTTCTTATGATATTTGTAAGACAGATGTGTGTGTATATATATATTTTTTCCTACCAATTTTGTTGTTAGAGACCTGCAGGAAAATCTCACCTGGATTTCTCAAGGTTGAGAATCTTCTCTGCAGTAGCTAAACCAGGAGTCAGGGCTTTTACTGCATTTCAGGGTTGTTCCTGTTCATTTGAAAGCATTAGCAACACACAAGAAACTCCATAAAAGATATAACCAGCCTTTTAATCCCTTTCTCTGCTAAATTGGCAGGAGCAAATGGTGTTTCCTCCCTGTCCAAACCACACTAGTCATAGCCACCATCATTTCAGAGGACCTTACCCACAGTAGCTTACAAGTTTTAGTCATGCTAGTGATGTTCTTCACTCCTATAATTTTATCACCCATTTACCAGCCTTGCCAATTAATTAGTGTGTCCACTTTCCATTGATGTCACTTCTATGCCCAGGGAAGTGTGTGAGCTCAGAGTACCTGCAACTCCCACAATATCACACTACAATAGCTGCAGTCCCTCTGACCTGTGCAGAGTAAAATCCAGTTTTCTGCTTTTGTCCTCATCAAAATTAAGTCAGTGGAGAGGCATATAAGCTTCTGAGGATGCCAGGAAAAGCCCAGGCCTTTGACACCAAGTTGCCCTGTCCTCTCATGAATGATTCTCTCAGTAAGACCAGTTCTGATGTGTTGGTACAAAGCCAGGCTGTGCTGACTATACCAAGTGCTTGCACTGTTTTGAAACATCTGCTGAGCAAACTTAAATTAAAGCAGCTTAAGCAGGTGCAGCTGTTCATCCTGGGAGTTACAACAGTGCAATTAGCCTGATCTGTGCTGGATTTGGGCATGTTGATTCGGACTCTCTGTGGCAGACTGTGCCTAAGTTTCTATCTCTTTTGTCTCAGTTTAAAGCAGAAACATGCTGGTGAAACACCGCTATTGCCTATCTTCTCCAGGGTCATCAAAAAACTTCAGCTAATTTTTTGGAGCACTGGTTACAATTGCCTTTATCCAACCAAAGTGGAAGATTGGTTGTAGCATCAATCGTGCCGCTCGCTGCCTTTGTCTTCCTAAAGCCGACAGGCATCTGACCAGCCAATCCTTCTGAGTTATTGACTACTCTGTCTGGCCGAAAACTAATAGTAGGGAAAGAATAATGTCAAAAACATGTGAGTATTAGCAAGAAAAAGCAGTACTGCTTTAGTATCAGACCTTCACAAAAGACGCGGCAAAAATAATTTGAAAGATTACATGTTTTGTTCCTTCCAGAATAAGTTGGGGGTCTTAACTATGAATGGGGGTCTTAACAAACACTTGTCTGGGGTGCAAGCAATCACCTGCAGTCTGCTTTGCACCTCTTCCTAATCTCCTCTATGGTTCCCTGCTAGCTATTGTGCTAGCCTTCACTCCCGTCTGGATAAAGCTTGATTGAGCCTGCAGCTATTTTTATAACACTCCCTCGAGGTACCCAGTCGGAAACTGCCTGCTCGCCTCGTGTTAATGGAAGTCAGGCCCAATTATATGCATGTGGGGGATAAGTTGTTTCCTCTTACTCATAATGAATCCTGACCTTTCCCAGGATCTGTCTTGTCTGTTTATTCAATAACATGCTACCCATCATGCTAAGGAGAGAAGTGGAAAAATCCCCAGCCTAGCACAATGTCAACCCTCTGCCTTCTGTTTAAGCAGCTGAGGATGATAAAGCACAGGTATGAAGCAAGAAATATGACTGTACAAGTGGACAAATTTGACCCTTTGACAGAAGAAGCATTTCAGCTCCAGTGTTGGATTGAAATGTGCCAGAGAGAGCTCTCACATTCAGCCTGGAGAAACGGCAGTGGGCATGGAGTGTTCGTGCTTTTGTTCTGCTCACACTGGTCTATCTCTATACAGACCCATCTCTGAGAAGAGCCTAGACTTCTGGGCCAGCATAATATGGTTGTGGGTGGGGATGTCCCCATTGCCTTTGTGCCTTGGGGCTGCAGTGCCAACAGGGGAACTTGATTTCTGCAGAATGGTTTTGCAAGAGAAGCGTCATGCAAATTCAAAAGTTGTGCTCTTGGATAGGATGTGAGTGTGTAAACCACACAGGCTCTTTTGAAAATTTTACCCTCTAACCTTTGTCTCTGGTAGATTTAAGCCCAATTTTTCTCTTTTTGTTTTAATCCCTGTGTGTGTATGTGTGTGTTAGTGAGTGAAGATGAGGTAGCTGCCAGCTGCTAAATTACTAGAACAAAGGCAAATTTTCTAGAGCATTTTATATAACACTTGCTCCCTTTCACTTGGTGAATGATTCATTAATATCTCTATTTGAGATAATTATTACAAAGGCTATAGCCTTTTTAATTATTCAAATGAACACCAAACCTTACAAAGAAAAATTCTGGAAGGACCTAATTCATGTCCAGTAAAAGAGGTGCTGTTCTCAGCAAGCTGTCTATGTGTGCATTATACAGCAAAACTGTATTTACCGCATGAGCTGCAGAGCAACAAAATCTCCCTAAATACTTGTTTAAGAAGCCATTGCATTTTTACTTTTACATTGCATTTGATGTTTAGAAAAAGTCTTTAGTCATTGTTTTCCTTGGCTGCTCCTGCCTCTGCCAGGCACAACTCTTAACAAACTAACGCAGTTAAATCACTGGGCAGGTCCAAGGCCTGTTCCAATGTGTGTATAGTTTCTGTAGTTTCTCTCTTTCTTGCTCTCCAGCCCCAACAGTAAAAGCTTGCCTTGTGGAAGGCAGTGATGATGTGTTATCCCCCAAAAAACTCTGAGGAAGGAGCTGGCACAGCCCTGCAGTCTGTAGTGGGGAGTGAAAAGGTACTAACCAGAGACAGAAGAGACAAGAGGGGAGGAAAAACGAGTCAAGCAAGAAGAGTAAAGTAGCTTTGGTAATTGAATGTGCTGCAGCTTCAGGTGCAGTCCCCCACTGCCCTGGGTGCAACATGGTATATGCAAAGTTCTTGAGGTTGAAGACTGGTGCAGTGATGCTACCCATGGCCAAAAAGCCATAACCAGCTAAAGAAGGATGATTTGCTCTACTTGTAATATCTGCATTCAGCAAGATTCTGCTCTGTTAAATCTGAGCTGGGCCGCTTTCCTGTTCCCTCACAGGAATCTCAGGGAGAACACAGCAACTTGCTTCAAACACAGTGTTCCCTAGTGTGTCCTGGATATTTCCTGACAGTTCGGTTTTAATTTTGCTGTGGATATTAATGGTTAGGAATGTTTTGAAACATTAATGTCCTAGCCAGTTAGAAAAATGTGAGATGACGGCATCACTGTTCAAAACCTTAATTGAGGATAGTAGTTTCTAAACTGCTGCACAATTTCATTCTTGTGAAATATTTCCTCTTCTTTTCCAATGATTTTCTCAGTTAGTATCAGTCCTGATTCACAGATTGGAAGGTCAGAAGGGCCATTAAATTGTCTATAGTAAGCTCAATTTTAATGAAATATTCCTTGAAAATATTATTTTTGAGTCCTGAAGCCTCAGGATGGTAACATCATTTTTCCAAAACCAGAATTTCCAGGATTTTCTCAGATAAACATTATGTCCAACAGGTTATTTTTATAACTTCATAGAAAACTCTGTTGCTAAAGTGTCTGTAACTGAGAGTTTAATCAGAGTTTGGCATGAAAATTAGTTATTCAATGTGTTGCTTGTAAAATTGCCTTAAAACTGTGCAATGATAACAGATAAATGTTACTGATACAATAGCCCCTTAGAAGATCTGCAGATGACTTTAACAATTTATGAATGGAAACTTGGTGTTAAATGTAATCTGACTGCATTCTGTGTCGTGAAAACTATGGGGAATAGTATTGTCTCATTTGAAGGGTGTGCTTGGCACTAGGAATGAATTATTGCAGGCATCTGGGAGCCAAGGAATCAGGACTCTGGGGTTTTAATACCAGATGTACCACTGATCTGTCGTGTAAACACCAAACAAGGTAATTGCACCCATGTATCAGTGATGCTTAAGGTTGGCAGAGTGTGGTTCTTTCTAAAATGATGAGGGAGTGGTACTCTAGAAATAAGCCTGAGGGTTCCTTGGGGTTGGATGGAGGCAGTGGGCTGCATGGAGGGCAGAGTGTGATGGGACTACCCATCCAGCTGCAATGAAAGGGCACTGTCACCTATCGACAAACTCCCTGGGTAAAACTTCACAGGCAGGATTAATGTTCCCAGAGATTAACCGTGGGAGCACCGGGTGTTTGCTCAGGCATGGCAGTAGCTCTGAAGGGATCAGGTTCAAGAAAATACCTTCCTCTTTTGCCTTCTTAAGCATGATAGTTGTGTCACTCTGACAGCAATTGTACTTTCCTGATGCAATGGGATGCAGTGGGGAGGAGAAAGGGCACAACCCACTTTGTGAAAGGATTCTGTAAAACAGCCCTACCCTGCCATCTCTTCTGCTTTTTTTCTTCTTCTTTTTTTTTTTTTTTATGACAGAACGGCGATTATTGAAAGTACATTATTAAAAAATAGAGATCTGCTGTATATTTTTCTCCTTGATGGATTGAAATGTTCCATGTATGTCTTTCAGTGCCTTTTATTTACTCAAAAAATGGAGCAACTGAAAGCTAAAATCATGCACATGCACTTCTTTTTTCCAGATTGAAATGTTTCAGCCTAAACTCAAAGCATTTCTGAAATATTTGTCTTTGCTACATTAGAGCTGTCATAGCTCCAAACTCCTCTCCAGCACCACAGTGGTTCTCTGTCTCCCAAAGCTGCTTTGTAATTGCTATAATCTCAAGTCCCTCTAGACCAGCAAGAGATACTGTAGGGAACCTCAGGAGCTGTAGCTTGATCCAGCCAGCACAGGCTCTGACAGAAAATAAAAATGCAAGGCATCCAAAACACAACTTCTCCTGTGCATCATGTGGCATTTCAGTTAGTGGTTTAAAAACCCACAAAACCAAATGCTCCTCTGTCCCCCAAATGCTCCTCTGTCTCCCTAACGTTGACATGAATACTTTTTTAACATTTTCTTATAGTGGAAACTTGCCCCTTCCACACAACCCAACACTTTCCAAATCTCTGGTCTGGGATTCCCTGTGTGGGAAGAAGGTGAAAGTCACAGTAACGTTGATGAGCAAGGTTGCTTCAGTGCAAGATGTCAGGAGCTCAGCTTACAACTGATGATGTGAAGGGTTAAATCCCAACCTCCCCTAGTCCTGGCACTAGCAAACTCTTTAAAACAGTGAGGATTGCTGAGGAGGTGCTGCAGTTACGGTTGGTGAACAGGAGGCTTTCAGGAGGTGGAGAATCCCCAAGCAACAGTCTGACACGATGGCTGAGTACCTCATGTGTTTCACCCTTGGCTTGGCGATTGACACACGTATGGATTACATACACACCTTGCTTGCAATCAGGCCTCTGTGGGACTGTGAGGCTATAGGAGGTTGGTGCACAGGGATCTTTTAATTTCCAGGATGAGGTGCTTGCCTTGGTGCTGTGGCAGTCACTTGGGCTTCCCAAATAGCTGTCCCAGGCAGCTGCTGCCATGTGCCTTCCCTGCTCTAGCAGCCCTCACAGAGGTTATTCCTCTTCCAGCTGTGTTTTTGTCAACATGTGTGCATCACCAATCAGAACAATGGGTCTTCAAGGTTTAGTTTGGCTGCTCACTTTACCTTCTCTCTTTCCTTTTTGTGGGTTTGCCAGTGAAGGGTACCAAAGTGAGAGAGCAAGTTCTGAGAGGAGATGGGTGTTGAAATATATTTGATTAAAGGCATATTTAAAGGATTTGTCTCTGAGGATAATCTATAAAAACAGCTCTCAAGGTACTTACTGCTGTGAGGTTTTTTGAAGGGTATGTATCCTCTGAACATTTGCCCTATTTAATTAGGCAAAGTCATATTATTGACTATTAAGTTCAACGATAGGCAGAGTCAATTAGTGACTAGTCCCAGCAGGTTGGGAAGTGAAATCACACACGAAAGCATAAAGGCATCTGGTTGTAAGTGGGGTAACTGAATCTCTGACAGAAATGATAGTTTTCTTAGTATTTTGCAATAATGCCAGATTTATGTGAACTTTGAAATGGACAAACTATCATTTTTTAGACCTGTTCATGAAGAGATGTAGATAGTATGACATATTTGTTTTTTACATTCTGAGGGACCTTTTTTAGCTTGGTGGGGGTTTTTGTGGTTTGTGTGGTTTTTTTGTTATGTTTTGTTTGTTTGAGCTTTTAATTTTTTTTTGTTAGTGGGTTTGTTGTTTTATCTCATCTCTATGAGTGTGGTTGTATATGGAGGTACTAGTGGAGAACTACCTTAATTAAACCATAAAAACATGATTGTAGTACTTTGCAGATACTAGGAAAAAACGGGCAATGATTATCTTCCAGCTTGATTCAATATAATTTTTCTGTAGTGAAGGTTCCAGAAAGCTCTACAGAAGGAAGAAGGTCCCCACCCACTTGCCAAAACAGGAGGTTTGGAGACATCTTAGTGTTTTTGCAGTCTGTACTTTTTTGCATTTTTGAGAACTGGATTTTTAATTGAAAAAGTAATTCTTCAATTAGTTTGGGACCAAGCAAATAAAGAAATTGTTTTTCTATGAGAAACTGTGCATAAAAATTATATTTTTAGAATTGTTCAAGCATAAAATGCCTGAACAAGTTTGCATATAAGATGCAAACTGCTAGCTGTTATTTTGATTCCCCCTTTGCACTGATGGAAAGCTAGGAAGTTCTGCCACTGCTTGTCCACAAAACAGGATTAGAACTGGATGAACTGCCATGCCTACACTGAGAACCACTGTAAGCTGAGAATTATGAACTGAATTCTAAAATTTTCAAGTCTTAAAAAGAAGGTTTTTTTTCTTTTTGCTGTTTTGTTCCCTTTTTCCCCCCTCTCTGCTTGTGTATGTAACATGTAAATGGATAAGAGAAAAACTGGGGAAATATAACAAATATCTTAGATGTAGGGAATTTCTTGTCTCTACTTTTGTCAGAGCACAGTTAAGCCTGAGGAACTGGAAATATTTTCTTGAGGTTAGACAGAGCAATTTCTATTCTTCCTTCATCTATTTATGTGAGATAGATAAGAAGGAACAAAGCAATCTTCCAGCCTACTCCTCACATGCAGGGAAGGATTCATTTTGATCTGTTGTAATATAGGGGAGTTGACCCTGTATGGTACTCTGCTTGAAAAATAGTTCCATGTGGCCCAAGGATGGGATTGAGAATTGGGGTAGTCCAAGTTTGTTCCTCGCTCTTTCAGGAGTGGAAATCAGATAAACTCGTGTGATGTTTTCATGCCTCTGCAAAATCGGGAAAGATACGTTATATAGGATGAATAAAGATAATTTGTTAATATCTGAAAAGCAGTTTGAGTTCTCTACGCACAGAGGGTTGCAGGAGATATAAGTAAAGTAGAAAAACACTGTGGTACTTCAGTGAAGTCTTTCTTTCTCCCAGTCTATCAATTTGCTTTGCTCTAAAATGCCAGCGGAATGTGTAGTATTCTGTTAGCTTTAAGCCTGAGTAAAGTTTTTAACTAGGCTAAGTCACCCTTGCAATTGGTTTGTTTTCTTTGGAGTAGAGTGACCAGCGAGAAACAGTGATGTGTGGTATGGACTAATGCGTGGTTGGTGCCTCTGGGGAAAGGAAAGCTTTTTAAAATAGTCAAGAAGTATTTTGACTCATTATTTCTTGGCTGAAATGAATGGAAGTGGCACAATAGTGACAACAGGACTAACAGAGAACATCCCTGAACACTGTCATCCAAAAGTATTTCTGCTTCCTAGCACTGGTCCTGGTCAGTTTTCACAGACTTTGCTAAATACTGGAAGTTCATAAGGTAGAGTGGGAAAGGAATAAAAGCCTCACTTGCCTCATCTGCTCACCCAAATGCTGAACGTGGCTCTGTGCCTTGCAGGAGGGTGACAGATACTCTGTAATGGCTCTGCACCGACAAGTGTAGTGTGTGCGCGCTTTCATACTCCCTGTCAACAGCTCAGTAAATCATCTCTGGGAACATCATTGGGGATCTGTGAACTGGTTTGCTAGTACTGGAGAAATAAAGCTGAAACAGCATGCAGACAGTGCCCTGATTTGCAAACATCTCCTGTCTGGGCCAAGGACACCTCTACAAGGAGGTGATTTCTCTTCGGTCTAATGTCTCTTGCCTGTAAAAGTGCCAGTGCTTAGTAGCTCTCATTGTTCAGATCCTGACATTTGTTGCTATCCCTGTGATGCAGCAAACCTCGTGACCTTTTTCTACATATTCATGTCCTGAGCAAAGACAGAATGCACCGATACCTTCAGCTCAAGCTGTGCCTACATCTGTGTGTGCTCACAGTGTTTTCTGTGACTCCTCTGTCAGATCTGTTCCAAAGCAACAAGAGTCATTGTGAAGTTTCTCTTCAATGAAGGGAAACGGCTCAGTTTTCTCAGTCTTGTCTCACATGGCAATGTATGAAATAGAGCCCCAAACCTGAAAAGTTATGGTTTTAAGGGCATATTCCTATTAGGAGAGGCAGGTCCGACAAAGGGAGAAGGTTCACATAAAAGGGTTATTCTTAATGGCACAATCCTGTCTCTCCCCTGTTACTTATGGCTCATATGATATGCAATTTTTTTTACCATTTGGAAATTGAGATTCACTTTGAATGACTTGTTTTTTTCATTCTCTCTATGAGCTGAGCCCATCTGAGACAGTGACATACAGTGAACAACTTAACTTTTGAATACATTTCCTCCAAACCAAGATCTGTTGCAGGATAGTTGCATTTTTGAGCATTTTTTATCAGATCTGGTTTCCCATTTTCACACTGACTGGTTATGCTGAATATATGGAGGTCAAGATACTACCCTGTAGTCTGGTGTATAGGTAGTCTTTTTAACCTTTGCTTTGTGTCAGGACTTGGAGATTAATAAAAACATCTTCCATAAAGAAGGACTTTTAGAAATGTCCTCACACCATTTAAATCTACGTGAATGTGTAACTGCACTGAGGATCTAGTGCATGTATAGACAAGAAATGGTACTATTGATGAATTAGATATACAGAAAATCTGCACATGCTTTGGTTAAAACTTCAGTGGTTTAATTCTGGTGACACAAAGGGTACCTGAAGAAGTAAGATTGTGCTGAGAATAAAATTATGCTAAATGGTGGCTAGACAATTCAGGGAAATATGAAACTATGCCCTGTTTTTTTTTTTTTTTGGTTTGTTTGTTTGGGGGTTTTTTTGTGTGTGTGTGTGTGTCCCTGACCATCTCCTGAGGGCATTTTTAGATTCAGGATATTATGTTAGCTAGACTTTTGGTCTGACCCAGTATCTTTGTTCCTCTGCTTTAAATAGCTTCAACATAGTTGTTTGCACTTCTTGTTTGGAGAAGACTTCCAGAGTGTGAGCAGTCTTGGGCAAATAAAATGTGTCTATTGCTTAAGTGCACAGTTGCATTTTTGTATTAAATCGCCTCAAACAGAATTGGTGAATTTTTTTCCTCTTTAAAAGTAAAAGGGATGCACTTTTGAAGAACACTCTGGCAGGAATACATAAAAGAAGTGGCATGAACTGCAATATGGAGATGACTGTCAGCTATGGAGGGTGACCAGACCACTGCCTTAACATAGGTGTCTAAATTTTAAATCATAAAACCAAGAAGATTCCTTTTTGCAGTGACATTTGTCAGCTGCTCAGTTTTAATGGCAGGTGAAGATCCAGCACTGGTCCAAGGTCTAAGCTGTATCAATGCTGTAGTATACAATAATAAAAAGTGTGCCACTCAACTTACAATTATCCTGGGTGGATCTGGGAAGTATTTCTGGTCAGTTCTTGCATCGTGTCAAATATTGCTCTTGCCCCAAGGTTTAAATTTGCTGAACCAAAATAATGTGTCCTTGGATATATCTCATCCGTAATGCCATCTACTGAGAGGTTGATACTTGTTTATTACCTTTTGGGAAATTGCTTGGGCTAATTTACGTGGGGAGCTTTGCTGGACGGGTAAGCATGCAATCCCATCCGTCTCAGTGTGGAGGGGAGGATTAAAAAACAGCTTCATCTGCCATGAAAAAACTTCTCTCTGACATCTGGGCCATTAAAATAAATGACAGGTTTTACTGCAGTGTCCATCTCTTGGAGGGACATTGACAATTTGCTGCTTAAAATCCAAGTCACAGCAGAGGGACTTAGGTGACAACTGAGACCTCGGCATCAGCGGCCAATATTGGTAATGTACAGCACAAACACGATAGGAAAGGTGGAAAATGTCACACAGACATGCCTTGTTGGAGTAGTAATGCTTCCTTCTTTGTTATGCTCCAGGGAGAGAACCTTTTTGCTTAATGCGTGTAAAAGACAGAAGGTACCAACTTTGATTCTGTTTTTATTTATTCCTGACAAACATGATTTATGAATTATAATACTTGTTTCATTACTGAAAGGATCTATCTGCTCAGTGCCTTGACACAATGATTTCCTTCTAAGATTTTCTGCCCGTTCATTTGCAGCCCTATTTGTACACTGTCTTGTCAGTTCAATAAATCATTACAGATAAGTAAATCCTTCTCTTAACCTTTTGGGTTGATAGTATTGCTAATGTCTTCTGAACACATTAGTATCAGCCTTAAGAGAAGAGGTTGCTTTCTTGTGCAGCACAATAAATACAAAAGCATATTTGTTCCTCTTTTAGGTCAAATTGGTAGTTTTTAACCCTTTGCATTGCTTGCGTGCGAAGTCTTTTAAGTGCTCCATCAAAGCTTCAAAAGTACTTTTGAAGTCCATATGTGCATTATCATATTTGAGTATTTTATCACTGAATACACATATTGAACATTGCATTAAGCTTTTTAGCTTTTTCACATATTGTAAAAAAAAAAGGAAAAAGGAGTCTGTATTTGTACAGCCTTTGAACTCCACTTTCTGCTAGAAAGTAATTTGGTGTACAGTAACATGACATTCAAATTGCTTTAACTTTATCATAGTTCTTTCACTATATTGAAGAAAACTTACAGGTCTGCAACATGATTCAATTAATTTGACTTAGAATGAGAAAGTAAAGCCTGGAGCTCAATGGAGATTCATGTGGAATGAAGATGGAAGCCAAACTGGACTGTAGCAAAATTGTAACAGAGATGAAAACATTCAATTTGGAAAAAAAAATCAAGAAAGAAACATCACGTTGTCTAAATAACCTTTTCAATATTTCTCAAAGAAAAAATATATTTTGGAGTTTAGAAGGATTTTTTTCTTATGAAGTGCTTGAGTGCTCAAACAGTGTCATGATAGAAAGGTTCTGATTCCTTAGCTCAGTGAAAGGTAGGAACAACTTTCCTCATCTGTCCAGAAAAGAGATAACTTGGTTTAATTTTATTCCTGTGACCATTTAGCAAATATGCAAGAGAAATATCTCTTGCACACCTTTCACAGTGATGTCTCAGTCCCTCCCTTCAAAGTTTCACATCTCCTTTGATGTCTGTGAGTAGCCAGGTAACTGAGCCCTGACGAGTCTGTGACATGGATTTCCTCATGGAGACAAAAACAAGTCAGGAATACAGACGTTCTTTTAAGCATTAGTGCGTTATCAGAAAATCAGTCATGAGTGTACCCCTGACAGCAACACGAAGTAAGACCTGAGGTATGTTGATTTACCCCTCCCTTTTTGTTACAGTTTCTTTCGTAGCTTTCTAGGCTCAGATAGCCCACACAGAGATGTACTGATTCAATGTTTTCTGTTACAGTAGTAAGTCCTTTCCAGTGGAGATTTTGGGGGACAGGGCAGCTGCATAGCTAACCAGGGTCAGATTCTGCTATGCTTTGAAGTTTCGAGGACTTACACTGAAGTGATTGAATTCATTCCCTGGCTTGCTCCGGTAACAAGGTACCACACACTGTGAGCAGAGGTCACCCATAATGAGAGCAGTTGCTATAATTAGCTGTCATCATTCTGAAATACAAGCACTAAAAAAAGATCTCCAGGTAGGTTTTTTTTTTGTCTTTTCTCCTCTTTTTGGAGTCACCCTTTCAGATGAATAGGTCTTGCCTGAAATATGTCAAAAGACTGTCAAGGTATGTTTCACAAGGTAATGCAGCAGATCTCTGATTGTACTGGACTTTTCAACCTAGTGCATTTTTTAAGATTGTGACACATCATCTTTTTTCTTTCAAGTTATCCCATCCATATTTAATGTTCCTCGGAGCTTCATCTGTATCCAATTTTCTCTGCATGTCTTGATCTAAATAGTTGTCATGTAGCTGTCGTTCACGGGAGTTTTATTT
This sequence comes from Pipra filicauda, assembly GCF_003945595.2. Taxonomy (NCBI): domain Eukaryota; kingdom Metazoa; phylum Chordata; class Aves; order Passeriformes; family Pipridae; genus Pipra; species Pipra filicauda. The sequence continues at coordinate 986,770 of NW_024104347.1, forward strand.
TATTTCCTGGATTTTCCAGTGCTGGGTGTGGTAATATTTACATCTAGGAGCAAAACTTACCCAGTGGTGTCTGCAGACACTACAGGAATGATGTTTGATATGTCCCTGTCCTATAATCTAATTGGCTTACGTTGAGTGATGAAAGTAAAATATGCAATGTTCATATCTTAGAGATAATTTGTAATGGAGGATGAATACACTTCCAAAAAAGAAAAAATGTAGATGTCTGATGCCTCATTGCATAGGCATCAGTCTGTTCCAGGAGCTCATTGAAACTCTGCGGTGCGCGAAAGCTGCTCAGAGTGTGATATTGTTATTGCCTGTCCACAGGGAGGAAATAAACATTGGGTGTTTGAGGTATGCGAAAAGTGTTGGTCCCAAATTTGATGCTATGGCTCCTGATTGTCAGACCATTAGCTAGAGCAAATAAGATATTTGACTTTACGACCTGTATCTTTGAGTAGTAAGTATGCATTTAATTTTCTGGTGCTGGATGAGATGAACCTCCATTGGAAACACAGCCACCAGAATTCCAAATATAGTGTAAAAAGTGCTGTTTACAAGGAACAGCAGTCCATTCTACCCTTACCCACAGCTGGTTACTGCTTGCATTTTCCGGTTGAAACGGAAAGATAAAATGAATGACAACAGGATCTGATTTTGCAAGCTCTAATGCATGAAGATATCTGCATGTGAGTCCTTCCACTGATTTTTACTGGGAAAAAAAGCAAAAAACAAAGATGAAAACGATAACCTAAAAGTGATATAAGGCTGAAGTTAATCTGGAGAAGCATTAAATCAATGACATCCTGTGAAAAGTTACTGCTACCTCTTTCACTGTCCAAGGACAAATAAGAAATAGATATCTGTTCTTCTGCACTATCTAGGAAGGTCAAAGGTGTACAAGTTTGCAGCTGTGCCAGTCACAAAGATTGTGTACCACTAGCAAAGGCATCTGGGATATTCCAGTGGAGTAAAAGAAGGGAATAAAGCTACTCTGTGGAGGGAGATACCAGGATGTTAGACAGTGAAACTTGGATTCCCCTTTACAGCTGGATGGAAAGAGGATGAAAGGATGAGCTGGAAAAGTAGACTTCCTGGTGTACAGTGTATGTACCTGACATTCCTGTGTTTGGGAATGTGGACTATTTAACTGCCTGCTAGACACTGTCCACTTCCTTCCACTGGATAACAAACCAGGTTAAGATCTGGTTTGTAGTGTCAAAGACTTGAATGAGAGAATTTGATGCTGGTACCAAGAAAAAGAAAATTAAAAACAACAACCATTTAACTCACAACGAGTATATTGTTTTGTTGGTGGTATCCTAGATGCCTATTAAAAAGTAGGATAAATTGTTCTCTAGAAATACTGAACTGAAAACTATCACATTGTCTGAACTGCATTACTAGTAACACTTCAGTTAATTACTAAAATTACAACACTTGTAATGAAGGTGATCATACATACACTTTAATAACTATTACAATGTCTGCCACTGCAACTCTAGGCACACTCTGCTTATATTGGAGCTTTTCAATAAGGTTAAAGAATATTCGAGTCATTTGTAGCAGACATTTTGTACTAGCTGCAGAGGAATTTCTAATGAACTGTTTCCCGATGAGACTTGAAGGCTTCTAACAAACAGAACAGGACATTCACAGTCACTGACATAATTTTAAAACTCCTCAAAACTTTTCTGTCATCTAGGCAATGGAGAGCACTGCTCTGATAGTGTTTGTATTCTTTATTCCTCTCCTAAGTGGAATCTTATGGTACTCATTTCATCTTATTCCAAAACCTCAATATTTTTTTTTTTTTTTTTTATATATGAATGGAGCACTCCAGGAAAACACCAGAAATGGATCTTGGGTCAAGCACATACTGTTTTAGTACCATCAAAATGTGTTGTGGTATTGTGAACAGCTTATGCTTTCCCACCAGTGCATCCTAATTCACTGCTTGACTGAGTTGAATTCCTACTCTCCACCCTCTGTTGAGATTGTCAGTAGGACTCCTCTTTAGCGTTGGTTGATTTTATTCTTATTCACTGGCAAAGTCTAAAGTTCAAGATTCCCTTTTGTTTTGTAATGATAGCAAAAATCACTGGATGACTGGGCTGTAGAACCAGAAGAGTATATGACAATGTGCAGCAACCCAGACAGGACATTGTTGCTCTAACAACACCTGAGACTCTGTTTCACCCCTCCAACCTGACTGTGTGGACTTACATAGCATTTCTGTTTCACTTATTCCTACCAGAGATCCAAAGTTAGATGTATTTCTCTCAAATGCAAAAGCATTTGAAACCCTTGGGAGACCAACCTGGGGTACCAGCGGCACCGAACAAGGGCCATCGTGAGGAACCATTAAGATAATGTGACCACAGAACTCCATGGAACCAAATCCAGCAAAGATGGTGGAGAAGGAAGGATAAAAGATAAGTTTCCATATTTCTTGTCTTTCTACTTTCTGTTCCCAAACTCTATGTTAATACAAAAGAAGAAACAGTAATGTCAGTGTGGAGAAAACTCCAGATTTCCTTATGTTCCAGTGAGTACTCAAGACAGTTTTCTACAAAACATTTATTGTATGCTCCAATAATGGAGCAAATACAGCTGCATTAGTGTGGTCCTTTGCCTGCATGAAATAGTCCTGCCAAGATCAGCTCAGGATCATATAATTTTGATTTTGATCTGGGCATAGATGTACTGAACCTGGGATGAAATTAAGAGATTAGCATCATGCTGCTTCATTACACTGTAAGGCCATTGAATTGGGCTCTGGCTCCAAGCTGTAGCAGTTACAGGCTGTAGTTTCCCTTACTGTCCTTGCTTGACTAAAGCTTGGCCTTGATTTAAGCAAGGCAAGGTGCTGTTATTAATTCAGCTGCCTATTGATGTTGATGACATGAGTAGTTTATTCAGCCGATGGTATTCAGAGTGGCACTGACGTTTGGTTTGCTCTCAGCACCCCATCCATCCCCTGAGCAATGTATAAGCAATGCTCAGACACTTAGTAAATTTAGAGTTGTTGGGACTTTTTGTACAATTTCATTTGTTTTGGTGACTCACAGAAAAAATGTGCGTTCTTCCTACTGACAAAACAACTACTCTGTTTTTGTCTACTTGAACCTATTTGGGAAGGGGAAAGGGCAGGATAGGATTGCATTCTTAGGAAGAGGTACACAGACCACATGAGAAAGACAGAAACCAGCTTAGTGGACCCCATAGATGTTTGTCTGTCCTAAGACCACAGGGTTGTGAGGTAACACTTCTAGAAGGTTTGAAAATACATTTCTCCTAATGACTTTACTCCAAGATGATAATTTTCTAAAAACTGAAGAATGGAAATAGCTGGAACCAGCTGTAGAGCTATAGCTTGCTGAGCAAGGAGAAATGGATCAGAGTATGAATGCCTTTCCTGTGGCTTGAGAGGGAGTTGAAATGGATCCTCTGTTTTAGGATGTAGCCTCACAAGTTACTCAGTGAGAGCTTTGCACTAGAGATGCTCTTCTTTCCCTGTCTCTTTCTTTCTTCGTGTGTTTTCCTTTTTTGGAATTAGAGATGAACAGAAGAACAACATGAGGTACCAGGCAAGTGAAACTCTTGCACAAATCTATGTGCAAGGTAGTACCTGCACACCAGCCTGCCATGCCACTCCCAGAGCTGATGGTTGTGCCATCTGCTCAGCTGCCTTCTGACAGCCCGTTTTGCTTGTCACGCTTGTCCTCCCTGCTGTTTAGTGGCCTCACAGCTGTGCTGCATTGGCCCCACTCTCACCACCAGTCCCCCAACAGATGTTCTCTTTCCAGTTTGTTAGCTGTGGCTGGGAAAGGTCACCAGCATGGCAAAGCAGGGAGGGAGAGAAGTGCTGTCATCTCTGACAGCTATCTGCTGACCTTCTTCTGTACAGAGTCTGGCCAACCAGGACAATGGGGAAAGCTGGCATACGGGATCAGGCAGCCTATCTAAAAAAGTTCCTTTTTCTACCTTGAGGTGAATATGGGTTAGCTAAGGTCTAGGAGGCAAATGTGTTGTTGGTACAGGCACTGGGATTGCTGTGAATTAGGAGGTTTGTGGATTTCCTTGCATGTGCAAAAGCAAACAATTGCATCATTGCTCATCCTGTCTTCTCAGCTCTTCTGCCCCTTTACTGCATATTTTGTAGGTTCCCCAAGTAGCTCACCTTCTTCAGGTATCTAGGTTGATGGGATGGCATCACATCACAGCCTGGCTGCAAGTGCCTCCCATCACAAGGATTTACCCTCTTCAATTTGGTCCCTATGGTAATAAGGCTGTGTGAACACACTCTTGGAGGATGTGTCCTTCTACCTACAAATTCTCTGCCAACATCAGACATATCTGACACAGGTGTATTTGTCTCAAAGATCAAAATGTCCTGCAAGGTTTATGAAAGTACCTATGTGCAGGAGAAAGTGCATCCACAGAGGAGAGGCAGTAAGCTTCTGCTACACAGACATCAGTGAGTCACTAAGGTAAAGAGATACTGGAAACACTGTTCATGGGAATTCTAGTGTGGAATCATTACCATTTACGCAAGAGGGGGAATTTACTAATGACATGCTTATTTTCTTCTGCGTTTATTTAAAGTATTATTTATAGTAGTTATTTTTGTTTTGGTGTTTCAAAGTGGCAAAGAGGAAAGCACACATTTTCAGTTCAAAACCAAACACTGAAAGCAAAGCAAGCATGGGCTAAAGTGATACAGCCCTTGCACAACTCCTTGCAAAGGCAAATTTGGTTTAATGGAGCATTCAAGCTGTGTTTGGCGTCTCTTATCTAAGTACAGGAGGTCTACAAAGAAACTCGCTGACTAAGATGTCACTGGGATCAACTTGAATTAAAAAGCTTGTCAATAGCCCTTAATTGCATCTGTCATCTGACCACTCACCAATTTTAGTTTTTCTGTAAAATATAAGGTGATTTACTGTATTGACTGCATCTCTTTGACATCTCAGGTCATCAAAGTTCACTACTAGCACCTTTAGATTATACAGATGAACCAGAGAGCATATGAGGTTCTGATGGCTGGTCCTACAGAGAAGTCACACATTAAATAGGAGATTAATGTGAGTTCCCATAATCTGTATCAACATACAAGAATGTAAAACTAACTTTCTCTTTGAGTGCTTTTGTGCTTTGTGCATTATAGTTTGTCATTAGTTTATCCATCTACCTCAGCTACCCTCATGGGACCTTCAAATCCCTGGCCCTCCTCCCTGCTGTACTTCTGCTCTCTGACCAAGCACTGATTCTCAGGCTGTGCCATGTGGGATTATGTCTGCCATGAAATTACAACACTTGGGTCCAGCACAAGGATATTAAGGTGAGGACAGAGGAGAAGAGCAGGACAGAAGGTTATGTTTCACTCTTGGCACCAATGGCAGACGTGCTGTGCCTTCAATGACACATTTTCTCCCTCGCCTTGCTGGGGAGATGCAGTGCAGTGGGTACTGCTCAGCAGTGTCTCTGAGAAGGCTGATGTGGCTCCAGGAATATCTGATCCAGCTGGGGCTCAATATCCATGGGAAAAGTGATAGCAATGGGGAAATGAACTGTGACTCCAGTAGTGCTCTGTAGCACCTCAACAACAGCAGATTTTCCTTTTCACACACCTGCAGACACAACCTGTGCCTTTCCTTTTGCTAATTGTAAAACAAACAGAGAAACAAACAAATATTGGGGATTTTACTGTTTCCCAGTTCAACAAATTCCCATTTTCCAGTGGAAGCATATGTAATTCCTAGAATTTTCATCCAGCTGTGCTGCTGTTTGCTATTTCCAATTTCCCTTCTGTGATGTGGTGGTGTACCCCGCAGATGTGCTTTCATGCACTCCTTAATATAGGTGAGTATATCTCACTGTAAATTAGCCAGACTTTTTGTAATTTGTCTTTTGAAAATGATCTGTAGTCTTTTTATATGTGGCTCTTAGCTGCAAAACCCTCTTAAATCTTTGTCAAGTAGGTAATAATGAGGAGAATACATTTTTATGCAGCATGGACCTTCTGACTGCAGCACACAGTTATCTCTCAGCCTCCAATGTTCCTGCTGTACATTGAGCTGTCAATCATCAAATGAGCTGAAGAGAAAAGGGTAGACAAAGAAGCTGAGGAAACTTCTGGTACTTGAGTGAAAATAGTTACATTTAGCCAAGAGAGGTCTAATAAAGAATACTGTAAAATATGCTTAATGGCAAAACTAAATTAGCAATATATGTTTAATTTGTATCTAGTAAACCTGATGTTTATTCAAAAGACACAGGCCTGTGATGAAAAATTCGCATGCAACAGAATCTCTCTTTCAAGCTGTCATACAGCCATTAGCCATTTTGGCTACTCTGATGCTTCCTGGAGAACAGCCAATGCATGTGTGTTGTGCACATCTTCACAGGGGTCTGGGCACCAGCGTTGCCTTCACCTGAAGATGTTGCAGGTAGAAGAGGCACCAAAGGGGATGTGCAGAAATTTACAGCAATGAGATTATTCATTGGTGGTGATGAGCTGGTGTCTATTGAGGACTGCAGCTGCCAAAGTCAGCTGAGGGCTGCTACATGTTGGTGGACACTGGGGCTTTGGCAAAAGCATGAGGCAGACAGATGCTTATTGAGATAATGGGAGTCAGCATGGATGTGCCTGTTTCTGACAGAACACAGATTTTTAGAGGTATTGTAACTGGACTGCATTTCCAAGCACCACTCTAAAAACAAGCCCTCCAAGAAAGTCTTCTGCAGGACTAATTTTGACCAGTGAGTGAGGCAAGTGTGAGGTGTTGAAACATTACTAAATAGATTGTTGGTTTTGGCTCAAGTAGCAGTCAAGGTTTTCTACTGCTACTACGAAGGGTCATCCCACAACTTTTGTGTCCATTGGGAACAACATTGAAGCAACTGTATTTCTGTGAAGATGAACTGACCACAGAGCACTTCAGACCCTGTCTTGTGATGTTTCCTGAGCATCTACAGGAGTCAAAGAACTTCCACACAAGACCTGTGTTGAAATTATCCTCTGTCACCTAAACCAGCCTGATGCCCTCTTGTTAGGCTCTAGAAATAACTTGAAGTCCACATTTGGTCAGTGAAAAGGAAGAGCAGTAGCTTCACTCTCCAGGTTTCTCAGTAAGTTACACCAGTAAGACTTACTTTACTCTTCTCAAAGTGTCATACAAAATGTTTCTCACTCATGTGCAATATTTAATACATAACTTACTGTTTGTACATATGTCAGTAACCCTTTAGATTCCCCAAACTGAAACACATCTTGTTTTTCTGAAAATGTATGCTCTTTCCAGTACCCTATTTTAGTACTGCAAGATGCCTCTGAAGGCTCAGGGCTTGGAAAATCTGATTTCTGTGTTTAAGAAATCACTGAAGCAAGTGAAGTGAAAGTGAATACATTATTTCAAGGGCATGAAAACAGGGAAGGAAAATATTAGCTCACATTTTGAGTCTTGTAGAGCAGTCCACCTGTGGTTTTCTTCTCTTTTCTCATGTACCTGACTCATCTGTAAGTACAAAGTTAATTACTGTCTTTATATGGATAAGCCTCAGATCAATCTCTCTGTTCCGGACCCATCTGCTTCTGTCCAAACGAAATTTCATCCTCTCTGCCTGGCACTTCCTCTCGATGTGTCATCCCCAGCTCCAGTTCAAGACAGTTAAAACTCAGCTGTTCATCCTTCATCACAACTCTTAGCTGTTAATCAACAATCTCTCCCTCTTTTGGGGCAGCTCTGCTGTTTGCTAGGTTGCCCGTTTCTTGTATTTTTCCAAAAATTTTGAAGTTTCTGCTTTTCCTTTGGTTCTTCACATTTGAGAGATACTCCTTAAGCATCCAGAAAAGTGATCTTTATTCTTCTGTTGAATCTCCCAATAGAACTCACTTCTACTGAGAGGCCAAAAAATCTCTCAAAAAAGGCAAGAACTTCATGAATACCTAAAGTTACTTGTGCTCGCTTTCCTAAGCTGAGGCTCACATTATTCAGATTTTTTTCTGAAATTTGCTTGTATTGCTATTGGAGCAAGAAGCTGGCACTAGTAAAAGCAGGCATGATTTGTAATGGAGAACAGTCCGATGATTTTTACTATAAATTCAGAACAAGAGAATTAATTCTTCCCCCAAAGATCTCCCATGGCAAGAGTCTGATGGCAAGAAAAGCACAAAATCAGAGTGGACAAAATACCAGTCGCCAATTTGAAATCAGTCCTTCAGACCCCTGCATTTAGCTGTGATTTGGTATCCTTCTCTGACTGGGCAAGGGAACTCTGCAGTTGTATGAGATCTGTGTCACATGCCTCTGAATTTGTGTGTTTTTTCCTTGTAAGGAACTTTGTGGCTACAGCTACAATTTGCAAAGATCAGTGTTCTCTAATTCACTAATTTGCTTGTTGCTGTTACCATGGTGCTTTTATTTGGCAGACAGGGAGCAGTCCTAACAAGTGCACTGAAGTCAAGCTGGAATTAATTTCTCCTTTGTCTCTGTTTCCTTTCTTTGCCATTCCAGTGGGGAGGTGTGAAAGGAACCAGCCAGGGGTATTTCTTCCAGTTTCACAGGAAGTAACTAAAGCTGGAAAAGGGGCACTCCTGCTCTCATCAACATCCCCTGTCCCCCATCCTACAACAAGCATATCCTGTGGCAAGGAGGAGGGTGAACTTTTCTGCACTGACACAATCCTCGTGACCTCTGGTGATGAAGAGGGAGGGCACAGCAGAGGTGGCAAGAAACATGTCAATGAGGCATGGCAGAAAGCTGTGACATTGATCTGCAAAGGAAAGAGATACCCCTGTGAGCACAGACCCAGGGTAGGATGCAGACACAAACTCCTGCCACCAAAGTGTGTCTGTGTGGTTTTTGGGTCTGAGGTGGTTCCCCATGAGACTATGGAAAGGTAGTTAGACAATCTGGTTAAGAAACCTGTTTCCTTGCTACTCTTGATGTTAGAGCATTTACCCTTTGCAAAGGTTATTTTGCTAAAATGTGTACTAAAATACTTTTTTGCACATCAATCTTGATTTTTCCAATTACAGAACTAAATAAGGTGTAATGATGTCATACTATCAGAACTAAAATACCCACTGGTAAACATACTACAACAGCTCTAAATCCATGTGCTTTCCTTCTGACCAGTGTGTGTATTTTTCCTTGAGTAATATTTACTCTGTTTCAACCCTTTTCCCTTTCTTCTAAATCTGTCATTACCATTCAGTTTTTTCAATCAGTCTTCTAAATTCATTTCTATAGTACACTGCCACAGTGTCCTGGCTCCTAAATCTTCAGACAGGGGCAGAATCTGACCATATACTTCATTGTGGCTGGAAAGCTACACAGAAGAAAAGGACGGCAGGACCAGGGCAGTGATTGTTCCCTTGTACTTGGCACTGGTGAGGCCACACCTTGAATACTGTATCCAGTTCTGGGCCCCTCACTACAAGAAAGACATTGAGGTGCTGGAGTGTGTCCAGAGAAGGGTAACAAAGCTGGGGAAGGAGAAAAAGTGTGATGAGTTGCAGCTGAGGGAGCTGAGATTGTTTAACCTGGAGAAAAGTAGGCTCAAGGGGGACCTTATTGCTCTCTGAAAATACTTGAAAGAGTTGTAGCAAGGTGAAGGTCTGTCTCTTCTTCCAAGTAACAATCAACAGGACAACAGAACATGGAACTTGAGGAAATGGCTCAAGTTGTACCAGACTGAGATTGGATATTAGGAAAAATTTCTTCACTGAAAAGGTGGTCAGGCACTGGAACAAGCTGCCCAGGGAAATGGTAGAATCACCATCCTTGAAAGTGTCAAAAAATGTCTAAATGTGGCACTTAGGGACATGTTTTAGTGGTGGACTTGGCAGTGCTGTGTTAATGATTGGACTCAATGATCTTAGGGGTCTTTTCCAACCTTAATGATTCTGACTCTGTGATCTCTTGGCTACATGTTGCTGCATACTGTCGTCACCCTGAACTCATAGCTGGTTGATCAAATTTCTGTCTAGGTTCACATCCAAAGCAACTTGAACTAACTATGACAGTGGATTTTGTGAAATGGTATTAGACGTTATGCAAAATTGTTGAATATCATAGTTGTCCTTTAGCCCTCTTTCATACGATTTTTTTGTGTCTCTTTGGGTCTATCCTCCTCAGTATCCCATTCGCCTGGTGTCTTCTTTCCTTTCCTTCCTTTCATTTTTCTGAGACCTGCCTTGTGCTTATTGTAAGTGTAGGGTTCTCTCCCCTCCCTTCTGCATGCCTCACTTATTTTAGGACAGTGAAATGATAACAGTTTTGTTATGCTTCAACATATTTACTTGGTTAATAAATATATTAAGAGAAATTATTAAATACACAGTACATATTGCTAAGTCAACTCCACATCTTGCAGCACAATCCTTAATTATGTAAATAATCACCCCACAAATAGTCCCTTTGGGTTCAACAGGACAAGGCAGGATGTCTTATTAAACATTCAAAACTGGGTCCAACGCATAACATAACGAGACTATATTATGGTAATGATGCCTACCAAGGTAAAAATAGGAGAGGCAGATGGTAGAGGAGAGAAAAATGCTGAATATTTATCCCATTAACAGTGTGAACCAGTTTGAGTCTTAGAATCAGGGCAGGAAGAGACAGCATTGCACATCCTTTTCCTTGGGGGATCAGTTTCAGGTTTTCTTGGCCATTAATGGTCATTAATTGAAATAGCAGCAGGATCTCTGCTTCTATTATGAATAATGCCACATGAATGCTTACTGTATATGGGCTCCTATTTTCATTTTACTTCGTATGATCAAATCTCTATTCCAATCCCGCATACTTATCGCTATTAAAACCCCCAAATGAACAGTGCAGGTAACCAAAGCCTCACATCAAGAAGCTGGCATTTCTTTTGCAAATTTTATCTTATCGATAGCAATCTCCATTCTGCAGCTCCCTTCTTGGACAGAATTCTTTTGGGAGGTGGAGAAGGGCCAGAGAATGACAACTCTTTTCAGAGTTTTCACTTTAGGATTTCATTCAAACGGGATTTGTGAAGTTATGTGATCCTCAGTTAATTTGCTGGGTTTGCCAGTGTCACTCTGCAAGTAATGTGGTCTGTTGTCTAGCCAAGGTAATTAGCTTTATGTACAGGGAATGAATATGAAACTTTGAAATCCAAGCTCTAAGCAGAGTGCAGGATCAGTGTGAAAAGGAGCAGTGAGGATATATTATTTTTCTGGACTGTATTACTTCAGACATTGAATAAATGGACCGATTGTGAGAAACACAGGACTGAAATTGGTGTAGCTTCATGGTCTCCAGAGCTCAGATGGAGCAGAACAAGAATCTTGCCTTGTTTTCTTTCACTTCTTCATGATCACTCAAGTTCTTGGTTCTTCTTTCAGACAAAATTCTGTTATCCCTTTTAAAGTGAGTCTTTTCCCCGTGGTTATTGAAGGGCTGCATTGCCTTGTGTTGCAAAACAGGAAAGGTCTAGTCTCTTCTGTTTTCTGCCCACCATTCCTGGTCAGTTCTTCCCTTTCAGCAAGCCAAGTGGCTGCACTGTGGCAGAAGGTCTCTCACAGCCTCAGGCAGAGCAGGTTTCAAGTTTCCCTTTCCTATTGGACTTGCTTGGCTTCCTCTGTAGAGTTAGCTCAAGGTCCATCAGATGCAACACCTGTTAAACTGAGGATGTTCAATGCAATGCAGTGGTTTAAACCCAACAGCCACAATGCTTGAGAAGAGTTGATGTGAAAGTTTTACCAGGATTTTTTCTGAGCTCAAGAATGTGAAATTGAAAGGGAGGGCAGTTAATAGGTTTTAGTAGCATTACAACAATAATTAGAAATACTAGAAGCCCTGTGCAAAATAAATGAATTGACACTATAAAAAAGATTGTTTTTTAATCAAACTGCTTAAACTATGTTTAAAACTATGTTTAAAAATATATCATATAGCAAAAGGTGTGAATCTGATCATTGTATAAGTACCATAAATAACTTCCAGTTCTTGGAAGCTGCTCAGTTTCCTTAAGTGAAGTATTCATATCTTATTTCAGGGAAATAAAGGTTTCCATCTTTTTTTTTATCACTTGCTCTGTAAGCCAGAATTTCTTCTCATTTCTGCGGATGATAGTCTACTGCAGTCAAAAAGACTGCATTTTATTCAGAGGTATAAAATAGTTGTATTAAATGCACTTGATATTAAATGGAAACTTCTACCATGCCCAGTCAGTTTCCATTAGCTTACACTCTCCTGTCTGTGGTGAAATCATTTCTTGACCGCACACAGACTGTAAATGTCTAATATATTCTGCATTAACTTATATTTTCAGTGATCTCACTTGTTTCCAAAAGCATTTTAGGGAAAATAGGGATGCAATTGGACCTACAGTTTGATTGTGACTGAGTGACTTCAAATGATCAAATTTTACAATACCAATCATCTGTTCAAAGGAAGTGGCCAATCACCCCAAAATTAGTCCTTCCCTGAGACTTTGCATGGCAAGATTAATCTTAGAGCAAATATTTCTTTTTTCTTCATCGTCTAAAAACTTGCGTACTTTCTCTGAAGAAGAGGCCAATTATGTTGTGCTCCAGAGCAAGGTATGAAGTTTGGCTTCCTGAGAGGGTCTGGGAAACTGGAGACTGGGAAATGTTAAGGTGAGTTGCTGGTTTTGAATTTTTTTCAGTGTCCTGGTCATTTGAGACATCACTTTATCTCCCTTGCTTTTTTAATTTCCTCTAGTCTCCCTCTCTCTTATACAAAAGCGAACGAAATGGATCACAAAGGGCTATGGCTCAGTTTCTCAGTGAGGCGGGTTGGATTAACAGGAGAAATGAAAAAGCTCTGTGCCCTTTGTAAACAGCTCAAAATTAAATCACACGTATTCTTGATTTTCAATAGCCAAACCTGAAATGATAGGTTTCCATCATGCTTAGTGTGTTTGTCAGTGCATAGGACACAGTGTTTGGAGGTCATGTTGCAAACAGCTTTGCCTTGAAAATGATGCATATCACACACTGGCTACTTCTTTACAGTGGAGAGATGGAAAATTAGCATTTGAATTGAAGAATGTCTTGTATTTCAGGTAACCCTACCTTGCAGAGAGATTCTTCTCTGTATTTCAACAGGGTGCAGGGCTGATTATTATTACTGAAGACTGCCAAGACAGTTAAGTGTTCATGGATGTGCACCTTCTTGTCAGAATGAAAGAAGAGGACCGTATTCAGCTTCCATTTTTTTAGCCTTGTGTTATGGCTCATGGTGACAGGGATGTGATATTTGGAATAATAAAGTAAGAGGGTGTCAGCAACAGGTCACTAGGGATGGAAGACCATGCTACTGAGAGATTTTATGAACAAATTCAAGCAAATGTTGCGATTTGATGAGAGATGTAAATGTCTGTTAAAGATCCATGTACCACCAGCGGCATGAACTGAGAACATAAAGAAAATTCAAATGTTTATGTAAGTTCCCAAATTCACTGTTTGCCTGCCAGCATGCTAAATGTTTATATGTCATTTGTATGCACACATTTGATAGAACACACAGGTGGAAGCCCATATGATCATGGCCTAATTGATGTTAGTCCAGGGTCTTTAAGTCCTGTGAATAAAGCAGACTAAATATAATTTCTGCTTAATTTTTGTTGTTGTTGTTGTTGTTGCCCCGTGAAATAGCCTCTGATAGCAGTGGGCTAATTTGTGCTACCTCCTATAAAGGACAATGAAGTGTATTTATGGGTAGAGAAGCAGTCATAGTCTAACTTCCCTTCCCTGGGGTCACGGCTTCCTTGTCTAAAACATTCATTCTTCCCTCCTTTCAGGAGTGAAGAACAAAGTGTTGTCTGTTGTTCAGCAGGGAGACTCCTTGCTGATGTCATAGTTCACAACAGTTATGTCTGCAGACCAGCGAAGCAAAATTTTTGCCCCATTTGCACAAATGAAGATAAATCCAAACTACTAAGAAAAGACAAGTCAATTATGTAATTATAATTTTTTTATGTATTTAGAAACATCTCCATTAATTGAAACATCAGTGTAGGTGCTGCAAACTGGGTTAATGTGATAAGGGAGATACAAGACATGATAAGCATGGTAACTCACAATGATCTTGTTTCCAGTCAGGTTTCAAAGATTTCTGTCACTGTGAACCTGAAAGGAAACATCTATCCTTTCAAAGGCTTTGGATAGAGGTCTGGTCATGACGTTAGAAATGTGTGAGTGCTTCAAGGAACCAAGACAATCCAAAGGACAGACATTAAAACACGTTTTTAACTGTGTGGGACCTGCTTCCCTACTCCCATATGTTTAGTAGATCAATATTAGCTCCTCTACAGTCAATAGACATCACTGATGTAAAACTGCTGTGTGCATGTTCTTAATGATTCATAGTTTTGAAGCCCAGCCAGTTCTATAATTCAACCCTCGCAAAGGCAAACAACCTCCTGCCAATCTGCCCTTTCTTCTCTCATCCTGTTATTTGTTAGGCGTCTGTAGCCCATTAGCTGGCTTACTATGGTATTAATATGTGATATAATTATTCATAGCCAGATCTGCTGATAAGAAATCAAATGCTCTGGTAAACAACTGACTGCTTTTTTTCCATGACATCAACAACAAAGTCAAATGGGGTACTGGAAAAAGGATAGTTCCTAGGACCATATTAAAAGATTACACAGTTATGTAAAGCAGGAGAAAAGCTGATTTCAAAACGCTAATGAGGAATTTTTCTGATTCATTTCCAGCATATACGCACCACCATGTCTCTTGCTCACACCAGGGACATATAAACTCATATGGCCAATCACTATGTGCCAGGTCTGGTCACCAAGGGAACCTGCCTGATCCCACCATCTTTTCCTCCATAAAACCAGTGCCTCAGGATACAGGAGAGCACAAGTGGCTGTTGGATTAGTTTCTGGTACTTCCCTTCAATGCTGGTCTTGCAAGTGCTCACTGCCATTCACCAGCTAGGAGAAGGGGTTTTGGAGAAGAAAAATTTTTCATATTACAGGACTGGCTGAGTGGGTGTCTTTTGGCACACAGGGCTGCTTCTCAGTGCTGCTCGCTCATGTGACGGTCACGTTGGCATGGGTGAAATCCCTAGAGTTAGAATATGTGTATTTTACAATATGTGTGTGTTTTACATTAGATATGTTTTACATTATTGTGATTTCTCTGGCTTCATTAGGGTTGCTCTGCACTAACACCTGTGTGACATCAAACCTTTCCCCTCACCCCCTACCCTTCTCAGTGACTGTCTGACTATTAACCAGATTCAAGGCTGAGATTACCTGTGATTAGAGAATTGAAAACTCTGGCTAATGCTGAAAACATTGAGCAACACTTCTGGAAAAAGTAAGTGCCATTTTTAACCCTTAAAATCATTTCCACTCCTTGTTCCTGGATAGGAGAATTGTTCCTTTTTGTTTCTTTGAAGAATAACTTAGTGCAAGGATACTTATAATGAAACACCTCTCAGAGACTTTCAGTGATTCATTCCCATTTTATGTTTCAGATTAATAACAATAATTTTCAACAGTAGTTCAGAGAGGTTAA
Organism: Pipra filicauda; assembly: GCF_003945595.2. Classification (NCBI taxonomy): domain Eukaryota; kingdom Metazoa; phylum Chordata; class Aves; order Passeriformes; family Pipridae; genus Pipra; species Pipra filicauda. Next base: position 1,002,317 of record NW_024104347.1, read on the forward strand.
GTTCTGATGTGACCCTTACACTATCTCCCATATTTCCAGGTTTATTCCTGGTCTTGCAGTGTTACTGCTTTCTTGAGGCTAGTAGATTCAGTTCAGGATGAAGAATGTTTTCCAAGTCATCTCTAACTGCGACTCTGCCATTCTTCTGGCATCTTGTCCAACCAGTCAGCTACCCTTGCTCCTCAAAACATGGGTCTGAATTTTTTTCATTCATCTTTGAGACCTTGGTGCTTTTAATGTCTTTCTTGGATGAAAAAAGTTGTCAACGGCCTTAGCCTTGTTCTCTGAAAGCAATAACACCAGGTGAACAAATTAATCAGAAACCATCGTTTTGATGAGCTTCTGAATGACTGTCTGGCTGAATGCAATTTTTGATGTGTCTGGCATAATTTTTTATGCCTTTTCCAGCACTAGGTTTTTCAGAACTTAAGTTGCAACTAGTTCTGTAGCTGGTGTTCAACTTATCTGTGTTACCTGCACAGATAACACCATCTCCCTTACAGCAGGTCACATACTTGTTTTTTAAATGCCTTAGAATCTTTTGTAAAATCCCTGCAGCATCATGCTGAAGGTTCTTTTGTGCTGGATGGGAAACCTGTAGAGTTTATATTCTTTTCAGTGAGTTTCAGGATGTGACAGGCCTGATCAGAAGGTCTGTAGTTTCTCTGTCTTAGATAAAAGATGTCTCTGTTCATCCATCTGGGAGAGATCTTGAGTCTGTGGGCACCAGCACACAGCAGGTTTTGAATGGGTCATCATTACGGGTGATTCAACTCTTTGTGAATATTTTTTGCCCTGACTTTCCAAAAATATCTGAGCTGTATTTACCCATTGCTGAACTGGAACTTCAGCATCAACACTGACAGTTCTTAATACAATTTCTGTTGATCTGAAAACTCCTTTCTCCCTGTTCTGACAGTCCTAGATCTTTCACTGGAATTTTCAGTGTAAAGTTTTTATGTGTAGAACATAAAAAAAAATGAAAATTAAAGACACTAAGGAGAAATCTAAAATCCATTTTTATGTGTTGCAATTTGTTCCATGTTGATTTCTATGGTTTATACTTTTTCCATGTTTTTAATATCAGTAAGTTCATCCTTTATTGGAGAATCAGAGAATGTGTTTAGCAAAGGATTGTCTTTACCTTGTTACACTAGAGTTCCTCCATAGATAGAGACAGGAATGGTATCTTTGTGCTAACATGCTTTTTCTCCAGAATGATTCGTCTCAAACAGAAGTGACTTGGAAACTCATTCTCCTCTACTGACAGTCTGTACACCACCACCCTCACCTTCTCAGGTGTAACATCTACTTAGGTGGATATACATGAACTTCACTGGATAGTATGTTTTTCTTTAAGGAGTACATACGGAGGCATTCACCTTAAACATTCTAATTATTAATGATGATTTTTCATTAATGTATCTCCTGTTGTCTTGAAATTCTAAGCTTTTTCCCAAATGCATCAATCAATCTCCATCTCTTCATTCTCTCCCTCTTCCATCACACCTGTTTTAAAATAATAAATTCTTAATCCATCTTGTTTAATCTGCTCTTTAATTCTCTCTAATGATAAATACAGGCAATGAGAGGTCAGATCATACTGTCCATGAAAGTCTTTCAGCTGACTTCATTGGAAGTAGGATTAGAATCTGTTTAGTTTGAGCCTTGAGTTCTTGACAGTTAAAACTTTTACTTACACAAAATCCCTCTGGCATCTTTGGGATTTGACTCACTGGGGATGAAGGCCATCATTTAAAAGTAGGGATGGAGCATAGATATTTCATTTACCCTTCTGGAGTTCCACTGTTTTCCTTGGAAAAATAGAGACCATTACTGGAGTTATTTTACTCCCAGTTGTTTTGAAGGTGGTCAAGGCTGAAATGGTCTATGCACTCGCGCAAAGGAGGACGTGATCTTTTCTACTGGCTTTTCTTTGATATCAATTTAACAAAAGTTGTCTGTCAGGTAGAAGGGTGAGTGGGTGGGCCGACACAAGATGTTTTTCCTAGTCGTGTATATCCTAGCATTTTTGAGAAGAGTTTCAACAGCTTGTTTCTGAGTATGGAAAACAAGGCAGAAAAAAAGGGCAGATGGCATGTCCAGCAAATGGCATATGCAGCTAAGGATAACAAATAATACATGAGTTGCCTGGATTTACTTTTCTATATTGTGGCAATTTGGGTGTGAAAGCTTATCAGCTCTTACAATAACATCCTCTTATTTTTTTCGGATGAAGGACACTTATGTTCTGGAAAAACCATTATGAAGTTATCATCTTCTTTTTATTTAATTTAAAACCATCATCGTTATAAGGTCAGCTTCTGCATCTTAGTACTGAGAGACAGTCATTTGGGGAAAAAAAAAGGCCCGATAATTAACTTATGTTTGTGTGTTTATCTGCAAAGCCTGTACAGCAGCAAGAGATTTGAGAGGACTGTTCCTTCTCTTTGCTGTCTGATCTCTCTCCATCCCCTCTTTGTTTTCTTTCCAGTTACCAAACTTGCCATGTCTTCTGTTCCCAAAAGGAAGCAGCAGAGGTGGTAAGGGGTGCTCTGCTCAACCCATGCACTATGCTCTGTGTGTGCATTTGTAGGTATGGAGAAGTATGAAATACTGGAAAGGAACACAAAGTCTTTTCCATTAAACCAAGGCAAAGTTTGCACAAAGATTTCTCAGTTATAAGCAGTGCTTTAACTCATATAACACCATACAAGACCCCACCCGACAAATATGAAATTCATAGGAAGAACTGCAAGACAACTTTTCAAGCCAGATTATTAAGTAAAAAAAAAAAAAAAAAAAGGGCGAAACAAACAAACAAAAAACCCCAACCAAAAACAGCAAAACCAACCAACCAAAAAAACCCAAACATAAAAAATTGTGGTACTTACTTACACTTGTACCACAGATGTCTCCTCTGAGGGAGCAAAGCTAGAGTGAAGCTTTCCTCCCAAGGGAAGGTGTGTGGCTGTGTTTGGATGCACTGCATCCAGGGCAAGTGGGAGGCTTGCTGGGTGGGAATGGACTGTAGTGCTGAGATCTGAACCACAGGGGAGTTGCTGCAGGTGTCCATTCTTGCAGGATGCAGGTGGGCAGAGCTGGCTCGTGGTCTAGGACTGTTTATCAGAAGACTGAAAACAAATGGATGCTGAAAAAAGGACAAGTCTTTGACCCTCAAGTGCCAGCATACCTGGTCTGGGTAGCAGGTGGCCTCGTGCTTCATTTATAATTATATGACTCTTCCTTTGGATGCTAGAAAGATAAAGCATGTCCACAGTCCACTGGAGGGTCTGGGCAACAGGCCAAAACTTATTCTGATACATCTCATTTGTATGCTCCAGCTCTATCTGTCTAGTTTATTATTTATTCCTGTGGCTCTTCCCCTTTAATCTCACTTTGCAGAAGCCCAATTTTCCCTAGCTATCATTCTGTGTTGTGATGTATTATGAGTCATGCCCCATATACGGAGCAGTAATAGTGCATGCAAAGAGAATTGTACCAGTCAACATATCTAAAAAACCCCTAATTTTTAGAAAGTGGAATCTGCCATGTTGCATCAAAGCTAGTTTCAAGTTTGCAATGTTAATGAAGTTGCTACCCGAACTTTTTTTTTTAGGTCTATTTTCAGTTCTTTGAGATTTATTTTCACTAAATGTGATTACGGCAGCCTTAAAAACTTTTTAAAAGATAGCAGAACAATTCTTCTGTGAAGCCAGCAGGACTGTAATTAGTATAATGTCCACTAAATGACAGTCCAGTGTGTGAACTTCAGTCACAGCTGCTCTAGGTATTATCAGTCTTTCAGGACTTAGCCTGAGCCAAGTCATGCAGAAACAGTGTTTATCGTTGTATTGCAAGTATGACTGAGAGCTTATTATGAACTTCTCCAGTTTCCTTAAGATTGATGCTTTAGATCAACCTGGCTCTGTGTGCTCCAGCCTAGCAGTTGAACAGGATATTTATGCAAAAAAAAATTATTGCATCAAATATTGAAGTTTGAATAGAAGGAATCAATTATTTATTAATACTGGTCTTTTATTCAGCAGGAAATAAGAAGTCATAAGTGGATTCTTCACACATCAGTTGTCAGTTCCAAGAGGTGGTTGCCTTTTTATTTTGCCATCCATCTCAACTCACAACTCAAAAGGTACCCTTTCAGGTTTTTTGGTTTTGTTGCTTTTTTTTTTTTTTTTTTTTTTTTTTTTTTTTTTTTTTGTTGGTTTGGTTTTGGTTTGGTTTTGGTTTGTTTTGTTTGTTTGTTTTTTTTTGTAAATGAAGGAGAAAGAGAGGGTGATGACTAAGAGGCTGCTAATTTATCTGGAAACCACCACTCTAGAACAAAAGAGACCCTCACCTTTGGTGGTTACTTGTAAAGACTCACTGTGAAATGGACATTCTGGGCAGAGAGAAGCTGAAAATTTAAGTCTTGGTTGCTTCTGCCTCAGTTTAAGGACTGTGAGTTACTCAGTGACAACCAGGAGAAAAATTTTTACTTCTGAACATAGGACTGTCTCTGAAACACAATTGCAGTCCTGTTTCCTCCTTTCTTCTAGATAGTAACAATTTGTAGCCAGCTGAAAATATCAGTGAATTTAATTAATTTTTCCTCCTGGAAACCTTTCCCTTTCTCAAGTTTCCTCTGAGACCAAAGCTTTCTTTTGGTAGCTGCTCCAATGGCAAACTGGGATTCTGCCTACTCCCTTGTGTGTTTTCACTGTGTTGCACCAGACCTTGGCTAAAAATCCAAGTAGTCTCAACAAGCAAGAGTAGCAGACCCTGCAAATAGACACCACATAACCCTGTAGCCCTACTGCATCTTTACAGCATCTAAAAAGCAGCACCCATGACTATGTTAAACTTTTTTCTAATGACCTTTTCCTGTAGAAATGGCAATTTCTAGACACTTAAGTTGGTATTTTTGAGATTCCAACTCTGCATATGCTATCAGAAAATTTTTTGCATGGGTATGAGACATCAAATTCATTTAGTAGGGAACATATTGAGCTTAATAAAGAGGTGAAAGTAACCAATGTCAAAACTGATTGTTGTTAAATGATTGTACGTTGGTCAAATCATATCTCCCAGACTTTTATGAATGCAATCTTTTTACTGCTGAACACAGTAAAAAACATTTCATCCGCAGTTGTTCTTAATGTAAGACTTTTCAAAGGAAAGGCCTCTGAATCTTTTCAGTATTTTTAGGTTGTGGGCTGTTTTTATTGAGTTGTGTTGGCTCTTCAAAGTAGGCTATTTCCTCAATTTTTGGCACCTCTTTCAGAAAGGAAGTATAAGCAGCAGATCTTTCAATCATATTGTCTGTCCCATTAAAAAAAACAAAACCACTGAGAGTCTGAGGCAAATCTGAGAGAGGTGAGTGGTCACCAGGAGCCTCCTACTAAGTCCTTCACACAGAGGAAAACTTGTGTCAGGAGAAGGATGGTAGAATTTGTTGTGGTTGTGCTAAAAGCACAGGATGCATAAAAACAGCAAAAGATAAAATGAGAGCTCATGCAACTCAGTGGCTGCAGCATTCCAAGATATATCCTTGGTGTCTCCCCAGAGTCTAACTGGGAGAGAAAACTTTGTCACAGAGGTGCATAATGCAATCACTGCCTGAAGCATTCTTCTTCTGGAGCCTCAAGGGTGGCTGCTGTTAGGCTCTCACTGCTTTATCTATGTAGTACTGACATGGCTAATATAATTAGGAAGACTGGCTAAGTCAGAGGTTTCCAGCTGAATAACTTAAAACAATAAATAAATTGGGATTATCACTTTAAACCTTTTTCTCCATTCTTTTACTGCTTTTTCTTTTTACCTTATAACTCATTTTCCACTTTCCCTCTTTGTCAGCTAAGATTCCTGACTCAATTTTTCTTAATACTAGCCCAAATCTGTTGCCTGTCACCTGCTACTTACTTTTGAATAAAGAGTCTGAAATCTTACTCATTTCACTTAATTGCCATGCTTAAATGATCTTCTACAATCCTCCCTAACCCCTAGGCAACTCTTATCTATCGTCTTGATAGGTGACTAATGACTTTCCATTCCTGGAACCAATGTGAAAGACAAAAGAGAAATAAGACAACTGAGAAAAGACTCTTTTTTAACCTTTCTTTCACCTCAATCATTTCAGGAAGGAAGACAAGAAGGGTAATAAATGTTTCACTCTTCTTCATGGAACATCAGTTCTGTTGGTGCTCAGTGTTAATTAGCTGAAAAATATTTAAGTGACGGAACACAACTTACAAACAAAAAGTCCTTTTCTCTGGTCACATTGGATGGGTGGCACAAAATACATTTCTTCTGTGCCTGCTGACGCTGTTAACACAATTTCCCTTTAAGCGCTTATGTGGCTCCCCACAGTCCAGACAAGCCTAAGAACAAGAGCAACACATTTTGTGGGTGAAATTTTAGACCTACTCCTGGGTGCCCTTGGAGTTAATCTAATTCAGTCTATAGTGATTTACAGAGCACTTGTTGCTGCCCAGTATCTCTCTTATGGTAACACTTTGGGCTCTAGAGGTACAAGATTCAAAGCACTTTACAGTCTTTACTCACTTACCTTGTCCCATGTTTAATGGGTTTTTATCACCCTTGTCCACTTGTTCTCAGCCCTCAGCAGCATGGGTGAACACAGATCCAAGTATCACCAAGTATCAACAGAATCCAACTGTTGTTGAGATATTTCACTTGGGAGGGATGCAGTGGTTTAAACTGATCCATAAAATCTTCTTGCTTCCCTTCATCTTCCCTAGGGCAAAATAGAGTTCCCAAACACATCCTGCCTGTTTGAGTGATGATCTGTCATGCTTGGCATTATTGCAAGTGCTTGACTAAAATTTGACATGCAACTGTGGCTTTTACAAACTCCAAGTCTCCTTGTGCCATTCCCACTATGGCGAGATCTGTCTCCATTCCTCAGCACCGCTTGGATCTGGCTGGGTGAATGTTAGCTGGGCCCTCCTTCCTAGAGTAAACTCAAACCGTGGTTTGAGTTAACTAGCTTATTCCTCAGCCTGCAGCTGAGTAGAGAGTCCCCATTCCTCTACAGCTTTGTGCAAAGCTGATGATCCTGTTTCAGCAACAAGGGACTTGTGATGTTGTAAAAGATTATAGACAGATTCTAAAGAAGCAGGAATGGCATATTTACTTTATTTAAGTGTAATTTATGTCCCTGTTTTCAATTCCTGCTGGGACTCCCACTGTTATAGGGCAGCCAAGAGAATGGCTTTGATATCAGCTATGCTGTTTTGATTTTACTCAAACCAGTTAATTTAATATGAGTCTGAATCTGGTGTGCCTATGGGGTTATCACATAAGCTGGTTAGCGAGTGTCACTAATAAAGCAATGAACCCTAAAAGTAACATCTGTCTCATCCCACTCAGGCTTTCAGATAATAATTGCATCGCCTGTTATATATCTCATTAGCACTGGCAGCTCTTCCTTCCTTTGCTCCCAAGACAGTGGAGGGGATGGCGCTTACCCCATCTGTGCTTGGATTTCCACTCAGTGGGTGCTGAATCTTCATCTTTTCATGGAGAGACTCAGAGACTACATCATTACATTAGATACTGCCTCCATCCACTTTTCAGGTCTTTCCTTGACTGGTCTGAGACTAAAGCTATGGTGATGTTGCTTAAAAGAGCGTGAAATCTTACTTACAAGAGGGCAACATCTTTGAAACTTGGCTATGAAAGTGGTATTACTCTGCAAGTCATACTGATTTTTTAGTTAAAACATGCCAAGATCACTATCTTGTGATGCCTGCCTGCAAAAAGGACTCTTTGGGGCTCGAGATGATATGGTTTAGTCTGGAAGTGGAAAAAACTTACAGGAACGAGAGAAAAAGTGATCATTCCTATTACCTTCACCACCCAGTGCTGCATTGATCTGGCAGGCAGAGGAGTTCAGTCACAGAGATAGTACTTCAGGCAAGAGGTTCCTTTGATGCCTATGGCCTAGTGCAGATTGTTTCATTAATTGCTAGCATTAAATGCGACTAGTGAGCTAAATCTATGAGGGGCTTAATTGGGGCACTGAAGCAGGAAGACTTCTTAAAGAGCTCTTAAAACTCAAGAAATTAAGGAACTTCCTTCTCAGTTAGCAGACTTTGCGTAACTGAATTCTGAGGAGTGAGTACAGTGCAGACAGATGAAGAACTGTATATCTGCTCCAGCATCTGATGTCTCAGCTGATGCACTATGGTAATTGGGTTTGTGTATTGGGAGGGTGTGCGTTATCCAGAGAAGCGGACTTCATTTTTACAACTTCTACTAATGTCACATGAGCCAACGCAAAGGTCACTGGGATTTTTGAGAAACCAAGCTAGAGCATCATGACCTGTGAATGCAGTATGGCCACCCCTGGGCAGATGCTGCCTGACCTCAGACTGGGAAGTGGTGCTTTCTGTACAGGTAGCATTCACCACCCCTGCTGCAGGGCATCTGCGACCTAGCTTACAAACAGGACATCATTATGTCTTCATGAAGTGTGTTGTAGGTACAGGGATGCCCCACCTGCCACCTGTTATTTGCACAAAACCCATATAAGTGTTCAGGATACAGAAATTGTCCCAGTTAACACTGCATGCAGGCTTGCATGTCCCATCACACTCCTGGTACTCAGATGGAGGGTCAGAACAGGTTCTTTGTGGTGTCTCTGGGGTCTTCAAAGGACAGTGCCTTGCAAGCAATGTGGAGGATAGCAATGGTCTTGGTGCTACAGTCTTCAGGAAGAAATCTGTTTCTTCCAATCTGGCCATGTGGGAGCTTTTGCTCTTCTAAGGAAATGTAAGAAATGCCTCAATGTCCAATGAACATTTATGTACAGGAATTAAACTGATTTTCTGTTCCTTCCATAAAGCACCTGTGAGTTAGTTTCAGGATGTCAGTAAAGCAGATTTGCCTGCCATTTGTACTAATAATCTGTATTACATAACTTCTAGAAGTCACAGGACTGTTCACACCTCTACAGGAAAACTACAGCAGTTTAAAAGCTGCATGTATAAGATGAAGGTTAAGAGTAAGCTATTATTTTTGTCTTGGATTATTTGTGTGTATTTACCATTTTATTTACGTGATAAAATGCTGCAAACTGTATAAATACAAAAAACTCCATGTATTTGCTCCAATAGGCTTTTCTAAACTGTCCCATCACAGTATTAGCTATCATTGTAGCTCCATTTCCATTAGATTAATTACTTTGTCCATGGTAAAGCAAGAAACTGAACATATGGGATCTGGGTACTATTTTTATGGGGTAACCATAGTGGTCTGAGCTTCTTGCCTGTGCAGCTGATACCTCATTCCTGGAAGAACTGAACTTCAAATGGTTTAGTCAATTAAGCCAATGTGGATAGCTGTATTTCAGTAAAACATATCACATGTACTGTCAGCTTAGTCTCCCCTGTGCCTACTAAAGAAGGATGATGTACTTTAGCCCTGCCTGCAAGCAGGGAAGAGTAGCAAGCAAGTTTGCTGTGTTTGACTAGGAGCCTTATCACACTCAATCCCACTAATCAAATAATTCAGCTTCCCAGTACCAATCTGGGGCTAGTGACTTCTGGTTAAGTGGTCTACTAAGGATTTTTAAAAAAACATATGACCCTATGCTTCCTTGCAGCAGGATGAATTGCAAACCTGATAGCTGTGCTGTCTACCTTTGGTTCTGACAGAGGTACGGGTACACCAATGGGGCTGGATGCTGTCCAGCTGGAGATCAGGGTTTTTACGTTGAAGTCATTCCACAAAAATGCTAATGAAGACCTTTGCCCTCCCTCTCTTCCTTCTGCTTGGGTGTTGGTGTCCATGGCATGAAAAAGGGTGTCTGCAGGGAACTGCTGTTTACCAGGGAACACTGTTAACATTAAAAAAGTCTGGCAACAACATCCTGTAGGGGGGAATTTCTGACTGTACTTTGGATAATATATACAGGAAGCATTGCCTGTGGCAGGAGGAGAAAAGCCAGGGAGGGGAGACCTTTGTAAGGCTGAGCATAAAGATACATGGCAGCAGCTGATTAGGATGTGGAGTGAAAGAGAAAGCAGGAGAGATTTGCATTCATTTGGCATTTCTTGAGCCAAAATATGGAGACATGGGGTTATGAATAATGTGAGTGAACTAAAGCCAAAAGTTGTTCTCCCATGTTTAATATGATTCATGTAATACTACGGCCTTAGATACACAGACTTCTTCCAAAGGCTCGAAATAAAGTAGTTTTCCCCTTCCATCCTTGATCATGTGGGAGTGGACCCTCTCCATCCCCAGTGCTGGTGGGGATGTGGCTCACAGCAGCCTCATTTACCTTCGAAAGAGGTTTTTCCGAACAGTACATAGATGTCCATGTGGGAAGGCTGCTGAGCCAGGGTCAATGCCAGCCTTGCCTTTTTTGGGGCAACTGCTTGACAGCAAACATTTAACAGAGTAACTGCATTGGATGGGCCTGAAAGGTTTTTCCTGGCAGGACAGAGTGTGGGACTCAGTGAGTGTAAAACAAGGATAGCTGGTGAGAAAGGTGCTGCAGCCTGCCTAATCAGAGAAGGACCAGGAGCAAAGGATGCACAAAACCTCACCACTTTTCACAGTGCAGTTTGTAATGCCATAGGGGTGTGCAGGACAGCTAGACTCAACTCCAAGGTTTTGGGGACTGCTGCTGACACACTGGCTGCTTTGTTCAGCTGCCGTTTGCTTGGGATTATTTTGGTTATTTTCTTCTGCCACTCATAAGGGCAAGCAGTTGCCAGCCAGCAACCAAAGCGATATGACTCCTGGAAGGAAGAGCATCTGGAAAGGGGCTCTGCTGGCATAGGGTTGGCAGTCTGGGAAGACCCCAGAGGTCTGCTTTGCAATTGTGCCCATGCACCTTCAGTGCCGCCTTCGGAAGAGAGCATGATGTTGGACCTGCTGCCATGGCCACCCAGACTGGCCTTGCCAAGGACAGAGGGCTACATGGAACAGACAGCACACATTAAATGGTTTGCTTTAGTGCCACAGCACACTGCTTCTTTTAAACAGTGAATTTTATCCACTGCTATCTGTCATTTTTTACTGTTCGTGATGTAAAGCTGAAACAAGTCTCATGGTCTTTCAGTTTTGTGTTGTCAGTCCCTGACCCTGTCAGCTGGCAAACCACTGGTAGCATAGTAATTACTCAGATGTTGATTTACTTCCTTAAATTGAAGGTAAATTTATGTGCCTTTCTCATGGTGTGCATGTGGAACTGACTAGCATTTTTTAAAGCCCCTTGGCTTCTTCTTTTTCAGGTCTCTCAAGATAAGCTGTTCTTTATTTTCCATATCTCATTATTGTGAGGCACCCAGGTCAAAGCCGTATGATTTACATGATGTTCTGACAATGCTTTCGGGCTGCCACTTTGTATGTGGCATGCCGTTCTATCTTTGCCTGATGAGTGACGTGCATTTCAGAGCAGTGAGCATTTTGACTGTGCTCAATGTATTGCATTATCTCCAGTTCAACTGCTTTCACTCTGGCTTTATATGTTATATCCATTGTCTAACATCTTCGTTCGCGAAGCCTAGCCATGATGATGTCTAACGCAGATAAAACTTCTAGACTACTTTGTCCATTTAGGTTCCTATCTCAGTACATATTGGGCACCAATTACAACTGTAACGAGGTTATGAGCACAATAAGATAAGATGTGCTCTTGCAATTGGGTGGATGTTGATGAATGTAAGATATACCTACATATTTGCATATGTTTATGTGTTGCTTGTATGTACATGAATAAAATAAGAAATTAATTTAAGCTTACTTGATTGAACAAATGACATTAATTTAGGTAAGTGCTTCATAGAGCTCCTTGGGCCACTCAGGAGTTGGACATACATGCTGACCTGCAGCAGTTCCACTATAGCTTTTCTGGGCCTCTTTTTTACATACCCTGCCAAGTGTTCATTCTCCAGGCACATAACAGGTTTCTATATAAAGAATGGTTTTAAAAATAGCTCTCGTGTACTTCTTAGATCCAGATGCTCTATTTAGCCATGGAAAACTCAACGTTGTGGTGACAGATATTCCCACTGGGAGAAATATTTATTCTCCTTGCTTTACAAAATGTAGTGTGCAAAATCTGGATGATAATTTGGGACTACATTTATTATGAAATGTCTCAAATATGAAATTAAACACTAGTGTTGGTCTGATCCTATTTGTAATAAAGCAAAATACAGAAGGAATATGCATGGGAATATCATTCACACTCCTCCCTCCTTATATTTCAAATGTTCTATTTAGGAAGCCACCTCTACCCACCAACCAGTAAAGAAAATTCTATAGAAAGAAAAATAGAAAAAAATGCACCTCTTTTCTCGTTTCTAATAATAACCATAACCAATAATTTCACAGACAGTGTAAAAAGTGCAAGATACATGGTAGTCAGGTGTATCTGATACACACACACATATATATATGTTACACCAACATATCCAGAAATTAGGGCTAGGAATTCTTCTGCCGTGATACAGATGTTATGTGTGTGAAGGTCTACATCTGTCCCAGCTATCCAACACTACCATGGTTGTTGATGGGTAGAAACAGGCATTTGTGAGGCACAATCTAGCTCATGCAAAAGCAGAAGACTTCAGTCAGTCAGATGAACCATAGTACTGAAGTGCCTGTTACTCTCTTTTCCAGGGAAAGGAGAAAGCAAATTAATTTACTCGTTTAATTGTAGACATTTACAGTTAGATCAGACAAATTACATCATAGGTTTTTGGGAGAACAGTAACATTGACTAGCCTTTTGCAGGATAATGACCTCTAGTCCCTGTGGCAGTCAATTATGCTTTTTACTGTGTATTTAAATGGGATAAGATTGATATGCCATATTGCATTTATTCAACATCCTTTATGAAAAGATGTAATTTAAGTGCTCAATAAATCAGACTTGTCTGCACATATTTAAACTAAATGAGCTGGGTTCATTTTCCAAAGGTATCTGTCTAGTTCCATTTTAGACAACTTACATGGTCTCCAGTGTCTTCTTTAGAAGGTCACAGTTCTTCTAAATCTCTCATGTCACTGTCTGCTGACCTGGTGCAGGTTTCTCTGATGGCACTGAGTGCTATATTTAGTCAACTGAATCTCAACAAATAATTAGAAAAAAAGGCCTGTAAGCAATTCTAAACATATACAATGTTTGTAAGAATAAGTGTGTTAGTTCCCCTGGGGCAATGAATCCACAGATGCTGTGCGTTGCACTTCAGCACCCATCTCCAGAAGAAGTCACTGAGTCAAAATGGACAAGTGTAGAAAAAGATGGTGGTAAACTGGGATGCTGTGTTATTTACCATTGGGAGGAGATCATGATTCATGCAGCTTGTACTCAACTTACGTTGAGCAACTGCTCCTAGCACTTATGGAAACATTCTGCAGCCAGTTTTATGCTGTGATGAGAGGCTGAATGGCCGAAAAGACATTCTGATCTCTCATAAACAAATGTTCAGGATGCCCGACAACTAAACTTCACTCTGAGTCTACACATGCTACATACATCACAAAAGAACTACTTTAGAAATGCTTTGCTAATCGTGGCAAATGCAAGTGCTGTAGATTTTAAATGGAATGCTCAGTAACACCTGTGGCTGATGGGTTTAGTGACTGTTATTGAAGGTGGATACCTGAAAATTTATATAATCTGATACAAAGAATACAAGAAACATACACATCTATTCTCCTTTCAACCATCACATAGTCTTTATTAAGCAGAATATTAAATTAAATATGAACAGCATTTATCTCCTAAAATTCAAATTTCTGAGCATATGTCAGATAAAGTCCATTCCATCTTCTGTCGGATTTTTAACTGCTTGTTAAAGCAATACCTATTGCAACTGCATATGGTAGGAAAAAAAAAGATAAGATACTTTTCTGGACTCAGAGTAAGGCATCCAAAATAAATTTGAGTAAAATGACCTTAATTCAACAAAGTGTTTCATCCTCAAGCATGCAAGTAGACAATGAATCACATGCTTAAAGTAAGACTCATGTATGGTATGTGCTTCTTGCTAAATTAGGTATAAATTACATCTACATATCAAATGGCAACAAAAGTCCAGTAAAAAGACAAAACAAAGGAAAAAACCCCAACCAACCAAAAAAAAAAAATCAGGAAAACAAAAACACCTCCACGAATTAAAGATAACCATGAAAGCTTTGGTTCAGAAGCAATAGTTTCTCAGATGTAATGCAGTCCACATAAGGCTTGTTTTGTTTTTACTCAGTCACTTTATTATTTATTGCTCAGTATCAAAAGGAATCAAATTGACACTGATTAAAGGCCATTGTGATTTGTAAGTATTATTCATATAATTCTTTGAATAGTATGATGCACATTGTAGGGATAAATCAAAGTCATAGAAGACCAAAATAGGAGGGAATCACAGTATGATGCAATCATGTAAACAATAGCACATATGTACAGATTAATACAGATTTCCTTTTGTGCACTTGACAGGCCTAATCAAAAGTAGCAAATATTGTAACTGTAACAAACACTTGAATTTTTCCTTTGAAAGGGTGAATATAAAAGAAAATCTTATAAATCAGAGTGGATTAATGTGTCTCTTCTGCTTTTTCTCTTGATCTTTAAGGCTTATCAGAATCTTCTCCCACTGAGTTTATTGGTTACTTAGGAAAATTAGCTGAGTGAATGTTGTTTGAAATGAAAAAAAAATTGCTAATATTCCCACAGAAGATATGGAATCAGATACTTTTGATCAGTCAGTAGGTTGTTAATAATCAGTATGGACCGCTTACATTACAAAGGGCCATGTTTCCCCAGTCAGCAGCCTTGCAACTTTCTCCTCTGCAATTAAATGGTACATAGGAGCTCCAAAATATATCTGCAAAAGGTTGAAGACTGAACTGCTCTGTGAAATTCTGGCCAAGTGTAGAGTTGTCCTGGATTTCATGAGCCTTAGAACAAGATCAGCTATTCAAATAGGGCAACTCAGCCACTGAGACCTGGGCTGTGCATCACAGATTCAAACTGCCTCAATGTATGGGAGTAGGACTAGTAACTTCCTTTTTAGAAATAGTGTTGACTTTGCAAAGGCCTATACTAGCCTGGCTTACAGTATCAGGATTTAGGACGTCAATTTGGGATTAATCACAGAAAAGACAGGCATTCAGTTTCAAGCTAGTCAAAGAAGGCATGAATTCAGCAGGGAGCTTTAGAATAGGACTTAATCTCTACATCATAATACATGCTAAGCTGCTTAAGTGTATTTGGTGCAATTACATCCAATTAAGTAGTTGGAAATTAGGTTCCCTGTCTTCAAACATCATAGGACCCCTGCTCTACAACAGGATTGGCACTGACTGACTTGTGGAATTCAGTCAAGACCCACAGGTCTCACAGACTGCTATCCAGGTACCAAAAGGTTCATGTGCCCAAAACCTGTTTCAAGATGGACTTTTATACGGACAAAACAGAGATGTCTGCACAGTCTCACTAGGATGGAGAAGACTCATGGGATGGTCACAGTGGTTTATGCCAAGGAGAAATTCATGTCAGTCTGTTTACTGATGAATTTGCAAACCTTCTATTTAGCAAATAAAGAGGACAGCTTTAGTGTGTGAACACAACTAAGATACTCAGTGCCTTTCTGTCATGAGTTCTGCGTTTTGATAATTACAGACTTCACTCCTATGTGCAGCCTGTCCTTTTACTAGCACTTTCAGTCTTCCAGGGGTTAGTTGTTTTATTTTTTATAAATAGGATTAATATATAAAATCTTCTTAAGTGCAATAAACTCAGAAAAATATAAAATGTTTCAAGCCTGTGGCTCTCTCCCAGCATTTTACTCACTTCACCAGATGAAGGAAACACAGAGGGATGCTTCCAAGCAGGCTTGTGAATTGGAGGACTGGCTATTTTCGTGAGCTATGAGAGCAGCCACCACACCCACATAAGCTGAGAGCTTTTGTTCATATACAGAGAAAACAAAGGACACACAGATTCGCTACTCTTTCATATAGGAAGATTGCACAGAAAGAGAAAATTGCCAACTTCCAGGGCACAGTGCATTTCTTGAACTGACATTCACATGGTGTCTCCAAACTGATTGGTTGCGAGACTGAATACCAGGACTAAACGCTTAAACTCATTAATTGATACTGGGGACAAAACTGTAGAACTACAGCCACACTTTACTACAAGCATTGGACTGTAGTACGAGGACAGTTTGAATGGTACTTCCCCCCCCCCTCCCAAAAATACACACTTCAAACAAGAAAGCAGTCCAAAAATTTTCTAAGACACAAGAACAGGACACAAGTTTAGTCCTTCAGAACAAGCTGTCTGTCTCCATCAGGGTTGTAGCAGCCATCTTGCACCAGAAATCAGCCCGGGGCTTTTTTTTTTCGTTACCTTACTTCTGTTAGTATCCAAGGACCTCTCATTTCCGTGGTGGTTTCTGACTATATTTTCTTTCAAACATTCAACTTTTCTATTTCTTAGTGTTGCTGTGGCAGTCTAATGTCTTTTTCTTCTTGTTGTTGCAGTTTTCTCACTATTTCCCTGAACATCTGCAAGACAGCCCAGCTGGGTTGACACAGTGTGAGATGAGGCAGACAGGCATTGCCAACAAAGGGCTCCTACTGCAGTGAGTAGGCTGCTGAAATCAGATGTTTTCTAAGACATCTATGGGGACAAAGCCTTTCTTCTTCCCGCTGTATACTTTGATAAAGCCATCCTGTTCCTTTTCAGAAGTCACACAAATCTGAATACAAAGAAGGTATGAAAATATTAAACTCTTTGCTGTGATCAAAGAGACAAATTATTCCAGGCTATTTATCAGGTAGGTTAGACATCCCGCTAGTTACTTCTATAAGCGGAACAATCCCTTTTGGACTCTGCTTTGATAAGAATCTCAGACGCATATATTTAGAGAGTTAACTTTCTCCCGTCTCCCTGAAGTGCACATATATATCAGAGACATTAATATAATCAAGAACTTGTGGTTGATAAAAGATTTTGAAACTTGAATTATGACTTCAGCCTACTGCAATCCTTCTGCTTTAGTTGTCTGTGTATGAGAGAAATGGGTGATGGGAGAGGAATTGGTGGTGATAAGTAATCATGATGCCAAGGTGGGTCACTTGTAGCAACTGACCTGAATGCAAACATATTCTCCTTTTGCAAGTTTAAGAAGCTCAGGTACTTCTCAGATGAGCAGTGGATAATGTTACTTATTCAGGCCTTGCACTTACAGATGCCTGTTCTGGATATCAAAATGTGTGACCCAAATCCAACTCTGTGAGCGTGTTTGTATGACACCCACTCCAAACGGAGGCAGTTGTTACTAAATCATGTGGTCTTTCCAATAGCACAAATATTACATTGTGCTAAAGGTTTTCATTTTCTGAAGGCATTTCCACCTTAATGCCCTTCCTGAGACATCTGGTAATGGCCAAGCCATTTGAAAGCGTAGTGGCACAGGTACTTTAAACTGGGGACTTGAACACAGTGCCACACAAAATAAAGAGTTGTTTTCAAACATCTGTGCCAAATAACTATATATTTCCTACTAGTCAAACAAGGTTAAAATATAATTAGAAAACCAATGGTCCTGTTGAGACCGCTCAACTCAATGATTTCTCATGATGTCAGTGTCACCTCTCTATCTGGATGACCACTGTTCTCTGTCTGGTAAGTATTTACAGTGTTTATTTAGAATAATTCAGAGGGCATGAAATTAACAAAAATAGCTCTGAAATGTTCCTGGGTAAATCCATTTCAGCATGACTGCTATGTGTGACACCTAAATACCTCATTTGAACTCTGGGCCAGGTTGTCCTGTTGTTACGTACATAAAATTTATTAACAACACTGATGCTGCCAGAGAGAAATGAAAGGTCATAAGAAGGAGGTGAAGCTGCTTCATATTTGCCACCTCCAGTACTTGGAAATAGTGAGGTGCATCTCTGTACCTGCAGACAACATTTTGGAAAATAAATGGACTCATTAATTTTCTTACTTAATCTACCTACTCAACACTAGCTGAATTAGGTCCCTGGGGCAGAATGACTGAGCACACCAACAGAGCTGACATGCAATTAAAAAGAATAATGTATTGTTTGGGCTAAATCACATGGAAAGCGTGGGAGAGGTATAGAATGGATGCTGTTTAGTTTAGGTTCTGTTTCAAAACAGCAAAGCTTATTTATGTCATGAATCCCCAGCATAGCATCTGCTTCCCTTGGAGTCACATTGCCATTCAAAGCAGAGGTGTAAAGCACTGAACACAAAAAGGAGTTTCTGATTACTGCTATGTATTGTTCTCTGTCTCTGAGAAAGACTATGAAAACTGCAACAATGAGAGAAAAAGCTGGCAAAGAAGCACAAGACTAAGGATGGTCAAGTATGGCAGACTATCTAAGTGTGGGAAAGAGCATTAGTTGAAAGATGCCCCTCTCAGATGATCCCTACTGCTGTGAGCTTTTGCAACTTCTCCATAACTAGATCTGACTGGTAAAAAGAAATACCTCACTCCACCATTGTTCTTTTCTCCTAATTGAAAATGTCTGAAAGACATCTAGCTTTTTGCTAGAATCCCCAAAATAATCATATCTCCAGAAGGTCTACAGTGCTCACTAACCACGCTGCATTTTCTTGTTTAACCTCTTTTGTGCTGTGCAGAACATATTGCAAGGACAGAGTGCTGATCTTTCCAAACACTGATTTTCTTTATTTTTGTATTTTTGGAGTGAAAAATTATGGCAGTTTCATTCTTTTTCCAGTGGTTTTTATTCTTTTTTTTTTTTTCATTCTTTTTTTTCCCCTTGTTCTGCTGCTGGTTTGAGAGCTCCTTGATATCAGTGAGAGTGTTCAGCTACAGTAAAAACTTTAGATCTTCACTGGGCATGAGGAGTACAATGCCTTTCTGTAAGAACTTCTCTCACTCTACATACTAATACATAGATCTGAATTCTCCCAAATACCAGATGAAATTCTCTCACACTAAGATACTAACCTCTGTATGTGCCAGACCCCAGACAGCAGAGTTTTTTCCCACTACTTTCCAAGGAAGGGGAAGTTTCAGGGGCAGAGTGAGTTTGGACACAATATGCCACACTGTCATAATCCTGTGCAGCTCAGGAGGTCTCCTGGGCCTGTGACAGCTGCTGGAGCTTTGCAAAGACCTGGACCTGCTCCGAATTCTACAGTTTCAGAAAAGAGTGAACACAACACCATCTTTGACCGCTTTTGCTCTCATCCTCTTTTATGAATGCTGCCAAGGATTTCACTCTCAAGTTGTAGCCTGGGGATCTGGCTCTTGACTTTCTTACATGAGTAACGCAACCCCAGATAAGTGCCTGGTAGTATCCAGAGTTTTGGATTCCACATGATGAACCAGCTGTTGTTGAGGATTAGCCCTGATGACAGATGGCAAAGATGATGGTTGTGAAGGCACGAGGTACCACAGCTACTGTCAGGTGACCATGGTTTTCTGCATAAAATTGGAAACTGCTTAAAATGGCACCTACTCAGGCTGACATGTTTTGGGGGGAAGGCTGCTAGCCTGACAAGAAAAGTGAGCCAGAGCAGCCGCTCTCCAGTGAATTTAGTAGGAACACAAATGGAGACAAACTGTTGCACTCTGGCTCAAGAGATTAGTAGTGGAATAAGCCACAGAGTAAGAAACTAGAGCTCGGCCTATTTCTCACTCAATAAGTGATCTTTGGAACTATTTGAAAGTGGGATCTAATATTATAAAGTCACTTCCCCATTCTTTCATCTCATTTTGCTTAAAAAATACCTAAAACACTCAAAACAAACAAAACAACTGTTCAGATCATGACTGTTGTCTGAACTTTTCAACATCTGTCCCAAGAATTTTTTATCAGTCAGCCTGAGCAGGTGGGGCACATGAACAATTAAGAAATGATTCTTTAAGTTGCATGGTCATTAATACTTTCCTGTTCTTTTAAGGCCTGTGTTTTGAATTTGGGCTCAAGTGGCCAGTTCTCTTTGTCTAGGGGTAATTTTGAACTTGCCCTAATTTTCTGCAGCTGTCTTCTCTTCTTTCTTCCATATACTTAAGCTATCTGTCAGCCATAGACTGGTTCTGATGAAGTAGGAACTTGATTATGAGGACAGTACAGTTTCAAGAGCTGTCCTGCAGCCTACACAAAGTGCCAGGTCAAGACATTTGTAAGTTCAAATCTTCTCTTTGTGAGAATGATGGCACAGGGACACTGTGAGTTTCTACATCTACTGCTGCCAGTGCACTGAAGTTCTTGCCTATATGAACTTTGTGGATGGAAATGATAAACACTTCAGTTTTCATACCCATTCAGTCCTAGTGTAAATGATGATGACAGGTTTTATTAGACTTTAATGACATGTTTCATTAGACTTTGTTTTTAAAGACCAGGACTAAACCAGACGCGTAATGGCCTGTGCACTTGTTTTAACTCTTGCAAATTTTGTGTGCCACTCAGTATCTCAGAATGAGTGGGAACACCCATCCCTGCCAGCAAGACTGATGTCGATGGAAATCACAGATAGCTGGAAAAAGACCCTGTTCCCTTTTAGCTTAGCTTTGAAGTGCAGCAGTTACAGCTGGGGAGAACACAGAGAACTGCAACATCACTTTCAGTGCCAAGTTTAAGTAATTTAAGCCTAATGCATAAGTCACTGTGATGAAACTGATTTTCAGAGGCAGCTGACTCACGCTCTTAGAAGTGCAGCTTCTATTAGAATATCCCAAGAATGTGGGTACATAAGGTACCTGCTAGACAATGAGGTGAAAAGCCAGGTAGCAAGAAAGCATCCAGACTTTTTCCCCAGGTCTGTAAACCCGGCCTGGAATCCTGCCTTGTTAAGCCTAGCCTTGTGGGTATGTTTAGGCCAATTCCCAGGCTCTCCTGGTGGCTGCATCATATCTGCACATAGCTGCTAATATAAATGTGCCTAAGAGCACTCTTTCTGAAATTCCTGTGTTGAGGTGGTGGGGTAGGAGGGAAGTTTGCCCCCTGAACTGTGGTGCCAAGGGGACAGCAAGACTGACAGGCCTGGTTTGGAGATTGTAGCCATCACAAGAGTAATGGCCTGTTTGGTGTCACTGCAGAAACTGACTGGGACATGCTTTCACCAGCAGGACTAGTTTACATCAGTGAGATTTATAAATATCCATCAGAAAATGGGTCTGTTGCACTGACTTTTATGTAAACTCACAGCGCACACCTGGATGAAGCAAAGAGTTTCTGATTCTCAGACTTGTTACAAACGTTACAATTTGGGGTAATTTCTATTGCACAAGATCACTCGTGCAAATTAAAATCAGCTGTGTTATTTAATCACAAAAAGCCCAACTCTAAAGTCGTTTGTATTAGTGTGACTGTAGGTGTCAGAGGCAGCCAGAAAAGGGTGTGAGTAGGTTTTTTTGAAAGATTATTTCCTTTCTTTAAGTAGGCTAAGAGAAGTAAAAGCAGACATTCAAACAGTAGATTATTTTCACTTCATTACAAATAAGGATGACCAAAATGTTAAAAATATTTTAAGAGGTGCTTTTCCAAGTATTTATTATATATTGGATATTGTGTTTGTGAGACAGCTTAAAAGAGTGGAAAGCCACAGAAATTGGCTAGATTTGGTTTCCCTGTTAATAGTCTTGTTTTAATGATGTCAGGGGCTATGTCTACCTCCCTCCCACAGATTACTGATTGAGCACTGTGGTGTCCAGTCATCTTCTGAATTGATTTTAGAAGTCACAAATCTGTCAGTGAATCCTGAAATCCAAGATATTGGGGTCTCTGAAGCAGTACTTTTTCTCATATTTCTTAGTGAAATTTTCAAGGGATCCTTTGTGAAGACTAGCTTGTGCATATTGCTCAAGATAGGTGAGTAAATTGTGTTTTTTCTTCAGTCCTCCATTGAGTATTGGCTTTACCGGAAAGGCTTGTATGAAGCTGAAATTCAAAATTTTATTTCCAAGGCAGGAAACTGCTAAGTGATTTCAGAGAAAGTCTCACTGTGCCTCAAACTTTGAAAATATCTCTACTTGCCTAAAATAGCTTTTCTTAAGGTAGTCATGTGGCTTTGTTGATGTGAATATATTGCTTTAGCCTAACAAGAACAGACTGCGTATCTGGGAACATTCATATAAGGTAAAAGGGAATAGAGACCTGCAGTATAAACCATGGAAGGTATCAAGCAATATAACAAAAATTCACGTTATTTTCTCTGGATAATTTTTTCTGTTGGCATATCCTACTTGCCTTTGTTGTCAGAATGGCTCTAGACTCTTTTAAACCACATACAAGTTGACTCAATGAATTAACAATAAAATTGGGACAATTTACCATACTCTAGTTACAAGAATTTATTAGACCACTTAATGAGTTTTTCTAGGTAAAGTGAGATTTGACAGGAATTAGTAGCAACGAATAAATCTCCCCTTCTTGCTAATCTGGAAGAAGTTGGTGCTTTGCGCATAGTAGATATATTGCATTCATAGCACTCTGGACTCTGCCCAGAGTCAGGTAAAATGGATGATGACATCCCATAGAAATTCTCAATAGAACAAAAATGAACAAAAAAAATTTTTCCAAGGTTTTACCTTCCCCTATTGCACTTTTATCTCTGCTTCACATGGAGAAATAAAAGACAGGAAATAAGAGAAATGACTGAAGAAAGAAGAAAAGAAATTTGACTTTGGAAATATAAAATAAATTTTTAAAGTAAAAAATTCCCAGTAACAATTAAAAATGTTTTTCACAATAAGAGTTTTTCCACAGTGAAGGCAGAATTGCTCTGTTAAAAAAAAAAAAAAAAAGACAAAAATCATACACTGTGTTGAGGGACAGCAGGAAGCAGATGAGTGCCCGTGGCCTCGCTGTGACTATCCTGCCTGGAAATTACTCAAAATGGCTTTCAAGCTACTTAAATGTATCCGTTTTGCATAACCTGTGTGAGAGTGGAGAGGAATTAGTTTGCTGCATTCCTTTCCTCTCATGTCCCTGCATTCATGTGTTTGTGCAGTCTGATCTCTGCCCTATATTTCACAACAGAGTTTCCTCTGAAACCTCTCTCATTTGGAGAGAGCACCTGACGATACACAAGTTCAACCTCAGAATTTGTTTGGGCTTGCAATAGAGCTAAAAAAGTTTACAACAAATGAGGAGGTAGTAGACAGACAAGATGGATTCATCCCTTTCTTTACCTCCTGCCCTGCCAGAGATGATGAGGTACCCCTGACCTCAAGCTCCCTTGTGAGCCTATTATGAAATAGGGACAATAGGAAGGTCCTTGTGTTTAGATGAAGCTGTCAGACTTGCTGCTTGGAAACTGTGATTTTGTGACAACTGAGGAAAGAAACTGGACTCTCACTGCTTGCAGCAGCAGCCACACTAACAGAGATGATCTAGTGTGCCCACTAACGAGAAGGGACACAGATCTTGACCATTCCCTCACGTTGACATGCCATATTCCAACACTACCATTTCCCTAAGCTTTGCCCTTCTGTATTGCTTATTCTAGAGCACAAAGCCTGCAGAAGCTCTTGTTCTGATTTGGTAATATTTGGGTTTTTTTGTCTGTGTGCGTATATATATACATATACTTCAAAAGAGATTTTGGGTAAAAAGAGTTTAAGAACTTTCTCTCTTTCTAGCAGCTTCAGGGCTGACCAAAGTACTATGCATATAGGGGCAGTCAAAATGTGTTCTGGTCACTGCGTTGCTGTACCTTCCTTAAAAAGCTGTGTAAATCCAAGGATTGTTAGCACCTGTATGTTTTGCTATGCCACAAGACAGCAGCAGCAAAGATATAAGTTAATCTTATCTACCAGTGGAGCGAAGTAGTACAGAAGTTCTTCATGGAAAATCTATGGCCCTGAAGTCCACACTGATTCTGATTCCTGCTCTACTTTATTAAAATCAGGCAAACAATTACTGGTGAGGTGATGTCAGTTGCCAAAGGAAAAGAAAGACTCAATCAGGTGGAAGAACGTTAGGCTTCACAAGGTGCAGTGAGAAAAATCTAGCTTTTTATTACATCCAGGTGTCAAAGAACTTGAGCTGTGTGTCACCCTTAGTCAGCCATCCTCCTATTTACATGAGCTTATGCAAAAGACCTGTTTAATGCAGATTTTGGGTCATGGCTTTTGCCTAGTGAACCCACCTGAAGGACACAAAGTAGAAGGAGCAGCTGAAAGTACATCAGGCTGAAGGGACCCTGCAAGACCTCACTGTATGTGGGGTAGCTCATAGCAACACTTATAGTTTAGAATATATTGTGGCCTGTAGAGAGGGTATGTAAGTGATGACACAAAAAATTAATGATTAAATAGAGTTTGGAGCTGGCGAACAAGAGTTAAATTTAAGATTCATGGGCTTGTGTGATGCTGTCTTAATTCTGTTCCTGCCGAAGCCAAAACCATGAGCTGTGTTTAGATTTTTAGGTAAGTTAAAGACTGGGGAGGGAGCCCCTGTCTTTTATTAGATTAGCTCCAATAATGAGGAGAAAAACAGAGCATTTTTCAGGTGCACAAGGTCTACCACTAAGACTGTGTGCTTATCAAGCTGTCGCTCAGAAGTCAGTAAGAGAGTACATAATATACAAAGTATCATTATAAATGTTTGTGAGACTGAAAATTTAGGCTACTTAGGCAGGGAGTATGTGTTTGCACAAGGCAAACACTGCTCTTAACTGGTTACTAGACCCGATTGCCATGCAAATAATAACTCTACCAGTAAAACTGCAGTGAAAAGAATCTACCTGTCCTCATCTTGCACAATTTTTCCTCCAGTCATTAGTAAGACTGCTGGATGCTCTAGTTCGCTGAGGGTCCAGCAAAGGGGATCTTACCTGGTTTTCTTTCAGAGTTATCTGTCCCTGTTCCTTGCAGCCAATGAATGTCCTGATACACCTGTAAATCTTCTCATTTTGCTGCACTCTTTGAACAAAGTTAGCAGGAAAAAATCCAGTTCTGTCATCAATTCTTCCCTATGGAGAGAACGTATTAATAGAAGAAGATTGTTAACACTAGCAGCTTTAATGCAAGTTCACAATTGAAAAGAAGATATTTTTCCCTTTGGAAAGAAAACAGGTATTTAATAATTAGCACATACCTTCCACCAGTCTTCATTAGAGTCTTCCAGAAGAGTGATCATGTCCCCTGGCCTATAATTAGAAGAGGAATAGTAGTTGACTCTTAATTGTCATGTTGAATCAGCTTTCACAATTCCCTTCTAATAGAAAGGTAGTCCTTTAATGGTTATTTTTTCTGAGCATTCATTGCAGGTTGACTCAATGAGGTGGCAAGGTTTTCTTCAGTCGTACACGGTAATGTAGAATAAGAGTCTCTGTATTTTGGGGCTAGATCTGTTTTGAGACAACATCTGTGAACTGGAAGTTTTGCTTCCTGCTTAATAAGAAACTGTCCCTATTTGTTACAGGCATTATCTTTTTACTTTAAGGCATTTGTTGGGATACACTACTTCATCATCTGTGTTTTCAAGCTGTGATTGCAGAAGGAAGGCAGCAGGAAAATAGTTCTATTTAGCTGACAAAGGCAATTAGTCAGCAGGGATATAATTCTGCCCAAGAATGTCTTTTTTATTTGAATGGGACATATTTACCTTTATAATGTGTGGTGCTGGGTCGTAATTGCTAAGTATCAGCATCCAGCTGACTAGTTCCAAAGCAGATCTAGAAGAATAATTTGACTGGAAATGCTAATAGCAAAATGTGCTGAGCTGACTTTGTGCAGGTAGTTGAACAGTTATTTGACCTCTTTCCCCCCATTGGTGGAACTTCATCATTATTATGTAATTATAATAGCGATGTGTTGTAGAAAGAAAGTGGCAGCTCTTTTCCAAATGGATTAACCTCAGAACACTCTGTCTGCCTGATAACTTCTTTGATTTTGATAAAATAATGATTGACCCCTAATTATTCAGCCCTCCTTGCATTCCCTCTTAGGCTTACTGTATTGTTGAGGTATCAGCATGAGAGCCTGCAAACACATCTGGAGCATATGATGGGTAACAGGTCCAATTTAACAGGTTATTTCAGAGCATGCGTAGAAAATGTGGATCTGTCCAGAATGCAGCTGGAGGTGGGGTCAGTGGTAGGCCTCTTTGATCCGCTTCCCAAGGGGTTATCATTGCTGCTACAACTGGAGAAGTGGGCATTTAGTATTCTAACACCGTGCAATCTGAAACAGAGTTTTTCAACTTTCACCAAAAGGTACCTGAAGATTTTCCTCAAGCCCTCTTCGAGAACCTGTTTCAATGTGTTTGGAACAATTAAATGTTGTTGAGGTGAGAAAGGAAGTTAGGGAAAATGGATAACTTGGTATCCCAATGGTGAATTTTTTTTTTTTGCTATGGGAAAGGACATGAATCTTTTATCACAGTTAATATTTAATACAAAACACTCAAAGAAGTTTTAAGGGAACCCATGACTTCAAAGTGAATAGACTGTAACACCATTGGAGCTCTTACACTGCAAGGAAGTACACATTTAAGATTTAGAGAGTCCCATCCACCCAGTACTCTTCAGCCTGGTTGTTAGAAAAATGACCTAGAAAATATAAAGGTATTTGACTGTCAGAGAAAGATGGTAACTGAACCTCAAATCTCTCCATGTCACTGGTCTGAGCACTGAGATTTTTAGATTGCAGACCTGCTGATTTTGCTTTCCAACTTTTTTTGAGGAGAGAGCTAATGTAGATGTCTCTAAACTCCAAAAAAGGATTCAAAATAGAAATCCCAGCTGGACCTATATTACTGTTGCTGCCTAGATTTAGGCTGCTAGTCCCTGAAAGGGGGTAACCTGCTTGGTGCTTACTACTGGTTGAAATCACCCTCAGGTCTCATAGTTTTCTTCTGTAAATTACAACCCTGGATAAGTTATCTGCTCTACCTCAGTGATCTATATTTCAGGAGGTGTCAAGATAGGCTGTCATGTAGGTTCCTTCCAACTATTCTATTCTATTCTATTCTATTCTATTCTATTCTATTCTATTCTATTCTATTCTATTCTATTCTATTCTATTCTGTCCTGTTCTACAAGTGTATTACTGCAAAGTCCCACTATACTTATTCCAGAGAACTGGAAAGCCTTAATGGGTGCTCCTTCTGTTGAGGAAGAAATCAGGGTTGTGCTAAGTACTTATTGCTACTGAAATCTGGGCTTCACATCTCCACTGCAGTAATCTGCCACTCATTGCATCCCCTCAGAGCTGGGCTCTCCAGAAATCTGTCCCAACTCTTCTTCCCATCTCAGGTCCTTCCCCTGCTACTTGCCTTTGTTGTGTTAGGGCCGATCAGTACCTGGCTGGTTACTGAGTTGGGTTCGCAGAACAGTGCTTGTCAGTCTTGACAAGATTGCTATGCCAAATCCACCTCCAGCACCTCAACTGTGTTTGACAAATGGAAATTCATGCAATTGAGATGAATCCTGCCTGGCTTAGCAAAAACCAAACAACACTACCAGGTATTTGGCATTCCTTGTGAAACAGTGTTAACACATGAATTTCTGAATTTCTGACCGTGGTACAAACCATGCTGCTGTAGCTGAGTAACGCTAGTCTAAAATCTGGCTGGTGTCTCTAGACATAGCCTGTTAGTCGCAACAGTCCAGGCTGCAGATCACAGGTTCCTTTTTCCCCTAAAATGAGGGACAGGGGAATTTTCAAGGATGATGTGTTTTCTGGATTTCTGTGTCTGGATGAGGATGGTAGTCCAGTGCAGGGTTGTCCGAGTGGTGTTCTACTTCATGGAAGAAACGCACAAGCTAGAATACGCTCCTAAAGGAGCAGGATGCAAAGTGGAATCCCTCAAGTAGAATAGCTGTCAAGTTGCACTAAAGGTTACCGTACACTGTGGTTATTTCTTGAAGAGCCAACATTCCTAAACTAACAAGCAGGAAATGCCAGCAAAGCAGAATAATAGAAAAGCTGGTAATTTCTTCCCTACATCCCACACTTAGTTCTGGAGTGATGAGAAGGCAGAGCTGGGAACAGGAAAAAGGCTTTCAGTGAAGGAGATGCTGATGAGGGGCATTTGTCTGGCAATTCCCAAAGTTCTCTGGCATGTGCATCATTATTTTGATATAGTGTATGCATTGAAGAGAGCTGACATGTTTCATGACAAGATCTCTAGTAAGACCACGCAAAACGTGAGTAGCATGAGCAAACTAATTTCATTAAAAAAAAAGATGTCCCTTCCTTTCAATGGGCTTGGATTAGATCTTGTAGTGCTAGCAACTGATGCAGAACTGAGAAACAAAGTGCTAAAAATAAAAATAAACAAGGTTATTTTACTAAGCTCAGAATACATCTTCCTTGTGTGAAAACACTGCCGTTCAGCAGCTGGACATCATTCCCTTTTCTCAGACATAACCTGAATGTGAGGGAGCATCAAACAGGACTGGTAAAATGTGTCAGCATTAGCATGAGAACTGATGATGAATTCCTATTTGAAAACTTCTGATTGAAAAACAAAGCAACAGAAACCAGAGCATTTTACACCTGAAAGTCATCTTTCTCCTGAGGTGACATCAGTGTTTTAAGTCCTTGCCAAAACAGTTGGTCACCAGTTTTTCTAAATGTGAGAATATCTTTATATCTACAAGTGGATAGCTCTATAAAAATGTTTATTAAAAATATCAGAACAAACTCTTCCTTCCCCAAAGTAATACGTAACCATATGACCATGAGTTTTCATGGGTCAAATCAACAAACAAGTATTTTGGGGTTTACCTCATCTCCAAGTCTTCATTTTCTTGTGGTACAAATTTGTACAAGGCAACATAGGTGTTCATTTGTAACGTGCTTTTATAAAATGGTCCCTTCAAGAAAAGAGAGAAAGAGAAAATTTAAATATCTGTTCTGTACAGGAGTTTGATTCACTTTGTTAGACACAGAGGAACCAAGACCTGATCTTACAATAAATTAGCCACAACCATCTCACTCCTTTCACAGCATGGAGGGCTATAGACCAGATACATTGCAGG
The DNA here is from genome assembly GCF_003945595.2 of Pipra filicauda. Lineage (NCBI taxonomy): Eukaryota > Metazoa > Chordata > Aves > Passeriformes > Pipridae > Pipra > Pipra filicauda. Next base: position 1,031,312 of record NW_024104347.1, read on the forward strand.
CCATTAAGGCAGTAAAAATCTTCATTTAGAAATAAGATTATTTGAACCCCAAGATCAAATTCCAGGCTTCCAAAGAACATAAGCAAAAATCTGCACAAGTGGGTCTCTGGGGTGAGATCTTAAAAATGACTCTGCCTTTTGCTCTCTGTAGTGTATGACTCTTATGAGCCCAATAGTGTATTATTGGCATTACATAAGGTGTCTATTATACAGTTCTCATTAAGGATGGAGCTAGAATCATACAGTATACAGATCCAAAAGTCAGAGTATGAAAATCACTTCCTTAAAGTGATTTTGATGTGTGAAAGCTTTCTGTGCTGGGCTTTCCACAGAGAAGACAGGCTACTCTTTCTGCTCACTTTTTCCATTGTTAATCTGGTGGGGGAAAAAAAAAAGGTAGCTAAAATAAACACTAATAATTTTCAAAATCAAATCCGTGGTTTTTATGTTACATCACTTCTATTGTAATTACACAGCCTACATGCTGGATCTTTTGTATTCACAATATCAGCTTGCAATAAACAGGAAAACATGAAAGTGACCACAAAGGGTAAACTGAAAAGCCATCCAGTACTGTGTATTGCTTCCAGCTGTGGCCAGTGGCCCAGAAATGGTATAAGAACATGACAGTAAGATATCAGTGCCCCATCAGACCTACTCAAAGTCCTCAGACAGCTATAAAACCAAGACTTTTTTATGACTTCCCATTCCCATTGCATTTGCACAAAATTTATGCTCATACCGGGGAATGTATACTTTTTGGTTCTTCTCCAAAGTGTTCTGTGCCATTTTCAGAGTATGTAAACACTGAAATAAAGCAAACACATGACATATTAGGAGTAGTTTCAGACTCTTCACCTCAACAGTATTACCTTGATTTTTTTGATCTCTTTGCTTTCTCCCTTATTTTCTTTGATTCTTTGTGCTCTCCTCTGAACCCTTCTACACTCCTAACAAAACCACGTATCTTGCTGGCATATGACACAATGTCCTCAAGAATTTATAATTGTAACAAATAAACCATTTTGATCAGATGAATATACACAAGTACAGCACCAGGAATAGAAGCTTGGTACTACAGATGCATTACTATTTAAAGTCCAACAGCCTTTTTCTTGCATTGAATACTGCATTTCCATTATCAGATAACCAGTATTTCTATTTAAAAGCACCTACGAAACCTGATGATCATATATGAGTAGTATTGAGGTAGGTTTGTATGCAAACTCCTTTCTTTCCTGTCTTTGTCCTCTTTCTCTAAATATTTGATTGTCTTCTTCGATCCCTCTCTCCAGTAGTCTATGCCTGGGCTACACTGGATATACTGCATCTCTCTGATTTTACAGGAGGTACCTGATTTGTTTTCAGATCAGGAAGCGTAAACTGAAACGCAGGCCTGTACATGTGAAAATTTTCTTCTAAGTTTCTAAACCAGAATCTCTTAGAATAAGGTAACAGTCACAGCACCTAACATACCTCATATCTAATCAGTTACTCTCTGTTGTAATTGATTCATGAGCTGTGCTCAATTATCTCACTAGAAAAACCACAGTGTCTTTATCATATTGACTGAATTCCACCTTCACATTTCAAGAATTGCCTGGTGTTTCTTGCTTCTGCATAAAGTCTGAATACGACTTTACTAGCTGGAGTTTTTGAGCATCTAGAACCGCCAGTGTCTTCTCCCACCATTTTATAGTCTCCAACAATTTGGAAAAAATAACCAAAGTGGTAATAAGTATCAGGCTAACTGAGCACATTTTCTTTTTGTTTCTCTGTCATACAGTTGCATGCATCCGGGGAAAAGAAGGTCCAAGGGACACCAAACCACTGAATTCTTCTCCTCTGCTCTTTCACTTGCTCACCCTTTCTTCTATGAACACATATTTCTGTGACTATTCTACACTGTAAGTGACAACCTAACAGAGATTCTGTGAAGAAGCTTTATGAGGGAAATAGTAGGGTTCTTTGATAGTAGAGAGTTGTACTTCAACATTGACAAACAAGACAGTGTTCTTGTAATAGATTGAAGATGAGTAAAATGGCAGCCACAGCATGCATAAGAAATATTTTGTACCAAGTGACATGCGTCCATGAGCACACAGAAGCACATATTCTCTGATAAAATGTAAGACAATGTTGTAATCATAAAGTCCAATGCATGAATATGAAGACAGCATGTGAGCTGATACCTGACACATTTAATCTGAAAATGCCACAATTTGTGTCCAGGTGGCCTGACTGCAGCTGAGCTGGGCCTCAATATGCTTCTCACCAAGTCCTATTGCAAAGGCACTCTGACCCTGCAGACTGTCACAAATACCAGAGGAAAACCTTACAAACAAATCTAATTTCCTCTCTCTTTAATATAGGGGTATATGTATGCCTGACATCTGTATGAAGGGGTGTAAACTTCTTCTGTTACAATTTGGCAGTATTTAAATCCTTCTCAAATTACTGTGCTTTGTTTATCACATCCAAAGGAAATGGAGTTAGGGAGGCAAATTAAAGGTGTTCTGATGAATACTGAGTTGGGTAACTAGCAGCGTTTTGGACTGGGGGAAATTAAGTGGAAGTATTTCAGCATTGTAATTGGATGTAATTGGAGTAATTTCTGCTTAGTGACAGAAAATAAAGCCAAGTTACTTATGGACAGCCTTGTGAACCGTGGAGCTGACCCAGCAGGTGGGGAAGGAGCTGAACTGTATCATTGTGTTTGTTGAGAAGTGCTCATGCTCACCAAAACTGGGTTTGCAGGAGGGGCAAACCCTTTGACTCAAGGGGAAAGTGCTCAAATCCCTGTTGATCACAGGCTCATAAATGTCACCTAAAATACATTTTGGCTTGCGGGGCTTCTGTTACAGATGGCAATTCATGGCAGTGAAAGAGTGTAACTGGTTTAGAGGAGGCTGAAGGGCTAGAAATTAGGTATGCCATCTCACAGTTGTAAACTGGGAAGCTTTGCTTCATAGGATGCATGCCAGGTCCCAAAGGAAAGAATCTCCCCTTGAAGCTGTTGTCATGGGAGTCTACGGGAGCGATTACATGGCCGCATGTATACTGGGTCCTTTCACCCTTCTGCAGGCTGCGTCTCTTCTGCTGTTTCCTTTTACCAAAGGGTATAAAATGTACATTTTTCTAAATACTTATTTGTAGAGGACAGTATTTTAATTGGGGAGGGGAAAAACCCAACGAAAAAAACCCCAACACAGAAAAACCCAACTGGAATGGACCTGAGTCATCAAGATATTAATGTGGAACTGCCTGATAAAGAGGCAGTGGACAACTGAGAGAAAAGGAGTCATGAATCACCCTGTAACAGCATTTTGAATTTAGTCTGTTAAATTTTTAATCTATGTTTAGCTCATGATCTCTGGATATTAATAAGAGGCACTCGAATCTGAAAGCCATAGAGGCATGTAGTTCATATCTCCACACAACAGAAATCCATCTATTTTCATATTTGTTTGCCCTAGCAGCAGCAGACAAAAAAAAGAAAAAAACCAGGGTTTTTTACATTCTGAAAAGGATTTTACCATTTCCATAGCTTGTGCAAACAGTGCAGGCAGTTTATTAAAAATCTACCATGAGGAAATTTTTGGAGTGACTGATGCATAATTTATACCCTGAGCCTCTGAAGGATGGATTGTAAAAAAGGCAGTGCTGATCAAAGGAATCGTTAATGTGCCGCGGAAGTTATTTGGAGATTTGACACATGCTGAGTTTTTAAACTAATCTCTTTAAGTAAGTTCCTTGAATGCCTTTCAGTGCATTCAGTGAATACAGATCTCAGAGAAAAAAAGTTTCTTTGGGTTTCAGAAATGAAACTACTGACTAACAGAGAAATAAAAAATTTTTCTGAAAACTCAAACAGGGTCAATTTAATCTCAGGTGGGCAAGATTAAACAATGTGATGGAGACTGAATTCTTTATCTTTAACCAGGTTAGGTCAACTTGCAGTTGCAAGAGAGAAAACCTAAAAGACTTCTCAGGAGAAATCAGATAACATAGAGGAGGTGTTCACAAAATGAGAGGAAGGAAATAACTGAACACAGTGAGGAGAGGTGATAGGACCAAGAAGGGAGGAAAGGAATAAGAAGGTAGCATAATACGGGAATGGACAGCTGAAGCTGGCATTTCACCTACATCAACTGGTAGCCGCACGTAAGTAGCACCGGGGGTGCTATGAAGAAAAAGCTATACTCACTGTGATTTGTTTATGTAGTGTACATCTTGTGAGATTCAGCAAAACAGACTTCAGTTGCTGCTAGAGAAGTTACTCTGATGGTTTGGGCTTGAAGTTTTACTTAGCAATAACCCTTTGTGTTTATGACTTCCCTCACCATGACCAAATTCAAGAATGGGATCAAAAACACCAGCTTCTGGTGGCTAAGATTTCGTTACTAAGCTCTCGATTGCTATGATGGTCTTTAAATCCCATCATGCTAAGGTTGTAAAAACATTACTTTGTACTTCAAGTCAAACAAAGGAATTGGGCCATTAATATTAGTGGGCACACACTATAGTTGTATGGAGAAGTTGCAGTTATAATCAAAATTAATCGTGTTTCATATTTTACAACATATGGACATGTGGATATTTTATGATTAATTTTCTGTCCCAAAGAGGTTATGGTATACAAAATCATGCAGAAAAATCAAATATATGGAAAAGAAAGAAAATATTATTTTTGTTCCACTTTGCCAATGTGGAACTGAAGCATGCTAAGCGGTTAGTCTACAGTCATGTTCATGAAGTGAAAATAGAAAATAGGGACTGAACCTTGTTCAGTTTCAGCTCTGGACACACAAAATTGAGAAAACCGGGACTTGAATTTCATCTCAATGGCAAAAAGCATTCCCCAAATGCTTGCATCAGCTCAGCTCCTGCTTTGAAAACCTGAATGCTGCTAAAACATGGACATGCCACAACCTCCCATCTGAAATAGTTTGTACAAAGGCCTATAAACCAGGAGATGTTGTCCTGGTCTGGTTGCACTCACCACTGTTGCTGCGTTTCCTGCTTATGTCAAGGGTGCCTGCAGAGCTATTGCCTTCCTCCGGAACCTCTACCAGGTCAGCTGTCTGCAGGGACAGAAAGAGCAAATGAGATGGGATGAGCCAGAAAAAGTGACCAATGAAGTGAAATAAAATCACAGCAAGAGTCTTTGGGAAATGCAGTACTTGGCTGCTATCAGAGCAGAGCAAGTTAGTCTAAAGGGATCACAGAAAACATTGGATCTGGTGATGCGCAACACATATCTACTTCACAGGGAGCAGTAAAAGCCCAGAAAAAAACTCCAGACCAAATTTGCAATCTGGAGTAAAAGATTTCTGCAGTATAAAATGAAGTGAAAGTTAAGGAACAAAGGATTGTGTTAAGCAATGTGGTTCTCTGTGTAAAATAGAAAGGGCTTGAGGGAATTTGCAGATTCTGAAGGTATACTAAATAGTTATCTACCAAGGAGACTGGACATTAGTTGAAACTACTGACTATTAATATATTAGCCCTGAATATATTATTCAGTAAAATAACTGTAATATAAGGGTGGTTTAAATTCTGCTAAAATCCTGTAAGAGGAAGGGCTGGAGTGCCATGGAGTTGATGAACTCGGTCTTTAAATGTCTGCCCTCACTTTCTTTTTAAACAGTCATCTGGCTGGTATGGTTAGGGAAAAATGAAACCCAAATGTTGTTGTTAGAATTACTATGATTTCTTACTTGTACCACATTAATGTCAATCATGATTAGGGACCCAATGTTCTAGGGTGTAGAAAAACATGGGATGACATAATCTTAAGCCTCGGAAGTATACTCTGCATAAGGCACCAAATTCCTTGGTGGGGTAGTCAGCTTATCCCTGTATAGCCCAACAGGAGCCAAGAGCTGCTCCAAACAGCTCTACCCGAATCTGACCTTAACGAAACCTGTTACTGAACTCTCCACATCTTTGATAACCATAAAAAACCCAAATGTTGAACTTGAGTCAGGTGCTTGCTCTAATCTGAATAACTATTAATCCTGACATGGTCCTAAGCTTTATTTATTTCTTGTTAACAGATTTTAAGACACACGAAGGATTTAACTTCATTATTCCATGACATTTTACAATTGTACTGTGCACATAGCTCTCTCTATTGCTTTGCAGACCTTTGCCTGCATCACAGAAAGAAAAGCAAGACAAGGAACATTCACTGTTTTCCTTCAGGGAGCACAATCTGAATTGCGTTATAGATTTTATATGTTGGGTTTTTTTGCTTTTACTAGTGTTGGCAACAAAGCTTTTTTTAGAAAGTACTTTCACCATTTTATTTCTCCTATCTACTATTTTCCTAGATACTTCTCCATTCCAGGAAACGATTGAACAAAGAGGTTGAAAGTAGATTTGTGCCACAGGTATGTTGTGGCTATCTTGTTTCATTTGTTATTTTAAGAACCTTCTGCTTTACTGCTCCGTTACTCCTTTTTTTTTAGACTCAGCTTTTTGCAGCAGGTCATGCTTGCCTTGCGCCCTGCCCAAATGGGTCTTCCAAGGATGAGAAGGTACTGCTATAGCAATGTTAACATGGAGTCAGTATAGAGCATATCTATGGATTTCTAGTTGCTGAATGGAGAAAAGAAAGACTGGCTTTGTTGAAATAGTAAGTCCCAGATATTTTTCAGCTCATTGCTATAACATGTTCCTCAGTCTTCGTAACTAGCTTCATAATTGCTGATTAGCTTCATATTTTGTTGGGTACTTACTGCATATGTGATGTGTAGTGACTGTTATTTCAAGATATACCTCATCCAAAACTTCCTGAAGTAACCTCAGTTACCTTTAATTATTTTTTAATCAAGAGTTACATGACAAATGCTCTAATAGAAATGGTAGAGCTACAAAGCTGCTTTTGATAGGAGCTGATGTACAAAAAAAATAACAAGAACCGGATTCACATTTACATTACCTCAAGTGCCTTTCTGTATAAATGTGGGTTGCAGAAGCAGAGTTTTGAAGCAAGCAGTAGGTAGTAAATCTGGAGCATATGGCCCTTTTCTTTTATGGGAGATGCAGAATCTGGGCTGAAAAATCACAGTGGGTACGTCCACACTGCTCAGTCATGTTAAAAATACCTTGGCTAGTTCAGAGGAAGACGGTTATCTCTACTCTGCGCAGAGACATGAATTCCATGCAGTCTGGAAGCTTCATGGCTGTAGGGGCAAGGCACAGATCCTAGGCTAGTCACCTTTGCTTTTAACTACCTTCAGCAGGAGCAGCTACGCTACACTGACCTAGAGCTAGACCTTTAACAGCTTGGACATCACCTGTGAGGCAAAGTAATATCCTAGGTGTCACCATGATCCCTAGTTTGGTGACATGGCAGAACCCTGAAGTACATTCCAGCTCCCAGGGCTGGGACATGGCATAGCTGCAGAGCCCCGTTGCTGCTGTGTGCCTCACAGCTGCATTGAGAGGAGCAGAGCAGCACAGAAGTGAGAATCACTTGTGAAAGATCTTAGTCACTGTGTTTTATTAACTAGACAAGTTCTGGTCACTCACTGGTCAGTGCCTACTCTCAGGTCACCACCAGTTTTAAAGCTCCATGGCCCCATCATTTGTTTCAGGGTTGTGTCTGCCCTGGTTTTATCCTTGTCTCAATCCACAGGCTTGCATTGGCAAAATTTATGGTTTCCAAAGTCTGTTTATTCAATTCTCTAACGTTTTCTATTTCCTGTATGCTGACACATGTTATATTCTCTCTCAGCTTCAATACCCTGGGGAAATTCCTGTAATGAACTTGCATTCCTCATTCTACACCCACACCCCACCTAGTTATGATCAGCTCCCTTGGGTAAGCTGACACAGCATTCATGGTTTCTATGCTTGAGCTGTCATTTATAATTCAACATAATGCTTATTGATTTAGAAAGCAATAATTACATTTGTAGAACTACTATTTCAAAGTAAATTAAATAAATGAAAGAAAGAAAGAAATGTGATCACAATGCGACAGGTGGTAGAGTCACTTTGGGTTTTAAAAATGAGCGGAAATTACCAAATGTCTTTTAAGCCATAAACAGAAGTAGATAGAGGACATGTCCCTTAATACATCCCTTGCAGACTTCATTAGTTCTTGCTTAAATTTTTCTGTCTTCTTTCCCATCTGACATGAATTGATGTCTGTTTAGAGTCCACTTTTACCACCTTACAGTTCAGCCATATAAGTTAGCATACATTTAAATGCCAGGGAAATGTTGTGTACCAAACATATACAGATATTAGCACAACTTGGAATTAAACATATAAGTATGTTTTAAGGCCTGGAGACAAAGTCTTATCCTGTCTCTGTGCCTGGTGATTTTTATTCTTAGGTGAATGCAGAAGAGATTGTCAGGTAATGTGGGAAAAACTTGTGCTCTGGATCTTGCACTTTTAAATCTATATTCTGAGGACTTCAACCCATTGCTTTCACCTGTATGAAGGGTAAATGCCCACCATCAGCAAAAGGCAGTATGCATCTACTCCAGCATGACAGTTAAATATGTCTGTTACACATCTACATGGATTTGCAAAATAAAAAGAATAATATTTCCTTTTCCAATCCAATAAAAATTGTTTATTCATTTAATTATTATTTTTCTCTTTTTCTCAAGAGTCATCTAAAAGATTCTTAAAATTCGAGTTTGCAAAAATAATGTATTTTCTGGTCTCAATTTGGGAGCGGAGAGTAAGAGTTTTAAAATTTTTTTTTACAGTATTTTTAGTTCTGTTTGAAATATTGAAACTCTGAAAGTTTTGGGAGCTCTGATACGAGCTCATGCGAATGAATGTCTGTTGCTCCTCTAGAAAGATAATAGAAGAAAGATGTGGTATACTTACAGAGTTTCTGTTGGGAGAGTCAGACCCGCTCCCAGAACTTCCCTTTTTGGTTTTCTGGGCTAAAGAAGTCCCAAAACGGAGAGTTTCATACACAGGGTCAACCTTATTTCCACAGGCTGCAACAGAAGGAGCAAAACATGCATCAGTACCTTGAAGATATTTCTGATCATGTTCCTGCTTCACTTGGAGGAACATCTCCCTCTACCAGCATGTTGGGATGTGTGCTTAGACACAAGTTGAAAGACTATCCTGATAAAAAGTGTTTGATAAACTTAATGGAACTGACCTTTCCTAGCAATTTTCTGCTGCCTCTCTACTCCAATAAAGATTATTCTCCCCTCATACAGGCTTTTCAGTTCTTGGCCATTGTCTTGTCTCTCTTCATCTGCCATTCTTTTCTAGTCATCACTGGTGCTGCCTATGCTGAGGTAAGGAAGACAAAGTACCAGGAGTTTTTAGTTCATGTTTGTTTCTACCATTGACCTCTTGGGTTGCTCTCAACAGTAGAAACTTGAAGGAAAAAGCTCTGTATTGTACCTGAGCATCCTTGTCGTATGAGTGGGTTGTTGTCTTTATCCATCTACCCTCCCAGTGCTCCTGCTTGGCTATTGCATGTAAACAGGATGGTCTGGACCTTCCCTGAAAGGTCCTGACATCCCCACTGTGGAGCTTTATGGGCTCTGGAGGCAGGCATGAGAAGATACCTGATTTTGAGGGTGTGCTGTAGGTTTTTCAGCTCAGTCTAGGTGTTGCCAGAAAGGCCAGCACCCCACGGGCATATATCTGTTCAGTTCTCACTCCCATTCTTCCTCATAGCTAGCCACAAAAGTCATCTCCCATGGAAAAAAATGGATGTCTTCAATGGGCAGAAGCAATCTCAGTTCAGACTCTCTTTTACGTACTGCATTATTAGCCCTCAACCTCCCTTGTGATACAAGGTAGTAGACATGTAAAATACAGTACATTGGAAGCATTATGCAGAAGGAGGGAAGTTTTAGCCAAAGAACTGAGAAAATACAAGATATTTTGGGTTTTGAGTAGAGCAAAGTGCTTCTCATTTGTTAGCTAGAGTTTGTTCAAAATGTTTCTTCTGATAAAAATAATGAATATTTTTTGGAAAGAGAAGCTTTGATGAAATCCTTACAACTCATTTTTTTTAACTGCTGAAAATAACAATGCAGATGTCCTCAGACAAGTAATTTTAAACTGACTGCCTACTTTTGGTTTTCATTTTTTTACACTTCCAGATCTGTCTGGTTAGAGTACCAGCAGGGAAAAATATTTTCCTGAATAAATTTAAATTCTCCATTTCAATTTTTTTTTTTCAGGAATATGATATTACAGTGAGCAGAAAATGGTCTTTTAAATACTCAGAAAATCTGTAGAGATGATCAATAAGGAAAAATATGAGGAAAGTAAGAAGTGTGCATGAAAAAAGACAGTAACCTAGCGACATCCCTCAAAAGACAAACCAGTAATTTGAATGTCTCCCACTGTTTTGATCTCTCTGTCTTTTCTCTATTTCTTCCCAGCTCAGACCTTCACCTCTATATTCAAGTGTTTCTTCACTTCTAAGTTCCTACCTTGATTTCAGGTAGTTATTACTATAAACAGGGTAATTGCTAAGAGGTATGTATATGGGGTATATGTATTGAGTGAAACACACAATAAACACACCCTCTCCTCTTCCAGCTTTGTATCTTTGAAGTGGTCCTTTCCTGAGATGGCAGAAGGACATGCAGTCACCGAAAGGAGCTGGAAGGCTGCTGAGGGTAAATACCATGGCTGGAAATCTGCCGCTGCTGTTGCAGAGCACTGCCAAAGGAAGACTGAATGGAAAAGCAATCAAAACCTACCAATCGGCATCACTTCTTTGATGCAGCCAAACTGTTCATGAATGAGTAGTGGTGAGCTGTAGTACCGTCGAAATCCCTTTGGCTGGAGGGAGAAAAAGCAAAAACAAGTGAAGGGCATTGCTGCTTTGATTGATTTAATAGAAATAGCCTCAGCTTTTGTGCAACAGTGTGACGAGCCTGGAAATTTGCCTCCTGTTGTTCAGTCAGTGTAGGGTTTAGAGATAGGGGTCTATTTGATTTTTCTCCTGGAAAAAAACAATTTTCTGTATTTATGTGGAAGGAGGGCTAATTTTCAGCTACCTTTTTTTTTTTTGTCTTACACAAAAGCAGCACTAATCAATTGCAGCAGAAGTGCTGAATCATCAGAGGTTCTGGGAAGTTTCCCTCTCCCTATCTTCTTATATAACATGAATTGGCATTGTTTTGTATTTGTTATACATCTGACTACCCTTCCCCACCCTACCTCCAAATCCTCACGTTCTCATATATACACTTGTGAAACCCCAAAAATTTAGAGCCTTTCTATAGATTTTTCTAAGTTTTGCTGCATACTGTCTGCAGCTTTTACTGCTTTTTGTCTTGTAAGTTCAAAAAACTCTCCAAGTTGTCACCAGATATCCCCTCAATGTACACTTGTAGAGAAATGTACCATAACAATTCAAGCTATACCATTAAAGAATACCACAATATGGCAAATAATGGTGCCCTATACCACTCTAAAAAACATTCTTAGAAGGTTAAACATTTCCTGTTGACTCTCCATTTAATATCTTAACTCAGTACTAATCATTTGATTAGTACTCAAAATGAAGGTGCTAGCATCTTTGCAAATGCCTTTCAAGGCATTAAAGATTCACAAATGGTCTCAGATTTCTAATGTCTCCAGGCTGCGAGAATTTCTAGTCACAGTGAAAAGTGGAAAAGATTAACAGAGATATGCATATTTTCCATATCCTATGTTCAATACCTGATAGACAACTAGTTCTTCAGCTAATGAGCTGCAGTATAGGCTGAGAAGGAGTGAGTGGACTGCTAAACTTGGTTTCTTAGAGGAATACATTCCAGATTCTTCAGCCTTGGTTTACCTCCAAGCTAGATTCAGATGCAGCATGAGCTCACAAAATTCCTATGACTTTGCTGACAACTTCCTGATGTAAATTTGGTCTTTATTTTTCTGTTTTTGTAAACTAGTGACCGCAAGATCTGAGGCCAGAATCAAGAAATGCATGAATCAATTAACTTGATGTAATATTCGGCTTGTCCAAGGCTTGCAATGAGGTCGTTCAGCTCTTCACAGATCAGCTTCCAGTACCAGAATGCCTCATGCTAGAACTATGATTATGGTTTAAGTACATAAAGACTTGCCTCAGGGATATAAACAACAATAGCTTTCACTGAACACTCTTGGAGAGAAAAGATTTTTCCAGTGAAAGGTGGGTTTTGTAGCGCTTTTCAAGTCAATGCCTGCATTTTTTCCATCATTTAACACAGTGAAACTGTTTGCTTTTAGCTCATATTTGTCCAAGTGCCTTCCAGTTGCAACAAGTCTGAGAACATCTGAAACATGAATATATGTATTCAGTTTTCATATTCCAAATGGTCTTTTTTCCAATAGTGACCAAAAGACCCATATTCCCATAAAAGTCAATCAGATAAGTTAGAATTGTCTCAGACACAGTGTACTGCCATTGTCAGTCATGAGATTTTGCTGCTCAGAAGATAACCCAGGAACTAAGGTGCTGTGCCCATCCAGAAGCAGGCTCCTGCTCTTCTCAGCCGCCAGCTTAGAGATTGCTTCAAACTCTTTGTCATCATACTGTGAAATACCCTTTGGTTTACTTTTTAGATGAATTATATTTTTTCATCAAGTCCTAACAGTGGAAAAACCAATAAAAATTAATTTGAAGGATTTTTCATTTGTTAAACTCCATTGAAATATTTTGATTAATTTATAGTATACCTTGAGAAATTTACACTGCAGCAAGTGCAGTTTAAATCAAAGCAATCAATTCTGTTATTTAGCTAAGTTTGGATTCTATAACTGCATTTTCACATCCACAAAGCAGACCAGATTTGTGTTTTGGTTTTGTTTGGGTTCTTGAGTAGTAGCAATTGACCAAATTGATAACCTGACTTTATGTTTCCTACCTCAGTAAAGTGATCTGGTGTCAGTTCTGTTAAGGCACCAGCTAAATGCCAGCTGGGGGTCAGGCACACAAAGTAAGTGGCTCCAGCACAAGCTGGTGCCTTCCACTTCTCTTTCTGCCTTGAGCTGCTCACTTACCAGCTTGCCCATGCAGCGCTGCTGTCCGATACTGTCTGCACACTTGTGATGGATGCTCATCTTACAAGCCTTACAGCGCAATCCATGCTTAGCATTTATCCCTGTGAAATGCATGGAAATGATTTAATTAGACACAATCAATAGTTTCCATGCATTTAAACAAATGACCTGAAAGAACTGATGGGGTCAGTTGCCGTAGAGCAAATATTGACAGTTTTCTTTGCCTTACCTACTTTTTAAAATTCCCATTTATATACACATTTTCTTTACAGCCTCTCCATTTTAGGCATTTTTCCCCCAGGCTCTTTCCCATGCTATTACTGCCTTTAGACACATATATTGGATCATGCTCTGCTATATGATAGTCTTATCAGTGATGTCTCTGCTTCGTGAACATCAAGCAAAATCCCTTTGCTAATTTGAAAGGGCTTGATATGAGAGTTGTGCAAGGCTGTGCTCCTGTGAAGGAGCACCCAGGCTCTGGAGCTGCCCTGGGGAGTTTGGCCATCAGTGGAGGCCAGGTTTCATGGGTGAGAGGTAGCTCCAGGGGCAGCAAGGGCTAAACCAGCTCCTTTGCCATTGTCCACCCATGGGCAAACATATCCCTGTTTGTTTGGTTTCTTTTTCCTGCATGGTTGCACTTGGATTAGTACACTATGAGGATTTTTTCGATTACAGTTTCTTTTCAATTACAGATGCTCAAACCAATATTGACAATTGTGCCCAGGGATTGTTGCTTTCACCATCCTGGGCCAGTGCTCAGGAGGTGCAGAAAGGGCTCCTTTTATGTCCCTAAGTGGAGCAGTGAGGATGCCACGAGTCTGATCTTGCCCTCCTTCACTGGCAGCGGAAAAGTTCTGTGTTACAGGTAGGGGAGCTACAGGAGAAATTTTGCCTAACAGAAGCAGACTTCTCCTACTTGACCAACAGTATTTCTGCATTATCTTCAGTGTGAACCTACTCTTAAATGACAGACCCAAGTGTGTTTGCTTCCAGGCAGGAACAGTCACTCTTATTCATACAACCGTAACACTTCCTAAACTATGCAGAAGAAGTGATGCTGCAGCAACTCTTTTATCCCCACAGGACCGTATAAATGAAATGAATAAACAACATGTCAGTTCATTATCATCCACTGTGGGAGTGAGTAAGAAATAAGGTAGTAAAAAAAACCCTAAAAAACTCTTGACATTTTAACCAGCCTTCATTAGTCAGACATGATAGGAATATTAGTCAGAAGGATCCTACATCTGAAAGTACTCATGTAGCTCTTGGTTATTTGAGTAGTCAGTGCTGTGTACATGTTGCTGGATTCACCCGGTGAAACACTATGTCTGAAAGAAGCACTTCAGGGAAGGTTTCATCAAGTTGGTGCCAAAATCTCAGGTTTGACAGGACCACTTTCAGGGGAAGAGGTGCCTGAAGCACTTCCAAGCCAGATAAGGCAGGCTGAAGTAGCTGTGCGTGGTTGCAGTGAGCCAGGCTCAGATGTTTCACTTCTGTGCTTCTTGTAGGATAGGGAACCTCCCCGCCTTCTTATTGAGACTACTGGAGAGATGGAGAGTGAATGGGGTTGAGTGTAGGGTGTGCCCCAGGGACTTCCGTGGAGTGGGGTCACTGACTGCTCCCTGCTTCTTGCCCGCCCGGTCCCTTTTAGCCCTCTCACGGTACGTGCAGATATCTAACCTCTTTTCTGGGGTCTTTTTTTCCTAGCAAACACAGAATTTACTAGAAGAACACATCCCTGTTTGTTTTGTTTCTTTTTCCTGTGTGGTTGCACTTGGATTAGTGTGCTGGGGGGACTTTTTCAGTTATAGTTTTTTCTCAATTAGACATGCTCAAACCAATATTGACTTCAGCAGCTTTGTGCTTTTATTGCTGATGATGAAATACTGAATCACCCTTCCTGATGATCAACAATTTGCATTGAGGAAAGAGTACTTCCTCCACAATTTTTTATTGTATTTATAAGGCAGAATGAAAAAAGAAATCATACTTGCCTAGCAACACATCAGTGCTTACACTGGGTCTAATTCTCCTCTCACACTGGTCTATACTGGCATAACTCTTGTCTGCTCTACCAAGTTACTCCTAAGATTCAATTGTGAAAAGGCAGACAGTTCTTTCTCCTGTTATGCTCTTCTAGCCATTTTAGTGTTAATATTACAGGGTGGATATTGCTCCTTACATGTTATAACCATGTGATCAGAGAAGATACACATTTGTCAATACAATTGTGCACCCAAATGATGTGCAAAATGAATGTAAAATATCTGTGCTGCTTTCAAAAATCAAACCCCAACATTTTCCAGAACAGAAATTGGTGGTCATGTGAAACTCTGTAAAACGATTAGAAAAGAACAACACTATATCTCTGTTGTTGAATGCCACATTTTACATGTGGGCAGCTAAGTAGTGGCTTCAAAGAGAGGAAAAGCATTTCAGTCACACACTTAGGTCTAGAAGAAGTCTTTGTAAATCAAAATGAAATTGCCTATAACTACCAAAATTTTGATCTTCAACTAATTCTCATTTCTAACTTCTTGGTTTGCTGTGCGACTAGCTTGGAAAAGAATTTTCATGTATCTCCCTGCCTGCCACTGAGGAATAACTAAGGGGCATAGAGTCATTTATTCTGTACTTATGCTTAACCACCATATCTCAAGCTCTGAAAATGGCATTTTTACAATACACATCTTTTTTCTACATGATAATTCTTTCTTCTTCAGTTTTATCCCCATTACACTAAATCAAACCACATCAGAGAACTGTGGCCAAGCTATTTCAAAACTGCATGCCAGGGATTAGACAACTATATATTAGTAGTGTATCTGATCCAAAAGTTCCTGAGCTTTAGAACTGAGGCACAATCACAGCTCACATCTAGGAGAAGAGGTCATATTTGATATAGGTGCAAATGAGACCAGGGTTTGATCTGTTGCATCTATTTCTGGCCTCCCATTTAAGTAAGCTTGTTGGCTTTGCACAAGCCTGAATAGAGCTGGTTTTGGAAGGCATCCTGGTAGTTTGAAATAGTGAAAAAGAAGGCAGAACATGGATTTTGCAAGGAAGTTATTTAAAGCTGAGTAAGTACAGTGAGAGTTCTATGGTCATGCACCAGCATAAGAGAGTTATTTCATTATACCTAAAGTAGTGGCATAGGATATAGCAATATGTTGAAACATTATTTGCCAATAAACTCCCCCAGAGGGAATAAGAAAGTTAGGGATTTTGCCTGAACATACATTAAATAGTAGAAAATAACTGGTATTTATGACTCATAAAAGTAAAAAAATTTTGACACTGACAAAGATAGCAATAATTATAGCAATAGCAACAACAACACAATACGGCAGACTATTTAAGGAGAATTTGTATAATTTCACTGCACTGCCATAGGGGACCAGTTGAAAACCTCTCTGTGGTGTGCTTATCCCCACCGGTTTAATCTTTCTGTAGATTGAAGCATGGGGAAGGGGAAGCATAAGGAGAGAATTCACATTTGAGATGGTTACA
Source organism: Pipra filicauda (assembly GCF_003945595.2). Classification (NCBI taxonomy): domain Eukaryota; kingdom Metazoa; phylum Chordata; class Aves; order Passeriformes; family Pipridae; genus Pipra; species Pipra filicauda. The sequence continues at coordinate 1,047,827 of NW_024104347.1, forward strand.
GCAATGTCTGGAAGGTGCAGTGTTCCAGCTAGTGAAGTCTAGGATACTAAAACACTCTCCTCAGGGACTTCGGCTGAACACACTCTGATGACCTGCAAGCCTGACCATCAATCTCCATCCTACCTCCCTAAACAGCTGACAGCTTGATTGCAGCCTATAGTTTATTCCAAGCAGTAGATATTCCCCTATGCCAACCTTAAAGGAAAGCTGGAAGATACTGGTATAGTACTCACTGATATGTCTTAGCCCACCTGGAATAATTTTAGTTTGTGGTGGATCAGAAATACAGGAAGTAAAGGCTTAGCAATTAAATAAACTTGGAGCAACCTAGCTACTTTTTCTCTGGTTTTCATTCAACGGGGAAGTAGGCTAAGAGCTTTGATGGATTCTTTGCTATTACCTTCAAATAGTAATCATCCCTCCTACCCTCTTCTCCAAAGACCCCTGCTGTGGTGACTTAAGGCAATTGTTAAATACGGAGCAGGCTAGAACAACGTTCTGCTCAGTCACTTTTTGATTACAATCTAGGGATGTGGTTGCCACTATTTTTATTCAAGGAACACTATTTCATTCACTGAACAGGGCAGACAACACTTGATGAATAGGCAACTCTATTCAATATTTCTTTTTTACTTTCCTTGGTCAGTATACTTTCCATAAGCAACATCTCCTGAGTACTACACTAGCCTTATTCCAAATGCAAAGTGATTATTAGCCCCACGAGCTTTCCAATGGGCTCACTGTCTTTGTCTGTTGCCACAACTTGTATGGGAAGTCTCTCATTTGAGAGACTAAGGAGTAAAACTGTCAGAGGTTTCACTAATACTATTTTGGTCCAGATGATGATGTTTAAGTTGTAAAAATTGCAAACTCTAAAACTGGGGGTTTAGAATGGAAAGTACTACATATGTTTAGCTGGCTTACAGTGTTCATGAACATAACTGTAAATGTAGTCATGAAAGTCATATAGGGAAAAAATACAAAGACATATGCACAAATGTCCTCTGTGTCCTATTAATTAATGTATCAATTACCTCATAGTCTGTAAAGGCTGGTATTCCTTTTGCAAACAAAAAAACCCAAAACTGGTAAAAGAAACTATATTTCACGTAAAGCAAATGAGGAAATTTCATGTCAGAATACTTGGGTAGCTCTTAAATAAACTTACAAATGAGTCATTTTCCTCAGACACCAGCTAATGTATCCAGGCATGTAGCACTGGAAGGATGCATTTTGAGAATGCGTTTTCAGAATCAGGTCATGTTTAATAACACCTTGATAGAAATACTCTATGACTGGGTCAGCTCCCATTTGAATAGCTAAGCCAGTGGCTAGGTTTTCCAGAACAGTCATGGAAAACTGAAACTTAAACTGTTCTGATAATATGACCTTAAATACAACTAAAAGGACACACTGCATCACTTTTCTAAATCTAAGCCTTTTTTGGAGTCAGCCTGAATGGAAATATTTGGAGGCAGAGACGGGCAGAGGAAACAGGGTAGAATTTGATTCCAACTCTTTGTGTCTCCTATAACTACTGTGCGTTTCAGGAAAGTGACATTTATTCCAAGGAATGCAAATGAGAATTTGCTTGTCACACACATGTGAAGCCGACCTGTATCATCCTCTGGGCCAGCACAGCTATGGTCACATCACTACTGGCTGATGCTTTTTGCCTGTTGTTCCAAGACTCAACATAGGATTAATAGGTAGAGAGGGAGAACAAGCTCTACAGTCTGGAGAAATTTCAAAGAAAACTGCATATGTCGGTAACAACATGATGTTACGCTGACTGTATAAAGGTAACTATACTAGGCACTTATGCTAAAGTGGAGAAAAAAAAAAGAGAGTATAAAAAGATTCAGGTCTATAAAAGAAAGAGGAAGGGAAAGAGACACAGAGAGACTGTCACCTCCAGCTAATCTAGCTATGACCCAACCATTATTTTTTATCATTCCAGCTGAGAAGAACATGCCAGTCAGAAATTGTTTTTATTTAAAACTTACAAAAATAAATACATTTAAAATTACATATTTTCTATAATACTTCAACTTCTGCTGTGGGAGAATGATAAAAATAATGAGTGCCTTGCCCCTTTCTCCACAAATGTATTTACAATTGTCACCAGGAAGCTGCATCCATGCCAAAATTTATGGGAAATGGAGAATTTTAAGCAAGCTGAGCCAGTCTTGTAGCAGTGAAGAGTTTAGAATGTCACCTTAGAAGGAGGAAATCCCTGAAATGGCACTGGTGCCCCTGCGGTCATCTCTAAGCCTTTGTGCACCCTCCTCTCATGCCCCCTTCTCCATTTTTAATTAATTGTTTTTTTGTAAAAGCTCTGATGCTGAAAGGGATGAGTATTTTTAAAAATTCCCCTATGGCTACTTCCTGCCACTGTGGCTGGCTGCTGCTGGACAAACGTTTGCCCTCCTCCTTCCCCTGTTCTCTCTCAGTCAAGAACTGTGAGTAGATGAGAGAATGGCATTTTCTACACAGGACATCCACATCTTTAAAGTTGAAAATCTTGACCCTAATTCCCCCAAATCATTAGGTTTATAAGGATGAGCTGGGCAATACTTTTCTTCCTTTAACCTCCCTGAGTGCCTCCTGCACACCTTGGGAACTACCCCTTTTCTCTGTCCTAATACCTGGCACCCTTCTGCTTCTTTTTCTTAACTGATGCTGCCCCATCACTTGCCTCAGATGACATTGTGGAGAGGAGAGAGGCACAGATCCTCATCTGGTCATCAGGTGAGCTATAGACCAAAGCCTGAACCCAGATTCCTGCAGCCTAGATGGCTGAGCGCTGGAAGTTACAGCTGTCTGATGCCGGACTGATAATTCAAACTGATAGGCACAGAGTTGCCAGGTACACTGACTTACACACAAATATTCATCTCACATAAAATTACCAGTACTATTAACAATCCTACCACTGCACTTTCCACTGTTAAATACAGGACTAGATGGATTGTTTAAAAAAGCAACAAAAAGAGGACATAATAATTTTTTGGTCAGCTGCATATTGTTCCTAACTGAGCCACAGAAAATATATTATGGTAGTTCTTGGCATTGTCATTTTGACTATCCAAAAGTATTAATTTTTCTTTTGTAAGAAGATGAAATTGAACTTACGAGTACTCTTCTCTTTTGACCTGACTAGATAGTCTTCTCTCATTCAAACACTATGGCAAAGGCACTCTATGCATGAATAACAGATGTATAGAACAAAAATATTTAAAAAACAAAGAGAAAACTAGGCAAAAATCTTGCTTAAGCAATTTTTTATAAATAATAGCAGCATGGGATTGACTTCAAAGGTTTTACTGTTTAGTAATGGATTTTTTTTTAATTAGGTTGTGGGTTTGGGGTTTTTTACAGTTAAATGTACCAGTTTAAAATGTACAGAGTTTTGGGTGGGTTAAGTCAATAGTTTCTTGGGATGGGAGTACACTGTCCAGGGATCTCCAACAACATGTTGGAACTAGAGGAGGAATACCTGCATTTGGGACCAAGCTGCCAGGTCTGAACCTGATACCTTGATTGGCTGAAGTGTCCTGTTCCCCTGAGTCCACCTTATGTCAATCTAAACCAAATGGGGTGTAGAGAGAAGCTGGAACTTATATATTTATGTTCTGTAGAATAGGACTTGATATCCAGTCATGGTACCTATCCTTTCAAATTAATAAATTTTAGATTATATGTCACTGAGAGGTACGGGTCCATTTGAATGCCTACCCCAGTTTCTCCATAACAATATCCAATGTTCAAATAGCAATAAAAGTTGCCTTGCATGTAGGCAGGCAACAAAACAGTGCATAAAATTAGAACTGACTTCCTAGTGACATAGTTTTCTTTAGAAATGACATGCTGAGAAAAAAATGAGGCAGTAATAGGCAGGTTTTTCTGCAAGACTGTTACAGAGATGAAAAATATCCCTGCTAAAATAAAGTCTTTTAAAAATTTGGCCACAAGAGGTTTTTTCTTTGCAAAGCACTTTTCACATATTCAGCAGCTTTGCTATAAAAGTCTGTCCCTGAAAGGAAATATCCACCTCCATACTTCTTAAAATATCATCTCAGGTTTTTGATCATCTAAATGTTAATTAAGATGCTAGAACGCCATGGTAAATAAACTAACAGCTATTACTGAAAGAAAAAGTCCCAGTTCTCTAGACACTGATCATGATCAGTCTTATCTAACCTTCTTTACTCTGAGCAAACTGGCACTGATATATCAATGCCTACTTTCCTGGACAATTTTCTGGACCAATGAGCCTGTGCTTGTAGGTCTTTGCACTGGGTTGCTTTGCTGAGAAGGCAAATAGCTTAGAACAGTTGGGCATAGACTTGCCTATGGGAGGTGATGCTGAACTGCTTCAGAGATGATGATGGTAGCAGAGCTGAACAGGACAAGGGAACATGGAGCAATTAAACTTGGTATGTTGTCCCAGTTGAGGACAAGCAGAGATCAATGGCTTGGTGTTAGTAATATTAGTAAACCAGACCAATATTACTTGATCTCAGTAATATTAGTAAACTCTTGAGATGAAGATGATGAAAGATTTCAAATGATCTCTGTTGGCAGGCTCAGGTTATTTGCACCTGTGTTCTTACATATGTTGAAATGCAAAGTCATCCAGGTGCAGACATTTTTTTCTGTGTTTTGAAATGGTTTGAAAGAGCAGTTGAATTTTGTAGGGCCACTTATATATGCCAAAACTTTTGTCTTTCAAGGGCCTTGTACCATTATAGAGGAGCTGGAAAACACAAACCCAATATCTGAACAAAAATTATGATGTGAAATGAAGAGCAGGGCTATGAGCTTGCTGAAAATATGGGAAAAGAATTACACAGCAAACAAAAGAACAGTCTGTCCTCAGCAAAGGGATTTAATATCCTCACTGGTCTCTTAATGGATTTTTAATATTGCCTATTGCTTACATGGCTTCATCATCATCAGTGGGCTTGAAATGAGAGGCTTCTATTTGCCAGAAGATCAGGACAATCAATTAGAACTATGAAAGGTTTAGTTAAAAAAAAAAAAAGAAAAAAGAAACAAACAGAAAAAAAAAAACGCCCCTGATATATAGATACCCGTTGCTCTCTGGCCTTTGCTATTTCAAGCTTACTGAGGGTTTAGGCTCTTCCTTCCTGCACCAAAAACACTCCCTCATCAGTGCAGTGCCTCAGTGTTGTTCCCGGTCTGTGTTAGCACGAACTGACTGGCAGTGTCTGTGGCAATGGGGCTTGCACACGAAATGCTGAAGTGTGACTTATTGTGACCATAATTCCTCTCTCTCCCTCTTTTGCCCATTTCACAGTAACTAGTGATGGAGATGGGAATTGGAGCTTCCACCTAAATCTAGTGGCTCGTCAGGATCTGGCCACACACAGAGGTTTCTGCTCCAAAGCCATTTCTTACCTTGGATCACACGTAGCTGAGGAGGATTTCATCAGAAGCTACAGGGTAATTGACACCATGATTTGCTTGAAATAGAGATAATTCATCATAAGTAACTGGGTAGTTATAACAGTTTGTTGGGATCAGTTTTCAGAGAATTTATTTCTACATTAAGTCATAATGTGTTTTTTCCTTTCAGAATTTTACGATTGCATTTTATAACTAAGCGTGTTTCAGTTTCTTTTCCACGTGGGAAATACGGAATCATAGAATCATAGAATTAATTAGGTTGGAAAAGAACTCTAAGATTCTTGAGTTCAACCCAAGACCGAACACCACTTTGTTAACTCAACCACGGCACTAAGTGCCACATCCGGTCTTTCCTTAAACACCTCCAGGCATAGTGACTCCACCCACAACTTCCCTGGTCAGCCCATTCCAGTATCTAATCACTGTTTCTGTGAAGAAATTCTTCCTAATGTCCAACCAATGGAAAAACATTCAAATGAAACCTTTCTCACCAAATGCAGGTATGTTTCTTTTTGGTTTGTTTTAATTTTTTCCCCCAGTGAAATCACAGAGGCTGGGCAGTAAAAATGCTTTATTTAGTACTGTCATCTGCTCAAAGAGGCAATCTCAGCCTTCACTGTTACAGCCTGGGAGAATTTATTATTTGACACAGAGCAGTTTAGAAAGCACCTACAGATACATTTCCATGTGACACCAATTATTGTTGAAATGAATATGAAAACTTCTGTCAAATTGTTGTACAGAAGTTTATGTAGTTCAGCAAAGCAAAAAGAACATTATCTGCCTCAGGATCAATCTGAGGAGTGAAAAAATACAGATATTAAGCTGGAATATCTATTTCTAAATATTTAAATCATTAAATCAAATGCACGAAAAATTTGCTTTCTAAGATTTTGTCTATCAACAGGAATAATTCAATGCATAACTCATAAATTGTCCATGGTTAGAAAGTATTTGCATAATCTGACTTCACCCTCGATTCTAGTAGGAACAAGCAAAGCCAATTCAAGCCATAGCTTTTCTCATCTACACATGTGGTTTGTACCAGCATGATTATGTTTTTTGCTGTCCAAAAACCTTAATTAACATTGACCATAAATGTGCTACCACTATCAGAGATAAGCAAACCAATAAGGGGTAGCAATAGGTTTGGCAGCTATATCTATCTGTTGTACTGTGTATAATGATATAACATATAACAAAAGTCCAGCAAAACCCATGAGACAACCTTGCTTTTAGCAAAATGGCTTCCAGTGCAAGAGGAGCTCTTGTTGGGATGTCTAAAGGCGTGATTTGGAGGGGAGAAGAGAAAAAAACCAGATTAATGTGTCTGAAGGTACTGGCACACAGCTGGATGTTACTAACAGATACTAAGATTTAGGAGCTGTCACAGGCAAAAAAGAGCTGAAATTATGAACACAAACAGGCAGCAGATAATTGTGTATAACTGCATGGGTGAAATTGAACTCCCAAACTTTGAGGCAGGAGACTGCTACCTGCAAGCTGCAACCACTATTGGCTGCTTGGAAATGTTGATAACACTTGGACTAAACAAAAGTGATGCATCCCAAAGCCTCCAACTAAGAGAGAGACAGGAGACCAACCCACTTGTTAAAAGGCTGGTCATGTGCTGTTCTTATGCACATACATTATTTAGACTTTAGGAACTGGGAACATAGTTTCCAGAAAGAAGAACTGGTGCCAAGAGGTGAGTTCTTGAAAGGAAGAAGTAGTCTCAGAAAGCAGAAGGGGGCCCAGAAAGAAGTTGAAGATCCTGCCCTGGGGTGAGGTCTGGGAAACGGGGAAGATCCTGGAGATAAGGAAGCCATGGACATCAAAGCCAGGGACTCTGGCCAGTGGCACCTGAGAAGAGTAATTGCAAGGAGCATCACAGCAGGAACAACACCCTCCTGCCCAACTTGCATAGGCTAGTAGTGACCCCTCTGCAGGGAAAAGGAGACTTCAGGAATGAAATGCTGGTGGGGAGGGAAGGAGAGTGAGAAAAATTAAACAGGATAAAATCTGTATTGTCATTGTTTCTTCAATAAAATCTGGTATCCAGATCCTCTGCACACTGGATTTTATGTTATCTCTCCCTTAGCAAGAGCTCAACATAATTTTGGATTCTTTGATTAAGAATCAGTCTAAATTTTCAGATGGGGCATTTTGAAATAGCATCTGTGATAGACACGCTCAAATCCCATCAATGTCTTAAGTGTTTTTTTCAGCTAATGAAGAGTTTGTTGCCCTTGGAGAACACTCCTAAGAAGCCTAGTCAAGCTCATTGATGATGGAGCACTGTAAGCAATCAGCAGTGTTAAGAATTCTTCCCCATGCTTCACAAAAAAAAAAAAAAATACCTGGGACAGAATAAACTCTGTCTGGAGAGTTTGATATGCCACAGATCTTAGGATATGAAAGATTACTACACTTCTGAGAGGTGCAGCTAGAAAAACAGGCAATATTAGCACTGCAAATAAAAGTCCCCCCATAAATACACCCAATCGTCATTTGGAGGGATGGTCCTGTGTGCATCAAATCTATAGCCTTTCTTTTGTGATTTCCAGGAAGCCAAACAGGAACATACTGACTATGATACTGTAGTTAGTGTTGGTTCAGTGATTATACCAGCTGTATGCCACTTCCTCTCTTGGCTGTGAAAATGAAATTGCTGCAGGAAGTGGAGGGAAGACATAACTACTCTTTTTTTTTCTTCCCTCCCCCTCACCCCCTGCTTTCTTTCTTGCTTCCAACCCTTCTATTAAACAGGAAATAATCTAGTGGTCAAAACAAACTATTCCAAGATTTTCAAGATCACTCCCTCCTTGTTATAAAGGAAACTGCAATGTAATCACAATTTTCAATTGCATGTAATTGCATGCAAACCACAACAATGTAATTTTCAACTGAGCAAGTCTTCAGAATTAGAAGTCAGGATCCAGGTGTGTACAGCATCCTTCAGTATGTAAGATAAACTTATGTCAAAGAGCAAAACAGTGTTATGTATACCTGGAAAACTAAAAATTTGGCAGTTTAGAGAAGGTAGTTCGTGAAGTTGCAGTTACTTACATTCCTATTACCAAAGCAGGAAAACACACGATGCTCCATGTGAGCCACCAGGATCATTGCTCTCTGAAACATCCTTCTATATTAAGGACATCAACAAGCAACTGTGGGTAGGTATTTTACTCTACATGATGGCAGTGCTCTATTTCTTGCAAAAGCATTTCTGCTAATTGCCTCATTTTAAGGCTTCTGCAACTCACGGTAAGGTGAAGCTTCTAGTAATTTTGCTACCAGTTAATGCTTTTGTCACTATGTGGCAATGTAATTATACACATAACAGTGGCACTCTGGTAGACAAAGACTCTAAATAAAAAAATAATGTTTTTACAAGAAGGTCAGCTTTAATGAAGATGCATTTGATTTACTTATCTGATGTCCCATATGAGCTCAGGAAAAGTATGTAGAAGGACATAAAAAACCCTTGTATTCTGCTTCATCCAGAGGCCTTCAAAAAAACCTTAAGCTTACAATTATTTTCTTCACTAGGGCTGATTTCAAGAGTGATGGCCACTACTCACTAGAATATTTAGTGGGTTTTCATGTAGTTTTTGGTTAAAAATCATCATGGCTAATATCACAGTAAAATACTGATTGTAGATGTGCTGGAAATTTTTATTGTTTTTCATCTAATTAAACAGCAAATGTTGGTCAACATTTTTAAAGTCTCTTTTGACTGAGGATTAATTGCAGTATCATATTAATAGCAATTTCCCTAAAATTACAGTAAGCTTGAAAATTATCTAGTAACAAGTGTGAAACATGTTTGATGCTGTTCAAGGACAAATTAGAATTTAAAATATATTTCCATCTTCTTTTCTCAGCTAAGCAGTTCCTGATTATCCAATTTACTGATAACATTCTTGCCTCATCTCAGAGGAGGAAGCCCTCCCAGAGGGTAAACAAACTAAACATTTACTTTTCAATATTTGCTTTAAAGTATGTTTAACTCTTTGTTACCAAAGAAAAATAATAATGTAAAGAAAGGATAATGTGTGGTACTCTGTAGCTTCTCTAGAAATGTGGGGCAGTATGAATTGGATACTTTTTGTCATGTTTATCAAAAATAGGAGTATCAGCAAATGAAGCACACCTATACTGCATATACCATACATGTTTCTACCTCTTTCCATCTGTTCATCAGTTTGGAAATTTTGGAGAGTCCAGATGATATTACCTATACCTGACTAGTCCATAACTAATGGTTTAGTCACTGTACAGTTTGGTGAACTTAAATTCATATTTCCAGAAGGCTTTTGCTACCTTCTTACAGGGTTTTCCTCAAAAGTGGGAAGGTTGACACTTAGGGAGACTTATTAACTCAGGAAATATATTGTAGGAGAAGCCAAGTTCAATTTCAAGCTAATAGGGTAAAATTATTATTTTGCACCAATTTTTTGCGGATGCATATTAACAAAATATAACATTTTTGTTTGTCCTACACTCTAGTACAGCAGGTCAGAGATGACAAGCAATTCTTACACTGATTCTCAAAATACTAGAAAATTTAGGTGCCAGAGCCGTTTGTCATCATCAACTGAAGCAAGAACCTAAGTCTCCTAAATCCAGGAGTAAATTTAGTGAAGGAAAGGAGGAGGGAGAGACAGAGACTATGGATCACTTAGTAATATATACTGGTACCTGTCATTGAAAAGTTTACACAACAGCCCTTTTTCGAAGAATCACAGAATGACTGGGATTGGCAGGAACATCTGGAGATAATCTAGTCCAATACCCTGGTAAAGTAGGTTCGCCTAGAGCAGGTTGCACGGGATTATGGCCAGATGGGCTTTGAATACCTTCATAATAGGAAGCTCCACATCTTCTCTGGGCAACTGTTACAGTGCTGTCAACCTCACAGTAAAGAAGTTCTTCCTTATCTGCAGTTCTTCCTTATCTTTCTATGTTTCAGTTTATGCCCATTGGCCCTTGTCATTTCACTGGGCCTGGCTTCATCTTCTTGAAAATCTCACTCCAGATACTCCCATAGATTGATGTTGTGTCCTCTGTCATCTCTTATCCAGGCTTAACAGGCCCAGCTCTCTCTGCCTTTCCTTGTAAAGGAAATGCTCCAGTTCCTTAGTCACCTTTTTGCCCTCTGCTGGTCCCACTCCAGGAGCTCCATGTCTCTCTTGTCTCCTGGAGCCCAGAACTGGACACAGCACTCCAGGTGAGGCCTCGTCAGGTCTGAATAGAGAGGCAGGATCATATCCCTCAACCTGCTGGCAGTGCTCTTCCTAAAGCACCCCAGGATACCACTGGCCTTCTTGGCCACAGGGGCACACTGCTGGCTCATGGATGGTTTGTTGTCCACCAGGACCCCCAGGTCCTTCTCCGCAGAGCTGCTTTCCATCAGATCAACCCGCAGTCTGTACTGGTGTAGGGAGTTATTCTTTCCCTGCACTTGCCTTTGTTCAGTGTCATGAGCCTCCCCTCCACACAAGTCTTCAGCCTGTCCAGGACTCTCTGGATGGCAGCACAGCACTCTGGGGTATCAGCCATTCCTCCTAGGTTTGTATTGTCAACTATCTTGCTGAGGATGCATTCTGTCCCTTCATCTAGGTCATTGATGAATAAGTTGCACAAGACTGGACCTAGTACCCATCTCTGGAGAACACTGCTAGCTACGTGCCTCCAACTAGACTCTGTGTCACTGATCACAACCCTCTGAGACCTGCCATTCAGCCAGCTCTCGATCCATATCAACATCCACTCATCTAACCCATACTTCTCGAGTTTGCCTATGAGGATGTTATGGGAGACAGTGTCAAAAGCCTTGCTGAAGTCAAGGTAGAAAACATTCACTGCTCTCCCCTCACCTACTCAGCCCGAGTAGAAGGCTTTAGATTGGTTAGGCATGATTTCATGATTTTTCCTCACAATCAAAACAAAAGGAGGCTGGATTCAGCTGCTTTGGAAAACTTCTCTTCATAGGGAAACTCTTAATAATAAACAACATTCAGACTCACAATTTTATACCATAATAGTAACAGCGCATCATCTGGAAAGTAGATGTGGGAAGGCTCAGCTGTGACTGCACAAGCCCATTGGAGAGATGGACATGAAGCTGCTGCCACAAGCTGCTCCACAGGTTTCTCCTCCTCACTGGTGGCTCTTTACCCTTCTCTAGAGGGGACAACTCCCATACTGATGCAGTGGCAACACAAGTCTCTTCCCCCAAGGTCATGTGGGTTGGAACATGCTAGAGAGACTGGGAAGAGTGGAGGGCAGGGTGAAGACTGAATGAACAACATTATTTTTGTCCTTCATCCTCCAAGATCAATAAAAATGCATTTATTTTCATTTTGGTTTTTGGGTTTTTTTCGGGTTTGTTTTTTTTTTTAAGAGCTTTGTCCAAAGAGTCCTCCAAACCATAGCCTTGGAAAAACAGCTTCAGTTATAGCCATGCTTCTGAGAGTGTTTCTACACTGTCTAGCTGCCAAGCAGTGGTGATCAATCTGTGAATGTTTATGGCATCTCTGTCTACCTGGGTAATACTGAATACAGGCAGGCTTGGATCAAAACAGAATTCCTACTTAATGAAGTGAGGCAGCAAGCTTAAAAAAAGTCAAGCATATTCTTTATGAGGGAGCTGATCAGACTGGAGGCAGAAAGTACTGTGTCATAGTTCCTGTGAAATTTTGCTATATTTAATAAACATCCACATAAATTACAGTTATATAAACACTTCCTCAAACCATGGAGTTTTTCCAGTACTTATTAGTCACACTTTCTGATAGTCTAAGAGGAGAGGTTCGGATACAGCAACTAATGCAAAAGGGGGACCAAGGCTCCAATCTAGACCTCTTTTTTTCCTTTATTCCAGCACTTGAAAAGCTGGGCCAAATTATCAGCCTTGAGCTTAATTTTATGGAGGATGTTCCAGCATAGCTTTGGGGATAAAAGTGGTTGAAAGTTCTAGTAGCCACAACTGCACAGTGAAATAAAGAAATACAGGCTGTTTTTAAAAGACGTGCTGAGAAAGAATTATTCATGGTACTTCTTTGGTTGTTTGAAACTCCAGAATGACTGGCTAAACCAGAACAGACGGTGGTAGGAGTGAGTCAATGATGAAGGGATAGCACAATTTCACTGCTTAAGTCTATTGATTAATAGACTGAAAGTCTATGCTAGAGTTATATTTTGGTTTTATTTTTTTACTTGCTTGTTTATTTTCTACAGGTTTCTCTAACTAATCTGGTTAGTTCCTTGATAAGACAGCTACTGAGCTATTTACCTCCAAAGTTGCAAAGGTCTAGAGAATCTGCATCCAAACCAGAAAACTGGTTGCCCTGAGAGCATCTGTAAGTGCATACATCTCAGGTACCTAAGCCAGTGATGGCATGATCCAGAAGGACCTGGTTTTGACAATTATTGGATACTGCAGAACACAATTTTGTCTGGTCTTTCTGAAAGTTTGTGGCCCTCTAACATGTCTTTCCAGTCAAACATACTCTAACAGGTGTCAATAAAACAGGTGTTTGGATAAAATCCTGTGCCAGAGCTAAGGTTAAGAATGGAATGAAATAGCTAAGTACACTTTTGACACACAAATAAACATACAATGATGTTGTCATAAATGAGCAGCTACTTCTTTAAAACACAGCTTTAAAGGATTGACTTTAAAGTAGTCTATTTTCAAAAGCAAAGTGCCTTATTTTTTTGCTGCATTACTTATATTTGACTTAGATGGGAATACATTAATTTCATGTCATATGCTTGGAATGTGTGGAAAATAACATTTTTTCCATGTGAATCAGCACAGGAAATGATCTGCAAATGAGTAAAATGTTGAGAAGTCTACAGATGGAGGTTTTTTTAAAAAAAACCACAATGTTTTTCAACTGTAGAGTACTGACATCATATTTTGTTCAATAGTAAAGTATCACAGAGATGCTTGATGACACATCAGAGACTGAAGACAACTAAGAACTTACTTCTGATCAGCATAGTTTTAGACTATAATCTGATGCAACATTAATTTAATAGTATCTACCTTTGCTGGTGCTAGGCAGTTTTGCCTCCCTTTATTTGCCATTGCCAAAGCTTACCACATTCTTGCTCAACACAGAAAATGGCAGAAACATGAATCAACTCAGAGGTATTCTGACCTGATTTTCTTTTCACTGTGATGTAAAATAAAAAAAAAAAAAAAAACAAACAAAAAAAAACAGTGTCTTCTAAATTATGACCTAGTGATACATTCCATAGGTCCTTTGATTTTCAAAATTTTCCCTTGCTGAGGTTAGATATTAAAATAGCAATAAATATTACTACTAGGAACAGTAAATTAATAGTTTTCTAAGAAACATGCTGTGAGAGGATGTTCGAGGGTGGATATGTTTAGGAAAATATATAATCCACCATGGAGCTGAAACCTCAGTCCTAAACTAATGAACACTAAGCACTCACAGGAGCAAAACTGAGTGGGAGAAAGGAGTACAGAGTCTGCTCCAAGACACTATTGATTTGCTTCTGAAATTATGTGAATTATTACTGTTGAATTAATTATTAGAACTGATGATTTTGTTGGAGTATTTGACACCGTAAGAAGCCCCCATTATCATAAAATGGATCCTTTGTGCACTCTTCAAACATCCCTTGAATTTGAACTTTCCTTCCTTATTTCATTTGAGAGAAAATTACTGCTTCTATATCAAATTTTTCAAGTGGAAATTGAGTCCCAGTCTTGTACAGATAGCAGTTACACTTTGACTTCTGCCTTCAACATGAGGTATGAAGCATACTATTAATACTGTTTCTTTCTTTTTTGAAATCAAATCAATAAACAGGGTTTCTTTTGAATATGTTGCACCGCACTCTGGGATGCATAAAAAGCGTTTGAAAGAGCAGGTTTACATTATACTGATCATAGTAAACATCATCCTCTGAATGCTGAAAACAATTACATGTATTTGGCCTTTATCTTCTGACTGTACTTCTGTCAAATGAACAAACAGACATACGGGCTGCATCCCAAAGGCAATATTTGGCTCATACTGCCCAACAGTCAAGGAGAGATGATGAACATATTTTTTTGTAGGAAGATAAAGCGTCGCAGACTTCAATTTCACTGTGAAAAGAGCGGCATGGGGAGCCTGCTGCCTCTGCTCCCAGTGTCCTGTTCACTCTGAAGCTACAGACAGATTCTGCCATGTTAGTGAGATTGAAGCGTGCACTGCAAGTTCATGCTATGCACAGTTCATCACGCTGCCCTGTACCAGAGCTGCTTAGTTCATAGATCAGAGAGCCATTTAAGGTGAACCTGGCATCATTCTTGGTGGCAAAATTAAAACCATCTAAAGTCAAAACTGGATTTTGCTGGACTCTTTCCTCCAGTCTTCAAAACATGTGTCTGTCTTTGCCTTTATTCTCATCAATAAGGAATTTAAAGCCATAGACTCATTACTCTTAAATGTCACTGCCCACGAAAAATGCACATAGAGAGGACAAATAGGCTCCATGTTACAAGTGTAAATTCAGAGTCCCAGAACAGAAGTGAAGTTTTTTCAGTCTGCCTTTGGGAGCATGCTTTGACAGGGTTTCCTGAAAAGCTGCCTGCTTCGCTTCACCTTCCCATAACCAACAACTGCATAACTTATATGGATTAATTGAACTGCAGTCAGTAACATCTAGATCTCCCATGCTGTTTAAAATACAATACAACAAAACCAGGCATGACTGCAGTAAGGATCAAAGAGAAGAGCACAGGAATAGAGAAGACGTTTGTCTATGAGAATCAGGGCATCTAGACTTTAAGGCATTATAAGGTAAAACTCCTAACATCTTTCCTGCCTTACCTCCAAGCAAAGATGAGCTGGAGGAGGTCAGAACAATTCACCTGACTCAGACTGCCACCATACAAAATAGGTCGCATTAGCTTCTTCAGCAATTACAAAAGACTTCTTTAGCTAATGAAGTGGTTGAGATACAGAACAGAAAAACAAAACCCTCAGAGGATAGAAGAAAAAGTTCAGAAGGCAGGTGGGGTTAAAGCTGATGTTTTGAAGCTTGGAGCTATGCTTCAGGACTTTCCTATTCCAGGCAGACACAGATTGCCCAGCAAAGGAGAGGGGCATGGGTGTTTATGAACTGGATTTACTCCCTGCAAAGTTTGCTGCCAGTAATAATCCATCTTGAGCAGAAGTATTTTGAAACACTATTGCGGAGTTGTGCAGATTTGTGACGATACTAATCTCCATACAACTTCACAAGAAGCTGCCAGAAATGCAAAGAACTTATATTTGCAGTATGTATTTGTGAAACTAAGCTTTGATAGAACATCCATCCACATTACAACAGGAGACAAGTTCTGGGCATGTTTCCATTTATAAAGTTATTTCAAGTAACTAGTCTTCCAGACTCCTTTCAATCTCTGGACTGTGAAGTTCCCTGATACCAATGCTTTCCTCCTTCTCTCTTTTATTTATTTTACCACTTCAAGTAGAAAAAAACTTAAAAGACTGGAAAATAATACCAAAAACTTAAGATGAAAATTCCTCAATTTCCTTGGATTTAGTAGAGCTGTGGTGCAGAGAGGATATGATTTAATTTATGGAAGCATGATTGTCTTGCATCAGATTTAATGTTCTGCAGACAGCTGCCTTTTCCAAAGAACATGAGTTCCTCACACAAAATGGGGAGTGTTCCACCGAGCACCCTCATCTGAAAAATGTTGAGCAATCCCATCAAGAACTTACCATACTGTTAGCTGAAAGGCAGTGACTTCCATGCCAAGGGATACAAATTTCTTACAGTAAGCTAGGCAAATTACAGACAATATTTTGTACTAAAAGATCTACACTGCTTCTACATGAAGCTAAACCAGTTTTTAACTTCCTGTCCTGCCTTAAAACTTGGAAATTGTGTCACTCACTTTCACAAGTGTAAACTGCCACTGAATTCATTCCTGATCTACTGTTCTGGGACAACTAGATAATAAGTAGGCAAGAAAACCAAACCATATGTACAACACCCTAGCCACAAGGATGTGAATTTCTAGGATCAGATTTCTGATTAGCAACTCCTGCAGCTTCCCACAGTGGTGACCATGCATGTTCTACATCTCCAGCCACTTGCACTTCTTTCCTGATCTGTCCTTGTACAGCCCCACAGATGAACTGAATGAAGCTGGCTTTTTAAGTCTTCACACTGCACTGAAAATTACCTTACAAGCAGGGCACAGTATGGAGTTTTTCTCTGCACACTAGAGAGAATAATAAAATTAGTTCTTCTGTGTCACTTAGTCAGTCCCTGGCAGGAACTTACATACTCATGGAGAGTTTCAGAGAGCAGACAGGCCTATCTTTCAAAGGTATAAAGTTAGTGTGAGATTTTGTGCACAAGTATCAGGCAGAAGGATCCCAAGAAAATCTGCAGTGTAAATTCAGCTGTTATATTTGTTCTGTTGACCTGGTCTCCCAAAACATGTGTCCTAGACACACACACACACACAATCAGATCAAAGCCTCTCACCCAGCAGATGCTACTTCTTGTCAGTTAGATGACAGTGAGATAGCTGGAGGAGGTAGGCATGGTCACCACAGTGAAAGGGAACTGGGGGCAATACAGCAGACACAAGGAGTAGGAGAGTTAGAATTACTGCTGTGGAAAAAAATGAGGATAGCAGACACAAATTTGCGAGATGGATTTCTGCTGCTTCTAGTGTAACATACAAGAGAGCTTGTGCTTGGTACTCAATATAACCTGAATGACAGAGAAATTTGACTGCAGTTCAATCCCTCACCTGTAATTTGTGACAACAGTATGTGTCTACAAGGCAAGATATCTGTCAACAAATATAGAACTTGTGTTAACCTGTGGCAGATGTGACATAAGTCTCTATGTATGAATATTCTCAAGTAGACACCTGGGCTCACAGAAGCTATGGAAAGGTCATCCTGCAAGTTCTAGCATGGACACCCACACAGATTTAAAATATTTTTTCTTACCAACAATCATATGGTTGCAGACATCGCAGAAGGTGGGTTTTTTGAAGATGTGCTCCTGGAAGATGTGAGTCTTGTTGTTTTCTGACAGTTGCTGGGCTCTGGTGGGAGAAGATGCTTGGCTCTCTGAGTTGGGGAGCTGTCCAGTGCTTGTGCTCACCTCAGGCATCAAGTCTACTTGCAGTTTCACATCACTATTAGTCCTCTGGAAGAAATTGTCTGCACTTTTACTCCGCAAGCTTTTCGTCTTGAAGGAGAGTGATCGCTTCAGTTTCTGCAGCTGCAATAGATAAGCCAATTATAATTACTACTTTTTCTACTTAAAAAATGATGCAAGGCTCCTAGTTTTGGGGTGTGCTGTTGCAAAGTGAACCTGGAAGCCACTGGCCGACCTTGAACCACCTGAACAATAAAATTGACTTTAGTGTTTAAATGGCAATTTTTGAGCAAAGAAAGCAGATCCTAACCAGAAAACAAACTACACTACAGATGCTTTCTGACAGACAATAAACTTGATAGCCCTAATGAATGCTTCTATTGGTCTTCACTTTCAGGTAGGACAGCGTAGAGCTGCTGTTGAAAGTTGTATGCATTGGAGAATATATCCTTTGTATTCAAGCATGAGGGAACTTAGAGTATTATTCATACTCTAATAGTATTTAAGCAGCCTGTTAAGCCATTACAGGAACAGCTGTTAAATGGCAGTACAAGACTAGTGAACTCAGTAAATATATTTAATATACTTAAATTTCTCGAATTTGGCAGAAAAAGAGTTTATATGCAGTTTTGACTTCTGTCTTGTGCCATATCAGCAATCCTCTCATCCTTCAACCCTCCCCTCCATCTCCCAATTTTATATAAGGTTGAGAAGGGCACTAGGTGAGGCACAGAAGCTATCAAGCTATCAGCCACACAAATTTATGGGTTTGACAACTCCAAGAGCCCACAAGTAGAGGCCAGGTAAAAGGAAAGCCAGCTCTGCATCTACTTCATATTTACCTTCTCTGAAGTGCAATAACCCTGTATCACATTTCACTCAGCATTATTCTAACCACTGCAAAATAATTTCAATCACTGCTGCTCTTCTCTGGGTGACTGTGAGGTAACAACTGAAATTTTCCATGTTGCTCAGGCTGTCTGTGGTAAGCAGCCAGAATGGTTTATATTAGAAACTGTTTATGTTAGAAGCAATGATGATTGGGAACCATAATTCACACTAATATAGAGGGAAGGAGTTCACATGCTTTCCCAAAAAAGCATGGTTCTGGTCCGTCACACTGACTTACTGGCCTCAGAGCACTTGCTCTCCCTAAATTCTATTCCCGTTCTACCCATTTTCTTTATGATGCAGCTGAAAGCACGCTGTTGGAGAGGAGAGGCAAGACATCCTGGGAGGATGCCTCTCTTCCACCTTCAAAAACAGCTTGTTCCCGGAGAGGGAGACACCAGCTTTCTTCCCAGTGTGTCTCAATAAACTCCTTGAATCAGATGAATGGACAAGGAGCAGCCATTGCCTCCAGTTAACAGTGTTTGTGTTTGCTACACAGAAGCAAACTGCATTCTGCTTCCTGAACTGTTCCTCCACAGTGACTTTGGGAGTAGTGAGGGGTCAGAACCTGGGGCCCATCCCACATGTACAACTCTCACCCGCAACTCACTCAGGTTGCAGAGGAGGAGCCCTGGGTTCAAATGAAGGAAATACCTATTTGCAAGAAACTCTCAGTCTCTAGGGGAATATGAAAATAAGAGCAATTAAGTCATTAGATGCCAACTATGAGTTAAATCCTGTTTATGGTTTCTGAAGCTCTTTCAGCTGAAGCCTAAGCTATGGGCTGACTGAGCCCAAAAATCACTGTACAACTGCACCATCAGAATGTGAGATCTTCTCTCTTCTTCTTGAATGTTAAGTTACCACCTCTTGAAATCACCGAGGTTATTCTGTTCTGAGATTACTTCATCTCCCCTGTGACAGCCAGGAAGTCAGCAATAATTCACCCCCTTGCTCCTGAAACACTTCTCACTGAAGTCAGACCTAATTAGTGTAGCAAAACACAGAGAATTACAACACCACAAGGTGACTGAAATGGCATCCATTATTGATTTGCCATCCATTTCTACAGTGCCACATGAAGCTAATTAAATTTCAAAACACTGCTTCTGCCAGAGAAAGAAAACTAAGCTGTGAAATACAGTATTGGTTTTATAATGAAACAACTATCCTACTAGTTTGGACAATGTAGGCAGTATATTTGAAGAAGCTCTGCATTTACTATCCTTATTTCATTCTGCTGTGCACAGTCATTTGCCAGTCAAGGGATGTACCAATGGCCTTTCCTCCCCCAGGCAGAAAAGTCAACAATTTTCCAAAGAAGGGTAGTTCAGCTTTCAGGCTATGCATGCCCAAAGAAATACAAATACACTAAGGTGAGCATGAAACTGCATGCATCCCCATCCAGAATGTTCAGAGGACACGTATTCAAGAATGAGTTGACCAAGTTACCTTCACAGATTTGACAGATATCTCTGCACAAGCTAATAGTCCTCTCTGAGGTTCCCTGAGCACTGTACTGTGTTCATGTGCTTAAATAATTCCCAGACAAGATGGGCATCCTTGTCATTAGCCAAATACAGAATTTTATTCTCATTTGCATTTAGACTGGAAGACACCTACATGTTTGGCTTACATTGCCTACCTAAAACATCAGTGGAAGTCTGGGACTATTATATCCCAAATAGGTTATATGTGTGCAGAAGTGACTATGCAAGAATGAAGAATGTTGGCAACGTTTAGCATTTTGCACACTTAATGATATACTTTCATCAGTACTGTTAAAAAGTACCCCTCAGATCAGCATGTTTTATAACCCTCATGCATGAGTGAGAGTATACAGAGCAATAGAAGATTGGCAACGGGTTTTAAAATTAGATCCAATTTTCCTTTCTCATATTAGGCCCATGAGAGAATTTGAAATAGGGTACTGGTATGTGATTGTTTACTCAGGAAAAGTTGGCTCAAGCAAGGACAAGGGCAGGTTGTTATACAGTTAGAATAAACTATGAAACCATAAAAGCTTAAGTGATTATTATGCCACAGTCAAGTGAACATTACTTCCCTTACTTAAATATGGCAATCTCCTTATTTCAAAATTTGCTGTTCTTTTATTGCAAGATTTCAAAAGTAATTAAATACGGGCATGTAAGATATGCCTGATTTTGGTCTGCTGTAAACTGATTTAAAGCACTTGTAATGCCACCCGCTTCTAATAGAGTTGCTATAGTGTTCTCCTGAGGCAGGACTCAAATCTCTCAGTAGAGACGAATGTATGCAAATTTTATTATTTTTACTTTCTTTCTGCAGAGTGAATGAGTTCAAAGTCAAATCTTAGGAAGAATCGCTACCAAAATTTTGAAAAAACCTGTGGCTAGGGTTGTTCTACACTCAGTACTTACTTCAACACTTCAGTGAAAAATCATGTACTCAGAATGAAATAAAACCTTAAACCAAGCACAAAACAGGTCTAAGAAATGTATTTGAAATAAGTCTCCCAATGCTTTCACATTTTCTCTTCTGCAAGCAAGGCTACAAATTAGCTTTCATTGAAATAAAAATAAAATTCCCAGAAGCACAGGAGTTTTTCTAGACTTGGGGTAGCATCAGAAGACTTCACAACTTTGAGAGTTCAGAAACATGAACCCTTGCCATTAAGTCCAGGATGTTCCTGTAGTTTGAAAT
This sequence comes from Pipra filicauda, assembly GCF_003945595.2. Classification (NCBI taxonomy): domain Eukaryota; kingdom Metazoa; phylum Chordata; class Aves; order Passeriformes; family Pipridae; genus Pipra; species Pipra filicauda. The sequence goes on from NW_024104347.1 coordinate 1,069,004, forward strand.
TAGAGTAAAGGAAAAAAGTTTGTCTCTAGTTAAAAGCTTTTTATCAGTCACACAGGCTCCCAGTGACTGCACATACTAACCCCACAGGCAAGGTGTAGATAAGTGCAGTAGCTCAGCCTCAGAGCTTAATTGAGCTTTTTTTTTCCTGTATCTTGCAGCAAAATCTCAAATTTTCCGAGTCCCTGAATGTTCAAGCTTCAAGGGATCAGGAAACTCTGACAAACCACAGCTTATCAGCACCTCCTCTGTTCCTAATTCCCCTATACTACAACTCTTCAACTGTTATAAGCAGAAAAGAGGAGGCAGCAAAAGAACAGCTATTCAAATTCATTCCTAGTATTAGCTAGGTGCCAACCGCTTTTGCTGTGAATGGGCATTGCACTTGAGCTCACTGAGACTTCATTTTATGTAATAGTTAGAAGCATGCAACACTTTTCTACAATTTTCATTTAAGAAATTCCCATTGAAGTTGGAAAGATACCAATGATTTGAACTGGTTTATAGCTTTGCAGTTACAAGGATATTTGTCCACCCTGCAGAGTTCTTCGTTCAGGCTCTTAATTGCTCCCTGATATCTAGAAACTTTTTTTCCTTTGATTCTCCAGCTTGTTTACATTGACAGTCAGTGTGGCTCTGTAGAAGCAGATTGGAGAAAGAAACAGGGACTGTTGAGGACCCAGCATGCCCACTGTATTCATTTCAGGACACAGAGTACTCTGCTCTGAACCTTCCCAGCCCATCAGTACTGGCATACATTCTGTGCACACCTGGAGCACAAGCAAACCTCCAAGTGATGCAGCCTGTGCATAGAGCACAAGAACCACAGTGAGGTGAGCAGCAACAATCTCAACACTGGGAGATTTACTCTGAAAACACACTCCCAAATCAAACTAAAATGATACAATGGGTGTCCCTTATGCCTTCACCATTTCTCAACGCAACTTCTTTGTCACACCTTCTCATCATTCAAAACTCAGAGAAAACCTCACTCCCACCACGTCCTACGCACAAATGCTTCATTCCCCTTCCTGAAACTCTGTCCCTAGTGATCTCAGTGAATGATGGTTACTAGGAGGTCAAAGTGTATATTGCATTACTTTATATTATTATGTTTGCTTGGGCCATGAGCTTTGGCATTCAGGGCAACCCTCGTGGGATCTGCCCACATCAGCTTATTTCCCAGCATGCTTGGTCTTGTTGCCTTCTCAATAACTGCTAACATCCCTGCCAGCAGCAGAGGTTCCTGTGCAGCGTGGACCAATGAGGAGATTATTTTTATACATTTCCACTGTTAACTATCTTCCAGGAGAAATGAACAAATGAGCCACACATCAACTGAACTTTACTGACTGACCATAAAACCAAGCCCTCATTTTCAGACATCAGCTGTCTGTTGTATTGTTACTGTGCTAGCAATAAACAAAAAATATTGCTTGCTCTTCTCTATCCCTTTCTTTACACTGCCGTTAACAATATCATTAGATCCATTACAAGTAATACAGGGTATTAACAGAGTTGGAATGAACCATCAAGCCAGTTTGAATCCTGCAGTTCTTATAAAACATAGCTATTTTGTTTAGTATGCAGACTAAAAATGCTCTGTCAGCAGATTTCACTCTGCTATGAGATAAACATCCACCTTCTGTAAGGAACCACTTCTTCCTTGCAGTTTTTTAGAGCAAATTTGCAGATTATTTGACTCACTTTGTTATAAAAGAAGGACTTCAACACAGAAAGCTCAGATGATGTTGTGTAGATTTGCTAGAGAGCACGTCAGGTACCCAGGCTATTACCAAAATGGATGCAGACCAAAAGCCTTTCAAATAAGGGAGAGAACAAAAGTCTTGATGAATGGTATCTCCTCTACTGAGTACAGTCTATTTTCTGGGTCAAGGAACATTCAATTTGTGTTAGCAGCTCTCAGAATATACTTCAGTTGTTTACTAGCTTTGTTGAAGGATTGGATGTTACCAGGGTGTAAGCTAGCCAGGCGGCATTGCTAAGCTTCAGCTAGCCCTGCTGATTCACGGGCTAATGATTTTCTTCTTAAAACTGAGGGATACAAAAGTAAGTGATTTTTGAGGACAGACAAGGGTGGTTTTTTTACTGGATTTGATCTGAAAATCCGCTGCCTTGGCATTTTAATGGGCAAAAATAAGATTATAACATACCTAAAGGCAGTATGCAATTTCATAAACAATATATATATTTGCCTGCTGATGAGAGAAGCACCATGTCTTATAGCGTTACCAAGATGAAAGGATATTTTTAATACTTAAGGAGTTGGTATTGTTTATTGCCAAAGCACCCATGATAAATTTTGTAAGCAAAGCTGATTCTTTTTCTACATTCTTTCTAAATAATAAATAGTCCAAATACCCTACTAGTACAATCTGAATTAGCTAAGTTGACTTCAATTGTAGCTGATTTATACAGTCTGAGAATCTGGCCCTACCATGTAGTTGTGTCTGCTCTAGCCAGCTTTCTTGGAATCTGTATCCTTTTAATCCACCATAGACAAAGACGGAGTGTTTATTATTGCATAGTCTGCTACGTACTATATTTGTGTGTTTTCTCAAACAGATTGCATAGCTGGCGTTAGAACAAATATATTTGTTACCATTGTAAAAAGTAAACAAATCAAACTGTCTGCTTTAATATTGTATCGAAATTGTCAAAGAGGAGACATTTTTCATAATACCTAACAATAATATTGTTAGTGATTCATTGAGTACCTACAACTACTCTGGCTGGCTCTTGCTGCTCTGATCATCATCCTCAGCCTCTCCTCCCTGTCCTACATTATTTTTTAAACCCACTCACTGATTCTCAAACTGATTTAGGATATGACCCTTTTCAGACAGGGCTCTTTCTATGCTTTTATTTCACTCATGGAGTTCTAAAGTACAAGGAAATTCTCTGATTGACATGCCAGACCATAGCAGCAAAAATCCTTGAAAGAGATTCTGGGTTTGAAAGCATGAAGTCTGAAGGGATGCTCAGGTGTCACTGTGAATCCCATATCCTCAGCCCTTTCCTGATGTACTGCATCCTTGCCAGCTGTGTGTATGCATCTCTAATTAGCAGAACTCTAAATTATCAAGAGGTCAGCTTGCACGTGTAGCCAAACAGCGTGTTTGCTTAGTAGACCTGTTCATTCTGTATGACTTCCTGGTTTGGTTTGAACCAAGCTGAAAAATTCATCTAGTTCTCAATAACTGCTCCTGCAGTTGATTGGAATTTATCCTACGTTTTAGGGTGAGTAGTCTTCTAATATTGCAAGAAACCAGAATTAGCAAATATATGAGAGAAATGTGAAATAAAGTGCTAAAAGTTTTAAGTCCTGAAAATATGAAAAATTCTCCTTTGTGCTCCAAATTCCTTCATATATTCCTTCAAATTCAGCATAAGATGTGACAGGATAAACTAATGCAGTCCAGGGAGTAATAGGTTTGAGGAAACAGAATTTATTAACTAGACCAATTGCCAACAAATCTCAGGGAACTCCTTTTCTGCCTCTGTTGTGTTCAGAACATTCTACTTAGTCCTAAGGCGTAAAAAGAGTAAACACTCTAGTAGATATTCTGCAACTGTGACTTGCAGAGCTCACATTAACTTCCCTGTTAAATTATATTTTCATAGTAACTTCAAAAGTCTCACAGTAATTTAAACAGTTTAAAACAGCTTATAAAAAGGACAAAACACATAAAATAAATGCAATGATACTTGTATGCATGAAAATGCAGAAAAATGTAAGGCTTTTTTATAAAAAATCTAAGTAAAATCCACACATAAACTCTCAAATTTTGTACCTAACAGCATTTTTGCTGCTCTGTTTTTGAACAGCCCTATTTTGGTGTATTCCTTTGATTTCTTTTAATCACACTGTATTAGAAAGGATAATCTAGAAAGAAAAGAGTGTGTATTACATCATCTTCCTGAGAGATCTGTTCCCTATCAATATTTCTTCAAACTTCCTAACAGGTTTGATTCAAGTTTATTTTGGGGAAAATGCTTGCAATATCACTTAACCATGGCTCGTGTTCAGCCTGCTTCTGCAGAGGATCTTTCTCAATTTTGCAGTGTTTCAAGCTAACAACTCACAATATCTTTCAGAGAAGCTGTACTGTAGCTTTCCAAAGTTTATTATCTGAGTAATGAAGATCAGATTAACAGTCCCAAAGTAAGGTCTACTGGGTTCACCGTGTTGAGCTGAAAGATCATCAGTTCTTCCTTCTTTGCCAACATGTGCATAAATAAAAACACTTTACAAATTGAACAAAGGAACAGTTCAGATGTAAGGAAAGCCTGCTGCTTGTTTTATATCGGGGTTGCGAAATGTTTTATCCCTTTCATCTCCTCTCCTGCTTCACCTAGTAAAAAAAGAGCTGCTTTTGTCAGGAACAGAGAGAAAGATCACAAATCCTCTATCTGTATGCAGGATTATATTCTCCCTGCTGCTAAATAGCTATTCCAAAATGGGTGGCACCAGCTGCAGGAGGTCCTTTATAATTCAGGTTATGAAATGTACCTGGTGTAGACCTCTGTGTGCCTCGTGTCTCCCTTTCATTATCTGACAATTGAGCTGCCTCCAGTCATTTCTCCTGAAATCAAAAGGAAAGCTCATGAAGGAAACAAGAGATATTTAAGAACAGTCCTTCCATGTTCTTTTTAAATCAGCCTGTATTTTCAATTTCAAGACAGGTAGGTGTTTACAACATCTTGTTTTGTACTTTGGAGTTCACCTCAGGCACCTGGTTGCTAAGCAGCTGGTCATGTCCATACTTTGTCCCCATCACAATGTTGTTATCTCTTGCCTCTTGATGTAGAAGGCATTTGGAGTGTTATCTCTGAGATCACTTCTGGGAATCCCACATTTTGCAGCTCTTTTTGAACAGCTCTTTTCCATATCAGCTTCTGAATGGAACACCAATTTCCCTTTGCTAACTCCTGATTCAGTCATTTACTAATCTTTGCTGTTGTGGAAGCGGCATGATGAAATTTGGAGGTTAAAAGGCTAGGGTTCAGAGTGATGTAAAGCCAGGAGGCCCTGCTGAGGTGAAAGAAGCTACACTGGTGTATGCCTGCTGAGAGCCTTCAAGAATGATAATAATAGGACCTGAGTTTTGCTTCTTTTCCTTCTCATGAATAATCTGGAATGAATGTGATTGTGAATGTAAGATTAATCATCCTTGACCGTATCTCATATCTGTCCATCTATGAAGTGTGCATCTCCACTATTGATCTTATGGCTTAATATGACACACTTGACCTTTAAAAAAGACCAAACACAACAATGTCCTGCTTAAAAATGCTGGGCTACCTATAGCAATAGTTTCTACTAATTTATTTTACCAACTTGTTGTTCTTTCCTTTTTTTTTTTCTTTTTTTCCCCTTCTTTTTATTTTATTTTTTTTTAAGCTTAGCTCTTTTATAATACTTTAAATGGTAGTATGTCTCTTGAAGCAAATATGGAAATACATCTGGCAGGGAGGCTGATACTAACTCAGGGCAAATTAACATGAACACCACAACCCACATACTGTATTATCACATTTGTATCATCTTAAAACAAAAAGGAAGACTGAGATCTACCAGGAGTTGTTATAGTTAATATTCTGTCAGTGTTTCCACTCTTACTTCTGGGGTTCAAAACTTACACTGTTAAAATGCTTTGCAATGAAAACATGCAAGTGCTCAGCTCTACAACAAAGTAGTTGTCATTGGGCCAAATCCTAAAGTCTTTGCTTACTTCTAACTCCCGCTGACTCCAGAGAGCATGTTTCCAGAGTGAAGCTCAGGGTTTTCCTGGGTCGTTGAGGTTTTTTGCTTGTATGTTTTCAAAATAAATTTTTTTCAATGTTTTACACTGTGCATTAAAAACAAAGGCTTTCTGAATGCAGAGCTTGAAAAAACACCTGGCCACATTGGATATTCTGTTACATGGCCGACTTTATTCAACTTTTTAATTCCCTTCTCTTTTTCTTAAACCATCTTTTTCAATCTCTGCTCCTCCACAACCAAATATAGATAGATCCAGTGGACACATATGCTCCTGCTTCTTTTGTCTTTCCTAGACACTTGTTTCAACTCATACTTTGTGTGAATTAATTCTGTCCTATTCTTGTTTAGCTAATATGCTTTGAGATGATATTACTTCGCTTTTCAAAGAGAAAATGAGGGCACAATGCCAGAATTTGTGTGTTGTATGGCCTATTGGCTTAAAAGAAGCCCCCACACAGATATTTTGGCTTACTTGATCCCACAGGTTTCTGCACTTCCTTTTTTGCTGCCTGTCCACAAACAGAGATTAAACAGAGATTCAGATTCAAATTTTACAGCTTGTTTCCATGTTTCCATTTCAAATAATTCTCAGTGGAAGATGGTATACGAATTTATGCCTTACAGAATACTAGCAGTGATTGTTGGTTCCCTTCCAGTTTTTCTTTTTCATGGTTCCCTTCCTCTTCTTGTGCATATTTTTGCAATCTGGTAGCAAATTTGCTGCCTTTCATCTTCCTCTTATCCCTCCTGAAAACTAACACTGTCCTGTCATGTGAACACTGCTTCTTGCCAGCTACTCTGGAGGCCAGGGCATGTAGCCACCCCTGTTCTAACACCACAAGTCTAACAGGACCCATATGGTTCTGATGCACATCGCTGCCCTGGCACCACTCTGGCGTGAAGCCCTTGATCTGGAGGAAGAGCTGACAGCACAGGTAGAGCAAGGCTAGTTAAATCTTCTGGGCTTCTCAAGGCTTCGCCTGGGTATCCACAGAGTTTCCTTCATGTCGTATTTTCAGTTCTAAAGTCCTATAAGCTACCACATACATAACAAATGCCGTGCCGATTAAAATTTTTTCCTACCTTGATAACATCTCCCTTGTTATTTGTTGTGCATCCAGTTATCTTACTGTCCACCATGACAAAAGTCTGTTTATTTCCAGATGCAGTCCAGATCTGGTACATTCTCCATTAAAGCTCTTCTCAAAGTGTAACTTATGACATGCATTTATCCTTTTCAACACATCTACTCTAGTAGCTTTCTAATTTTCAAAAAGTATTTCCAAAATTTTTTGAAAAATCATCCTTGTAATACAGTTTCCAAGGAATCTGTTACTGGTACAGAAATTTTCTATCTCAGTCTGTCTTTAGTCTTCTTGTTATTACACATTAGTCATGCCCAGCAAAAAGTCATTCAATGTCCTGCATAAAGGATAGGCCAACTCTCCACATGGAAAATCTGTTTAATTTGATGATGATATTGTCATATATATGGCACACAGTTACTTGGCACTTTATGGAGATGCTTGAAGGCCTAAATATTGCTTCAAGAAGTTGACAATGTAAATACATATATTTGGAGATATTAACTAACAAGAGCTGTTATGCATGAGATCTATCATAAATCTTTGACTCCTTTTGCCTCAGGCTAATCCATTTCTTTTATATTTTTTCCTAAACCTCCAAGCTGCTCAACATATCTTTAGCCAGCTATTGTTCCAAGATCAACCCTGCAAAACAAAAACATTTTATTTTTATCCTCACCAGCTGCACAACTTTCCTTCTCAAATTACCTCTATCAAATTTCAAGATTATGACTGTTTGAACTGCAAAAATGTGGTTTGATACTGAGATAGCTGGTTTTGTGTAAGAAGATAGTTCACAGAGAATACCACAAATAGTATGGCAGAGAATTTATAACTCTTTCTGAAGAACTAAATTTTTTTTCTGAATATTAAGAATTTTTTTAAAATTCCTCAGAATTCTCTAAAGTTAAACTGCTGCTAATGAAATCCTGCACATGAACATCTAATAATAGCAATAATGATTTTGAAAAAAAAGCCTATAATGCTGTCATGATGTTGTGCTCACCTAATAAATGAAGCTTCATAATTTTGGTGTTGAGAGAGAAAAGAGCTGTTGGCATTGACATAAGTTACCAACAGATTTAATAGGTGTTACTGATTCGGTAGGGAAGTCAAGGACTTCCAGTAAAACTGCGAAGCCTTGTCTGAAAAAAATAGTATCAGTGACTTCAACAGGAGCAACATATTGCATGGGGCTGCATGAGGGATTCAGGCAGACAGGAAAGCAGAGAAATAGAAGGAAGAGGAAAGGAAAGTCATATTAGAACAGAGAGAGCTTTAAAGAATATGAATATGAATCTTGTGTAAGAGGGGGGATTTCCATGAAGAGCTTCGCTTTGTCTAGTCTATTCTACTGTCAGAGGAGGTGCAAGTTGTGATATCAGCCAAATAGCACTGGCCTAGAAGACATGTGAAATATTATAGCAGAAACAGCTACTGTCTACTGCTGTACTAAAGAGCAAACACAATGCTAACTTCTGAGATATATATCAATTTTCTCCCATCATTTTTTTTTTTTTTACATGAAGCAGTGGCTGTGAGTGTGACTGTACTGGAGAGATGTTAGCTTAAGGAAAGGAGAGGTTCTTTTCTGGAATTCAGCAGATGGTAGTAGAGGCCAAATGACATTACCTCTATTGCTACTGTGGGAATATTGTATTTATTACAGTGTATTTCCTATAGTGCTAGAAAAAAAGTAGGCTAGCTTTCTGTTTAAAAAAGAACTGATATTTTTTTTTACCAGACTGAGTGGTTAGTTCTTATGGCCAGCATCTAGTCATAGCTACATTCTCCTCAGACGAAAATCACTCTGTTAAGATTTTTGGTGTAAGGTTTGACTGTCTCTTTTTTTTTTTTTTTTGACCTTTGTAAAAAGCTTTTAATTTGTCTACATTCTAGCAGGATTCACACAGGTCTATTACAGATGTTGGCATTCATTTTAGCTTTGAAAACCTCTAAGGAAGATGCCCAGAGCATTTTTATTGGATGCCAGGCAGGAACTGCTAAAAAAGTCAGTGCTGTTGAAGCGCAGAACTGCAGCCTGGGGAAGTCTGTGAGAGCCTAAGCTGCTGGGGGGAGGCAGGAGCTAAAAAGCCCTCCACTGGCAGTGCAGTTGAAAACTGATCTTCTGAGTTGAATTGGCCTTCAGCTACCTACCCAGAAAGGAGGGGACAAGATTGGAAGACTAGGAAGTCAGCCTCATTTCCTCTCCATAAAGAATGTTTTCTATTACTTCATTGCCCAGGTTACAAATTTATATATAGTTTTCTGCATATACATATAAAGACACCATAAGGTTACATCAAGAGATAATTAGGCATCCACATACAAGGAACAGACCACGTAAAACCAGATAGTATGAGGAAATTAAATGAAACTTAAGTAATTTATTTGTTAATAAAGCAGGTGTGGCTTGGGTATAGGTGAAAGTGCAAACTGTTGGGTTTGCTTTTTTTCAAGTGTTCTTATGGCATGAGCACCAGCATCCACACAGTGTTTATAAAAGGTCCCTCCCCCTAACTGAAGAACCACCATCTATTTTCTTAACAGGAATCTTTAAACTTGGCTAAGCTTGGAAACCTGGGAATTTTTCCTGCAAAGACTCATTGTATCAGAGAGCCTGGTCATAGATTAAAGCATTTGTGTGAGAATAGGAACAGAGAGGAAAGAAAGAGGAAAACACTGAAAGGCAGAGAGCGAGTGGGTAAGCTAGCAAAAAAGTTAACTGTTTGCCTGGATCCTTAACGGTGAGGAGGATGAAGTCCATTTGTCATTATGACTAACTACAGGAGACAGATCTAACTGCTGTGAACCTGCCAAAGACTCCTATGTGCCCATACTTCATGAAACAGGTACATGATTCATCTTGCGGCTGCAGTTTAATAGCAGCACTTCACGTTTTGAAGCCTGGATAGTCTCACATTTCACTCCCTTTTTGTCATCGGTGCATAACTTTCCATTATAGGACCGGCTGGAAAACAGCAGTTCCACTTAGCAAAAATTTTCAAAGTTTGAGTGATTTTGTTCCACGTTGGCATAAAAAACAGCTGCAGGTTCTCAGAATGTCTTTGAGAGAGCTGAGGGCAGAAAAGTGGAAAATCAGACAGACTAGCCAGCCAGGGGAACAGATGCTGACCAGTCTTTGCAGGCAAGGTTCAAGACCTCTCTTTGACAGAATCAAAGTGATGTTCACCTTACTCAAATTTGAACTTTTAACTCAGCTGTAGCTGCCTACTATGGTCAGTGGAAAGAGATTTCTCCTCAGAGAAGCTAATTTAGACCACATAAAGCAGGCTTTTCCTCTAAATAAATGTTTGACAAAACAGCTTAGGTCTGTGTTCCATTTTATAATATAGGGAGTCTGAACAACTAACTTATCTGCTCACAGTTGCTCTCTAAACACAAATGGGGCTATATGTGTATCTAGGATGCATTTTTTTCTCCTCTTTTGATTGTAAATTTCACCTGCAACCAAGGAAATCTCCCTGACAAAATTTTACTCAATCAATTCCTCATAACCAGATGTTTTGACACTGAAAAATAAGCAAAACAAAGCACTCAACAAGCACATATTTCACTGGAAGGCTCATTACCAGAAAAGTCTGGCAGGTCATTTAAGTCACCTTACATTTTATTTGTAAATAACTCCTTAATTAGATGATTTAAATTAAAAAAGGATGTGTGAACATATACGAGAAATGAGCTAATCTTATAAATAATATATGTAAGTACACTAAGATGTACAACAAAAATTGTATATGCTGGATCCTTGGGTTGACTCATACTGGTTGATAACTTAAGAGTAGGTGCATTTTAAAACCTCATATGAACCCAAAACATTTTAACAACTGGATTCTTAGTTTAGCTGTGCAAAAGTCATGGACAGTCTGACAAGTTTACCATATTGAATTTTGCCTAGCATGTTTTATTTACTTGTGAGGATAGAGATGCCTAGTCCAAGACCATTTCTCAGCCTGGGTATGCACAAAGGCAATTGAGGTTGGGTCAAGGCTTTTAGCCGCTCATTTCAATCTCAAGGTATTTTGATTTTGAAAATCACTACCACAGCATTTAAACTGGCAGGGAAAAACTGGTAAATAAAGATGAATGGTACACCTATATTAGTGGTGTTTTGGGAAGTGACTTTTTTGCATCATGCCAGGAAACTGACCCTTGGCCAACAAAAGCTGATGTCTCCCTTCACTATGAATAAGCAACTTTTGTAAAAAAAAAAAAAAAAGAAGTTAAATACTAGGATGATGGTGATGCAAGTCTGTCTCTAAGATAATATTCAACAGTATTTGCTATAACATCCTGTCAGGTTGAATTCATTCTTTCACCTGAGGTGTGCCTTCAAAGTAGACATTTCTTTGTCTTACTCTGATGAATAAGCTAAAAAGAAATATTTTAAGTGCAGATTTTAATAGCTCTGTGAATACCAGTTTATAGTATTTTGCTTCTTTCTTAATTAAGCCTAATCATCAGTTACTATAGATCAGCTGTATTTTCCTTTTCTATTCAGAACATTAGACTGTTAAAATGATCTTTATTAATAAAACATTGCATGTGTGGCATTTTAATCAAGCTTTTAAATGGCACTCAGAATTGGAGCATATTATGTCTACAGAAAAGAAAAGCATTGAAATTTTCACTGTTCCTCACAGAGGACTGCAATTTCATATTGAACTTACAGCCTCCTCTGGCTGGGAAATACCTCTCTCTTGCAATTATTCATGCCGTGATATTTTTAACACTGCTGCAGCCCCTAAAACTGTAAGGCTTCCATTTGACAGTGCTTAGCAAACTACTCTCATCACTTAAAAACAAGTCAACTAAGAAATGTTGACCTGTTAATGAGAAAATTTCATGAGCCTCTAGCACATTTATGTGAGACTACAGACATGAAACTAAATTTTGTTTTGATAAATAAGAAGATATGCAAGCCATATGTCATATTTAACTGCTGATGTCAAAGACACGAGAAGTCTGCTTTTCAGATATCTACTGTAAATATGTTTTCCAGGGTCCATGAGTTTAATTCCCTGACAAGAAGCATTTATTTTATCATTTGATCTACTGAATCAAGGGTGTTTCCTCAAGTAGAGGCATATGCTGAAGGAAAACAAAATCAAATTATTTCAGTCATTCACACACAGACCTCTCATTTTCACAGATGGTCCTCTTTGTTAATGAACATGCAAAATTTGCTTATGCTTCAGCACTTGCCTGAGAAAGGCAGTGCTCATTTAACATTGAATGACTACTTGCCTATGCAACTGGAAGTTGTGTAGGACTGAGTACTGTGTTAAGAATACACAACTCATGCTCACCTCTGAAAGACTAATTCTCTACCTGGAAAACATGAGAATAAATTTATCAAATATGCAATCTTCTACCCATTGGGAGTATCCAGCAGTGGCTTGGGTAGGCAATAGGAGAAATGTTTGTCATACAAAGAATTATAGTTTTCTATCAAGTGATTATGATTTACTTTCATTTAAATTAAATAAGGGGTATGGGAAAAAAGAACCTCCAAGACATATTTTGGATTTCAAAAGTATAGCCCTTGATGTGCTCCGTTCTCTTGAAGAAATTCCAAGCCTTTGGCACTCTCAGATAACTAGGGATATATTTTAGACCACATCACGCTTTGGAGTGTGACGCAGAAGGACCTGAACTAGTATCTGTATGAAGGTATGGATGTTTTAGCAGTGGTCTGGAAAGCAGCAGAGCTGTGTAAACAGGCCATTGCATCTGATAAAAAGTGCTGGCTCTCGGCAAGTACTGAGTGCTGATGAACCCAGATGACCACTTGTTATGCAACAGCCTTGGCCTTTGTAGACCTGGAAAACTGCATGAAAATAGTTACTTCAAAAAAGAAATTTGGAATAAGCAGAGTCCACATTGAATGGTGGGGAGGAGAACAAGAGAAAGAAAAAAAAGGAAAAAAATTGTATGCAAATAAAATTGGATCTTTCAAGCACTATCCTTAGGTCTAAGGATATTAATTGCAAGAAAAGCTGAATGAATCCTTCCAAAAAGTATTGAAGGAAATGTCAATGGGTTGATTCAAGGTAGGGAAAGAAAAAGGCTGTGGTACAGTCAGGATGGGATAAAAGGTTGGCTCAGAACTTCAACAAATACTTCAGCTTATTTTCTTCCCAGAACCATGATCCTGGGGAAAATAATAGGTATAATAGGAAAGAAGTTGCAGAAATTTATGGTATTACATCAAAAAAGCAGATTAATGTGTCTGTTGAGGTAAAAGGGAGAAAAGAAAGCAGTTAAACTCTATTATAAAATTTTACTTTGGAAGTCTAGAAACAAGTTTTCTTAAACTTTGTCAAGACAGAAATGATACAAAGTGAAATAGAGGTCTCTGTCAAGAAGCAGGTAATGTGATCCCAGCAAACACAGATGTGTAGATCTGACCTCAAGAGAATCTGAAAAAAAGCAAAACAAACCCAAAAAAAGTTAAATCCCCCTAGACCAGTTGCAATTATGAACAATTTTCTAGACACAGAAAATGTTTTAGGTCAAAGGTAGATTGTGTCTATTTGGATTTTGTTAAAATTATTGAATATGTTACTGAAAGGGAATCTACTAGCCAAGATAGAAAAGAGGGAAAGTTGTAAATAAGTTCTATGGAAAGTTCTATGGGAAATGGTTACTGTTGAAAGGAGAAGTTGAGGGTTGGTCATTGGTGGAGTTCATCAAAGAACAACACCAACCTAGTCTTAGGGTCAATATTGCTCTCTACTTTTATTACTGGATATGATACAAAGATTGTTCATGTCATAAGACCATTTCCCTCCGACATTCTTGACATACCTCTGGTGCAGACAGCTTGGTGTGCAGCTGCATATTGGGACATCAGGCAAGAGGCTGTGAACTGCAGATGCTTTGCACAACAAAGGGCACAGGGTCCTCTGGTCCAACCAGGTGAGGACGAGGACTTCAGACTTTTGCACCCTGAGACTGTGAGGGTATAAAATCCCAGGGTTTCCTTTCTTCGGGGTTCCTCCTTGGAGACACCCAGCTCAAGCTGTTATTTTGTTACTGTACCATGATTAAAGTGATTTAAGGATCAAGACACCTGAGACTCTGCTATGGGAAACCTGAGGTTGAGTCAGTAAGGAAACCTGGTCTGACTGTGTGAGTGTGTACAGCGGCGAAGGGGCCTTGGCCCCAGCTCAAGTGGCACGAGAGTGACAACCAGAGTGGCTTCTGGATGGTCAGGCAAGAAAGTTTCTTTAACAACATTCTGTGGGGGGCATTGCCACATATGAAGAGGCCTGGACCTTGAGGGATGGACTTAGGGAAATGTGATGAAGTTCAGCCGTGGAAATGCAAGCTTGTGTACCTGAGACCTGATTCAAAGCGCTCTAGGTGAGGACAGACAAATGCATCCTGGATCCACAGGAAATTACAGAATAATAGAACGGAGACCTCTGGCTCACGAAGGGCTGACTAGGAGACACAAACACCAAGGTTTCCAGGAAAGTTAGTAAAGCAATAGTGATACTGTATGAGATCTCAGACAGAATACCATGCAAAAATTCAGTCATCCTTTTTCAAGAAGGATTATTCAATACCGAAACAGATTCACGGATCTGCTACTAGAATGAGGTGAAGAACCGAGAGTTTATCTTATGTCAGTCAGGATTATTTGGTATAGAAAATAAAATGCTGGTAACAGACATAAGAGTCTATTCTTACATGATGGAAACAGGCACCAAGAATGGAAAAGAGATGTCTAAGCTAAAGTAACATTTTCGAAATTACAATTCCACACAAGCTAGCAAAAATTAAACTTCCACTGGAATTAGAAGAGGGTGAAGGGTAGATAGCATCTCTTAACCATTAGAGCATACAGATGTTGGAAGAGTTTTTAAAAGTAGTGGTAAAACCTGAATTCAAGAGAATTACTTTATGAAAAAGAATACAGCATAAGAGACAGGGATAGTACAACTGGCCTCTCTTCCAACCATTAAAACAACTTGTTTTGCTTCAGTGAAAATTTGCACTTTTTAGTAAATGCATTTTTTTGCCACACCAGAGTTCAGTCAAGTCATCTTTAGTTGCTGAAAGTTAATAGATGTCTTCTTCATTTTGATGCTATTGAAAGTGTGGATAGAAGAGAATGAACTGATCACATTTCTATTTTGCCTTAGATATCTTGATGCGCCTGGGAACTGATCTGACATATATATCAAAGTGAAAACAATACCAGAGTGTTTTAATCAGAACAAGAGTAAGAAAGGGAGAGAAGTCAAAATAAATGTAAGCATAAGAATGAGTCTGCTGAAGAAATTATTGATAGGGTAGAGTATTACTTTCCTGCTTTAATAAAATCTTCCTCTATATATTTTTGCTATAACACTTAATCAAAGCGCATAAAAATACTTAGTCTAATTTCTTTCCCTTTATCTTACCTTCATGGCATGTACTCACCATTTCACACAGGGGCATGGAGGTAAGATTAAGAAGGAGAACTGATTTTTTCTTCCTCTTTCACGGGATGTTTTTAAGCTGTTTGGTATTCCTTTGAAGACTACAGCAGTAGTACTGGATATTTATCACTGGTGTGGAGGGTGAAACACTAACTGTACACCGTAGTCCCTGCCCTTTTAAAATATTAATTGATTAGTAACCATCTATGGAGCCTCATAAAGTATTAACTCTTTAAATGGGGAAGATATCTGCTTAGCAGCATAGCACAAATCCTACAAGATTTAAATCCCACACAATCCTGTTAAAATCCAAAGAGTTTCAAGGTGTTACTATTAGTTCAATATCTAATATTAACACCTGGTTTTGAAGCCTCATGGAAACAGTATTGGTCTATTGGTCTAGCAGGACAGGAATATAAGTTCAACCTTGATTGATAGAGGAATATTCATAAATGAAGTCTACATCTTGAACTTCAATGCTTAATCCTTTTATTGGCTTGCTACTCTAGCAACTTCCATTTTATGTATTGCATACCAGGTTAGCTCATATTTGAACAATCATGTTACATCTCCTGAATTGCCATACCTGAATTTGAAGATAACGGTCTGCATTTCCCTGAATATCAGCCACTAGATAGTAGACAGTGTACAAAAGTGTCAGACTGAGACTGACTCATTTATTTTGTGAAATACATAGTCCAGATGCCATATGTATTTGGAAATCCAATTTATCTTTTTTCCTTTATTTTTTAGCTATTCAACTTACCTAACTCACCTCACTGTAAACAATTTATCAAGCCCATGAGTTTGTGGTTCAGGGGAAAATTTTGAATCACTCCAAAGATGCATGACTTCAGTACATCACAATTATAGTTAGATTTTATAAAATAAAATAGATGGACATGGGCAGAGCTATGGAAAAAAATTTGCTTTTCATAGAAATCCACTACTGTCTACAAAAAAGTAACTTTTAACATGACAGATTGCCTGCAACGGCAGGGGCAGGACTTGACAGCCCTTTTGGGGTGTATCAGAAAGCCTGAAAAATGTTTAACATACTTGACATGGAGCACTAATACCTTGAAGATCAGCAGTGCTAATAAACTCTACTGATCCTAGTTCAAACATAATAGATGCTCAAACCTCCCCTAAAACTTAAAAATGGTAAGGGAATTTTCAGATATACTCTATTGGCTATGAATAACCCCAGCCACTATTCACAGTGGAGCAATAAAGACTTGACTCACACCTAAAGAAACCAACAGATGGGCTTTTTCCTCTTCACATAGAAATGTCAATTAAATAAAAGAAGGGTAAAGTTAACAGAGTTATGTGCCAACTCTGTCAAAACATAAAGAAATAATGTCATGCGTAGGACTCTTCTTTAGACACATATTTTAGTTTTAGACACAAATTTTAGTTTTAGACACAAATTTAGTTTTAGACAAAAATTTTAGGTTTTTTTACCAAGTTCCAAGGTATATTTACATAAGAGACATCAGAAATATGACCTCTGATTGCTGCCACTAGATTTCTGCTTATATTGCTAAGTTAGTGGTTGAACAAGTGTTCAGTGTGTCTTTGCTACCATCATGAAGAAATTTTCCCTTGGGATTTATTAACTAATGACTGCCTCCCTTGCTGAGCTGTAAGTCTACAAAAGTCTCTGGCAAACTGGTAATTTGCTTTCTTGGAAATAAGATGCAAAGGACCCAAACAGGTGGGAGCCATAACTGCAAACATACGAAAGTAATAAAATTAGCAATTATATGTATTTGAATGGTACCCCCTAAAGTTATTCTCTTAGTAAACTTTAAGTACCCACTCAAGTCACACTTAAGTGTGAAGTAAATGTTTTCAAGAGTCAATAAATTAATTTAATAAATTAAGTATTAGTTTTGCAACATCCTTAACTATTCAAGCTGTAGGGTTTTTAGCACAGTAGCAGTATACATATTGCTACAGGATGGCTCAGTTACAGCATGCCTGTTACTCTTCAGACACCTATTTGAACAGCGAGACAGTACACTGGAGGTGTTATATGTGAAGTACCTGAGGGCACACAATCCAAAAGACTCAATCACGTTATGTAGCAATATCTATACTATAAGGTAAACATATACTTAGAATATGCAAATCGGTTTGCTTTTATGACCCAGGAAATTTGGTGAATTGAAAGTATATTTGAATTTCCCCATTCGAAGCAGTTATTCAGGTGTTACAGTGCTCATGAGGAGGAGGACATGCAACAGAGTACAGTCCTTCAGCTTTCAGCAGCCAGGTGTGCTCACGTGCAATTATTTCTTAATCCATAGGAAAAGGTGGTGGGAGGTTTCAGTGTATGTTAAAGAGTGAGTTGCTTTCCTGTGACAGAGGTATGTGACTAACACATGAGAGTCATCCTTCCAAATTTCAGCAACTTGGTAGCAGTCAGAAATTCTGTGTCTCAAACTCATGTTAGTCAGAATTTGCTGTATCTCCTTCCTGTCATCTTCTGAGTACAGTCTAGAGGGTGCTAGATAAAACTTTTTTCTGGAGTTTGGTACTACATGGGGCTATCTGCCACAGTTGTCTGTGATTACACTGGACTGGAAGCAAGCTTGTTGCTATTAGTTCTACATTATTTTTTCAAAATTGCTCTTCTGCTGAAGTGTTTTCAAATGCATTTTGAAGGTTGCTATTATCCATGTTGTTTCTGTTCCCATATTTGGAGGCATAATAGTGTTGTGCTACAGAAACAAGTCATTGTGAGGTAATTAAATACTGCACAAACTGTTCTGCAATAAATGCAGCAGGCATGAACTTGTTAACCTAGGTAGCAGAGAGTACCTGAGAAAAGCTTAGTTTTCTGTGAACCACAGGATAACTCCCTCAGCAGGGGACATCACAGAATAAAAGCACTGACTTATGCCTCTGTCAAGCTCTAGTTTTTGAAGTATATCAATTCTCTTAAAAAAATAAAAAATGAAATCACAGAATTTTTCCATCCTGCTATTTAGTAGGACCAAAGAAAGAAATCTTATTACCTCAGTGATCAGAAGATTCTATTGACTCCATCTACTGAAATGACAATACAGCATGTTATCTGACCATATCTGCAGCTCTAAAATGTGAATACACAGATTATTTGTTTACTAAAAATATCTGTGTACAAGTAATGGCATCAACTGCATGGTCATAGCTTTTGCCTCTTCCAGTGTACCACTTCAAATGCTCACAAGATTGAAAAAATTAATGATAATAATGTTTGTTTATAAACTGTTTTGTAGCCTATTTGTTCTCTGGCCAGATGTACCTTAATCCTATTGTCATCCTTGGAAACACATAGGTGCACAAATGGCAAGAAGGAACCCTCAGTGCAGCTCTTCACTTTCTCTCAGGTTTGGATCCATGCCGATCAGTTTGTTTTGGGAACAGCATTCTGTGATCCAGTGGGTAATTCCCTCCAGCATCACTATTATCAAGTGGCACATGGAGCTCCTTAACCATTCCGGCACTGAGAGAGGACCATAGCTGGGAACATATCGAGCACACAGCCCACCAGGCCCTGTGCACAGCCCAGCACACTTGGTGAGCTGGTGCTGGCAGTGCAGTGAAGGCTGCAGTTACTTTTGGGACCTCACTGGGGGCTGAGCTTCCCACTGCCCAAATAACAATTCAGCAATTCCAGAGAAGTGGTCTCAGGGGCTGGGATTTATGCACGGATCAACCATATCCTTTTGGAGCTTGTGGTTAAACCAATTACCCATTTAATTTTCATTTCCCATTAACCAGGAAGACTCCAGCATTGTCTCAGTAGTGCTGAATGTGTATAGTGAATATTCTATGCTATTGCTACTGGAAGAGCTCTTTTCTTTTAAAGAGGTTGTATTACATAGGGAATGCCTCAGCTCTTTCCTTGAAGTATAGCATCTAAATAAATATATTAAAAATAAAAGTCCAAAGCCCACATCAGAACTCTACCCACACAGACAGATAATTTTGATTCACTCTCCAGAAATCTAGCTATAATTACAGAATAATGTAGCAAGCTTTCTATGTTAGATGCAGTCAGCCACTGCTTTTATATTCTGGCCAGCACAAACCTTTCCTGTGAAGCAGCTGTTTTGCTCTCACAGTACCTCCTAAAGCTCTACCCACCTGTAAGCTGTTAGTTACAAAGACCTCCCTATTTTTACATGTTTACACAGCACACAGCATCACTGTGAAGTTCACAGAAAGATCTGTCAGGTGCTACCATGGTATCAATCATAAGTTAGTAATAGAGGATCAACAAAAGCACATCATCCAAGTAAGCTGTAAAGAACTTTCACTATGTAAGGTTACTACTTTACCCTTTACCTCTCTATCTTTCAAGTAACATACTGGCAGTCAGAAAAACTTTTAATATAAAAGTCGATTAAAAATTCAGAGGCCATGCCATTTGAGCTGAAAGTTAGTTTTCAATAAGGTAAATTGAACCACATTAAGATATTCATAAACCAAAAAAAGGCTGTGAAAAAAAAAATCCTTTTCTGGGAAGTGTACATAAGGTTCATTGTGATAAAACTGTCACTTACATACTGTTTCAACTGCTGCCTCATTAAACAGTGAAAGTTCATTGATGGGTCTGCCAGAGAAGGTAAGTCAGGTGAAATACTCCAAGCCCTCAGAAAAAATTCTCTTCTCTGAACCTTTGAGAAAATCAATTTTTCCAACCAAACCCTTTAAGTGATCTGATGCTTGGTGTGAAAACAGCTAACAGCATCCATCGGCAGTGATCACCTCCCTGAGCCCCATCATTACTCCAGGACCTTACTGTAATAAGGAGGAGGAAACACAAGCAAAAGTCCCCAAACCCAAACATGTCAAAAGGCAGGTATTTTCCCAGCTCAGATTCCTGAGGTGACAGGGAGAATTCAGAAGTAGGAGTGTCAGAGCAGGCACTGCACTCAGAGGTGGCTCATAGCACCTCTACTGCTGGGCAGTGCTGGCATAGGCTCCAAATAAAAATCAAAGCAACACATCTCTTTTCAAAACAAAGAAAGAGTGAAAAAAAAATAAAATCTCATATTCTGAGTACCTTTGATTCCTGGCTGGTAGTTGATGCTGGAGAGGGGGGTTGCTCTGGGCTCTCCACTTCATTCTCTTTCTCCACACTGTCCATGCTGACTTCAGTCGTGCTGCTCGGAGGAATCATTTTACCTCTAAAACACTGTCACTACAAGGAAAAAAAGCTACAGACTGTTCTTGCTGTTTTTCATTTAACGTCCCCTTCCTTCTCTGCTTTTCTAGAGCAAATGAACTCCAACTGCTTGGTTTCACTATATTTGCAAGACTAGAATTCTCTGGATTTTCTCTTTTTTCCTTCTCCTCCTCCTCCCCCTCCTTCCTCCCTCCCCTTTCCTATGTAATTCTGCTGCGAGGGAGTAAGTTATCGATGGCTCTGTAGGTCAGTTAAGTGCCTGCTTTTCCCCGATACTCCTCCCCTCCATAGGAAGCCTGGAGGTGTGGAGCAGAGTCGTGACCGTCAGCCCCAGAATCGGAAGGGAGTGATTTGAAGCAGAAAGCCCAAGCCACGCACACACACACACGGGGCACTGGAGGGAGGAGTTGTATTTCTAATGCTGTGAATAGCTTTGGAGGAGCATGTGCTGTCATAGTAGTGAAAGAAAGTAATGCACGCATGCACATACACACACACACACACACACAGACACAGAGACAGGCAATTTATATGAGGTTTTGAAGCATTTTACCTTTTAACAGGCTGGAGAAGATAAAGTTGAAGGGCACTGTTATATTCTCTACAAGTCTTTTCCTGAAGAAAAAGAAGCCCTGAAGAAGGGCTCTAGAAACAGAGGAGAAAAATGAATCTTCCCTTTCCTTGTCCCAATGAAGTTTATTTAAAATTCTAGATATCCAGTGTCTCTAAAGCTCTCACCTTGCCTTACATCCCAAACTTGCTAGAAAATGACAGGACAGAGTCAGGGGAGAGTTACCTGTGGATCCACATGTTCCTTGCTCCTCTCCCAGGCAGGGAAGCCCAGTTCTGAGCCATGCACATGCAATCTGGGTCATCTGGAGCTTCCACTATCTCACACATCCTATACCTGTAGGTTGTCATAGTGATAATACTCCATCAGGCAGCAACAGAGCAGAGGCAGCCATTGGGAAGAGCCTGTGGCTTCCCACAGTGCTGTCATTCCCGAGGATGCAGCACCCGAAGTCACGGGTGGGTCTGCGGTACTACCAGCAGAAGGTCAGCATGACTTTGCTGGCTGGCTCAGATTGCTTATGTTGCTTGAGGTTTTTCTTCTGATTTAAATCTGCTGCAAAGGTGCCTGTCAGCTCTCTTCCTTGCTGAATTGAGGTCTGTATTGTGAAAGGTTGAGTGGATCTTCTTCCTACCAGATATGCTTTGCTGAGCGGGAGCCATTCCATATGGCTGGTGGAGATGACTCCTTCATTTAAAGAAAACAGAAAAAAACAACCCAAATATGTTTCTAGTAGCAATACTTTCATCCTGGAAAGTGAGAAGAAAAAAAATAATTGCTTAGTTAATCTGTACAGATGTTGGGAGCTGATTTGCTGAGATCTGAGTTAGAAATGAGCTTTATTACCTTGTAGCTCTGGGAGAGGACACCAGATTCCCTTCCAGCCCCACCCCCTAGAAACACAACTACTGCTTTGAGCTACCTTGCAGACCCCTCCAACTCAAATAATGTGTGTGAAAGTGAAGGCAAGTTTACAAGATAGTGGGGGTTATACAGATGAAAGCCAGAGTAGAAATTGCCCTGCAGCCTCTGTATTCTTAATAACTATTCAAAAGCCAGGAAAAAAAATCAGCTTTTCTTTGAATACCCGGTGAATTTTCAGGACTGATACTTAGATGTGGAAAAATCTTTATGTTTTTGAAACAGAGCATATAAGATACCAAATTCTTTAGCAGACAATAAAGATGAAATTCTGCAATGCTATTTGTACAGCTACTTCAGAGCAAAAGAGTGTCCTAGGGGTCTGCCAGCAGAACCTATTATTTGACCTGTAGTCACTAACAACATTACAGGGATCAAAATGAGAACACTACTTGCTTATTAATGCAATGGCAGTGACAACTGAGATTGAAGCAAGGAAATACAGAGCTCAGAGGGGCAGATTTGGCAGGTAAGTAAAAGAATGTATTTCCAAGGGTTTGCTTTCTAAAATACAGCAGTCTTAGAGTATTCTCTTCAGAGCCAGAGGAATTATCCTGGAGCAAAGCTCATTTCTTCCACTCAGCAAGTAAGATTTGGGCTTTGCTGTGAAATCATCCCCTTAACAATGAGCAGGGATTGATCAGAATCACAGTTTGGGAGAATTAGGGCAGCTGTGGGCAATGGAGATCTTGGTAGGGCAACAACAATTAAATACTCCAGGTCTGTCAGGGGTATCTTTCCCTGATGATCCAGCCTGGAAGAGCCAAGCCATGGCCAGAACATGGGGTTTGCCCCCTGCAAGGACTGTTCTGTGCTCCCAGCAATCTGACAGATGAGAATCATGAAACTACATTCTGTTTGGTCCCCCAGCAGTGCTGTGAACCTGTCTTTCCTGTTAAGAGGCTCAAAAACATCTTCTTATGGTGAACTTGTAGGTTACCTTTGAAATGGAACGTGGAATGGCTGGTTAATAGTTAATGTTCCAAGTGTTGTAAAATTCTGCACACATTGTGTACGAAGAGCTTGTAACGTCATGACTATGTAAGTGACTATCATGCCACCCTTTACTCATTTTTTTTAGTTGTTTTACCAAATTAGTACTGACACCTGCTGTACTCCCTCTCTTCTCCCCATTACTCACTTGTCAACCACAACGGATCTGTCAGTTTCTTGACAATTAGCCTGGGAAAGATGACTCAAACCTAAAATTTTACCAAAAAAGCAAAAAGAAAAAGAAACTGACTTTCTCATATTTTTATTTCCTTCCACGGGAGCTGGCTGTTGAAGATCAACTATTCAGTATAACAAAACAGACTGATCAAATTAGATGAGCCTACAACTCTCTCCCACGCTTCACTCCTGAGAAGTTGGACTTGTGATTACTGCTGATCAGTCTCTAAGTGAAGGTACTTGGTGGAAATGTGAGCACTCCAGCACAGTGCTAAACAAGAGGAAATTGAACAGCTTCTGTAGTGTAGAGATGAGTGTAGATTTCTGCAGTGGGGAAAAGCAATTTGGATGAATAAAACATGAGTGCTGATTCTCAGCCCCCAGCTGAAATTGTTTCACTCTGTAAAGGCACTTGTATATTGCTTGGAGTCACTGCCAAGTATTACACTGCTGGGTGGTCTGATGCTGACTGCACAGGTTCCATGCCTTGTTTGCCCTCCTTCCCTCCCGCTCTCAGGTCCCACACACAAAGGTGATGGGGTGTGGTATAGAGCAGCCCTCTGTGCTGGCGTTCTAGCAGTTCTTCCTGAACTCTGGCTGAAGCCAGCATCATAAGAGCATCCCAGACGCTCCTGACGACAGAAAAATATAAATACACAAATACACACCTGCTGTACTGCCCAGACCTACCTGCTCTAGAGCTCTACAGTGGCAAGATTAAGCTGATGTAGGGAATCTGACTCATGCCATGTTTTTTACTTCCTTTTGTGTTTTTGGTTTTGTTTGTTTGTTTGTTTTTGGCTGTTTGGTTGGTTTTGGGGGGTTTGTTTGTTTGTTTTTGTTTTTATTTTGTTGTTGTTGTTTGTTTGGGTTTTTGTTTGTTTGGTTGGGTTTTTTTGGGTTTTTTTTTTTTTTTTTTTTTTTTTTGGTACAGACATTCCTCTGAAATATTTGAGAGCCTTTGCACCAAAGATGTACATGCATAGGGCAGGATTTCACTAAAGGAAACATATGAAATCAGTACTTATCAAATATGTTATTCCTGTTTAGAATCCCACACATTTACTAGAGCAAAAATAAAAAGTCAAAAGGAAAAAGGAAGATATAGGTATCATTATTCACTGCTCATGTGAGCATGCTCCTGAGCAAAGAGGGTGTAAGGGTATGTATAGAGATGACACTGCTGTGAGATGACACTGGTTTAAATTACTATGTACTGTTCTCTAGAAACGTACAAAGCAGTGAGGAATCAGTCTAGTTACTGCAGCTTGGTTGCCTCTAAAGCAGAATCTTGAAGGAAAGAGGGATTAAGTCAACAGAGTCCAATTACTAAGAGGATGCAGACTGAGAGCCATAGATAACTATTAGACACAGAGAAAAGGTTGCAGTTCTGCCACTTGCAGCGAAACTTGATCAGCCTCACCCCAAGTCCCTCAACCCAGTTTGTGAGTGTTCCAGGTGAGAATTAGTTTTGTGTTCCTTTGTTGATTAGATTTTGCCATTGTGCAAACTGGCAATAGGATATGTACTTAGTGCCATCTGTGATGAGACTTTTACTTTTGGTATGGTGGATGTCTTCACTGGGGTTTTCTCTCAAACATCTGCTTCACCCACAGCTGGCTACTAGGCTATAAGGACCATTGCTGTAGTAGAGTATTCTGTGTTTCCAAGTGACAGGCATGCGGGCTCTTCTCTCCAGCAAACATTGTACCCACAGAGAAAATTATATTAAAATAGTATCAAGTGGCTGGGGTTTTTTGTTTATAGTCACACATCCCTTGTTTGCTTTCAGTACAATCTTGGCAGTCCATTGAGCAGCTAACACACTAACAAACCTCTGTGGATTCTGCTTATCTAAATGCCGCCTAAGGGCCACAATCATCAGCTCATCAGGCATGAAACTGGAAGCACAAGCTGATCAATGCTCTGAAAGCATTCCCAGAACTAAGGGAATACTGGTGTTTTGCATTTTGACTAAAATTATGTTGAAGTACTTTTTAGAGTTAAAGTATTAAGCATCCCACTGCTTCAGGGAGCGTAGCAAATGAGTAACCATGGAGGGAGCCAAACCATCAGATTTGTGCTTGTACTTAAGTGGGGAAAAAACCATAACCTCTGCCTGAGTATTAATTTCAAAACCGCCTTTCCCTCTATCCGCAACAATGCCACAGGGAATGATGCAGAGATCACGCTGCATCTTGGGCAACTTGAATCTGTCTTTCAGAGAGATCATGATGAGACTGAAATACTGTTACACAGATATCTAGACTAGGAAAAAGAAGAATGCTGCATCCTCTTGTGACAGCAAGAAATGTTTGAGAAGGGGAGAAGAGGATGTAATTATAAAAGATGGAATTTAGCCAAGATAGAGCATGTAATATGTTCAGTCTTACAAAAAGCATTGCAATATCTTTAAATAACCAGTGACAGTCCTGACCTGATTTTACATCTCTGCTGGCAATAAGATTCCTTCTCACTTTTTATAGGAATGAGATATAAAAAGAAGAGGCCCATAGAACCAGAAGCACCATTTCCTGCGACTCACAGATGCTCCTAGAAATTCCTACCTTTTAATAGCCATTTATTGATTTGGTCCAATATGACTGTAACAGGAATGACCTGAACTGGTTCAGTGGGTTGCTGGCATGGTGACTTAGCCATGTACTAAATCCTTTCAGGATATCCATCAACAAATATTTAAAGAGATAATACAGTTACGATAATTAACATAATCTCCTGTACTCTTTCTAGACTCTGTTTTACTCACTTCTGTTTCCTTGCATAGTTGTTAAGAGTCTTCCTTGTCACTTTTAGTACCACTCAGAAGGGTCTCATATAATCACACCATCTCAGTCAGGTCCCAGCATTTTCCAGGATGTGGTGGGAGGAATCCCCCACAGGGTAAATAAGCTGGATCTTGGGCTTATTTGTTTTTTTCTGAAAGGTTTTTGGTAGAAGAGGGCTTCAATCACTTCTTTCTGCCCAAGACCTTCCTTGACCTGAATTGCCAATTAAATTCCTTTGTCTGGTTGATAGCCTGTCCAGGCGTGAGTTGGGTATTACAGCTTGCAGAGCTTTATTGGATTTGTTTCAGGTTCCTGTTTTTTCCATTTACTCTGGTATTGAATACCGTCATCATGAGCTATTTCTTAACTAATGTCAGGGAAAATGCATTGAGAGAAATGTTTTGCTTAGACTGTAAATAGAATTCAAAATAAGATCTGGCAAACATTCCCACCATAGCTGGTGGTGAACACAAGTGTATATACATATATATGTATATATATGTGTATATATACATATATATGTATATATATATGTGTGTATATATATATATATATATATATATATATGGGGAGGGTTGCTGCAGATATCCTTTGGGTATGCAACAATTTTTAAAAGGCTGTGCATGCACAGTATTTCCTGTCTTAGGTGGTTACAGCATGCTTGTCACTGTAATATTTGGGTACAAACATGCATGTTGAATGCAAAATGAACCTCACTGTCAACTGCAAACCTGCAACTGTTATACTGACATATTTTGCATTGGAAGACAAAAGGATTTCTCAGTGTACTAATGACCTTGTTCAGGAAAGGGGGCTTTTGGTAGAATTCAATAATGTACAGCAAATCTTTTAAATGCCTTTGGACACTATAGGATGAAAGGCTTTGTAGAAATAGCAGAAATTATTATTATCAAGATTAAGATTTCACTCTATCAGATTAGTGCATGTGTCAACTGGAATAGAAGTGTGTATATGAGGGTTGCCCACAATTATGTAACTTAGTATAATGATCTATCACAGCTCTCAAACAAGAATAAAGAAAGTAAATGTTCAGCCTGTTATAAATCTGATGAGAAAGTGACTATCTTGCAGACCAAATATATTGGGTTTGTTTCTGAAATATTGATAAAATGCAAAATTTGAAAGATACTGATGGTAGCTGAGTTGTTACTGTCTGTACACAGTTGTCTCTACACAGTTACCAATTCAAAATAGAAATGAAAATAAAATTTTAATTGAGCAAAAAGTAAACTGTAAAAACACTACAACAGGTTATCTGTAATGATTTGTGTTGTTTTATTTAAAACAATAAAAAGTCTTAGAGTTCAGTGTAAAATGATAATAGGAAGATAAATTTACCTTCTTGGTAAAGACAAGATTATCACTATCCCATGAGCCTATGAAATATACCATTTTTAAGGTATTCAGGTCAATTTACGTAGAAAAAAAATCAGTTTTTACTATTAACTCTACAAGCAGTGTTTAAACCACTAAGCACTGTAGTTGAGAACCTTGAAAACCTATTTCCTCAGAGAAATAACACCTACTTTTTATTGTGCTCCATTACATACAGTTGTTTTATCTCATTGCTTAAAGCAGTAGGAGAGAATTTGATCGCTTACATCCATTTGAAATCTCAACACAGAGCATCCTGGAGTCACTGCTTCTTTTGGTAGTTACATATCACATCCTCTTATTATTCAAAGGAGTCAAGTTCAGCTGCAAGAACAAATGATTTCGCTAGCAAAGATAGTCAAGATTTTAGAAGTACAAATGTCAGAAAAGGGAGAAATAAAAGGAGAATGAGGGAGAATTGTCTGAAGTATGAGTGTCTTTACCTTCCACATCCATAACTATTTATGTTCTTCATTGGAATCAAGAAAAAAAATCACTCAAGGTTTCCTTATGTTTGTTAGTCATACCACCTGCTGTAATACCACTCAATAATTGTCATTCTGATGTCTCAGACTGTCTGAAGTGTTCAGGCAGAATGGGATTGCACACCAGACCCAGTAAGAGCTGAATCTCTCCTGCTGTTTCCATGGAAAGGGTTATCTCAAATTCACATGCCTAATAACTGAGCTCTATGATTTCAGACTTTGAATAAGCAGAGTAGTGAAGTATGCTGTAGATTTATGTAAATCCATTGATATTGATAAAATAACTGAGATACTCAAAGTTACATGAATGATGATTTAGCTCATATATCTCTCTATAGTTTCAAAATTGTGTTTTCATTTTGTAGTCCATAATAGTTCTGTATCTTATTAACCTCTTTACCTGGACCGTGAGGAAAGAAAAGACTACTGATCAATGAGCATCATGATGGTTAAAATTTAGCCAAAAACAGAACTAACAGAACTGAGCACAGGTAGTTGGCCATATGTAAACTCAACAGACCAAAAATTAAAGACAGTAGAAGTTTATAACAGAAGGTATAGCCATCATCTCCTAATGTAAGGGATTGTTTCAAACTAGGGCATCCCTCTGGAAGGCCAAACACAAGGAAATCCAGCAGACTTTGCAATCCACACAATCATTCAATATTCAAGAGATGAGACATTAGGAAAAAGGCTTTGATTCATGGGAAAATATGAAAAGGAAACCACTAGTAATCAAGCTGGAATACAGAGGAGGTTGTCTTCACAAAGGGCTGTGATCAACCCTCTGATATGAACTCCTGCAAACACAGAAAATTTGTATGAGAATTGTGAGCTCTTTGAGCTAGTTATTGGTTTTCTATTTTGAGTTTGCACAGGATTTAGCAGATAGGTTGGGATTCTGTTTGGTCTTAGGTATTACAGTAAAACAAACCATCATTTTAAACAGTGAATATGTGTCTACTCAATCCCAGTGGCACTGTAAATCTAATGTGTGCAATATTTGACTGTGTTCAAAATTTTCGTCATGAAAATTTTCCCTTTGCTGCTCCACTCCTATCGTTCCGTTATGATAAACAGAATGCTGTTCTGCACTGATTAGTAGAAACTGGAGGAAGTATAAAACCATTTTTAAAAAAAAAAAAAGGCACAATGGTAAGGTCACATAGTGGCTTTCAACACTGAAAGCCTAAGCAAAGACACTGAAATAAAAAGGTGGAATGTAAACAGTAGTTATGTATACAAGCACATACGCACACGTTCATATACTGCATATGTAGCACAGTAATGGCTTCATGTATCATAACCATGATGAATTATAGGCAATGATAGGGAGTAACACTCAGAAAAGATAGGGGGAAAATCACTGCAGGAAGGACTCCATGCATCAAAAGTAGTAGTGTAGAGAATGTTCCGATTTAGATAAAAATGTCTGCTGTGTATTTGAGTGACCCTATAATGTGAGCTTTGTGTAGGAAATCTATTTTTATCTTCCACACAGAAAAGCAAAGAATGTGGAGAGCTGTGGATGATATGCTTTAACTGCAGATAGTTGGTAAAGGTTTTCACTTCTTTGGGATCTATTTTTTTAATCCGTTGCACCCAGTGAAATTTTAAGGATGCTTGCAATATGTCTTAAAAGCCATTTCTCCATGAAGAGTAATACACTGTTCCAAGATCATCATGGGATTTTTCAGAAGTGCTTAATGGACCTTTCTGTTCTGCTACAGATGTGAAAGCTGCCTTTCTTTGACCTGGACCAAAAACTTGGACCATACTCAAGCACTTAGCTGAAAATCCTAACATAACTTTGGTCCAAAAAAGTTTAGTTCTATTTTCCTTTTTTTAATTATTATTATTATTTTATGATGCTATTTTTTAATTATTATTAGGCACCTAAAAATTACTTCTGGACCCCATGCTCAGAAACAAAAATAAGAAGTAATATTGTACTAGCTTCAGTCACCTCATGTACATATTTCTTACTCTTTAAAAAATCAGGATTGAAAGTGTTTTTTAGCGAACCAAAATATTATCTGAGATCTAAATGTAAAAAGTAAGTTGTAAGTAGCATAAAATCATGGTAGCAAGCAGCTGCAAACAATTTTTTCTGGTCCTTTATTGTTAGGTGGTGTTTGCTTAGCAGCTGGTAAATAGGCTATTAAGAAAGACTTGGGACAATTTTCCAAAAGACATGAATGACATCCAAGTGTTGAACTTTGGTTAACAACAGACAGATAAAGCTAGTATTTTAGTTTAAAGAGAACACATCTTCCTCCCACCCAGAGAGGCACATTTTTAAAATTACAGTAAAAGCTTCTCTGCCAATTCTAAGAAACATTTCTCTGAACAATATAGCTTTGCACATGAAGTTTTGGTCCTGTTATTCCATTGACAAGGCGGAATCATTCACATTCAACTATCAAAAGAATAAATATTTTGAAAGACGATTATCTTAAAGGGAAATTTTGAGGATGCATGCAAAATCCTGGGACCACTGAAATCAGTGAAAAGTCCCAGAATTTCATCCCTGCAAACCAGTTAGGCTGCTATCTGTGGGAATAAAATGATTCCAAAAATCCAGGTCGTAACAGTTATCTGGCAAACAGATCAGACAGTCCTATTATAGTCAGCATGCAAGCCATTTTCCCTGTTAATTATATGCATCTAATGTCAGAGATCTAATTATCCAAGAAAAAATTAAAATTCCTAAAAGAGCACAGAGCTGAAAAAAACTGGAATACAGCCAAACTTCCCTGAAGTTTTCACTCATTGAAATGTTAGCTGGAGACATAAGCATCAATTCTTACTATGTTTTAACCTTGTTTTAACATTGTTTTGGGATTTTTTCCAAGTGGAATAAAAAAAATAGAAAAAAATAATCCTTGGATTTATTACTTTCAAGTCTTTACCTTTTTCCGGTACTTTTTGCACCATCGGAGTGTATCAAATTACCCTGATTATTTTATCTTTTGGTCACTATGAGACAAGCACCCCTGGAAACATACAAAATTATTTTGTGAAATAGAGTTTTACACCAGTATTCATTTTAACTTTGAGAATACGACTCACAAATTCCATAAGGCATGGAGGAATATAAATAACTGCTCTGTTGACTAGTTAAGCTTATCAATTGTGATTAATATTTAAAACAGAAATTAAATTTTAAGTGAAATTTCTTCCTGAAAATATGCTTTCTCTGCGTATATGTCCAGCTTGTTTCATCTAATTCAAAAAATTCTGATGAGCAATATCACAAGGTTTCTTTCCATCTTCCACCTAGAGGTTCCCTGGACTGAGGACCAGGCCTCTTGGGAAGCACTGTCCAAGTCAACAGCACATTTGCATTTGACAACTTTGTCCCACTGTTTCCAGTTGAAATATCTTGTCATCCTCTTGAGTTGAGATGCTGTGGGACTGTGCTCTCCACACAGAAGGTGGAAACAAATGTGAATGGAAGAAGAGGGGAAATTCTGTGAACCAAGATACTGGGTTGGTCCCCATTGGAAAGCAAGTGAGCCATAACTCAAGTTGCATCTGAAGACAAATGTGGAAGTTTCATTTTGTAGATCTTATAACTTTTTTTTTTTGATCAAGCCTAAAGTCTCTTTTCCCAACCTTCAACTTCTCTGCTACCAGAAGGTATAATATGAGCTGAGGGCAAGTTTATAGAGAATTCACCAAAAGGAGGAACAAGTATTAACTTGACATTACAGAAACTATATTAACTACATCACCTGGGACCACAGAGCAGACACAAATTAATGGAATCATCGCTCTCATTTTGTAAGACTCTACCCATGAGGGAACAACTTGACAAAATATCAGTCACTATTTTAAACGACAAAGCTGAACCATTTTGTCTAAGCTGTCAGACATTCCGATGCACAAAGGACAGTCCCTGTTTTTAGCACACACATTCCTATTTTCTCTATTTTTCTGTGTAGTCTGTCTCGTAAAGAACTGTAACTATTCCAATGCATTTCAGCACAGTTTAAAAGCCATGTCCCTATTTCAGCCTCAGGGATTCCTATTAATTTCCTTCAAATGTTATATGTTAATTCAGGAAACAAGGATTTTCTGATTTAATTTGTCACCTTAGTTATCAGCTCTTATTCCACTATCAGTCCCATGTAAATGATTTATATATTCCCCATAAGAGTAGCTTTGATATTGGGGGCCTTATCTAACAAATGGGTTTTCAGGACTCTTCAACAAATTTAACCTAATATTTTTTTCAGTCAGATTATACTACAACACTATAACCTCTATTGGAATTTATTGACAGATATAAATAACCATGGTTGCCAGTTTAGGTAGTATTGTAACCAGCTGGATAAGTTTTCCCAATGTGGAGGAGGTGAATTGCTGCTCAGCGAGAGCATTGCTTGTGCCTTGGCATTTATTAAAGACTCATTGCAGATCTGGAAGAGAGTCATCAGCAGTAAGGCTTCTTGGGAGACAGGTTCTGAATGTATGTGAACATGCTCCTTTGAGCTATGGCCAGAGGATCTTCCGTTGTTCCCCAGGTGGGGAAGGAAAGTGCATAGAGTTATAGGGTGATTTGTCTGCACAAAACCTGTGTGCCTGTGTTCACATCATGGGGACTCAGGAATAGACTGCAAGCAGATTTCAGAACCTGTTTAGGAGAAAGCTGGGGTTTGGCCAGTGAATAGCTGATGGAGGTGAGAGGAAAAACTGCTTCCTGTTTATTAGAAATGAACACCTATCCACCAAAAACTCATTGGCTGCTTTGGCCTGAAGGTCTGTTATTCAAACTGAAGAGAAACAAGTAGCTTTTTACTCCCTGAAATTCTAATTCAACAATGTAAAGTATCCTATCAAAGACTGTTGAGCCTTTACTAAGCCCAGCTTTTCAGTTGTAATGCCTTAAGTCATGTAGGCATGAAGACATTAGGTAATACACTCTGAAGGCTTATACCTGTATTACTCATTGAAACACCAAACGTTTCTCCTAACTCCTTCACTCTTAGATCAGTGCAAACTATCCTTTCCCACCCACCTTGGCCTTTGACTGCAATAGTTGTGCAAAGTCTATCTCATCTCTTCAGACAAATCTCTCTAGTGTTTATCATTTGTGATGGGGACAAAGCCTTTCAAACCTGTGAGTCATTACGACTCGATCCAGCCATGAGTATATATGAAAGGAGGAAGGAGAGTGCTTGTGGAAATGCTTTGCTTTTTTATCCATTGTGTCTGAAGTAAGACTTTTTCTAGACAACTACTCATAAGCAATGGTCTTTCTACAGCGAATGCGCTGAATATACTGTGTTTAAATGAGCTTTTAATTCTGAATGCAAAATTCTTCTTGGATGTCAGCTGTACATACCGGTGCATATTTGAAATGGAAAATGGATCATATGTTGCACAATGCTGCAGCTGTAACATCTTCCTTGTCTTTCAAAATGAAACAATTTTATTTTTTTTTTTATCCCTTATGAATAAAGAAAGGTAAAAAACCAGAATATTAAGAACTCAGATCTTGACAAGGAATGTGGGGTTTAGTTTTGCTGGGTCAGATACACGGATGGTGGATTTACTACAATGCTTTCAAAGCTAGTGGCAGCAACTCTAAATTTGCACAGCAGAACATCAGGTTATGAAACACTCTCACATGCAATCAAATGAAACCGCAAAAAGTGTCTGTGATTTTGATGTAAATCTGTCAGGTGGTTCATCTGTTTTAGAGGAACATGATTTCTGCAAATTTTGATGCACTTGACATTAACCGTTATTTAACTGTAACAGAAATTGAACCCAGTAGTGTGCCTGATAGTTTGAGGTTTCCAGACACTTAGAGACATTTTCCTTACAAGGGTCAACAAAAACCAAAAATTTGCCCATATTAAATTCACAGCCCATATTAAACATCGCAGCATTCCTGTGACTGCTGCCACTGTAAAATTCAATGCATAATTTGAAGGCTGTAATGTAAAAGCTATGGTTTCTTTGAGAGTAGAGCAATTGCACATTTAGCAGAGAGTTCAAAATTCAATTTTACATATATACAAATATGCACACACGCACAAACACGTATATATATGAATGTTGCAAATGCTTTTCTAGGCATGGTGTGCTGAAATAATTGTTTTGATTACAAAAATTACAGCCAGCAGAGAATTAGCTCCTGGGCCACTGCTATAGAGTGAATAAATCTCATGAATCTAAAGATCTCTAAATTTCAGATGTAAAAGACCAACCAACATCTGAATTTTGGTTCACACCATGCAACCTCCTTCTCTCTCCTGTTCTCCTCTTGATCTTTTAGCCCAGAAGCTAGACAGCTCGTTCCAGGTACAACCCTGTCTCATCCTTCTTGCTGCTCCAGTGTAGCTCATCATCACCCTCCTCATGTTTTCATGCTGCTTCTACTACAAATATCTATTTTTCATGCAACTCTGAATGCTGCATTTCTGAGGTCAATGGTCTTAAGAAAATGTCTCAGTCCCTGGAGGAGAATTGAATGGGATCACTGAGTTACGAAAGGGCTACAAGAACTGGGGCCTAAAACTACATCTGCTGTAGGCTCACAGCCTCTGAAACAAGTTCTGCTTTTTTTTTTTATACCTTCTACGATACAGATTTAAAGCAATCTGGGATGTTCAAACTACATTTACATAGACAATGAGTTTAATCAACCTGCACTAATCTCCATGTTTAGATCACTATTATGTGAAGGTCTGTCCAAATCCTTGATCTGTGAACTCCATGGCCTTTTTTTTCTCTCAGTGCAGCCACAAGGTAAAAGTAAGACCTCAGTATATCTGTGGCATAGCTTATCCGCAGCATGTCAGCAGGACAGGTTTCACTTCTTCAGCATTACGTTGGTCATGCATCTTTGCTTCTATCTGGAAGAGTGGCTCACAAACGGCCTCAGTGAAGGCTCATTTAACACAAAGCAAAAGCAGTTAGAAATAAGGACACTGAGCCAGGCACACCTCTCAATCCAGTAGTCTCATCGCTGTGAATCAATCAGCCTAATTAGACAGATGTGATGAGGAGATACTGTCCTCTCTACAAACACCCAACTGTGCACAGAGCTGGCAACAGTAATCAGCCTTTTGTCTGAGACAAGAAGCAAAACATTAGTGCCACAATTACCACGGACTGACACTCAGGGGCAGAGCCTTTTCTATCTGTGTTTGTATGGCACTGGGGAATTTTTAGGTTGCGGTGAAACTCTGCTCCAGTATCTAGACTTACCAAGAAAAAAGAATAAGAAAAATTAAGGATGGATATTCAGTTCTAGAGAAATTAACTGAAAACTGTCAAAACTGTGAGATGTTGAAAAAAGCTCCAAAAAGTCAATTATATACCTGCAATTTTATGACGTTATTTCTGTTTTAATACAAAAAGAATTTAATAAAACTTGTTTTAAAATGTCGAAATGAGACAGAATTTCTTTTCATGCTGTTGTATCTGCACACTTTTTTGAAAAATTACAGTTTCCAGTCCTTATGATTATGACTATAATTTAGAAAATGTTAATTGGAACACTATACAGAGCAGAAATGTCTGCAGTTACTGCCTGAAACAATAGCTTGGATGCATATGAATTAGTTCATCCACCTTAGCATATATTAACTCTGAAGGCATATAAAAACAATACTATTACCATTTTACTACTATTCATTTAATTTGAAATATCTAGCTAAAGCACATATCTCAAAAACTCTAAGCATAAAACCAAGCACTCTCTAAGCATAAAACCCTCCTAACTATATTCTGTGTAATCGAGCTTGAGCAGATATTCTTCTTCCAACAGGTTGGTTCGTTGAAGTTCCTCTGACTGAAATGTTTTCTTTTGGCAAATGGTCTCTTTTGGCTCCTTTAAAAGGGTCCATTTACAACTAATTATGAACTTTCAATAAAACTAAATTTTCTGAAGTTAAGTTGACAAAATCTGAATTGGGAGATGCAGTTCCTTTCATATTTGGGTTACACTCTTTGTCTGAGACTCCAAGGACCCACAAAACTGTCATGTCTGCAAAATAGGTGTTATTTAAGCCTAGCCTTAAATGATGTTTAAGTTCCTTCAGGATCTGGTTAACCTAGTTACAAGTTAGACAACAGAAATGTTGGAAAGCTTTTTCATTAATTTGGTTTTTGCTTTTTTTCTCCCAGTAAAACAAGGAACCGAAGTGAAAGACTTAGTTTTCTTCCAGTCTAATTCCTCTTACATCTCAGCTATATTGTTGGGTATTTTTCCCCTCATGGAGATTTTCTTTCAGATGCAGATCTGGAAAGTAGTTCCCTGTGTCTAAATTTGTGTCATGGGCACAATGAGCCAGTGGGAGATGAAGGCAGCGGAATTCCGCAGGCCCCCCACGGACTCCAATTAAAATGAGGGCCAGAAAGCAATTACTCTGTGAAAGTATATATATCTGCAGCCACCTGGGAGGGGTGGCATTAATAAAGAGTTTTAATGCTGTTGCCTAATTAGGAGGAGGAGAGTTAAGGTTAGCAGTTTTGTGTGTTGCAGTGATTCAAAAAGTGGCAAGGGGAGTGAGAAACAGTACTTTTAAAGGTAAAGGAATCTTCACTTTCAAGCTCACAGCAACTACACTTTCATCTGATGCCTGCATGACAGATGGAAGGAAAAAGAAACAGTCCTAAAAAGTCACAGCCTAAGAATCTTAGAACTGTCTAAGTTGGAAAGGACCTCTAAGAGCATCCAGTCCAACCGTTAAGAGTGTGTCACAGTTTCTGGAAAGCTGCATCTTCAAGAAAAAGAAAATTCACCCCCATTGGTCCTATTAGGAAAGGAGACATCTTAATTGATGTATTTCTTTGGAACCTCACTGCTATTCCATTACACCCTTCCTCTGTCCTTATGTCTCATATTTGGGCTAATGCCATCTCAATACGAGTGACTCTTTGGACTCTGGGTGCTCTTCAAATTTGCTGGTGCTTTCGATCCTTTTGGCATTAAGTAGCAAGAAGTTTGGGGGCTGAAACACCTCTGTTAATGTTATCTGGAACACTCTGAATTAATTTAAAAGGGCTCATCATCCTACTCTCAATAGTCAGGTCTCCCTCCTCGCACTCACAGAGTGCACTTGACTGGTGATCTGCCAGGCAGGTAGGCTCCAGTCTCCATCTCCTCCTCTCAGGAATTCATACACCCCTATGAAAATCAGATCTTCACTTCTCAAGGAGGTTGGAAGAAGGTTAGAGACCAACTGTTCAGCCAAATCCAGCTGTACTACAGGGTTTGCTAGGAAAATTAGGATGCTGCTAAACTAAATTACCTTTTCTTATGTGACAAGTTGGTCTGCACCAATTTACACAGACAGATTCATTGTATCATGTTCCACAGGCAATACAATTATCCTTACTAGGTTGGATAGGAAACTCCACTCTCACGGCAAAGTGTATGAGACTATGTTGTTCATCAGAGCCTTTGTTTTCAACGTTATTAATCTGGCAGCATGTCACCTACAGCTAATTTGATCATTGGCAAATGTGAGGTAGAAGCACGTCTCTTCCTCCATTGTTCCAGGTTTCCAGACACTTGAAACTACCCTTACCTTAGCTGTATTATTAGAATTTATGAGGCCATGACCCCATGGAGTATATGTGCTGCCCAGACATACAAACCCAATAGTTTTACATTGGGTGAATTGGCACTGTATGCTGTTTACTAACAAAATAACTACTTCCCATGTGCTAGTTATTTACTTTGCTACTGGAAAATATGCCACACTTATATCAACATAGAGCAGCCAGCACATAACATTTACACTGAACTTTGAGTCATTTCAAGTACTGCTGGAATATTTAAGAATGGGAATCTTTGAAACAACTACTACTCTTGTATATTTTGAGTATGACTAGAATAAGTTCAATTGCTCTCAAATGCTACCATCTCCTTATATATACTAAGGAGGGTTAAAGGTGGTAAAAGTTGGTATTAATAAATACTTTTCCCTCCTTTGCTGCACAATTAAAACATTGTATATATACATTTCAGTAAAACTGTACAAGTCTTTTTCTCCAGGGCTAGCTGGTGATGACATTTTTAAAGATCATTCAGAAAGATATATGTGCAAATGCTATTATGCCTGTATACTGCCAACTAAAAAAGGAAAAACCACCTCATCTACCCTTCTGACATCTCTCAGTTGCACACTTTTCCTCCCTGCAAGCAGCCAGTTGAGCAGGTCAGACAAGAGCATTTTAGGTCATTCAGAAACTACTTTCACTCTAACTCCCATAAAGGGAAAGTAGGATGCTTAAGGAAGTCTGGAGAAGCAACAAGACTTTCTTCCCTTTTCAACACCCACACAACAGGTCCACACACAGAACAAGGAGGGCACTTCTAATGGACATAAAAATATTGCCCTCGCACTACCTGTGAGGAATTACACAAGGTGGCTTAAAAGCCACCATCCAGTTAACACGCTCCTAAGTGGAGCTACACAAGCATGCAAGGATTTCTGTTGCTGTGAAAAGCCCTCTTATTAGTTGCAGCTGAAGCTCAGCATGATTCACCTGTGCTTTCTTGCTGGGCACTCTGCACAGAATTCTTATAGCAATAGGTTTGGTTAAAAACAAGTATGGAACAGAAGGCGGCAATTGAACTTAAAAATACAAAAAATATATATAAATAATTTAAAAATCTCTCTGAAATCAGACTGATACTGAATATATCAAATGTGGGTTTATTAAACGATGAACCTCTTTCTCCCAGTATAAAGTTATTACGATTCCACATTTTCCTGGCATGACCTCTTGTCCCTCATACATTCAGTTCAGGAAGAGATGAGTTATTTAGCTACTCCTCTGGGATTTTAGAACACTAAGTCTAAGTGGACTCCCCCAAAATCCAGAGGTCTGGACAACTCTTCTACAGGCATCGTCCATGTGCACATCACACATTTACAGAGCCTGGATGCTCTGGGTGAGAGAGGTTTGCCCCAGGACAACTGTATAAAACCTAAATGTCCATCAGACTAAATTATGACAGAAACACAGATGCATTCACTGTGGAATCAACTTCCTATGTCTGATAAATCCAGCATGCATTGGGTTCACTCTGGGTGGTTTTTTATGTATGTGCACCTGGATGACACCAGGGAAGTCCTGGGCCAACACGTGGTGTTAATCTGCCATGAGAGAGTGGGGAATGGTAGTGCTGAGTAACTTATGGCTTTTTCTACATTACACTTTGAAGTGTAGAAGATTTTATGATAAAATAGCAATGCTGCATCTACTCAGCATGTGTCTGCACCCCTGTGATTGTTTTAGTTCTAGTCTACCTGACTTACTTTTGCTTGAGGCAAATGTTTCACTACAGCTTTGACTCCATTTTGAAATGCTTTCCTTCTATGCTGTTCTTGCTACTTGATAATTCTCTCCTGAGCAGCAGACTTCTTAGAGGGTTTCTGTGAGGATGCCTCTACAGAAAGATTCCTGAAAAATGGCTGTTAATAAGAATGAAAAGCAGGGGTCCTGTATGTGTCAGAGACTACAAAGAAACAGAACAAAGTCTCTAATAGGGCATGTGAGAAGAACTGATTCTTCCTAAGGGGAACAGGGGAAAGATGGAAAGGAATTAGAGATTTCAAGATTGTCTCTTTAAATTACCAAAAAGAGACAAAAAGTGGTGCTCAGTTCTGGTCTTACAGTCTTCTGATTCAATTGTCTACATTTCCTCTCCATTCCCTCAGTCCTCATTCCTTCCCAGATGCATACAGGATGTTTTAGTTGCTTGATGGAGACATTTTCTTAATGCTACCACTTTGTGGATAGAATACATTTCCTCAATATATAACTGAAACCTTCCCCTCTCTAAGTGGAACTGAAGAACCATTCTCTCAATTTGTTTTAAGATTGGCATAATACCCATGAGTCTATAAGTTAAATCTGAGATCAAGGGGTCTCTCAGGAAATGCTGCAAACAACATTAGACTGTGGCACATCATTCTTGGAAAGAAGTGAGTCATCCTTTCCAGCCAGCATCAGTACTTGCACAGCTTTTTCTTAACCATGTAGCCCACTACCAGGGCATTTTTGGCCTATGAACCCAAGTGTAAATCTAATCCTGTACCTTGAGGGTGGCTTATACTAAAGCCTTGCCCTCCCAGGGTCAAATTAGAGATCCATCCAACCTTGTAGACAACCTCGCTATTTCTGGTATTCACTGAGCCCCAGCAGCTCTTCAGTCCAAGAAGAATATTTGTAAAGAGAAGGGGACTTTGAAGACAAAATAAAAAGATAGGAAGAAGAAGAAGGTGATTTTACTACACAATTTTACAACAATCAGTACTGATTGGTGCTCATTACCAATAGGCACTGACTCCTTTATGAGCATGGTAGCTTTATAATAGAATTACAAGGCCTGGAAAAAAGCTGGTATGATGATTATGTCTTTACTTACAAGCAAAACACATCACAAACCACTGTAACATCAAGAAATTGGAAAAAACCGTCAAACAAAGCTAACCAGAAACACTGCCCTCCAATTAATCTAGAAGTGGCCTGAATACTTTTTTTGGATTGCAAAAGAAGTTTTACTCAAGTTCAAAAAAATAAAACCGATAAAACTTGCCAACAAAGGCATATAAACTTTTTCTGTTAGCAGAATACACAAGACTTGCAATTCTCTATTCATGATAGGAAGAAAACAGAGTTTTGACTGAATATATTGGACAATCAATCAAAGAGTATTTACAGTACCATTTCTAGGAACTAGTGTCTGCAAATATAGAATGATTTTTCAAATTCTCTCTCCCCTTACCAAGACAAATAACTTATTTTTTGTTTGTGTCTTGTTTTGAAAACTAAAGAACTCTCAACATCTTGTTGCTGTAGCATTGGTGGTGGAATTTTAAACATCTACCCAACCCAAATTCTTGAGCTCTTTGAAAATCCATCCTCTTGTCCTTGTGCCTAAATACTTACTGTGAGTTAAACCAATTTGCAGAATCTGGCCTGGAGTATGAGGACCACCTAACTTGTGCTCAGATTAAATTCAAAAAGATAAACAGCCTAAGAACCACCGACAAAACCAGGCAAGAGATACAGGCACTTTAAAACCTTTGTGTAAAAACAATTAAACCATAAAATGTCATTAAACCATAAAAGGAAAACCAAAAAAAGTTTGCCAGTTTAAACAAAGAGGAGCTGCTTGCATGTCAGGGAAGACCATCATGGTTCTGTAGCTCTTTGCCAGAAACAAAACTACTTGAAACTATTAAGACTATCTGATTTGGGGTCAGCTGATGAGGATGAGACAGGAGAGAGGCAAGGCTGAGACAGCAGCAGTCGTGTCCATGCAAAGAGGCTGAATAGGCCAAAGACAATAAAGTGCATGGGCACACCTGCAAAAAGACACAGGGGGTGGCCTATGTAACCCTGGGATCACACACTGAGATTTTGATCCCTGAGAAAACCTGACCTCTGTGCAAAGGCAGTCTGCATAGAAGAAATAGGCCTTCAGAAGCATGCCAGTCATGTTTGCAAGCAGTGAACTCTTTAGGGTGGATTGCTGCTCATGGGCAGCAGCTGCAAAACAAGTTCTGGAGCTACATGTGGGTGGGACATGTTTGTTCTGTGGTGAGGGCAGTAGGAAAGATGCCTGCAAAAGGCACAGTTATAGGAGAAATCCTGGTGTCCCCACAGCCCTAGGGTTTCACAGTAAGGCAAAGGTTGGTACAGCTCAAGGTTTCACAAGGGACATGGTCAGTGCTCCATGGCTGTGATCAGTGCGCCGTGGCAGTGCTCTGGAAGTGCACAGCCCTAGGATGGAGGAGTAGGGGCTGTTCTCAGCCAGCTTCAGCCATGTTCTTCACACCAGCTTCTACTGCCAGCACAACGGGGGCAAGGTGCACCAAAAACATCCTCTGTGGACTCCCAGCATGCCAGGTGATGTGCTTGCATGACAGTTCACAGAATTTCACAACAGATAGACGTCTGAGGCCTTTGGCCTTGAATATGTTGGTGGGGATGTCTTTACAGGACTATTTAGACACAATCACTAACATGAAATGTCAAAATGTTTTTCACTTCTACAGATTCACAGCCACAAGGATATAAACATCAAAGTCCCAGATAAGCTCTTCTAGTGTTTTTGCATTTTTTTGTGCTAGCGTGAGTGTACATTGGTTTTGGCTGGTTGGGGGTATTTTTTGGTGATTTTTTTTTCTTTGGTTTTGTTTTATTTGTTTTTAAGTTGACAGCTAATTTCTAAATAGGTTGAAAAGGAAACTGTATGATGAACTGCTGCTATTGATTTTTTTTCTCTCCCTCTTCTTTCAGGTGGCCAAAACAGTATATCTAGTAGCACAAAACCACAAAAATAAGATTATAGAAACAGACTTCTTGTTATAACAATTTTTTTTATCATTTCAGAATCAAAAACGCTTTTTTAAAATGGCTTTTCTTTTCCTGAAGAATGTGATAAAACACATGGAATAATTAATCTGAACACTCTGCCGAAAAAAAACCAAAACTAACTTAACAATTTATATTCTTCACTACAGCTAGTTTCTTTTAGGAGAGGTGGAAGGGAGGAGATTATTTTTGCTTAAATGAAAGATATTCATCAAAGGTTGGCAGAATCCTAACAGGTGGGAAGCTCAGGAATCAGTCAGAGCAGGATGAGGCCTTTTGAATACTTCTCTAAAGGTCTTGCAGCTTTGACAAGTTCTCTCTACCTGATAAAAATAGGTCATCCCATGAGTTTCCCAGACTCATCCTTCTAGTTCCATACATAAAAGCAAGACAGTCAGTTTCCCTTCTGCTGTTTTACAAGTTGTGTATGAAAGCAGAAGTCCAGAGTTGCAGCAATAACTAGTGAAAATCTCAAAAATGTAAAGCTATTTTTCAACATAGCACTTGGAAAGATGGAACTGCAGAAATAATTGTTTGGAGGTAGTGACTGAAACCTTAAACCAGCCAGCAACAAATGAATCCTAATACAGATAAGGTGCTCTGAACTATACTATTTCCTTCTCCAGTTCATCACTAGATTAAAGAAAATGTAAAAACATTTTTTTAGAATTTAAGGCTGCACTTTTCTCTTGATGCTGGGTATCTGTTTCTTAAATTTTAATTTTGTTTATCATGATCAAAAATGTGGATTTGAAAAGAGAAAATGTTTTCACTTTGAAAATGCTGCATGAAATATGAAAAAGAATATTATAAGGTCCTCAATTTTACTGAAGGATTTTTTTTCTGAACTTAGTTCCCCACTGGGAGATTGTTTAGGTCATGCGAAAATTGATTTTCCAGCTAGTAAACAATGTGACTGAAAACTTTTGCTTTAACATTCCATCCAGTTTTGTCTAAAACAGTTCAGTGATCCTAACCTCATTTCTTAAGTTACTTTCCAGATTTCTTAACATTTACTTAAAGACAGATAAAATCAGATATGCCATTCAATCAAGTAGTAATTGAACATTCAACTAAATCATATGTATTTCAGTAATCACACATTTATACAAAGTGTATTAAAAGCTTTGATCTTTTCTGATTGCACATTCCCTAGAATTTACTAGCACCCACTAGCAGTCATTAACATAGTGGACCTTCAGGTCCCTCTAAATGTAATATGGAATCATATATGAAAAATGTGTAATGATAAAAGAAAAAAACATTCCTCCACACACAGTTATGTATTTCTAAAATATGCTTACAGACAAATGTTCACATTTAGCATTCTGTACACTTTAAAAATGTGATGATGTCATTTAGGGATATTTAAAGAAGGTCTACAGAATACTAGGACAGAAAGAAATGTCCACTTCTACAGAATTGCAGTGCTGGAAAAGACTGTAATGCAACCTGTA
Source organism: Pipra filicauda (assembly GCF_003945595.2). Classification (NCBI taxonomy): domain Eukaryota; kingdom Metazoa; phylum Chordata; class Aves; order Passeriformes; family Pipridae; genus Pipra; species Pipra filicauda. The sequence goes on from NW_024104347.1 coordinate 1,112,655, forward strand.
TGTAACAATGTACAAAAATATAACTGGTTAATAAAAGAATTAGGAACAGAGTAGGTAGTCCCACTATATCTAGGAGGGATGCAAAACCATTAGAAAGACAAAATAGACAATTAATGCAAGCATATTTTTTTGTGATCTAAAGAAGAGAGGATAAAAAGGATTATAAAACTCTATGTCTTGGCTGTATGCTGTATGGCAAGTACACCATAATATGTTTCTTCTGAGAAAAACACATACACATATAAACCAATAATTAAATAGGATTACATTTCCATGCCTTTACCTGCAATTCACTGATGAAGCTGAAGGACAGTGGTGCACAGCAGAAATTCAAATGGTCTGCTGTGGCCTTGGAGCCTATAGAGCTTCTTTGACATAATTCATAGCAATTTCTGTACCCAAGAAAGCTATTTCATTTTACTTGTCCATTTGAAGATGTCAACAATCTCATTAAAACTGATACTACTAGGTTGTTACCAACTCATGAAGGTAGTGTGAAAGAATATTATTTTGGAGAGGCAATTTCTCATTGGCCTTACTTATGGTAAATTATAAGCTGCAGATATGGCAGGCAATGCTAGCAGAAGATATAGCATAAGACCATGCATGAAAAACACATCCAAGCTATGGCCATCAGTGTTGGTACTTGTTGCATCTGCTAGGAAATAAACAAGATCTGAATGCTTCCCAGGAGATGTGAGTCTCCCATCTTTGCTCTGCTAAACAGGATATGGGAGAGAAGGCTGAAGATTTGCATTTCCTAAGAGCAGCACAGGATAGCTTTGCAGCTCAACACCCCAAACCACAGAGAATAGCTTGATGAGAAGCTGCTCAGAGGCAGCTCTTGTCCTCACTCTCCGTTTTGAGTTTGGAGTATTTCACCAAATTAGAATTCTGTTTCTACAAGCTTTGTGTTTATAGCTTTTTAGTCATAAATTTAACCATGACTGGGGCTATTGTTTTCCCCTGGTAGCACATCTCACTGATTCATATTTTGAAATGATTCATATAAAAACTAAGGGACATTCACAAGAGGTTATTTTTGGAAATGGCCAAATATCCAAGCATTGCAATAGCATCCTGAGGAATTACTTATCCAAGGCAGAGGAGATAACTGACTGAGGGATCATAAGGAGCTGAACCTTGAGCTCTGCTGTAAACCAGTGTGAGGAAATGTTCCCATGTGTATGTTCATTTGTCTGCTAATAAGAAATTGGAAAGGATGATAAGCAAAGCAGTGACATGACTCATTAGGGCCATCGAATGATTTTCTTCACCATCTCATTATTTCCTCTTTAGCTTTTCATCATTGTTTTTTATTTTATGACTAAAAGTTAAAAAAAATTGGAGTCCTAGAGAACACACATGGCTTTTTGATTTGAAAGGATTTTTAATTGAGTTTCCCTCAAGGTAAATAATTCTCTCTAACTGTTTCCTAACTAGCAGCTCACCCCAAATCCACTAGTGATCCATGCTGTTAGGGTTGGAAAAAACCCCTGTCAGTAGAGAGGAAACAAAGTTTTTATTTCAAAGAGATTTAATTGCACAGCCCTCCCTGAGTGCAATGGATCGTTGCAGTGGGGTATGTTCAGTGCAACATTGCTCCATTCAGCCCCAGGCAGACAAATTCTGCACTTAGTGGGAAGGACAAGAGCTTCTCACCTGATTCCCCACAGCATAAAAAAAGGAGCAGGGACAGCAATAAGTGTCCAGAAGCAGTCCTGGTTTCTCTCTCTTATCACTAGAAGAGAAATAGCTGTTGAGACCACAAAAGGGAAGACCATTAGTTTGTGAAGTAACCACCCTCCCTCTAGACTGAAAGGGAGTTTCTCATACTCATCACTTCTGATTTTATGGCCTTCTCCATAATATTTTTCCCTGTGTAAGAAGGTGTGCAAAGTTACAGTACCTTCTTTACAGGCTGCTTTGCAATCAAAAGGCTAATGCCTCCCCACAAAACTCTCTCAAGTAACCTACATAAGCTTTGCAATAACACTCACTGTGAAACCAAATAACAACCAAGGAGATGCAGGACTCAGCATAAAAGAACAAAACTTCATGACGACTAATTCTTGCTCTGAAAAGGAGGAAGAGAAGAACAAGATGAACTTGCTCTATTATTCCTGGTATCAGCAAATGCATGTCAAGGAGGAAGGTGAAAAAAAAAAAGTCTGAAGGGTTCCGGAATACAATTTGGCTCCCTGTATAAAGACAATTTTGGAGTGGAGTGTTTTTTGTTTACATTCAGTTTCCGCAGCTAATCTTTCGAATCCTGGCTTCTCAAAAAAGTTGCATATTCTCAATATCTCACTTTCTATACATATCTACCTTCTATGTAGGAAATCTGTTCTAACACAACAGGACACATCCTTCTGCCTACATTAGGAGCTCCTGTCAGTGAATAACAAGACTTTCTGAAAATGCCTTATTTGTTTCTTTCTTGCAGGGGTCAGGACACTTTTGACGTTAAACAAGCAGCAATTTTATACTCCTGGTGATTATAATTCACTCATACTGAATTTAGGAGTTTGTGACTGTTATGTAGTCTGTCCATTCTCTATATTTAGATTCATAAAACTAGCATACTTCACTCAGAAAATATCATGCACTTTCACACTCAGATCTATCCTTTCATACTCTGAGAATTTCACCACTCTGCAATAGTACAAAGAAGACAGAAAGGCTTATTTTTTCCCTATATTTAGTCGTGGGCCGATATCATAGTCTGAGCTCTCTTTTTTTCCTAAAAATTATGTTTTTCAGTAAGTGACTCAGCTGCTTTGCCCATGATCACATTGGAAACTCTGCTGCTGATTTCAGTACAGGAAGAAGAGTTTAACTCGTTACACCTAAATTAAATTTGATTAAACACAAATTATTTTTAGGATATCACAGTGATATTTACTCTGTGCCATCATCTTTTTTCCACCACTGGTCAGTAGGCTGATATAAAGAAAGACAAAAAATTATATATTATGGACTAGGATGTCCTTTGAAAAATGCCTTTCTAAGGTACTGAACTTCAGAAACTTTATGACATTTAATTTTCTCTAATGCAACTGAGCATTCTTTTTGTCAGCTGAGGTGGAATACCAATAGTAAGTAACATTATTTTGCAGTGATGAGATTGTATTTTCATTGTGGAGAAGAATGCAGCATTACTCTCCACTAATTGTTTCCTGTTTCCAAGTGTCCACACTTGCTGGAAGCTTCAATCAAAACCTAACAGAATATCAGATAGAGTTAAATGAGAGTACAGATAACTAAGTGTAACATTGATTTTCCTGGTTTCAAGTACCAGTTTGTTTGGTGATTGCATGTTTTACATCAGGCTGGCTCCTTACCATATGACAAAACACAGAATACATTATCCAAAAGCAGGTAAAAAAAGATAATCACAAGAAAAAGCCAGAGACTCTCAGCTACAGTCTAACATGAGATAGCTATACATTGTGCCTGGAAAACTTACCTTACAAAAAAAAAAAAAAATCAAACATCCCCCCCCCCCCCCCCAAAACAAACAAACAAAAAAAACACACAGAGGAAGATAATGAAGCAACAGAAGATATTTAACTTGAAGGATACTCATTAAAATCAAATATAGGATAATATCCAAGGTGTGGATTATAAAAGCTATATGCAAAAGAGAGAGAGGTGTGTATTCCATGGGGGATCTTAAGCAAATGAAAAGGTTATTTATGGATGACTTCTATGCATAATGTAAGTACATAACCCATTTTCACATATGCACACAGCTGGAAAAGTACCTGAAGCAAAATGAGCATGAGCTTTCTGCTCATCATGTACTTTATGTGACTCAGGTGGTTCTTCCAAATGTAACTATAAATGGGAACAGTACATGCTAGCAACTCAAGTCTGCACTCAAATAAAGTCTTCTCTGATTTGTGAGGCTTGGTACAGCTCAGTGAATATTCACACATTGCAAATCTCAGTGCCCAGAAGGGACAATACTCTGATTTCCTGTTTATGGCTCTGTCCTCTAAGGTTATTAATTTAAATGGATGAAAGTTCACAAGAAAAAAGGCACATTGTAACACACACTGGGAGGTGAGATACTGAAAAGCAAAAGGTTTCTGGGAAAACTGAAAGTGGCACATAAAAAGATACAACATTGCAACCTGATCTCTACAGGAACCAAATTGAAACACAATTTTCAAAGCATTCCCAGTGCATCTTGTGGACAGTTGTGATCTTTCAAATCCAAAAGGGTAGCAATCTCTCTGCACATCTGGGAAAGGACCACATCCAAAGAGATATATTCAAATGGTTTTATCCCTGAAGATAGGAAGAGCTGTATTTTTATTTTGTGCACTTGTCAAGAACATTGCAGATGACATCAAGTTGGGGGGGCGTGTTGATCTGCTGAAAGGCGGGAGGGCTCTGCAGAGGGACCTGGACAAGCTGGAGAGATGGTTTGATTCCAATGGGATGAGATTCAACAAGGCCAAGTGCCAAGTCCTGCACTTTGGCCACAACAACCCCATGCAGTGCTACAGGCTGGGGACAGAGTGGCTGGAGAGCAGCCAGGCAGAAAGGGACCTGGGAGTTTGGATTGACAGGAAGCTGAACATGAGCCAGCAGTGTGCCCAGGTGGCCAAGAAGGCCAATGGCATCCTGGCCTGGATCGGGAACAGTGTGGCAGCAGGACCAGGGAAGTGATTCTTCCCTTGTACTCAGCGCTGGTGAGGCCACACCTGGAGTACTGTGTCCAGTTCTGGGCCCCTCAGAGGTGCTGGAGTGGGTCCAGAGAAGAGCAACAAGGCTGGTGAAGGGACTCGAGCACAGGTCCTATGAGGAAAGGCTGAGGGAGCTGGGGTTGTTTAGCCTGGAGAAGAGGAGGCTCAGGGGAGACCTCATCACTCTCTACAACTATCCAAAAAGGAGGTTGTAGTCAGGTGGGTGTTGATCTCCTCTCCTAGGCAACCAGCAGCAGGATAAGAGAACACGGTCTTAAGCTGTGCCAGAAGAGGTTTAGGCTGAATATTAGGAAAAAAAATTTTACAGAGAGAGTAATCAGACATTGGAATGGGCTGCCCAGGGAAGTGGATTCTCCATCCCTGGAGGTTTTTGAGACAAGACTGGATGCAGCACTTAGTGCCATGGTCTAGTAACCATGGTGGTATTGGATCAAGGGTTGGACTTGATGATCTCAGAGGTCTTTTCCAACCTGGCTGATTCTATGATTTGGATTTACTGTTCTTATACTAAGAAAAAAAAATAAAAATTCCAGCACCTGTAGTAAATGAGCAATCACAAAACGTGTTTGTAGGAATTGTTAAGTGGACGTTAGCAGTTGGAAGCAAGATAAAATCGCAAAGAAAAGAAATACATTTAAGTTGGGAACTCTGAACACAGTGGTAGGGAAACAAGAATTACTTGAGAGAACCACTTTCAAAACAAGGAGCTGCATTCATTTTGTATTTTACTCAGTTTTTAATCTGAAATATGGATACACAAAGAGTTACAACAAAAGCAGCAAAACATGGATTGATAATTACTTTGTCAATAGCTCACCTATCAAGACCTGATTTCTAGCAGATCTACATCTGAAGTGTGAGGACCTGCATAGATGTGCCTAACAGAGAGTGAAGTTACCACCTCTTCCAGAGTGACACAAGCTTGAGTCACCCGCTCTTGCTCAGCTTGTTGTCATGAAAAGAAGTTCCATGTTTGGCAATTTGTTCAAGGTTGGCTAATGATATCAAAGTTTCCATGGATAAAAGTGAAGGAGAGGAGATTGGTAGCCAGACTTTGTGATTGTCAACATTTTGTTGGCCTAGGAAACACAGCAAAAAAGCCTGGAAAATTGTTCTCTGATACCACTCAACGGAGTTAAGCATTAACTGTAGCATTTCTGAGGGTATGTTTGTCCTCTGGACTAAAGTGACAGCAGAGAGGTGTCGGTCACATCTCCAAATAAGGCTTAAATAGTAGTATCACAGGCCATAAGACATCTTGGTTCAATTCCTGCTTGCTTAGCCAACATGGCAACTGTCACACTATCATAAATTATCTTAGAAGAAGTTCTGGCAGCATGATCTACTACCTCATTCTTAACTCTCTATTGGGTAAGTAACAATATCTGTAACATTATCTGTCAAGTAAGCATTAAATGGGAAAACAGGACAGAAACTGGAGAACAAAGCAAATGCCAAACAAAGAAAGTGTGGCTTTGTTTTTAGTAAAGTAGAATTAGGGAGAGGGCGCCTCAGAGAGTAACAGCAGCAGAGCCAGCTGTTTTGTAAGTATGTGTAAGACCTCATGATCAACTTTAATTAAAGTGCTTCTTCAAAACACTGCATAATGACTTTGACTGTTCAGAAGCAGACTGGCATAAGAAAATAAGACATATTTTTCTAGAATACTGCAAATAGAAGTGACAAAAAAAAATCCTAACATTTAGAAATATTTTAATGCCCCTGTCTCCATGTCCTGATAGGTCCTAATATAACAAAGCAGGAGAATTTAAACCCTAAGTGCCTAAACATACATCAGCTTTATTAGAGCATTCCTGTCTTCCCCCAAAATTATTTGGTAAAAATCTCAATTAAAATACAGATCATTAAATTGTAATTATATAAATTTATTTCCATATTTTCCCCATGCTGTCATGCAGGAAACTGTAAGCAAATATTTATAAAACATACTGTGACTGTAATTAAAGAGATCATAGTGTTGGTAGAGAGAGGGCTGAATGGGTTTACTTCAAAGTGTTCCTCTCAGAGCCTTTATTAATTTAAGGTGCTAAGCTGTTCACAATTTTTCCAAGTTTTTGAGCAAATTTGAAAATGCCAGGAAATAAGAGGAAAGGCTCTTTCTTCCCCCTAAGCCTAAAATGGTGTAAATGACAAAGATTTTATTAGCTTAGCTAATGATCAATATTATTTATGTTAACCATCAAAGATTTTATTAGCTTAGCTAATGATCAATATTATTTATGTTAACCATCAATATTTCCAGGCAAGGGTTTAAGTGAAACTAGTCCCCTTCCCTTTACGTGCTTCTTCTTTGGTATGAAACGTGATTTTGGTTCTTTTAGCACTGTCCAGAATCTGACAACTTATTTGTTGCCTAAGGATTGAAAAACTACCTAAGGAAACCTCCCCCTTTTTGTGCTCAGGTAGAGAGCTTCAATGTTGAAGTTTTGTCTTGGTTAAAGACAAGAGATCCTTGCAATGCAAAATGGTCACTCCTTCTTTAGCAGTATAAAGGGCACAAAGGATCAGGTGGACCTGTGTTGCAATGGAGCTGTGCCAAATCCATACCTTTTCCTACAGAATGAAGGTGAAAAATATAGTAGGATTTTTTTGTAAATTGTGTAACAATCTTTAAACACATAAAATTGAGCTCAATAACTGTATTGGCTACTTCAACAGTAATTTAGACCAAACATCTCATTCCCAGGCTTCCTTGCCTTTGAAATCTGCAAGAGAAAATGTCCCTGAACAGGAGAGGCAATGAATAAAAATGTGTGGAAGAGCATCACACACAATAAAAGTACCCACTTAAAATACCCACCTGGACAATGGACAATGTTTACTGCCTTGAGAAACTTGTGTGCCATGAAGATAAGGAAGACTGCCTTAAAATCATCAGTATACAACCACAAACAGCATGAGAGGGTGTCAAGGGAAGTGTTTGCCCTGCTTTTGTGCAGAAGACAAGCTGAGGCTAGAAAATCGCAGGTAAACTGCAATTGCAAGTCACTTCCCAGAGCTGAGAGGTCAACCTGGTGGTATTTTAACTCTAGGCTAGAAAATGATATTTTTCTGTCTTCTGTCCCTTTGGTCTGTCTTCCATGGAAAGGGGAGCCAGACTGCAGAGCACCAGCCCCTCACTAGTCAAATAGCCCACCACACTCTAACTGCTAATCCTTCCCTTTCAGTATCACATTTACCACAAACTCCTGCTTTGATATAGCTGAGCTACAGCTGCAGAAGTGTGCTATGCAAATGAAATGAGAAATTGCTTTAATATTCCCTTTTCATGGGCTCTTTTAAGTACTGAAGTCTCATTTTCTGTTTTAGGAATTGTGCTGCTTGGCTTTCTGCTTTTGAGGCACAATGTTATATGATGCCCATAAAAAAGGGATTGTTCTTTCCATTTTATTCTCCTTTTCAAAGGAGAAATGACACCTAAAAATACCCAAACCAAACCAAAAAACCCCCCAAAAACCAAATCAAACCATCACTACCAAGACTCCACCAAAAATAATCCCAACAACAACAACAAAAACAGACAAAAAACCCCACTCTAAACATTTTGCCTGATGTACTTGTGGTTTGTTTGTTTCTCCCTGCCATAAACAATGTTGTAATGAGTTCATTTTAGCTCATTACTATTTTAGGGGTGTTCTAGCACTACCTCTGCACTTAAAATGGAGCACACTCTCTGGATCTGGCAAAGATGCCACAAACACTAAAAGCTTTATTTAATGTGTCCATTAAATTTTAGATTTAGATTACTTAATTAGAACCAGTGGGGAATTTTTGACTTCAATAAGTTCTTGACAGAAATTATAGCTGGGGAGGGGGTGGGGGCGCATTGAAGGTTTTTCAATCAGAAGAAAGCTTGGTTTACATCAAGAAAAGAAACTATTGTGGTTTGTGCCTGTTCAACCCAGAATACTTCAGTTTATCCAGTTCATCAAAAGTATTAAGTGCATATCAGTTTGATAAAACATTATCCATATATCACAGCATAGATTTGAGAAAAATGAGTACAAGGTCTGATTTTTCCCCATGGTGGCAGATTTCCTAGAAGTGTAATTCCTTCAGGGTAATGTTATACAACATGCTTCATTCTATAGTAAAATTGCTGAACATGTTCCAGCCTCTGCCTGTTTCTGTCTCCATCTCCCATGCCATTCACTTGGAGATCATGCTCTAACCTGGAACACTGGGCTGGTTAAGACTTTGTACTGGAGGTCTATTTTTAATCTGGTTTACATTGTGACCCTCAAAATCTACACCAGCACAGAAGAGTGGAAAGAGTATGTGAGGACCAGAGCATCTCTGTCTGGCTTTAGTCCCAAGTGCAGCATATCCTCAGACTGTTCCTGTGCAGTGGTCCCTGCAGCCATCTAACTGCTGATTCATTATATACAAGTTATGGAAGTATTATGGAGGTGCATCCCATGGGATGGATGCTCTTCCTGAATGGAGATCCAGAACTACCAGTATTCCTGATTTTTTCATTATTTTTTTTTTTAAATTCATGCTGATCAGAAAATGTCATGTAACAAGTTACCTCAAAGTATTGTCTAATTTCAAAGAAATCATCCTTCGAGAAAATTTAATTGGAACTGCTGAAACATTCCTAAATTGGATGACTTTATTCTGATTTTACCACTTTCACCAGCTGACAAAATAACTTATACTTTTCTATGAGATAGAAAACCTTTGGGTTTTTATTTCATTGTCATCAGAAGTCATGTAGAGAAATATCTTATTAACCTCTGTGTAATGCTTTAAAGTTAGATAAATACTCAAGGAGTATAATAAAATAAGCTGCAACTGAAATAATTTAACAAAGTGATTTAACATATTCAGGAGATGGACTCAGAACTTCAGTTCTGTTTTGGTTAATTAGACTTTTCCAGCCTTTCAGGGGGTATGGGAAGATCCTTAGGGAGCAAAAAAATTTAAAAAACCCCAAATCCTAGGTTTCATCAAAGAAAGTTGATTGTTTTCAACATGTTAGTCACATGTTATATACATGAGGTATTATCAGTTTGGAAAATGTCACTGCAAGAAGCCCCAGACAAAATATTTGTTAGTCACATGTTATATACATGAGGTATTATCAGTTTGGAAAATGTCACTTTGCTTTTCTAAGTAGCTCAACAAAATAAACAAAATTAATTTCGTCAAGTCAAAGATACAATTTTTGGGTGTAAAATAATCCTAAAATTTTTTTCCCTTTTCTATTCTAGCTACTTTTTGGTGATCGGTGCACATGGCTGATGCATCCAGTCCCGAGCGCAGATGTTGATGATTCATCAGAACAAATGAAAGATGGAAATGGAAAACACTTGCCATACTCAATGACTGTGGATAAATGCCCATGGTTCATAGTATTGCAAGACATTAATCCTATAATGGCAGAAAAATAAGTTTGGATTCCTGCTGGGGATGTCAAAAAGATTATAGTTCTAGTCCTTCCTTTCTTCACTGTGTTGGTATAGAGGAGGAGTAGCCTTGACTATAAGTCGTCTTTGCATACATAAGCTTAGAGCACTCATCAGGTTTTGACATAATGTGTCCCTAGGCATCAAAAGAAAATTTCAGAGAGAACTGGCTATATTGCATTAGGAAAACTAATTACCAAAAGTACAATCTAATTTAGATAGGACATTTAGGGGACAGGATCCCAAAGCTAGAATTACTTGGGGACTGTAAGTAAAACACTGAATAGAGCGTTTCTAGTGTATGATATCATATCTCCTCTATACCCTACATTAAGTCAACGCTGTTTTCCAGCAATACTCCTGAGAAATCACTTCCCTGCTTGAGGTCTTATATACCATGCAATTTCTTTATATACCATAATGACTCTAAAATATGTGCATTAAGCATAATATATGGGTTTCTAGTTCTACATCCTGAGGATGTCTGTCTTTTTATTAAAGGTAATATAAGCCAGACATGAGCATGGATATAATACAAATAGTTTGTACAAAGCCAGCCTGGCTTTGTAAATAATGATACTTTACAATTACTCTTTAATAGCCTCCACAGAACCAGCTCAATGTGTCTTGGAAAAAAATTAAGAAATCAGCCATTTTACACACTTAATCTTCAACACTCTATAAAAAGCTTGAACGTTCAGCTTTTTCAAAACCAGCTCCTTCCATGGTCTCCGGCTAGGTCCCCAAGTCAACAAAAATCTCACTCTTTATAAATACCCATGCATCAAATTGACACTTCAGATAAATGAAAGAAGTGAGCAATTAAATCCCTCACTATTCCTTTTTTTTTTCTTAACTTGTGGGTGGGCAAGGAAAAGGTGAGAAGACTTGTTCAAAAATTTGAAAGAACATTTCTGGAAAGTGGAGTTTGTGTCTCATTTCTAGACTATGCCTTCAGCTATGGGACTACCCCTTCTGATTGCCTCAATACAGAAAAAACAGCATGCAACACTTGTCATCAAGTTGTGGTCTCTCAGTGAATAAGTGGCTCAAAAAGCTAGGAGAAACTGATATATTTAATTAAAACAGGTGGAGGCATGTAGTTTAAAATATACTTTAGAATTTAAGCTGAACTAAAAAAATAAAAAATAAAAAATAATAAAAAAAGAGGCTAGAAATATGAAAAAAAAATAAAGTGTTCATGAAGCAGTGACAGAACAAAACATTATCAGAATATTTCTCCTGGTTTTCCCAAGGTTTGGTGATTTGATTGTATAGGTCCTTTTGGATTGATTTACTATATATCTGGACTTCACATTGAGCATGAACAGATGGGTGTAGTGGGAAGACTGGACCCATTCCCGTTAAATTTTTTTACACAAATTTTGGACAAACAGTTTTAGAGAAGTCTTGAAATTGGCCTATTCTGTGGCAAGATTAGTGTCCAGCCAAGTAGAGAATCAGAGAGCTGTCATCATTTCCTCTGTTGCTTTTGTATTTGTTGACAGAGGAGATTGAGGTCATGCCAGAGAAACTGGTTCAAATAATTAAAAAACAAAAAAACCTTAAAGAACCCAAACAACTGAGGGTGAGGGGAGGGGGGTAGTTGTAGTGAGATACTAAAGAATGAAGGAAATAGTGTACCTGGAGATGATTTTACTACTTAAACTTTTTTAAAGTTTAAAAAACAGATGCTGAAACTGTAAAACTGAGGTACAAATCAGACTGCAGAGGTTACTTAAATAATGGTGTAAAATAATAGAAAATCAAAAATATTTCAGGTTCATTTCATCAATTTAGAATAAGCCATAGCAGTCAATGAGAACACTCTAAATAGTTATTTTTTTAAAGTAATTGTTCTAAAGTAGCTGATATATCTCCCAAACCTTATTCTTACTCTTCCCTAGGGTCACACATAGTACTTTATGTAACTACTTTAATTGTCTTTCAAACTCTTATTGCTCACAGTAAGTGCCACTTTTCAAAACTGCAGTTTGTTCTTTCATATTAACACGATATATGCACTGGAGAAACTACAGCAAATGAGCTCTGAATGGGCATCTGAATACTGGGAATTGTTATGCTTTCTGTGGAAATATGGAACGTAAATGACATTTTACATGCTAATGAAATTTTGCTGAAGTTCTAAGTCTATTGAGATATGAGACTTATTATCAAGATGACCTAGCAGCTACCTAGTTTCCATGTCGCTTTTGCAAGTGGGCTGAATTCAGAACTTTATGTGTAAGCAAGAGAGATTATTTTTAGAAATTAATAAAATAAATTGAAAGGAAAGTTTTATTATAGGGTACAACTATAACTTTATTGTACCCAAATTAAGCCTATTTGGAGTACTAGACTGTAAGGAAATGAAACTCCTGCTGCCAGAATAGAGGCCCAAAAATCATGATCAATTAAATCAGCAATTCAGATAGCCATATCCCTTGCTCAGAGAAACAGTCTTAACATGTTCCTCGTGAGAATATCAAAAGAATGCCGTATTTTTCTATGTTATTTATTTTAGCATGTCATCTGCTGTACCTTTGTGATACTCCTTATGGTTTGGTCTTGTGACAATTGGAAAACTTATTTCTCTTGTTTTCAGTCAGTTCCTTCCTGACTTATGCCTGCCCAACCTTTCATCTCCAATTTCATATAGAGCAAGGAGAATGTAACTTCTGAGTCTGCATTGCTGACTTTTACTGCTCCCCCAGTAAATATGAAAATAATCTTACTGTGTGTTTCAGTCGTTCTACATGTGAAGGCTGAAAAGAGCAACCTATTAATAACTGGAGTATTACATTCTTATCCACATCCAATGACTTCCCTAAAACTCTCATTTCAAAGGTTGCAAAAAGGCACATGTTAGTGTCCATTCCTCTCTTGTCTCTTACTTTTTACAGCGAATCACGAATATTAGATTACAGATGTGCTAAATATACTCATCATCATCATCATCTAAGCATTTCTTTGCATCTTCAAACTTGTCATCTCTCTTGCATTTCTACCCTAAATTCTGGGAGAAAAATATTTCTAACTCTTTATACAGCATATAATATAAGCGAGCCTAAACCATACCTTGATCAGTACTTGTAAACACTATCCTTTAATAATGAAATCTCTTCCTACACTAAAAATAACAACTGCAACAACCTCTTTTGCACAGTGCTTAAAGCATTTGGAATCTGAGCTTTCCATGTATCTCATAGTTGTCCAACAGCATCCTGTATAATCACAAAATAGTAAAAGACAAAAATGAGTAAGTTCACATCATAGTTTAATAGTGATAGACAAGTGTGAGATTATACTCATAGGTGACTGTTGGTGACATCACCCTATTAACTCTTTTGGCTAGCTCCCGCACTAATTCATGGACACCTCTTGGAGATACTGTTCATGAACAAAAGTCAGTCATGCATCTTCTCTAAAAGTTTTCCCGTTTTCATTTCAATACTGAAGTGAAATACGTAAATTTGATTAACTATTTATCATACTTTGCTAAATTGATCATCTAAATTGGAAAGATTTTAATAGACATAACTGGGGATGAATTTCTTCAAGGATTTAGCATTCATTTAGGTGCCAGAAAAGATGGCAAGCTTTTCAAGAGGACTCATTGTGGTAGATACTGAATAAATCTAAAAGCATGGCCCTTATTTATAGATCTAAATAAAAACTTTGTTTTTCTGAAAAGCTTGCTGTTAACACCTTAAAACAGTTTTCATTTAAGATGAGTCCTTTGGCAAGTTCTCAAAAACTGAGGCTCTGGTAAAGTGTTTCTTCAGCTAACCCAGACTGATGATTCTCTGGAAACAGAATGAGGATAATACTAGCAGAATAGTGAAAAAACAACAAATACACATGGAAGAAATAAAAGTTGTTCTTTCTAAATAGTTGTTGCTATCCACAATGATGCTACAACATTACAACAGCATCATTAAGAGATCAAACACAAGACATGAGTTTTATTTCAGATAAAGATTTCCAGAAATTAGCAGAAATGGCTAAGATAAAAAAAGGAGATGCAAAGTAACTCTAAAATAATGAAACTCTATTTATATGAGCAAAAACTCTCCTTGAGCTGCTGTAGGAATGCCCTGAAATGATGAACCCATGAATAGAAATTTCTAAAAATTTCTGATTTATGGAGAGCCAGTTTGGAAGCAAAACTTTCCAAACCCTTTAGTCATTAACTTTACTCAACTTAAGGGGAGCAAAGGAGCAATTAAAGGGCCAGTTATTTACTGACATCCATCTTCACAGACAAGCATAACAACAGTGAAAAACTAAAATGCTTTCACTACAGCTACAGTAAGATTTCTCTCATGAAGGTTTCCTGTGGGAAGCATCCAAATGTGCAGAAAGGCCAGAGAACATGACATATAAGAGAAAGAACCACCTCTCTCACACCTGGAATAAAATTGAGAGAAAGAGATTTCAGAGTAGCTCAGCCCAGAGAAATATCCAAGGTAATATGTGCCTTTGAAAGGTTCCAGAAAGCTGATCTCCCTGGGCACTATGCAAAGACCATGTTGATTATCAGCTGTGGCTCTTCTACTGAATTGGTACTGGAGAATAAGCATTGTTACAGCTTCAGAATCAAAGGCTGGAACATGTTTTAACTATACATATGGTAAAAAAAATATTGAACTATTTTCCTTGGAGGGAAAGCTTCTGACTTAAAAATAACCATAATTCTTCATCTAAAGATAGCAGCACAGCACGGTGGCCATCAAAACAAACCAGCAATTAACTCAGCATGTTACCAAGAGGCCTAAAAGCCATTACAAAGTGCTAATTGTTTGTATACATCTAGTACCAGCAGAAAAGGAAACGATCTAAGGAAAGGATGTGATCTGAATTGACAAACAATGAATGGTTGTAGACATAAGCATTTTGTGTTTCGAGTATTTGTCATGTGATTCATTCTAATGTCATTTTTCTAATTAATCCCTTCCACAGAGGACATTCCAGCCTTGTTCTGCAAAATTCCTTGGAGCTATGAAAACAAATAGACCAGGGTTAAGAACCATGACAAATCACCAATTTAGTAGGGATTTTGTTCTTGTTTTTCTTTTTGCAATTATTATAAAAAAGCCTGTTAAAACACTTCCAATTTCCTCATGGAAGAGGAACAATAATTCCTTCTCCTCCCCAGCTAAGACATACACACACACACACATACACAGACATAAGGTGTCATGCAACATTTCACATCTCATCTCCAGAAAGAGGCTGCATATCCACCAGGATGTTTACCAGGACAGCATTGCCCTGTTTGCATCATTCATTTGCATTTTGAAAACAAGATGTTGTCCCTATGGTCTAATTCATGTTTTAGCAACAAAGAAAACACTAGCGCGATGGATCAAATGGAACAAGGGGAAAACTATACATAATTTCTTGAAATCATATCAAAATAAAGAAATTTTATCCCTCTATTTGCTCCTAATCCCTTCTCCCAGCTGAAAAATATTCATACACGTGACTGAATGCTGTGCAATGTGTAGATTCAAAGAATCAAATGATCACCATTAATAAGAACTGTAGTACAATACTATATGCTCTATTATGCATGTTCTCTTTACCAAATTTTTAAGAGTATTTGAATAATAGGATAAGAAGCTCATAAAAATCCAATACTACGAGACATAGATACACTACAGTTAATTTTAAGGCTACCTTTTTAATTTAAGTGATTCAAAAGCCTCACAGTACACAGGTGAATTCTCATCTATATATCATATGGATCACTGGAAACACATCAGTTGTCATTAACAAGTTCTAAATCAGAGAGTCTACATAAACTACATGGATTTTCAATTCTAGACCTTACTTTCCTCTTTATTTCCCAATGTCACATATTGCACCACAGCATGTTACAGGCAAAGGCATCTTTATGCATCTAGCGTGAACAAGTTCATGCTTTGCAGCAGGCGTTACCAAATCAAAAGTGGTTCTTCACCACTCAGAACTATATTCCTTTCACAAGCAAATAAGCTGAAGACAAAATTTAGTGACTTGTTCCAACTATCTGTGGAGTCATTAGTAGAGATCAAGTCCAGTGCTTTGCTGCAACTTAGTACCCAAGTGCAGCAAAAATTTGTGGTGAAATCACCATGAGTGCAGACTTGCTTTGGATTACAGCATCCAAGGAAGAAAATGGACGAGTATTAGCAGTTCACTGAGTGAAGGGACATAGTCTCAAAGTCCATGCTCACTACTTTATGCCACTGGAGCACATTATTTTGTATATTGTACTTTTTTTTTTTAAATACCTTTCATCACAAAGCAAGTTAAAATGTTGTGAAAAGAAGACAGGGAGTACTTTAGATAAAATGGTCACAAAACATATTTCTGAATTGTAACTCTTCATAGTTATTCTTTTTATTATAGTTGTTATCATTTCAGTTCTGCCAAAATATTTTAAAATCTCTGGTGGAAGCCACAGGTTCATAATCCCTTGCCTCCAGCACAGGTTTTGGTAGCTCAGTGTAACCAGCATCGCTGTGAATGCAGGTGAGCCTTTGTCTGGCATGTTGCGGATGACTGCCTATGTTTCTCTCAAGTTATTTTCCATCAGCAAAAGAGGCAAAACTCTTGCCTTTCAATAATATTTAAGTGATAAGAATCCTTGATGAGATAAATGCAGTGTTTTTCAGAGAAAAGAACAGTTTAATCTTCATGAGATTACTCTAATTGCATGGAAGTACTTTATTAGGGCTGGGTTCTGTCATTGCGAATCAGGAAATGGATTGCTGGAATGCCTAGCACAAGACTGTGGATGCTGTAACTTTCTCATTTGAATACTTTAAAAAACCCAACAGGCTTGTTGGGTTTTTACTCTCAGTTCTTTCCCCATTAATTTATTGATAGGCTACAGAGTAGTCTGGAAATTGAAAAGACTTTTACCATCAAAGCCATGGCAAATGGCTCAGCTTCTGTAAACAAGCCCCTCAAAAAACCCAGAGCAATTTGAACCTTAGTTCTCAAGTTCTTATCCTTCAAACAATCTGCAAAATATTTTTCAGTTTTCATTCCAGATTCAAAGCATGGTGCTGAGGTAGGATACAGTTTTGGAAGAGATCTGTAAGCATTTGAGAAACAGCTTGAAAGTAAAACACTAGAAATACAGGGAAGCCATGTCAGAGACTCTGCTCTTCCCACTGGGACCTGTGTCAGGTTTAATGGTGCAGAGGATTTTGTCACACCTATGGCAGCACCAAGATCAATTGGGACTGTGTCTCTACAGTATAAATTAATACAGACTAGGAGCAGTTTACACAGCAGTGATACAGACAAGGCCACGGCTGGCCTTGAGATAACTTTCTAAATCCTCCCTCTCTCACTCCTTTCCCCTGAGCCAGGGATGGAGCAATGATGACATCCATGCGACCTTTTCCTGGGCTGCTGCTTAATTCAGTAGTACCAAAGTTAAAGTGGCAAGCAATAGGGGATGCAAGACCTTCTAAATGAAAAAACTGCACAATAAAAAGAAACCACTAAACTGCACATGAGCCAGAACTCAGAGCTTCTACATCTACCTAAGGAAAGTAAAATTAAGTTACTGAAGTCTAAAGTTAGAGAGGCTGCTACCTTGACCTGCAAAAGAGCACTCTTTCCTATTTTTTTTTACTTTGTCCTCTATTTAAAACTGGCACAAGAAGCCAGCAGTAAAATCATTAAGGGATTGCTTCCAAGTTTCAGACTTTTGAGTTTTTCTTAATAAATACCATGGGTGATGGGACAGGGTAATGGGAAGAGATTTTAACAACTAATAGAGAAATTAGTGAGCATACATTATTTTCAGATCCCTGCTGGTATCACTCTGGATGCTTGTGCTCAAGTGTGATGTTTTGTCAAATAAGGTGCTATGTACTGCAGCCTCAAGTTATCAAATAAAAATAGGAGAGAGAATTTGAGCTCCATCCACAGCACTGGGAGTTGGGGAGGGGAGGAAAGTGGGGGTGGAAAGGAATATTTGTGGAGTGCAAAAATTCAGAATTTAAGGGGTGAGAAAAGAGAAGAAAAGATTTATATAAAAGCTCTGCAAGAACTGTTGAAAGAACAGAACACAGTGAATCCAGGCCTGGTCCATATGCAGCTTTATGAGAGTTTGCCAGTCTATACATACAATGCTGTGTACCACATAACATCAATACAATTCCACTGTGAGCTTGCTTACTTGGAAACATTTGTACCATAGGCCTTTGCACATATACCCTCTTAAGTCAGATGGCCTGGTCAGAATGAATGATGGAATTAGTATGTCTGTGATAACTTGACTTAGATTTTAAAGAGACTGGAAAACAACTACAGCAGAACTATGAGGTACGCGATTGGCAGCTATGGGTTCAGCCAACAAATGTGATGCAAGCAATTGGCACAAATTCCTAGATGGGGAAAAAAAAACTTAGACAGAGTTAATCTATGTAGGATAGTCAGGAAAGTTCATCTGTAGTATTTTTAGATGTTCATTGGCCACACAGTCTTAAAACCCGTAGGTGAACACTTACACAGTATAAGAGCAGCCGACATTCAGCTTCCATTAAAAAAGGAATAAAATTAAACAAGCTTAACTTCAGTCATTTGGTTCACTGATAAAAAGTCCACAAGAAAGGTATGATACAATTCAGTTATAATAGAATTATATCCTGTCAGAATTTTCTGTAATAGAAATAAAAACTTTAAAGAGATAAGCCTAGACATTACCGGAAAAAAACTCATACAAGAAGAGAAAATCTTTCTTGAACAGATACTCATATATATATATATATGTATAGGCCCTCCATGCTAACAGTTTAAGAGCAATTTCCTCTTTTCAAATGTGACAAAATAACATATGCTGATTTATTACAAATTCTGAGCAAAGCAGATTTTCCTGCACTTGATATTCATAAATTCAATGAGGCAAATCTTTGTATCCCACAATCTGTTCTTTTAGCAGAATCATCCTCTAGGCAGCCAAATATGTCAATTTTTGGGGTTTAAAAAGTCTTGGTTATAAATAACACATACACATTTGAAGGAATTTTAGCCATTATCCACGTGGAAGGACCAACGTGGGATCTACAGATTGGTGATATTCTCTCCTCTCTCTCTCTCCCTCCCTCCCCTCTCCACTTTTATTTCTCTCCTCCCTTGCTTTGCATGGCTACCATATTCTACTCCATACTCCATACTGAAGTTTGTTGTGGCAGTGGGGTACTTGTGGAAGAGTGTTGGTGCTTGTTAGCTAGCAGCTTTGACAAAGTTCTTGTCAGGAGCTGAGAGCTTATTGAAGTGGAACTCTACTGTACAAATTTAAGGGCTCGTTAGCCAACACCTTTTGAGTTCAAATAGTGGATTAGTTGCCGGAGTTACGGCAACTACACAATAAAGAACAGGAATTTCCTGACATGTGGTCTGGTGTCTTTGTTCAGCCTGATGAGAATTTATAACAAACATCACGGCCCCTACCTGGGAGGCTCTCTGGGGTGCCAGCTTTCCTGCAGTGCCAACTGTTGTGTCCTGCTGTGTCCTGCCATGCTGGACATGCACCCACCTGCTGGGGCTGTCCTTGGGAAGTGTTCGAGAGCTGAGAAAGGTCCTGGGAGACAGGAGAGGAGAATCTCATGTCCAGCAATGGACCAGGAACTCTCCAGCATCTTTCCCAGTGCGTAAGACAGAGGAAGGAACCTGTTGGACTGACGGATAAGGCCTTGCAGGGATGCCATCAGGCTCCTTTGACCTACCTACCCATCCTGCAGCCACCACTCTGGGGACTTTGGGTCTCCTATCAGTCCTCTGACATATCTCTCAGCCCTAGTCAAGGTCTCATGCCTCAGTGTGTGCTTACAGGGCATGTTTCTTTCCTGCTGAATTTCAATCAAAGGCCTAGCTTTTTCCTTGGGCTTCTCCTGCCTGATGATCTCCACCATCAAATTCTACCTATCTTATGGTCTCTAGTGTCTTTCTCACAGCTATTGCTACGCTGACACAGCACTAAAGGAAGCACCCACAGTCCTGGGCAACTTGTTCTAGGTGAGTCAGCTCAAGTAGGGGAGTTGGACGAGAGTATCTCCATGGATTACTCCCAATCTCAGCCATTTTGTGTGGTTCTGTGCTTTGGTTGCACTTCTAAAGCACCTGAACTCAGCCTTAATGCCTGCTGGCAAGGGTTATGGGACAAGGGATGATCCCAAACCACTCCCTTTGGAGTCATCACCAAATAACATCTCCCCAGGCCAAAACATATTATGTCAGACATAGTCAGAAGAAAAAAAAAGATAATTTTACTGCAAACATCAACTGTGAGGGTGAGGGGGCAGGCCCAGGAGTCACAGGGGTTAGTCTGGCGACAGGAAAAGCACTGATGAACCCACAAAGTCAGGAATTGGTGTGGCTTGGTTTCCCTCTCTTTGGGTAACACAGCTGACAAGGAGTTGTTTATGGCCCAATAGAGAGCTCTTGCTGGCATTGGTTATGCCAGCTCTGGGGCTTTATCCCCATGGGGGGGTGCCCTTAGAGACCTGTGAGTGCGCAGAGATGCACAGTGCCCCTGTGCCACACAGAAGGGTTTAGTGGTAAGCCCCTGGGGAGCTGCCATGAAGCTCTTTCCAAGCCCTGCCCAGCACCATCCCTTCTGACCCTTGTCAGTGATTTGGGTTGACTTAGGACAGTGTTGGGAGTTGGAAATGATGGGCAGCACATTCTGGTATGTACCTGGGCTTCTTGCTTTGCCAGACCTTCCTGTGTTTTTCTAGTCCTCCTTTTTCTCTCTTCCTCCTCTTTCTTTCTTGTTGCCATTCCCTCTCTCCTGGCCAGGTATCTTCTTTATGTCTTTTTCTTCTGTTTTCAATTTCCCAGGGCAACCTGAAAACCTTTACCACCAAAGTTTGATTAGATAGGCAAAGCCATGATCTACAGGAGTCAGTTCTTATTTGAACCAATGCAAGCTCATTTTATCTTCTGGACTCTCAAAGGATCATCAGTGATTCTCTTTGCACCAGGGACTCTGTTGAGCTCCTGGAGGTGTTTGGAGGCAAAGCTGGAGGTGCCTAAACCAGAAATTTTGAAGGTAAGAAGTGGCAAGAGACAACTTGGAGTAGTAAGTGACCGATTGACAAATTGCCACCTTAGCTTCACAGAGAAGATGCTACTTTGCATCATTCACATCTTGCACAGTCCACCTGCCCCAAAATAGACTTGAGGAAGCTGGGATGAAGTAAGATCTGAGCGAAATCCCTCTCAAGTTGGCAGCTACTCCCCTCTATCTTTAATTTGTAGACATTTTGTACTTTGATTAAGCACTTGCCTAAAGCATTCGAGAAAAAACCCGTCCAGCTTCCATTACGATGTGTCATTGAGGAGGGGGCAAGGAACCCCAGAGGCTCAAGAGATGGACTGTCAAGAGAAGGCACAGCAGCTACTTAGCCTCATCAGAAACTTCCTGCTTCTTTGGGACATGTTGTCCCAGAGTTTGTGGAGCTGACATACCTCTGCCCTTTCAACCTCTACTACTGTCTCCTCTATCTTCTTTGAGGATGTCTGGCAGAGAGGCAGATGCATCCAGACACGTTTTTGCCTGCTGGTCCTTGTCTGCTCTGCCTGCAGGGCCACTTTGCTCTTCCAAACACAGCTCTAGAAAGGAAAAGCATCTGCAACAAAGTGACTTCTTGGAAGACAAGAACACATAAAGCAAAACCTACACCAATTGTCTTCTTCTGAGATTTCTGGTTTCCCAAGTCCCAGGATGTGACAATCCTCAGTTCCTGCTCATACCTGTGTGTCTGTCTGTGGGCCCTGATGACTCCTCCAGTGCAGCCATCTCCTCCCCAAAGATGCCTTCAAAGTTTTCTGTGAAAAACTCCATCAGCACATTCACCTGCACACGTCAAAGCTATGGTCTCAGTCCAGGTGCCTGAAAGCGTGTCAGTGAGCCTTTCCCATCATGCCTGAGCCTTGTCTCTGCACAGAACACTGTGGCTCTGGGGCAGCTCTTTTGGGCAGCTCTTCCAGGCAGCTACCACACCAGAATTTGTTGGAAAGAGGGGGTTGCCAGGGACCTCTGGGCAGCCAAGCTCAGATGGGCTGGGGAGGCTGCAGCCAGCTGCTCAAGACAGCATTACCTGCACAGTCACCACTAGTGCGGCCTCAAGCAGGATCAGGTCCTCAGTGGGTGGGTTCAGCAAGTTTGGCCCAAGGCAGATGGCCAGGTTGCTGGAGGTCATTCTGCTGGTGGACACATGCTGATGGAGCAGTATAAGCAGCTGCTTGACGAGGAGGAGATTTGAAACTTCCTCAAGGCAACTTCTTGGACACCCTGAGGGAACAGGAAGGCAATGTTCATCAAGCAGATGTTGCCCATAGCTGCCCTCAAAACTGGCACAAGGCAGGGGATAGCCAGCAGCTGTGTTGCACAGCTTTGCTGATGTTCTCAGCCAGTAGTTAGGGTTTCTGTACTGGAGGAAGGAAGCACATCGTTGCTTCCCAGCTCCTGGTTTCACCCAAGCCTACTCAGGGAAAGCTCCCTGTCCATTCTCCTGAAATCTGACCCCAACCCAGCAACAACAAGCTGCCAAGAAAACACAGCATTTTATGAGACCTTCCTCTTTCAGGCAAATATGGCCTTTGCTGTTCCTATCTTAATAGGTCATTCAAATAAAGCTGTAGCCCAGGGCCCTTACCTGGAAAGTTAGTACTGCTTAGAGGGCCAAGTTCACCTTGAAACATACAACAATTTTAAGCAATTAAACAAACAAGTACTAATTAAAACAGTATCAAGAAGCTTTTCAGCAGCAACATTTGAAGTACAATAACTAATTTATGATGATTCACTTTGAAGGTCATGTTCAGATCAGGGAACTTTTCTCATGCAGAGTTTAGGCTGGCCATCTAAAATTGATTTAAAAGTGGAAAAGCAGATTGGAAACTGAAGGATTTTTTTTAGAATGGATTTCTAAAGTACAGACAGGAATTAACTGACTCAATTGATCCTCTAATTACCTTATAAAACCCCGTTTAAAAAAAATCTACTGCAGAACTGGGCTGATTTGATGCTGAATTGTCTACAGTTAAAGGAAACTATCCAGTCTTCATGGAAGTCCATGATGAGAGCTTGAAGGGGATACTTCAGAGGAAGTCCTGCAATGCCAAGGGCTCCTGGTGAGCTTTGAAGTTTCTAGCCTAGCCAGGAGCATTTCCAGCTGCAGGTCAGAAGTATGCACCTTTCAGATGGCTTCCAGAAGAAGCACAGGGTGGCTTCCCATGTTAACATCCCCACTTGTGTGCCATCTGCAAGCTGCCTGATGGGACATTTGGCCCCATCATCCACAACACTGAATATTAACAGGACCTACAGAGGAGAGCACAGGGGATGCAGACATGCACCTTGATACATTGTAAACTTTCACACAAGGATCAGAAAGTCAGGAGGGAAATCCCATCATTTTTTGGTGTTATATATACAGTGCTTCCCCTTTTTATTCCTGCAAGGTATTAAAAGCTCTTCAAACTGTCACATTTTTCATTTGGATGTTACTTCTCTTCAGAATGCTGAGGTGATGTGTACATCAGATGGGGTTGTACTCTCATGTAGATTGCTGGATAGCACATAGCCTAGATTATCAGATAGCAGACTATCTGCATTACTGATGCTAGCACCAGTGGCAGGAGATTGCATCTAGCTCTTGAACCAAAGGATAAAAATCAAGGGTAGCTGTTGATCAGCACGTGATTTCAGTGACACTGTGAAAATACTTCTCACCTGTCTTGAGCCACTAGTGCCCTTTTTGGGATGTTACCTGAGAACTCAATATTTCTTTTAGCAGCAGGTGAGACCTTCTCTGTCCACGGTTATCCCAGTGGCCAGACCATCACTCTACAACTTCATTTTTGTAATTCCTTTTCAGAATCTCATCTCTGGTTACTCCACCAAATCAACTGGCTGCAGTAGCAAAGTTGAGCAAACCCTCTCCTTTAACTGATGCCTGTCTCCCACTTCCTAAGCAGAGCCCTCCGGGACAGCTGACCAGTCACCCTACAAAGGCTTTCTGTCATGTTTCTCACAACGCACTTAGTTAAAGGACTGAGTAACACTACTCTGCCCGCTTCAAGGCTGCATGAACACAGCACTGTGTCACTGGCTGAATTAAATGAAACGGTGACTCATACTACATCTTTGATATTGAAAAAGGCGTGGGTAGTATTTTGTAGCTCTCAAAAAGCTATGATTTCATGTTATTTTTAAATAAAGAAAGGCAATGACTCTAGAACATATAGACCCTAGTAATAGATTACGTACTATGTATTAAAAAGTTTGGGCAAAATTTTATATGGTTCTGTCATCATCCATCAGCATTAGGATCACAAGCAGAAGAACAGTTCAGACAAACTTTCAGAAGAAAAATTATATATTACAGGAAAAGAAAGTAAGGAATTAGAGACACAAAGCACAGCTTTATTCACTCCCAGGTCAGATTTTCTTGGGTAGGGTAGGAAATAAAAACTGTACATGCAGATGCTCAGGCTATATTTGGCTTCATTTCACACAGTTGGTCACCTTTGTGCAAAGTGGATATTAAGTACTACTGTTCTTGCATAGAGACATTCTCACATTTGCCTTCTAAAATGAGAGCACTAGGTCCTAGCAATGCAGAACTGTAGACAAGTAATTTAGTGTGTTAGAAACACAGTTAAATTCTGCTTCTTCCCACTCCTCATTTTTCTACTACTTACCGCAGAAGCACCCTTTTGAAAATATTTTCAAAAACTGATCTAAAAGCAAATATAGTAGACACCAGAAGTGCAGTGTGCTGCCTATACAGTGCAGCCCAGGGCTGGAAATACCATGCTCTCAATGGACCAATAGGCTTTTTGGAATTACATCTTTAACCTCTTCAGGAAATAAAAGTAATTAAAACATACCAGGAGTTTCTAGGATCATCATAAAATGTGCATACGTAGGGTTCATAATGATCACTTTTTCTACTGAGAAGCAAGGCAGATGACACAGTGGTCAAGTTAGTAGCAAAGGCAGCCATTGGTAAGCCTGATGAACACTTTCCAGATGCTTCAAAATGCAATCTGGTTAAGAATAATCGTAACTTTTAACACTGTTCCTTTGTTGTTGATGTGTATTCCAACTCGGCATTAATCATTTCATGTAAGATGCTAATGTAGAAGCAGACTAAGGTAATCTGGGAAGTATTAGCCACCTGGAGGTATTTGGAGGACTGATTCAAATACTTCTCAGCTTGATTTTGAACACCCATAAAGTCCCACTTCTCCCTAGTAGCCAATTAAAGAGTGAGTCAACCAAGATATTTCTAATTTGTTACGTGCACTTTGCACCCACCTTTCTAACTTGCATATTATCTCAGTGATTTACTGTCATTCTGCTTCACTCCCCACCTCTTGGCCTTGCCATTTCTTCAAGTACCACTGTAAGCTGTAAGTTCTCTAGGATGCTGTAATGTACTGAATAAAGAATAAGCTTTCCCCAGTACTTTCTCCATATTTCCTTTGTCTTCTTCATGGCTCATTAAATCTAATTATATCCACTGTAACATCTCCAGATCTGTCCATCCGACATCTCTCCATCATCAGATCAACTAATAATACAGTCTAGAGAAATGTGCTCGAAAGTCTGCTCGTAATTTATGTCCCACATGCTGAAAGATACAGCTACAGATTTACCTCTTCCTCTGACACTCATATCAGCTCACAGAAAGGGTCATGGAGAAGACATAGCAGACTTGCAATCCAAGTTGCCTGTTTGCTTACCTGATCCCTTGCACAATGTAGAAATTGTATGAGGAGGTAGAATCAACAGCTTTCATACATTTCAAACAATAATCTGCTTTCCCTAGAATCTTGTCCTTGACAAGATATAACACTACAATACCAGATTTAAAGTGACCCTAGGTTCTGGACTTAGATTTCTTCATAGATTCACATCTTGTGCCTCTTGATCCTTGGAAACACTCTAGATATCCAAAATTTTAGGCTAAGCACTCATTTTTTCACAATAACATAAAGCAAAAAGAGGAATAAGTATCTGCTTTCTACTACTAGATAGGATTATGACTAAGGCATTTGGGTCAGGTTTTGTTTGTTTTAGAATAACAGAATACTTTTATTTGTTTGGCTTTGGAATACTAGAATAATTTTGATTGAAAGGAACCTTTGGAGGCAATCTGGTTCAAACTCACTGCACAGTCAGGGTCAATTTCAAAGTGACACTGGGTTTCACAGAGACTTACTAATTAAAAATGGAAAACATCTAATAAAGGAAGGAAGATATGACATTTTG
Organism: Pipra filicauda; assembly: GCF_003945595.2. NCBI lineage: Eukaryota > Metazoa > Chordata > Aves > Passeriformes > Pipridae > Pipra > Pipra filicauda. The sequence continues at coordinate 1,139,099 of NW_024104347.1, forward strand.
GTGCTGAGGGTATTTCTTCATATTTTAAAAACTCTTTATTGAGGTATCGGAACAAGAGCTTTTCTTGCCTTTCATCTTACTCTTTATCTCAGGAAGAAAGGTACTGCTGACTGCACAGTGGAGATTCAGCCTATCAAAGAATGTAAAACCATATGAAATATGTCCTTCTGCCTTACAGCTTATACATTCCATGCTGAAGGGAGTTTGGAGACAGAACATGGCATTGCAAAGCACCTCTGGCAAAAAACCAAATAAATATATATATATAAGTGGTTTACAAAGAAGCTGCTTCATAGTGTAAAGGCTTTCTCTATTCCCCTTTCCTTCCCACAAACCTACAAAGTTTTTATACAATTTCAGTAAGATTCTCTTTTTGACACACAACCTATTACCAGTGTATCAGCTCTCCGTTCTAGCAGCATACTCCCAGTCCTTGGACATCTTTATCGGAGGCTATACTGCAATATAAATGAAAATGATCTGGCAGAATAATGTCAGACAACACTTAACTGGATAAAGTGTCTACAGCTACCAAGTTATCCAGCCCATGGTTGGCTATATGATGGTGTGACTCTCTTTCTTCCTCCTTACCCTCTTCCTCCTCCTGACAAATTATTTCTCTTAAAAGTAAGATCTGTAGAGGAACAGGAGTTCTCTAGAAAGACAGTAATTGACTAGTAACACAGAATTCATTACCAATGGAGTTTCTCTGTACACACAAACTCTAGCAGACAGCAGGACCGTAAACCAAAGGGGACAGACACTTCCCTGAAGCAATGATAGTGGTTGCTGCTGTCCCTTTGATAAAGGAGCTATCCCACAGTTCCTGCATAGGAGACAGAACTCAAACATAAAGGAACAAGGAACCAACATGCCACTCACTCCAGCCTGATATCTTTCTCATGGATTCTCTTTTTATTTGATGTATTTCACTCCTCCCAGTCATAAACCACAAGACACCAGTCACCCTGATCAAATACCATGACCCAACTTCATTACCAAAAGAGTCCAAAGAGCGAGATTATACAAAAAAAACCTTGGGACACATATAAATCAGTTTGTAAAGTATGAACAGTGAAGGATAGAGGCTTTTTTTGTACAGTGATGATCATTCAAAGTGACATTATGTCACACATTATGTGACATTAGATGACAAACATAGAGAGGATGATGTGAAAATTTAAGAAGGTGGTTATGAATTAGGGGTTCCTAGCCACCTTTCCTTATTGACTATTTTCAACATCTACACCATTTATGGCGAACATGCTGCCTGATAAAAAAGAATTGTGACAGAGTGAGAAATGGTTATTATTTTTCCAAAGCTCAAATTCCCAGCCCGGGAGGTCACTTCAGAGACACGGGCAGAGCTATGGCAGGAAGAGACTGTCACAGAGCTCCTCTGGATAAATGAGATGGACAGGAAGAGAAAACGTGAATGATCATCAAGTGTTCCCAGGAGCAGAAGCATTGACCCAAACTAACATGAGTCAGGCTGAAGACAAAGAAAGAAAGAAAGTAATTCTTCAAATCACATGAATGAACTGAAAACCTCTTGCTGCATATTGTGGGTGCTGAAAGCTGGCACAGGCTCAAGGCCTAATTGAACAGGTTCATGGAACTGGAACCAATTTGAAGCAATTAAAAAGATATCATCTTCACTAAAAAACCAAACAGCTTTGTGACAGAGTCCCAGGTTATTTGGAAGCTGAAAGAGTCTTTGAGAGAATCAACATGATATGCTTCTACTCTACATCCATACCTCCCTGAGGATCAGCTTCTTAACATTGTCAAAGGTCTAGTTGGATCTTTGCTCCAGGGACTGTTTTCGTAGACATATTCTACGAAAATTCACTCTGATGGGAAAGAAGAGAGTGATCACCAGTGTAACTGAAAAGGTATATTTGACACTTTTTTTCAAACAAACATGCTTTGTCTTGCATCTTTACAATGATGGAGAACCTGAATGGCATTTATTAGTACTGGAGCATTACAGGACAACTACCATACCAATTCAAACTATGTACTACATTACAGAGTCACGGTATATATTTGTGTAAATCCCTAAGGCTTCCTAATGTTTCCAGTTTTATGCTCACCCACACCTGTGAACAATTTTCCATGCTGTATTCAGTCTGTAGAATAGTGTAAAGGAAGGAAGTTACAAAGTTTCTAACTCAGCATTTACTGTGGATGTCACAGATGCTCTGGGAGAAAAGGCCAGATTCCACTCACTTACATGATGAAATCATTCAGTAAATCCTGTAGAGGATAGAGGAAAAAGAGAGCAAAAGAAATCCACGCTGAAGTTTCAAGTCTCTGGTTTAAACAGAAATGAAGTTTATTAGTCTTAGGTGAAAGTACTTGCAGTTACCAACACCCAACTGCACAAAATGACATGCTTCTACTGGAACGTCCTTCGGGACTATATGACAATAGATAGCAGTATGCTAAATAGGTATAAACAGTGGTTTGCGTGGCACAAATATCTGAGAGAACAGTTATCTCACTGATAAACACGTCTGGCTGAATTGCAAGAGAGAAAGACAGGCTGAACGTACACTAACAAAGTGCAATGCTCCACAGGTTTGGGTTCTGGTCATTATAGTACATAGTGGAAACTGTGCTATGACACTTTAACCTCTTCGTTTCAGCACTGAAGAAAGACCGTCTTACTGTAGAGAAATCAAAATTAGGATATTTGGGCTACATTCAATCCAAATTCACAAGAAGGATGAATACAAAGCAGAATATGTGTATTAATTTTCCTCTTCTTTGAAAAAGAGCATTTCCTCCTCTACTTTAAAATTAAAGGCATGCTTTGTCTGATAGAGCTTTGAACTAGTAAAAATTACTCTCTGTTTTATAAACTATATCACAGTTTATTGTCACAATACCAAAGTCCTCCTTTGTTCTTCAAAGTCTTGTGAGATGAGTTCACAGGGTGAAAAGTTCCATAAATATGCATGGGGAAGCAGTGTGCTTTTTGTTTCTAGATTAAATATTTATGTCATTCAGAGCTCCAAACGCTTCAGCATATACAGAGCTGGAAATCATGATATGTAGCCCAATGATATAAGCTGTACAATGAAAAGTACCAGAGAAGGCCATTTCTTTCCACTATTTTGAAAAGTTGCTAGGAGGAAAAAAGAAATCCATCTTGAATTAGAGCCATGGAAGACGCAGAGATAACTCTATTAAGAATTTTAAAGTGAGTTTTGCCAAGAGGGTGTAATCTTGCCTTCTCCAGGACCAGAGTTTTCAATCCCAGGAGGGCAGGAGAAGTAACACGTTCCCATTGTCATTCCCTTGGGTCCCTACATTAGTTTATCTGTGCCTGATACCTTCTGATAGGACTGTGAAATTAACACCATGAAAAATCAATATGTCTAAAGGTAAGAAGTGGAAGACACTGTCACAGACATATTCATCTATAATGAAAAAGAGTGAAGATACTGACCTTGGGATGTATGAATTGATAGAGCCAAGAAAACATAGAAAACTTGAGGAACATACTGTGTTGTGGCAAAGCAATTGATACCTTTTTTTTCTATAGCTACAGATAGACTTGATGGGCATTGCACTAGACTGGACCTCTTTCTTGAAAATTCAGTGCCGTTAAAATGCTTTACCAGCTAAAATAAACACAAGCCATGTGACCACCTGATATTTAACAACGTAGTTTCTCATTGGTCTGACAGCTCACCAGTTCACAACAAATGGTGGTCAAGTCTACTGACAAATTTTATAGCCTAGAAAGCGTTAGAGTATTCCAGTTCTTCTAAGGAAGAAATCACACTCTATGCTAAGGCCTTGAATTTACCCAGTATGCCTTTAGTGTAAATCATCACTGTTGTTTCTGCAACAGATTACAGCAGCTGAGGAGGATCTATTTGTAACTTTCTATAGCCTGCAAGCAGAACAGGTGGCTTCTGCCTGCTGAGGTAACACAAAATGACTTCCTGCTGCTGCTGACTCTAGTCATGCAGTGTGCCATGATGAATGTTGTGATGTGCATTCTCACACCTGCACCCTACACTCTCAGTTCTAATGCACCTAAAAACTGGTAGGAATATATTTTTCAACCTTGAATAGACAACTGCTCCGTTGTGGAATCCTTAAGGCATCAAAGCTCAACCCAATACCTGCTGACGATCAGTCCATTAAAGCCAAGGAAAAGCAAAGCATGGCAAAATGTCTGCAAGGCAGCCACACATTTCCCACACTCCCTCAGACCCAGCATATGCACTACCACCAGGAAATATCAGCTTACCCTTCAGATGAGTTGTTCATAAAAGTCTTTTTACCCACTGTGCTGTCTTTCCCTTTTTCAGTCTGGACCCATTACTGTGAATTGAAAATAGTTGCTGATGGTATTTAACCTGCTGCCTAATTCAGAAAATAAAATACGGATGTTTTAATTCTGCTCTAGGCTCAGAAAGAAAGTGGATCCAGAAGAACACCCAGTAGTAGGTATGCACAGTTAATTCTTTAGTATCTTTACTTTCTTAACCAGGAATAAAGAGTTCTGCTTGCCCCCTGAATATTTGAACTCAAAGAAGAAATGGCAAGTGATTGAAAAAGTCAAATTGTGTTCTAGAGAAACAGGAATTTCCACCTATCAATGCAGGACTAAACTTACTAGAAAATGTTAGACATTACTGCAAAGATAAAAATCCCCAGAGATTAAATGTGACCAGGAACTATGGCAGAGAAAAAATTAGAACTGCACTGTGAGATACAAATAATTGTCTCTTCTGACTATCAACCATGATGTAATTTTTATTACATTGATGCAATTTTTATTTTTATTATTTTCTTAAACACTTTCAAAATTCATACAATTTCAGAAAGGTTGGAGTTTTAGTTGTTCTTTGTGGTTTTTTTCCATTAAATTAACTTTTAATGTATTCAGTGGTGGGACCAGGAAGGAGGAAAGAAGAAGAGAAACAGCAGATTTTAGAAGAGTTTTGCATAATTTTGGAAAATAGAAGTGTTTCTTCTTGATGCCTGTAAAATAATCAAGGAAAAATGCATTTTAAATGTCATTACAAAACAGACACACTTTCCTTAATCATCTCTATAGTAGGAACTCTGAAAGCATTCAGATTGGAGCTCTCATTCATAATGTTCCACATCAAGATTATAGCTAGTGAAATCATCCAGACTAATTCTAAGATGCTGGATTTTCTAATTGTGAACAAGTGGAATAGCGAGAAGTTGTTACAGCTATTTTTCCTCAATAGGTCTCAAAGCACCATACGTTCATTAATTACAGACTAATGCGATCTCATCTGCTTGAGAACGTACTCTGACCAAAAGCAGAATAGCTTGCATAAACTTTAACTCCAAGTGAGTAACCTAATGTTTTATTTCAAACACATTATCCTAGCTTACAGATAAGGTCTTTATGTGGTGTTACTAATTGTAGCAACTGCTTGAAGGAAAGAAGGCTTTAAACTGTTAATCAATTGAAAGACATAATTTACGCAGCAGCATTTACAGAAGATGACTCAGAATGCTTTCTGAAAAATACAACACAAATGCTTAAATGCTTGAATACCAAAAAGCAAGAGAAAATTCTGGAAAAAACTCTCAAGTATAAATAAATATAGATGATAGGAGTTCATTACATTACTACTTCTATGTTTCCACACTGCCAAGGTTTTTAGCTTCTCCAAAGCTCCCTACAGACATCTGAACCCATCTGGCAGGTATAATAGAAAGCATGCTACAAAATACAAAGCAGGATGTTAAGCTTCTTGGTTCATTGAAAAACAAAATAAGTCACCCAACAATTTACTTTTCATATTGTAATTAGAAGAGAGTTATCCAAGCAGAAGACAGTTTCATGTTTTTCCACGTGTACGCAAGCCGTGGCTGGGGTAAAAACCTAAATTGCCTAGCAGGTAATGCTGGTTGCTTTAGGTGTTTTTTTACTGTGATACAAATGAGTGCAGCGTAATAGGATTCTGAGGAAATACTTAAAAACCTGCTTCCCTTTACTTGTCTTTAGAAGTAAAATACAAGCCTTACCTATACACTGTATGAATCTAAGTACATTTTTCACTACATTATCTCTAGCATAGGATATAAGGTTACAAATTTTTTCGTATGTATACTGCTACAGGCATGCTTGGGACTGCACCACTGATTAGTAAAAAAAAAAACCAAAAAGAAAAAAACAGACAAAAAAACCCCAAAGCAGCTAAACAAATCACAGGTCTAATAAACACAGGCATATTGATAGAAAGACCAAATTTTTTTGTATAATACATTGGAGTATATACTTGTGCTGTTAAGAATTTACTGAAACTCTGCTGAAATCTAACGACCAATTGTACTTATAAGCCCAGACCACTGGAATGCAAATCCTACTACAAAGAGGAGAGCATAGGTTTATTGGATTACACCCTAAGGGCCTGAAACTGCCAAATGGTTCATGGGAAAACCCAGTATGAGATCCACAGCACATACTGAAGCAGAAGAATTTAAGGTAGAAGCACTGTGAAGAGTTAAAATTAAAAATCCTTACATCAACATGAGTATAGTTTTATAAGTGTCTTACAGCTAATTATGAGTTACAAGATTATATTTATTCCAGCCCTGGCAGAATACCAATTAGATGCTACCTTGTGCCTGCTGCCATAACCCCAGATACCTCAGGTTTCCATGCAAAAAATGAAAGGAAGAAAGGAAAGGAAAGCAAAACCACAACAATACATGCATCTTATATATACACTGAAAGGCAAAAAGTAGAAAAAGGCAGAGATCACTCCATGAGGCAGAAAATTAATGCTGAACCCCTCCCAAGTTATTACTGAACTATATTTTGTGTATGTGTATTGTTACATACACACTACCTTTTATTATTTCAGGCTTTATAGGCTCTCTCTGTGATGCAATTCAAATATTTTTAGTGCACGTTGTTTTAGACAAAGTTCAGCGCAGCAAGAAATGAGAAGGTAGGAATCTACGCTCAGGTTAAGAGTAGCTTATCTCTCATGGTCCCATTAGACATGCAGTATCATTTAGCAAGAAATCTAAGTGCCACCTTTGTCTTGGGAAGTTCTTTGCTTATATTAAGAGGAAGATGTAATGCAGGGTTTGAGATGATGGCTAAGGGACAACCCAATGCACTGGTTTATTACCAAGTCAATATTGCAGACAGACAAGGTAGGGATGTTGTAAAATACACAGTTTGCACATATTCTGCACTTTTCTGTCAAGGAAGGAGTAAAATACTTCAGCTTGTGAGAAAACCAAATGAGAAGCCAAGGAAACATTACCACAAAGCTCACTAGCAGAGCCCAGAATACCTTAAGAAAGGTGATAAACTGTGTATGCAAACTTAGTATATTGTACACATACCATCTCAAGTACCATTTTATTTTGATCTTAGAGTAGAAATGACCTGGTTTCTTGTGGAAAATAAGGCCCACTTCAGTTTGGAGCTAGCACATTTCAGACAATTCTAAGCATCTTATTCATAAGTGTTACTGGACTGCTAGAAGGTCTTACAGAGCAGTTTTGCCCGTTTCTCTCACTACATCAGACTGCTGGGCAATATGCAATTAATTCCCCACTGGACATGCCTGAGTTTAATCAGTGGTGTCAAGCCTAGCTCCTTCAATCATCTGTCCTGATGGCATGATACACGATGAGCATCATGGAATAGTTTCTTGTCTGGGCAACTGCTCAAATTACCTACTTTGTCAAATTAGACAACCTATACATATTACTGTGGCTCATTTTTTTTTGACAAAGATGATCTGTAAACTCAGAGATGCCAAACTGACTACCCATCTCACTTTTCTTTCAGCACCACCAAGTCTACTCAGCACTTTGTACCGTGTTTCATCTTTTGGCAAATGTTTTTCTAGGATGGGGGAAAAATATGCCTACAGTGGCATTCAGATTTCCAGATGTAACAATATTTTAAGCTATGTTTTGGTAACATCTATTCAGAAATGAGGCATCTAACATAGCGGTTAAGTGACTGTTTCTTAACTACATAATTTTTATTGACAATGAAATTCTACCTCCTGCAACAGTAATTATGAAAATTTTTCTGAGGGACAAGCATAGGGAAGGTGTGGAATACATCCTGCACACAACACACAGCGAAAAGTTAAATTCTGTTATTATGGATTCGAGGTTTCATGGCATAAAATAATTTTAGTGGAAAATAAAAATGAGAAATGGTTGGTATGAGGCAAATCTTTCTCTCTGAGGTCCCTTTATAGCAATAGTACTTCCATGAATCAAAGGTAATAAAGATTGTTAATGCTTATTTTCCTAACAGTATAAGAAATCCTTGAATGCTTTCCATGGCACTGTATCATGAGAAGAAAAAATCCCTATACAGGTGGTCTATAACATCCCTAATGAAAATATTTCTGCTTTTACCCAGTGTTTAAGGTTAAGAGGGAACTACAATTATCTACCTGCTGAATTTCTTACCAGCCTAACAAAATTTTTAGCACATGCTGCCTGTAGGTAACCCTAGCTAACTTTCATGCTCTGCAGCTCTATAAATAGTGGTATTTGCGTCTTTCCACTTGTCTTTATCCATTCACAAGTATTTAAACTCAGGTTTCCCTTCACTTTGACTTCTAACAACATGTAGAATTAAAGCAAAGTGGTATCAGTCACTGAACAGTTGAGCTGGAAGTATAAATATTTGTGCATCATTGCCAATTCCCTATAACAAGCCCAAACTATCTATGTTGACTCTATTTACAGAAACTTAGTTTGCAACAAGTCTGTGTTATTTGCAACTTGACAAAAAGCAAAAATATAAGCTTTCTTTCCAGTTTGACATCTAGACTCTGCACTTTACAAGCATTAGCCTCAATTTGTGCAAAGTCCACCTGGAGCAGGAGATAACAGTGTGGGCAAGGCCTGCAAGTATCAGAACTCGGGACTAGGACAAGAACTGATTCTGGACCTGGACAGAGCTAATATGAAGCTGTCAAACTGACCATGTGAACACAGCTCCTTAAATGAGCAGGGCCTAGTAGTCACCACTCTGAATGACAAGCAAATTTGAAATAATGCAAATAGTGTTTTTCAAGATATTCATAAATAGCAGTAAAAAAAAGATTACAAAGAAAATTCCAGTGAGTGAGCAGTGAGTGAAGATTATACGTCTGTATCCAAGCCCTAAGAAAACACTGTGAAACTTAAACACCCTTAAAGCAGAAATTATTACCTAGGGAATGGGAAGGTGTGGAAGAACTGTTTTCTTTAGATGCTAGTAGTTATACAAATGAGTCCATTGTTCTTGAAAATTTTTCAGGATGAACTTGTTACTCCTCTCAGAAATCAATTTGCTCCCATGAGAATTTCCGACTTCAGTGCTCATGCTGAAGAGCAGATAAGTTTTTGCTATAAGTCCTTTAAGCAGTGGAATAGGAGCTTTTAAGCATGTCAAAAATTGTAATCTAATCAAAAGAAAACATGAGACATTTAGCCAAAATAATATGTTGAGAAACTTATCCCTGAATAACTCTCTCCTTATGACCCAGTGGGGAAAATTATTTTAAATGAGTATTTTTAAAGGAGCCCCAGGAGAGAAAAAAAAAAGTCCCCAGAAGGAATAACAGCTTTCCATTTACTTTCATGGACATTCAATCACGATCAAGGTAACTATTCAAAAAAAACAGCCACAAACATATACAAACCCATTGATTATTATGTTGTGTCACATGTGGACAATTGCTCCTTAAGCTTGAAACATATGACAATGTTTAGAAAGGTAAAATATTCACAATTTACCACAATCCAATGGGATCTACTAGTTCTGCTAAAATCATGTTGCTTTAGATGCAGCTTGGGAATTGGAGTGTAGGACAAGGTTTGCTAAGAGATTTCATAAGCAGAAAAATGAGGCCAGGAGATGAAAGTACTTGTTTCTTCAATCTGGTGTGGTGAAGAACCAAAAAAGGACACATTCCCTGTTTCACACAAATAAAACTCTCCAACAACAACCACTTTAAAAAAAAATTATATTGTACCAAATAGCTATGTTTAAATTATTTATCTAATAAAGTATTTGGTTGCTTCTTGATAAATCCAGAAGTTTATATGCCTACACTGACACACAATAGTCATGCCACCTGTCTACCAACCTTCACAATCAGTCCACCTACTACCACCAAGTATGCTTGAATCTATGGCCTTCATGTATTATTTGAAAGAAACATTCCCCACAACATTTTTCCAAACTGAAATTTTTTAAAACAGCATCTGGCATTTTTATATTGCCCCATCAGACCACCACAGCAGGTAATTTCTTCTGGTCTTCCTCTCTTGTGATTCAATTTAGTAACAGAAAATAGAACTTAGATGAAACAGAGAATCTCCCACTCTCTGCTAAGAAGGAAGAACTGTATCTTCTGGGATAAGCTCTGTTATTGCTGGAAAAGGGAACTTCTATTTCTCTTTACCTCACACACCTTCTTCAAGTCCTTTCAAGTCTTTGCTCTCTCACCAGGTCTTTCAGGATTTTGTCTTAAGAAAGGAAAGGAAACAAAACCTAGACCAACCTTCCAATCTTTACTTGGCCTTTGCTTCCCTCACAAGCAATTCTGGCCTTTGCAGTTCCTGTCTTAATAGATCATTCAAATAACACCGTAGCCCAGCCCCTTATCTGGAAAGTTGTGGTAGTACTAAGCATAGTACTTCTTAGAAGGCCAAGCTCACCTTGAAACATACAACAATTTTAAGCAAATAAGCAAACAAATACTAGTTAAAGCAGTATCTAGAATCTTTTCAGCAGTAACATTTGAAGTACAATAACTAATTTATGATGATTCACTTTGAAGGTCATGTTCAGATCAGGGAACTTTTCTCATGCAGAGTTTAGGCTGGCCATTTAAAATTGATTTGAGATAGTAAAAGTAGATTGGAAACTGAAGATTTTTTTTAGAATGGATTTCTAAAGTACAGACAGGAATTAACTCTCTCAATTGATCCTCTAATTACCTTATAAAATCCTGTTTAAAAAAAATCTACTGCAGAGAGGGGCTGATTTGGTACTAAAGTGTCTGCAGCTAAAGGAAGCCAAAGTATCTAATTAATACTGTAGAGGGTTTCTAAAGCACAAATAATTCAAATACACATTGATTCGATGTTGACAGAAATGATGGGCTAACACAGAGATTTCAGTCAGGCAGAGCTTAAAAAAATGACGCAAAATTTCCCTGCCTTAAACCTGATCACAGTGTACCAGGAAAACAAAGGTCCTAGTATTCAGTAAACAATCTCATAGTGCGTACATATTGCATATCTGATGGTAATTAAAGAATAAAACTGAGACAGATTAACAGGAGTAACTTTATTTTAACATGTATATATGTGTATAATGCATAAATATGTAAATATATATTATAGCACTTCATCAGCCTATTCTTATACAGATATTTCACCTCTAGAAATAGTCTTTGTAGATGTTTTAATCTGATCATCAAACAAAGTTAAAGCTGGACATTAGGACTTCAGAGCCCACTGCTATAATGCTGTGTATTTTGAGAAGTTCTTTATGAGGGATAGCATGGTGAGAAAATGGTGGAGGAGGGCAGTATCTTGTGCCTATGATCTCAGCTTGATTAGGCTGCCTGTCTGCCCATCCATCCACCTGGTATCTATGAGTAGCTTTTCTATCTTCTTGACACTACCTGCAAACATGTCTCTTACAATAAAAGAAATGGTGGTGAGGGTACCATCTTTTCAACAGTCTAAAAGCTAAATGAGAAGGGTAAAACTATTACAGATTTATTGATCAGAGTAAATAAACAACAACAAACTACATTCAGATCCAAATTCTTGCAAAATGTGCATCTGGGTTTGTGACATAAGCATCGATGCAATGCATCTCCGAGACTGAATGTATTGTGGAATAGTTTATAGTACTGAGGTTGCTCAAATAAAGCAGGTCACGGTGAGGGTCATTCTTATCTTCCTACACCATTGCAGTGTAATTTGTTAGTCTCTCAATGAAATAGTGTACGTGTTTCTGTTTATCTGGGGAAAAATAGCTATTTGCACAGATAGATCGAATTTTATAACCCAGATTAGACTTCTGTCTAAATGTGTGGAAGTTAAATTAGATTATTGAATTAATTAGGTTGCAACAAGAAAATATTAAAATACTAATTCTTTGCAACAGATAGGCAAGAGCAATGCAAGAACCTGTTGGAAAGAAGTCATTCTTCTGAAAGGTGATTAAAGTTTATAAGTCTATGTGTAACTTGGCATTTTCCCCTACTAGAGGTACAAGCTTTGGAGTTAGAATGACAGCTCTTGAATAATGAGATTTCCTTGTTATGAAGCAGATTAACCTTTCAGAGAGAAGTTTGTTGGTGATGTCACCATCTGTCTTGATCATTTTGCATAGAAAGAGATCATGAAGGTTATTCGCATTATGACAACTGAGCAAATAATTTGCAACAATTAAAGTATTTGATGCTGCTAAACCTAAGCAGTCAAAGAAGCTCCTGCTATCTTATCTCCAGTTTTGAAAGCTTGGTTCTAAACACTGAAGCTTTGCTTTTCAGAGGTATGTGACATTTCAACAAAACCCAAAAGAAATAAAAAACCATCCACCCACAACAAAGTGATCAAAGAAACAATGGTCACAGGTTGAATAACTATTAACAGACATCATCTCAAAGTCCATAGAATATTAAACAAAAAAACCCCCCCAAAATTAATAAATAAATATCTGCTCTGTGTTTGTTTCTGCTGAAATAACTGCCAAAACTTGTAGAAGTGCAAATCTAAAGATATAAATTAATTACCAGATCATCCTTTTCCTTTCCAAAGTTTCTATTCTTCCTAATTTCCAAAATTCTTCCATAATCACTATTTTTTCTTGGTTCCAGTTTTTCAGATAAGATGTATTATTTGTTTATTGGTGGGTTAATTTTTCATGCCTTTCCACAAATAAAATTCCTTTACAAGCTCTAAGTCTGGTCTTGTGAGCATCCATTTATAGGATTTAAGCTAGAAGTTTCCAGGCACAGCTACACACTCTTCTATGTGCCTGGAGAGGGGTAATGGAATTGGGTGTCCAAGCCTGGCATGGCCCAAGGAAGTGTTACTTCCTGAAGGGTCTAGTGTTCTGCATAGACAGTCACAGGGCTCGTCTAGACAGGTTGATACTGAGCATGCCTCGCACAGAAGAGTACCTACATGGCATAGGGTAGCCCAAAGTGGTTTGTTAAAGCCTAAGAAAAGTGATCAGAATATAAATCCATATTTAAGGAGAATGAACACAGGACTGCACTCACAATAAATTCAGTCATCTTTGTACAGCATTTGAGGGTGATGACACATTATCAATGCATGCACAGCACATTTTCTGAGTGGCTTTTGGGTCTTTGAACACAGCAACAGTGACACAGATGATTTCTCAACAGATTGCCTTTAGAAATCTTCAGAACACCTTAACATTTGAAAAGATAAGCAACACTGTGGTCTATGTAAAACATTAGTATTGTGCCTTGATGACTATATTTCACCTCCTTCATTTTTTCACCTTCCTCCAGTGCCAAGCCTATGTTTAACCAATTTTCAATCTTCTTCATGCTCTGTTTCACAGCTTTCACACACACAACGCTTGTACTTATAGAGAGCTCTATTTCTACATTTTTCAGGTTAATTTGTATACTTTTCCATGACTGAACAATTAGAGGTTTTTGTGTATGTTTCTTGTTGTGTAATAGGCAGGAGAGCCTTAACTGAAAAAAAGCTAATTTTGAAAAGAAATGCTATCCTTAGAGTTGTAAATGCATTTAGACCAGCCACTTTATCATAACACATTACATGAGTTCTCAGAGGTAAGGTCTACCAGCAAGTAAGGTAGGCTGATATTATCTCTGTTGGTCTAATCCGGAACAGTTTTCAATGCTGCCTGGGGGTCATCTTTCTTTTATCCCACACAACTGGCAAAACTGTGAATGTCATTATAGAATTAAAGGATAGTTGAAGTTGAACAGGACCTCTGGAGGTTTACAATCAACCACCCTTGCTCAAAGCAGCATCTGCTTGAGCAGGTTGCCCAGTGCCTTGTCCATTTTGGTTTTGAAAACCTCCATGGCTGGGGTCTTCACAGCCTCAGTAGGCAAGACATCACCTTCTAACCCTTCCTTCCCCTCCCTTTTTTTTTTTTAATAGGAAAACAATGCCTCATATTTTAGCAAAAGTTCTTAGTTTCCCTTAAACTAGGATCTCTGATAAAAAGAGGTTGTTCACGGTTTACAGTAGGAGGATGTTCTAGTTCTGCAATAGTTCTACAATAGCATTTGAAGAAGTATTTATCTCTCCCACTTTGGACTATCATACTTTGCATCCTTATTCTCTGTGTTCTTAATTTGTTACCTTTTCTTCAAAGAAATTCATTCTCACTTTAAGTTCCCAGTGCGCAATGAAAAAAAGAATTTCCTTTTGCCAGGCCATAAAGAGACACCTGAAAATTAACGAAGGCACATCCCCAGTACAAAAAAAATACTACTTATGTGTTCACCAGAGACTTTGTTTCCACATTTTTCTAAAGTCAGGAATTTGCAAAATATCCAAAATATCTGTGACATGGCAGTGGTGGAGCCCACAGCACAAGGCTGCTTGAGATGAAGGCAGTAGCTCTTGCTCTTGCTCTTGCTCTCCAGGCAATTAGAAAGTGAGGAGAGAGAGATCTGCTGTGCTTTCTTTCCTTCTCTCTGATACAAGAAACTTTCACCCTTTCAGTAGGGAAATAAGAGTTGCGCACTAAAAACATTATTATTTCAAGCCACTGTTCATCAAAAGTGAAACACTCACCTGTATAATTAAGAACCAAGCAGTCAACTAACTTTTATCCTTTTTCACCAATGGTAAATATTGCAGGTGCCTGCTAAAGGAAGCCCAGGGCATTCTCAACACTGCAGTTCTCTTTTGCACTTTCTTGGACTGCATGATCCCTTCCATATAAATCCTGGTGGATATCTCCTCCCAGGTAGGGGCAAAAAGCTATTGGTTAAGAAAAAGAGAGAATTTAAGCAATTTATCTATTGCTTTTCCACACCTCTTGTGTTTTTTAAATTCAGTGGAGTCTGCAGATGAGCCAAGGCTTTTCTTATTATTATTTTTGTTGTTTGTTTTTCATTGGTTTTCCCCCAGAACTATTGTTTTCCTCTTCCTTGTTATCCAGAAAGGGTCCTTAATGTCCTTAGAAGACTTGGAGAGAGTCTCTTTAAAATTCTGAGAGTACATAAAAATCCCATCCTAAACTAAAATATAGAACTATTTCAATTATGTACATATGTTCAACCAGTTAGTTGTTCACCTACATTTGCAACAGTTTCTCTGATGACTGCCTCCAGGTTTCGTTTTCCCCCTCAACACAGCTTCTGGCTATGTTATCTCTGTGCTTTTAAGTATTTATGGTTGCCCTTTTTTTCAGTCCTTCTGCTCACGAGCTGTGGAGACTCAATCTACCAGTGACACCAGTGAGAATTTGGACTGGATTAGTCTTTCTTTCTGCACCATGTTCCTGTGAGTTCAGGATTCAACACTATGTCACATAGCAAATAAGAAATGTTTTTATATCCATTCATATACAAAAAATTGTAAATGTGGCTTAATGGTTTTCATGGTACTGTAACAAAGTCACCATTTACAGCTTGCAACATTTTTCTTTTTCATCATAACAAATACTGAGGAGGTGAAAGTTAAATTAATTAATCTGGTAGTTCTACCCACAGATTTATCTCTTGATTTGGTCTAATGAATGTCAAAAGAAAAAGCAGAAATGTCAAGACATTTTCAATAATTCTTGACTAGTGTGAGTAGAAGTACTAGTAATATCATTTTAAGGTTGTACACAGGAAAAAACAGGGATCAAACCATGCACTTCAGTTTACTTTTTCAGGAAAGAAATTGATAGCAAATTCTATGACCTGCTGTCAGCACTGTACTACAACAATTTTGTGCTGTCAGCACAAAACTACAACAAGTAGTTTTGGGTCAAAGTAGAAAACTGGAATAGAATAAGCGAAACATTAATATAAAGAAAAAAAAGACAGAAATGTGAATACTTTTAAAGAAAGATAATCTGAATAAAAAAATCAGTATAGAAAATATAGACTTCAAGATATTCTGTCCAAGAAAAACTTACATTTATTACTAAATTCCAGTGAGTCCAATGTTGATACTCAACCTGCTGAGGTTGCCCAGCAGTTTGTGTATTAGAGAAGGCAACCATGGTAGTTCTTGGTTACCCTTCAGTGACAGGACTTTTCTTGTGACCACTGCTCTCTTGCAGTGATTTCACACAACACAATCCAGTGCAGAACAAGTTCTGATTCCAACATTTAATTTGAATTTCATACATCCTGTGCTAGCTTAATTTTTCTTTGTTTTATGACCAAGAAAGCTGTCTTCAGCTATTTGACTCCCCCTGCCCTCAATGAAGAAGCTTCAGACTTACCCCTGCTGCTCAATAGAGTTCTGCCATGAATTATAACGCTAACACTGATGTTTATTCCTAATTAAGATCCTAAATTCTCATCACCTATTCAAATTAAGGAGTTAGTAATTTGTTTCTATGAATTCCCCCACTGTGCTCATTATTTCCATTGAAGGCTGAGAGTAATAGGATGTCGTTAAAGCAGTAGGGCCTGCCTACTTGGCTAAAACAGGACGCATACAAATCGTGATGTGAAAAGGTTTTTGGCCATTGCATCGAAACAACAGAACATGGAAAATATTAATTTGGCTATATGAAGTTTTAAGTGAAGGGCAGTGGAGCAAAAGTATGTTTCTTGTTTAAATTGCACTATTTGCTATTTGCTCCCTACTTTGCTCTTCTTCCCCTTTCCTATTGTTTGTAGATTTGTGCAGGTACCTATTCAGAATGTCTGATGAGAGGTATGAACTTTTCAATGATAGGCGAGATTTCAGTAGAAGACAACTGATGTGGAAATTTGATTCACTAAACCTGTACTTTAACAAATAGGGAAGAGAGGGAGGAAGGAAAGAAGTAGAGCATTCCTGGAACTAATAGGATATTACCATTATGAACGAGAAACTCAAGAGGCAACAAGTTTATAAGACACATCATTACTATCGAATGGTTGTGTTTTGCTGATCCCCATTCTAATTTACCGTGAGCAAAAGGCAGCTGTGCCATTACGTGTAGAGAAAAAAAACCAGTGAGATGCAAATATGCAAGAGACTAATTACCAGGCAGGCAAAATAGCTTCTATTTTGGGTCTGTTGAACAGGGGATTAATTTCTTGTAATGGAAGTGAAATCTGCCAGACCAGGCTCCTGTATAACCCGTTGCCTTCAGATTCTCACTGAACCATCAGCCTGCATGTCTGCACTGAGCACTCTGTGTCGGAGGCTTTTATCCACACATAGCACAGCCCCCAGCTCAGTCTCCTGTGATTTTAAAAAGGGCACATTTCTCAATGGCTGTCACTGGGTAGTCCCTCAATAGGTTGTTTGAACTAGAGTCTTTTATGTACTTCAGAAATTATTCTGCATGTTAATGGTAGAGGTTTGAGGCACAGAGTATTCACCATGTCATGGCAAACATACCCCTGAAAAAGAAAAAGCCAGTCACAGTGCCATGTGTTCACTCAGTGGTGTGAACTGCTGAATTTTCTAGGCGGGACTCCAAAAAAACCACAGTGGTCAATACTCATCCCGAAATACCATCCTCTAGTCTTAACTGGAATACCCTCCCTTCTGTCTGTTACTCTGCAAAGTGTTATTCACTATGTAGAGGTATCTCTGACCCAAGGATTGCAGCAACCCAGAATATGAAATCTCACTTCTGCCAGGAAAAGTGGGTTTCAGTTCTACTGCACAGCAGTGTCTGCATATGCAAAAATGTGGCTCAAAAGAGCACAAAGAGGTTGATGCAATGAGATAGCATTAAGCCCTGTTTACAGTAATACCAGACCAGCTGTAGAAATGAAAACTGAAGTCTTTAATTCAGAAGAACACTTAAACACATATTTATCTCACAAGATCTCATGAAGCTTAAACGACCCATTTCTGTACTATGCCAAATTACTATCTCTGTGTAGAATATTATAGCTCAAAAATTTTAACAGGAGAATTATTAATCATTTCTCAGACTATCAACCTTAAACATGAAAACCCAGAGTAAGTGGTAAGAGGTGCTAGTTAAAACATACTCATAGTTTATGAAATCATCCAGGTGTCATAATATCTTGGAATGGGTTACTTTCTTGAATATTTTAAAGTATTGCTATTTAAAGTACCATTTTAGACAAAATACTTGATGTGGAGCATTTAAAAGTAATATTCTTATTCAAACCATTAGAAATGGCATCAGATGCTTGCAAAATGATAGATATTTCACCCTTTGAGTATTTGCATTCCCTTGAGAAGTAGGACGGTATAGTATGCAATTTCTGTAATTTGTCATCATTTCCCATAATTTTTTTTCTGATCTACATCTGTTTTTCTCTGATATTGAATCTTGTTTTTCATTACCTCCTCTTCTTTCCCATAAATGTTATCTGCAGATAAATTACTCTCCTTACGATCTCAATGTCTGAGAATTTTTCTTCCTTGCACTACTAAAATTGAAAACTTGATTTAGAAAACTAACCTGAAACTTGAAGAGCAGAGATTTAACTAAGTTTAGAACAGATGTTTTCTTTGCTTATTGATTTAATTCTGTTTCAGGTTTTGTCCCTGCTCTTTGCCAAGGGAACAGAGGAACAAAATTTTTAAGGTCACTAGTACAGAACAACAGACTGAACTACATCAGAGTTTAAAACCATCTGAAGAATAAAAAGCTAATAAAGCATGTGATCTGCACAGAGACATTTAACTTCACACATGGATGATGGGAAGGACTCTTCTACAGAACAGCATGAAGCAAGATAGAAGACAAATTTTTGCTTTAAGAACTCAGATTGAAAACACAGGTAAACAGCAATTCATATTGCTCACACGTGATTCATCTGTCATCTGTAATCAGCCAAGGAGAAGACTCGAGTAGCACAGGGGGCAGTGAAGCAAGACCATGTTGTCAGCACAAAGTGGCAGCAAGAACAAAGCAAGATGTTTGCCTATAAGAATGGAACTTGAACTAACAGTGGGTATTAGCACTGTTACTGATGTTTCTTGATAGTAGGAAGCCAGCACTGTGCTTCTTCTCTGATTACTGCATATAATTTGCCAAACCTATTTCAAAAAGGAGACCAGCACAATATGTAAAAATAAAGGAAAGAAAGATGGGAAGATTTCCAGCAAAGTCAAATGAAGGCTTATTTAGACTGAAAGCAGGGGGCAGGTTGAGTAGACTTTCAGAGTTATTTGTTGCTTTAAATGCAAAGTCAACCAGACATCATTGCTTACTTCTGTCAGAATACAGAGAGAGAACCCTGCATAAAATTAAAAAAATAATAATAACTAAAATTTACACGAAGTATTTTATATGAAAAGGCATTCTTGAGAGGACAAAAAATGTGGGCTAGCCTATAAACATTGAGATGAAAACATTTTGAATTATATCAAAGTCCGCTCTCTCCTGTCAAGAAAATTACTTCACTATTTTACATAGTAGAATTTAAACCTTAAAAACCTTTCTCTGAAGCATATTTTGCTGACTACTGTCTTGAGATACCACTAGGGCCAGATATTTTCACTGATTTCCCAGAGATGCATATTTCCCTAGTCTTCCATGCCAGATAACTATTTATCTCCTGTGAACACTGATTTGATGGCAACACTGATCACTGTTAAAGGTGCATTTCTTTGTAAAAATATTAAAAGTGGAACTTTTAGGAATATACATCCCAAGATTAAAGCAATTTTAAGGAATTGCTGCCATGAACTGTCTCTCAATGATCAGTGACTCACGTTTTTCAAGAGCTTAATAACTGACTTTCCACATCACAGTAGTAATGATGACTGTCCCCAGTGGGTTTTGTATTTTGTTTAATTGGTGCTTTTTTTAAAATTAATTCCTTTTTTAATTCTTATGACAGTTAACATTTTCAGCCACTAAAAGAAATTAGATCCCCAAAGAATTCAAACATATATTCAAGTAAATATTGCAAATATCAGGGATGATGACAACAAAAATGATAAGCCATCCTTTAAAAACTTGGGAAGAAAAAAAGTTTGAGTTTTTTTAATTCAGAAAATGGAGAGAACATTTTATTTCATGATGATAAAAGCTATAGCAGTACAAAAGAGAGAGTGAATATTTTATCAGCAGATGCCTCAAAAATGATATTTAACAAACACATTCTTATTATATATATATATAGTCAGGAAGCAACACCACACTACACAGAAGTGAACTATTTGCAGGGAATCTAACCAACCTACTCCTATGAAAGTTCCTTTAGTTTTATCTCGCAGCTTGTTATTTTTTTGTTATCATCCATGGTCAAATTGTCCAAGGACTTCCTTGTAAAACGGTGAATGTCAGAGCATCTAGCTTAGAAGATGCTCTGTTTAGAGATAGCTGGGGGCTCTGATCTGGGGGTTTGCATACATTTGACATATAAACAAGAACTTGTTTTGGAAAGTTGTGCTAGGAAAGACAAACAGGTCACTGAACACAATCTCTTGCTATTGCAGGTAAACCACAGAGGCTGTATTTACTCTAGAAGGCTCAACAGTGTGCCCCCTCATGCCATCATCCTCTAATACCCTTGTAGTCTAATTTTCAATTCCAGTAGAAAGCCAAAATTTTAAAAAATCAGTTAATAAAATGTCATGTGCAGAAAGCCAAAACAATCAAAGTCAGCATCTCAAGGCATTGCCATAACTGAAAACATTAGTCAACCTCTCCACTGACTCCAGAAAGTGAACCACCTTCCTTTGTTTCTTGTCCTCCATTACAAAGCAAGACCAAAAAAAAAAATCATTAACCCGGTCCAAGACAGATTTGCTTCCTGACATTAAATCTTGGGTTTGTGGTGGGTAGGGACTTATGTAATAATACTCATAATAACAATACTCTGCACATGACTTTTCTTCATCAGCAAAACAAAAACTGGACTGGGAAACTCTTAGAACTTTATCATTGTGTTATATTGCATTTTACCGTATTGAGAATGTAGAAAGTGAGCACCAAGTATACTTGGATACTTACCAAAGTATATTGTTCTGTAATTACTGCTTATCAGTGTGTTTTATGTCCTTGGAGACAAAAATCTTTTGCACTAATTACCACAATCAAGGCCCTTTTTTTTTTTAATTGCTGGAGTAAATAATGTACATTTTTCACTTTAATATTTTTCCTGGATCTGAGTTGACATGACAGACTTAGGCAAAAGCTAAATAGGTCCTGGGTAGGTACTGAAATGCATTCAAATGTTCAAGACTTCAATAAAACCATAGCAAGCTTCTATGTCTGCATAAGAGAGAGGACACAAAGTGTTGGTAATACAAGCATAAGGAAAGTTACAACACAGGCACTTAACTAAGAACACATTTAGTTGAGGACACTGAGTAGAATAATATACCAGAAAGTGAAAAAAATGGGGAAGAAAGATTTCTATGCAGGGACATGTTATTTCCCAAGATGTATTCTGATGTCTGTATTGATACTTGTCTTATCAGCCTTACTTTGGCTGAATTGAGGAATATGAATAGATTTCCTACCAGCAAGGCTGACTGACCTCATTTCCATAAAGGCACAGAAAATATCTGGTCCTCTGTGTTTTGACAGAAGAAATATTAAGTTAAAATATATCATCTTCAGAAAAGGCGTCATAGATATGGGCAACTGAGAGTCTCCAGGATGAAAGCTGTTTGTAATTGGACACTGTGCTGTGCAGCAGTTTACACCATGTGAAACTGGACAGTCAGGCACTCAATGAACTCAAACTCTTCCAGGCATCTTGGCTCCAAGTGATTATTGAAGAATGCTGGAGACCTGGATTTAAACAAACTGGAATATCCTTAGAGGAAGGACAGAGCAGTTAAGTGCCCCATCAAATACATGAAAGCATTCACAGATACAAGAGCATAGCAAACACTCCCACCCTTGAGAACAAAGGAATTGCATTTTCAGTATCAAATCTACAATAGGAAAACCCAAACCAAGGGAATTTCTGTGATTACATGCGCACACACTCTGGAACATTCAATAAATGTGATCAATACACTTCCATTGCATTAAAGGAAACCAAGAGACAAATGTTTGACCTCAAAGAGTATGTGAATTATGATTGCCAGAGCCCTTATTGAGGAGCAGAATCTGAGGAATCTAATTCCTTCTGTAAGCATAGGGTGGTCAGGGAAGCAAATGCCTCAGCAGCATTATCAATTTAAAAAGCAGTTCTAGGGACTAGAGAGGATTTTGTTTAATGCCAAAGGAATTTTGACTCCTTAGATGTTACAGAGAAACATGTTATAAAGGATACAGAGGTTATTTATAGATCTAGAGAAAGGGCAAAATATATCCTATAAGAGTCCTCAGACAAACAGAAACATTGAGAAAACTATTAAGGCTGTCGTGTATGACAAACACACAGACCAAGTCAAGCAAAAGAGTCCCTTACAGTACTACATGAATAACTGGCCCTGGAGGGAAAAAAAATTGCACAAGACCTTTTTGCAGAGCATGTTCATGCAAGCAAATCTATTCACTGTGTTCAGTTATCTTTGAGAACAGATAGTATGCCTTAAGAACTCACTGGATTTATTACTTACTCTCACTAGACATCATATACCTAATGGTCTCAGTTTGTCCAGCATCTGTTTCAGCAGTTATCAGCCATGTGAGGGATTATTTACATGAATTTAGTATGAATTTTCACAATCAGAAGCAAGCAGCAGTATTATAGGAGGCTGTACCAGTCAAATGGATACTTCGCGGGGAAAAGATTACATTCTTCAGAACTCATTAAGAAGGGATGTAAGAAGCAGGGACTTGGCTGCTGGGCTCTGGGACCACATCAATTCTCCAAAAGAAAATAAAGACTTTTATTTAACAGTCAAGATGCAGAAAACTGCAGAATAGCTATGCAGAAAGCCTCTGAAAACTGCTAAGTAGCAGGTTGCTCATATAGATTTGTAATGCTGTATCACATGGTTGTTGCTTTAGCAATAATTATTTTATGTATCAAAATTATGCATTATTATTATTTTTATTACTAAAACTTCTGACAGATGATGAAAGGGGAAACAATACCTTTTGGTCAATCTCACCAAACCATTTGGAAATGGCTGTTGTGCCATGCAGATGCTGTAGCTGCACAGTCCAAAGAGTTTAATGTAGCTACTGAACAAAGCCGACCTCTGCCAGATGGTTTGGCTTAGAATGGCTACCAAACAGCACAAAATAAAAATCTTAAGTTGTTCACCTGCCAAACTATGCTTTTATTTTTCTTTAATTTCTCAGACTGTATATAACTGCACTGGAAAGGACCTGAACTTTCAAAACACTTACAATAATGGTAGTTTAACACGGGGAGTGAGAATGTCATGAGAAGAAGCATTCACACAACTTGACTGCTTCTCTTGCTGGATCCAAATTTTATAGTCTGAACTTTCAGGAATAAAAAGGAAACACTTGCTGACAGCATGAGAGAAGTTAAAAATACCCACCAGAAGGAAGAACAGGGGATGCAGTAACGAGTATGCAGTTTAAAAAGTTACTTTGAACAAGGAGCTTTCTGTCTTGTCTAAATTTAAAGAGCCACCCACAAGAAGGCCAAGTGAGAAAGAGGAGTTGCAAAACCAGAAAAAAATAAACACACTACACCTCACTTCACCCCTCTAAATGCAGGAACTTTAACAGCAATCAATCATAATACGTTCCTCTCCTGGGACTTCTTCTGTGTCCTGGATAGGAGAGCTTTGCATCAGCATACTTATGGTTAAGTAGCTGAAGTACACCCAAAGGCCACAGTAAACTTCAGAACAATTTTGCAAACAAATAAATAAAGGTCAAGGCTGAAATTTCAGCCATTGCCTCTGGCCACACATGGCTCATGATCCCTAGAGACAGGAGATGAAGCAGGCACAGTGCTGTGACAGCCTCATATACTGGCACAAGTAGGCAGTGTTTCCAAAATAAAGATGTGGGCTGGAGTCCCATCACCAGAAAAAATATGAGGAAACAGTTTCAAAAGTGACTTCAGAAGGTAATTCTGTGTCATGTGGACTCCAAAATCACTTGGAAAATATTACTTCACATGTCCTTGTTCCTGGAGGGGGGTCTGACAGCACCTCTTCCCAGCAACAGCATTATATCTGCTTTTAGAGACAGAAAAAACATTCAGTGTGCCAGCTTTCTGCAGACTGCTTTCCTACATAAAGGGGCACGAGGCTTGTTGCCATGCTTAGCTGCTCTCTGCATATGCTAGGACTGTATTGAGCCTGCTATAATTCCCTTCCAACTGATGTACCAAGGCATCCATGTCACAAAAGAAACATTGGTAGAGAAAGGGAATGGTGTGCACCCACATCTCAGCCCCCTGTGGATATAGGCATGGATGAAGTCAGACACTTGAACCAGGGACCTGAGAAGTTCTCCCAAGTCCTCATAGAAACAGCCAGACATGGTGTACAGCCAGAGAGAGATGTGCACACCATCCTTCTGCTCTGTTCTCTGCCAGCTCAGTGGTCCGCCTGTCAGAAGCAGGGCTGTACTATCCCGCTTGCCATGGACATTGGAAACCTCTTGGAATTGCTCATGGAAGAAGGTAGAAAGGAGACAGGGAATGGGTAAGAGTCTCATGTCTTTGTATGTCCACTACCACAAGTTGGCTGTCTCATCAGGGGCTCTCTCTTGGTCACCTTGATAAGTAACACAGCCACAGAGCGTGCTCGTAAGTGGTTACACACTTCAGCGACCCACAGCGTGCTTTTACCTCGCCTGTTGTGGTGTTGCACAAAACAGCAGCAGTTACCCCATAACAACAACAGCCTCACTTGCATGAGTTTCACCCCACTTTGGTCAATGCAGCCAAGGAAAAAATTGCCACAGCTTTGGCTAAGGAACTCATCCTCATTTTTGTATTAACCTGAGGAGGGGAATAATCTGGGCTACACTGTCACAGCACAAGAAAAGTCTTGGGACTAAATAACTTAGGGGGCTCTGGAGATCCCTTTCTTCTCAGGATTTCAAGGGGCTTGTTGCCTAGGCACAACCAACCAAAGTTTCATTACCACTCTTCCCAGACTTGCAGAGGCCCGATGGTCATGTTCTACCCACACCTTACAAAACAAAAATGCAGCCCTAAATAGGCTTCTAAAAATCAAGACAAGGATTAGATCTTTAAAACATACTAGAACATTCCAATCTCTACAATTGTATAATTGTCATCATTTTAGTTACTACAAATCCATAATCCATTACCGTAGTTTCTAAATTATTGTAGTTACTTGGATTTGATATAACCAAGACCATGAAAGAAAAGGGAAGTGCCAAAATAATTGTTTAGCATGGCACTCATGTAAAAGAGTGCCAAATAATAAACAGTAGGAAGGATGGAAAGAAATATATGAATAGACAGTCAATTAGCATGTGTAATAACCCACTGCACATGCTGTAACCCTATAAATAACATGAAGACTCTTTACATTGCAAATAGTTGACTCATTTTTTTTTCTTGTCCTTCTGTTTTACAAATGTATTTGGAAAGAAGATATTTTACAATTACATAATATTGCTTTTCAACAAAATTTAGTTCCTCATACCTAAGAGTATATTATTCCACAACACAGTAGCTGTAGAAAAAGCTTTCAGTTCATCCTTCAGAAACACAGCATATATTATTTTCTCATTGTGTACAGTGGTCAAGTAATACTACTGGCCAGTAGCAGAAGGGTTGTGGCAGCCTGTGATTTGCATTTCACAGAGAAATAAAGAGGAAAACTAGGGGATTTCTCTCCCTTCTGCTTCAGGACTCACAGATTGAAGGAATGCATAACTCAGGCACAGCTAATACATCACTAGGTTTCATAGCTGGAGCAATGCACTGAGCAGCAACATGTTACTAGTCATGTCAAAAGTGAAATTTGAAAGCAAATTTCTGAGATTTTTTAAAAAAAATGTAATGCATTTCACATGGTTTTCCCAGGTTTTACAGGAGATACCAGACTGTTGCTTCAATGACTGTGCACTCTATTACTGACACTGTCCTCAAAAGTCTCCCAGGATTAGTGGTGATACTTAAAAGAAGTGGTCTCCAGTAGGCAAAAAAAACCCAGTGAGTATCAGAAGCTTGTGTCATACGAATCTGAAGGCTTTTCCAAACACCACTACTGTCAGGAAGTAAACCGGATATTCAACACAAGCCACTAAAACTGTCAAGGGCACCTCCCCAGAGGAAGAAGAAAAATGGAGCTTTAAGCCTTCTTCATTATACATTAAAATCAGGGGGTTTCAGCAGAAGAAAAGATTAAAGCAGCAACAGGCACCTGGTTTAGTATTTAGTGATCCGCAAAGCATGTGCCAGCTATGCCAATAACTAAAAGACAAGAGCCTTGAACACTGATATGACAGATATTAAAAAATTAGAGACAGTCTATAACTACAAGACAAATACTGAGAAGTTGTTTCCCCAGTCACTGCCAACACAGTCAGATTCCCAACATGAACAATACAGCCACTGAACTAATTTTGTGATTCAATGTTAACTAATAGAATTGCAAAGTTTTTCTTTTACTCATATCTGGTTTTCATCTATATAATTCTTAATGGCATAAGAGGAGTTGGTGGGTCTGTGTGCAGAGGAAAACCCGAGCAATTTAACTACTAAGAGATTAATGACTAAACAGAAAAAAACTCCATATCTGAAGAAAAGCTTTCAGTTAATTTTTGTAACAAGTATCCTCTGATCTTTCCAGCCACTATAAGCCTTAGTTTTTTTTATATTGAAGCTAGTAAGGTCCAGGTACTGTTCCTAAGAAAATAGTTTACATGGTATGGAGTATTTGTACATAATTTGTGCTCCCGCATTATTTCCAGCACTCAGGCCAGAGAAAAACAGACTGGTAAACAAGTTAATTTCAAATAGCAGATGTAGCTTTAGTAAGAAAATCAGTCTCCATTAAACAAGTGTGACATTTACATCCCTATTTGTTTATGGCAGCATCTATGGCCTGATATATCTTACCGAGAGCCTCGAAGTCTACGTTGACTTTCACAAAGAATGTCAAGGGTTTTCTGAATTTCTCAATTGAACTACACAGCAGAAAACTTCAAAAACCATGACTAATTTTAATGCCATACAGCTTAAAATCACCTACCCCTTTAACTGAAAAATACCAATCTTCAGCTCTTTCTGCATGATGCAAATTACAAAATAGAGTGCAGTTTTTCTATGCACAAGAAATGAGATTTAGCAGAGGTTGCTCCTATCTTTCAGAGATGAAGTTTCCCAAACATATGTTTTTATCTCTCTTCCTCCTGTGATCTGGATACATCTTTCAAGGAATAGGTGTTTAGGTCAAATTCTAAAAACACTCAAACTGGAACACCACCACAGTTGTTTTTAGGAATGTTGTCCCTAACTCAGCCAGTGCCTAAGTTGTATAATTGCAATGACAATATCACTGTAGTAAAAAAGATCTAGTTTGAGGACAGACTATACATTTTTTCTTTTTCTTTTTCTTTTTCTTTTTCTTTTTCTTTTTCTTTTTCTTTTTCTTTTTCTTTTTCTTTTTCTTTTTCTTTTTCTTTTTCTTTTTCTTTTTCTTTTTCTTTTTCTTTTTCTTTTTCTTTTTCTTTTTCTTTTCATTCCCTTTTCCAAGGATATGTCTTGCATTTCTATCTTCTTGTTTGTAGTCAGTAAAATGTTAAAGGGTATATGCTTTATTTTTATTGTGCCCCCAAATGTTCTTATTCAAGCATATTTGACACATATTTTGCACAACTCTTCTAACACTTCTTGTCACATCTGCACTAGTACATATGTTTTGGCGCTGCCTGCTGCACATCATAAAATTGAACATAAAACATGCATTAGAACTCTGCTCAAGAGCTGTTTGCTGCTAGACATTAAAATTCACAAACACAGGTAATCAAAACTTCACAGTAGTCTTACTGCTATTTCAACTTGTCATACTCCAGATTTTTACTACCTTAAAAGAAAATCAACATCTTAATTTGTTTGAAAATTACAACAGAGGTGACAAGCTATTAGTGAAGGTTTTTTACTCAAGTGATCCGATTTTCACACCTTTTTTTAAAAGCTGTAAAAAGCAACACACTGTGTGTTGGTTACACAGTGCATAGCGGTTACAGTGGGAGTGCTATTTCCAGAAACCTGCCACTCATTCTGTTTACATGTGTGAACCATACCTGTGGCTCATGTGGAGAGACTTATAAATAACTCATATTAACCAGTTTCCATTATGTTTGCTCACAGTAGGTTGACATACTAAAAAAAAAATTATTTCAGTATTAAATGGTTTGAATCGAAGACAACAGAGTAAGAAAGATGAAAGTGAACATATAAAATAGGAAGGTAAGTACATACTGAATGCAGATACAATTGTTAATTAAACCAAAAGTCTCCCTATGGCCCTAGCCTAAACGAAAGCTCTGTCAGTAGGAACACACTTCCCTGTTAATACTTAATCCATAAAGTCTCCCAGTTTTGCTTTCAATTCCCCATTCACAAAATCCTCCTTTGCTTCTTCCCATGGTTTTCTTGCTCTGATAGCTTGTCATCCTCAGATAGTTAGGGTCACTATTAGCCCCCCAAGGAAAATCTCTTTTTAATCTAATGATTTAGCTTTCCTCTTCAGATTTTTGAAATTGCTCCCCCCTGGACAGATGTTTCAGATGGCTGCTACCTGCCTAAGGCAGCACCAGGCAAACCTTCCTTTGCTAAAACGCCTTAGGGTTGTCTTCTCCCTGATGCTCACCTGTGAGCTTCCAGGGGTCTCCAGCCCCCACTCTACAAACCCCCTTTGCTCACCATCTTGATTAACAAATCCTGGACTCTTATTGTCCTAGGCAATAGCAGAAATGGATCCTTCCTTGGTAAGGGGCACCTCTCGTGGGCTCCTCCATTATTGCTGACCTCAAATTTCAAAGCCCAAGCTTCAGAGGTTCAAAAATCCATTGAAAAACTTATGGTCTCCACAGTACCTGTGCAATACCATAGACTGTACTGCTGGACTCAAAGATAAAGCAAAATCCAATGACTCACCTGCTCAATGCAGTCTGATGTTGGACACCATTTTCTTTGCTCCAAACAGTACCCATCATCAGCACAGCCTCTTCCCACGGCACCAGACAGACACTGACCACTTGCAGGAGGAACCTCTGTTGCTGCCTGTGTGATCAATAAGATCATCATGCAACAAGCAAAGGCCACACATCACATGTGCATGCAGCAAGTCTACTCTCAGTGTGTGTTCAGGACATAGCTGCTCTGCCCAGAAATGGCTGGTCCAATTTGCTATACACGCTACTGAAGTTAATTTGTCACATAGCTTCACTCATCTCCACAGCTGAATCAATTAATGAAGCTCTGTATGCACCAAAATGTTTGTGTTGCTGATCACACTGACACTCTAGAGAGCAATGATCAAGCAAAGAAGTTCCTGATGTCTTGTTGTTATTGAGTTTCCTGATGGTTTCAGATCAACATACTCCATTTTTAACTTTTGTGATGTGTACTTACAAGTTTCTGGGTTGCTCTTGTTTGTTTGTTTCTTCAGAATAATGCCCCTAAAGTCTTACCTGCAGATTTTTGCTCTCTCCAAGACAGCAGAGAACTCTAGAAGGAACACAGCTACACAGAACCTCACAACTTCTTAAAATCCTATCTCTTCCTTAGACATATGTCAACACCTCTGTCGGTACCTCGCACCTGTGTCTTCTGCAAGGGAGGAGCCCCACACTGATGGCCCACACTTTCTAAATCTTCCGTTTGATACACTTCCCACCACCAAAATAAAGAGAAAGAGAAAAAGGCATTGTGCACATAGGGATTTTCAAGTGTCCACCAAATACAAAATATCTCTCCTGGGTCCCACGCGAAGCAGCGAAAGTGGGTCAAACTTAATTTGTGGAGGAGGGAAAAAAATAATCTTGGACGTCTTAGCTTTTCTAACTAGATCCCAACAGTTCTCCAGTTTAGTGTCACTGGGCATAAATATTTGTTCGACTGCCAAACAAGTCTCCAAGTAAATCAGTTACAAGGCATTTTGGCTAATATTACTTGCAGGTATCAGACTACTTAGAAGAAAGTACAGAATTTAAAGCACTTTTTGCTCGGTTTCCATAAGCAACATCCAAGGATGCTTAAACACCTTCAGAACTGGGCACATCACCGTGGTAAGCATCACTCATTCTCTAGAATTAGAGTGGTTTAGCAGTTTTGTGCCAGATGTGCCCATGTCTGGCTCCTGGATGAGCCAGATGAGAGATACAAATCCCTCTGAGAAGAGCCAAGGCAGAGGACAACAGCAACATTGCCTGGTGCTGTGCTTTGCACAGGCCATCTCAGTGGGTGCTCTCAGAAGGCACCCAAACCACGTAGCTGTGTAGGAGGTGTAAGAGGAAAATGCATATCGGAGCTTAACAGCCAGAGATGTACCTTCTTAGTGGCACAATCTCAAATACTATCCTTTAGAACAATGTGAGTTTTGGTACCTCCAAACTGGGCTTGAATCTAAGAGGGGATCCTTAGGATTTACCTTGAAGATTTAGGTAGGATTTGTGAAACCACATACCAGAACACCTGGTGGTGCTTGCAAGAGTTTCAGTTCCTCTGCATCCCAGGGGGAACTAGAAATTGTCTTTCAGGGAATTCAGTGCAGATGTGCAGTTAGCCTTTAATAAGTTTGATATAAGGCTATTAACTCTTGAGCATTCTTCCTGCCTTTGGCAGAGACAGTCCTCAAAAAGACAGCAACAGAACATTTTCATCTCTTTATGAAAAGTTATTAGACGAAAGATTTAGCAAAATCAAGTACCTTCTCTATTCTGTTCCTTTGGACTGAGTGGAGACACACAGCTTCATGTGATCTCGAGTTTAAGGAGAGAGACTTTGCCAGAATGGCAAGGCTTTTTTAATTGTCTCTATTAAGAAAAGGCTTAGATAACATCTATCAGCCTCATTTTCTACAGACAGATTAGGAGATTTACATTCAGCCAAAAGTGTTTTTCCAGTGCCAGGTCGCACAGCGCGTTTGTCAAGACTAATTCCATTTTGTTTTGACTATGTTTTCTATAAAATGACAATTTGTATCTGAAAGAACTGTACTGAATAACAGAGACCAGGTGATTTATTAATCATTACTGTAATGGAACTTTTATGTATTTCTTACCCTCATTTTTTTCTTTAATTTCTAGGGAGCTGTGCACCTGCTCTAAGCACAAACCTTTGAAACTTTACTGGAAGTTTCATGTACAGACTAAAGCCAGATCTGAATTCCTAATTAATTATTTTTAAGGCCATTCCTCTTATATCGCTTGCCTTTGAGAAGAGTCACAACTGTATCTTCTGAAACAGTGTCCAAATATGCCTTATGATATTTTCTATCAAGCTTCAGCTTTTTAAAATAGGAATGTCAATATCTTGGTTCCCAGAAGAGACTAGGAGGCTAGTCTTGTCTCCCTCACAAATGCAGACAAGGAATATCCTAGCATCTGTGGAAGAGTCTCTCTATTAGGCATCCTTCCATAATCAATCAGCATAACCCACTGAAACAAGGAAGCAAACCCCAAAAGATTTCTTTTCCAACCTCGCACTCTTCTGCTCTTAATACATATTGAAATTCATCTGAAGGAGATAAAGCTATCCTCACCTGGTCTCACTGTCTGAGACTCAAATATTTTTCTTCAAGAACCTAATTTTCAGTCCTGCCCCCCCCCCTCCCCTTTCTGGCATATGCTTCAGTATAAGTTTTCCAGTAAATCACAGCCAGGGATGACTTTCAACAACACTGTACCTTTACATTTAACAAAGAAGGGCCAGCTGGTTCTCCAGGGTCATACAGGTTACAGAAGTTCTCCTGCAGAAGTCAGCTCAACCTTTCATGTTTGCAGAGATAATTTGATTTCTATGCTGTTTATTCTTTCCACTGAGGATCCAGAGTATAGCAGAGAGTTTTCAGAACGTGAAAGTATTAACTTTTGCTATTATTCTTCAAAATGCTTTGCCTCCTTGCTGAAGGTTGTAGTGGGTTCTGTCTACATAGATATGATGGCTCACTTTCCAAAGCTGTGCTTTTTGGCATTTGACAGCCAGAAGAGAGTTGCAAGACTGGAGGGTGACAGAAACAATCCACACATCACTGAACAAGCCCTCTATAAAAGAAACTACTTGGAGAAAGGGTGAGATTCTTGTTTTTTATCTCTTTGAGAGAACCAATTTATCTATATTTTAAAGAGAAACAAATGGAGCAAAGTGAAGGGATAATTAAATGAAGACAAGTAGGAGGTAGAAAACCAAAGAAAATCTGAAGTACTGGATTAGTACATGATAAAATTGGACAGTATTTACATAGAACTTTAAGGAAAGCATATCCATGTTTCTTCCAAATAATTTGGAGATTAATGTTCTTTTCTTCACAACAAACCTTGTACTCAGCCTTAAAATGTTAGTCATTATTTAAATGAAATTCTGACTTTATTTTGCTTTTTGTTTTGGTTTGGTTTTTTTAAACCAAAAACTGGATTTCTAAATGAAAACTTTTCACACCTATTCTGAAAAACCTGAAACTTAGTGGTGGAATATTCCAAACTGCTCAGGACACTGCATTTCAGAACAGTTTTGTGCTATCATTTAGGACTCATTTTAGGGTTTCACCCAAAAATGGGTTCAGATCTAGAATCTGGCAAAAAAAATGTCTGGGCTCATTCTTAGCCAGTGTGCCAAGCTCTTACAGAGGCTGGCTGGCAGGCTTCTGGTCCTGTTCTGATACTGGGTCACAGTGAGACAAGGGCAAGTTCCTGAACCCAGAAACTCGGCATTGCTTTCAGATACAGCAGTTCAGATATATTGTGTAATCTCAGAGGTAACTGGCTTGGCAATTTATTAGATAGATAGTGTAAGGGTTTCAAGGTGCATAACTATAGACCTTAATATCTCTCTTTTACTAGAAGCTTGTGGTACAAGACATATACCCTATGCTATTTCTATCCTATCAGGCATATTACATAAGAGTCCTGATTATATTTTTTGGTCCTTACATTAATAATAATAAAATGTAAGAGGAAATAAACAGCAAATATTGTATGTTTTGTGCACAATCATGGCTGTAGATTGTACCTATATGGGATCTTAGGAAAACAGATTATGTTTTAAGGTTCTATTTTTATGACTTGGGAAAGAAGGTATCTTTCCCATTAAAAATGGCAAACTAATAGACTTTCATGCTACAGAACATACTGTCATAATTTTTCTTTGCTACTTTCACTGGTCTGCAGCTTATAATTTAACAGTGATTTGGCAAAATGCTTTTGAACTCAAATTATTGAGAATCGATTTACCTTCAGCACCTGACTAACAAGAGTAGCTGAAAATTCCTACTTCATTATCTGCTTAGACATAAAAGTTACACTGAAAATTTGTGATTATGGCAAAGTTCAAACCATGAGTCTGAAAAATATTTCTCTGCTAGGTAGCAGCTTTTCTTTACACTTTATTAGTCCCCTTTCTATTCCTTTTCAACAAACCAAGGTACAAGATACCTTTATTGCTCTCTGTAGCACAGGAAATGCACATCACACTTACACATGTGAATATTTGAGGAAGAAACCGCGTATTTTCTCCGTTAAGCTGTTTGTGCAGAAACAGCACAAGACTACCCAAATACTTTCACTGTAGCCAGAAGAGACAAAACTAACTACATCTTTTGGATGTGGGACAACAAAAGGAATATGGAACAATTCTGTGTCAAGATAAAGTTTAAACTGAAACTAGGTACTGATCCAGTTAATTTTTCCTTAGTCTTTCATATGATTAGTTTTTTTTTTTTTTTTTTTTTTTGGTTGAAAGGATGCTTCTGGCAAGGTCTGCTTGCCCTAGAAACACAAACAAGAACAAGTTCTAAGGTTTCTAACCTCTTTTTACCACTGATGCTCCCTGAGTGATTACATGCTCCAGAATTTTCTTTCCAACTATTAATTTCAAAAGATAAACTCATTTGAAAACTGAATAGGAGCACATCATGAATTCTTTGGCCTGCTGCTCAAAGTCAATATGAGGAAGGCTTTCAGACTTTTTTGCAGTTGACACTGAGAATTAATTTAAGTTAGACTCTAAAAAAAAAAAAGTGAAATAAATGGGAGCAGGAAATATGACTGAGGAAACCTCACTACCTATGGCCCTTCTTTATCAGAACGAGGGACTTTCCATTACAAAATTTGTCTTCTTTGCATTAATTATTCTGATACCTTTAAGAGGGGCAAGGCTGGTAGAAACTTCAGTAATCTGTAATGAAATCTGTGTTCAGATACTGCATCGCTCCCACATGCTACAGTTGCTTTTCTAACTTCTATCTCACAAAATTAAAATGTCTACCAATAGGCTGGGCAGCCAACCCCTGGGTCTTAACTGGTTTTTTCCCCTGGTGTCTCTCAACAATGAAGCAGCATATTTGCTAAAATGCAATCTCTTACAGAATGAGCAAAATGGAAGTGACTGATTGACCAAGAAGACAATTGTGTTCAGAGAGTGCAGGTTAATATTTGAGCCTTCTCCAGTTTTCCTGTGTGGCCTTGTTTAAATTACTTAATTCACTTCAGTTTTCCATAATTTAAAACCAAACCAAACCAACCAACCAAACAAAACCCCACAAAACCCTCCAAAACAAACAATAACAAAAAACCCCAACAACAACAACAAAACCCAGCAATAAAATAGTTCCCTACCGACTCTCTGTGTGTCTTGCCTGTAAGACACTGTAGTTCTAGGTGTGTGGACAGATGTGTGTGGACAGATGTAATTCTAGGCGTGTGTTGGTTATCATTAAGTTTTCTGCGAGATACTGCATACATACCCCCCCTTCCTCCCAAATCCGGAATAAAAGTGTATCATATTAACACGTAGCTGTACACTAAGGCCAGAAGATGTATACGCTAATTTCTGCTTTGTCTTCACAGTTCCACAAAGCTTTAGAGTCTACCTGCAGCAAGAAAACCTTCATAATAAATTTGCTGAAACTTTATTATTAAAAGATAAAATTGTTATTAAAAACAAGGTCTTCTCTAAGTGACAGTATTTTTTGTTAGTACAGCTTTCATCACATCAAAATTGCTATATTGCAATTCCACATAGTCCAAACCTTCCAACACTGCACAGCACTGGAGGCAGAAACAGTGAGAAGTCAAAATTTGGGGTACACAAGTGCAGGGAGAGGGAGTCCTGCAGGGCAGGGAAACTCCCAGGATTGTCTTCCACTCAGGCTACCTGCACTTCTGCTGCTGCTGCTGAATGGTTGCTTTTAATAGCTAACCCGGGGTAACGTGTGTGCAAATACACTGCTAATAATTCTCAGACTTTTCATTCCTTAAACAAAATCTTCACATCTGAAAGAAACATCCTTGAGACAATTTCATTTGAAATTAGCATGACCCTCAAGCTTTTGAGGGTTTATGTTGAATATTCTGTACCCACAGACAATTTAGCACGGATAGTTTGGGCGTAGAACACAGTTTCTCTTTAGTGTTTGTTGTTTCCCTTTTAACTTACCAGGTACTTAAAATATTTCTTTTAGCAAGGTAAAAGAAAAACCACACAAACAATTTAAAAACAACAGCCCAATTAATCTTGGTTCAGATGAAGGATTCTGTAAAATATGATAGTCAGACAGCCTTAGTGGGTTCTGAAAGAATTAAGCTTCAGGGGATAAAACCCCAAAACCTATTTTAATCCTTATTTTTCCAGTGGAACAGTTATTTTCTCACTGCAGAGACCCAAAACTTTAGGAGACAGTTTTTAAGGAGACATCCAGGGATTTAGCAATGCTATTTTGTCAAGGCTAAATTTCCCAGAACCTTCTGCCTAGTTGAGGGGATCAGCTAATGTATGCCATAATTTTATACAGACAGCCCTGGAGTCTTTTGCTGCTGAATTATTTATTAATGAGACTAGTTGTTTGTCAAGGCAGATAATGGGGAAAATGTTTCCTGGGAGAAGATAGGTTATAGTCACGCTTTTAGCCTAAAAAAATATCTCACTTCATCCATTCCATGATAGTTTTAAGCTCTGAAGCTGAAAAATATTTAATAGAAGGTCTTAATAGGTTAAAGAACACTTTAAGAACTGAAAGATCTCAAAAGATGTATTTAAACTGAGGAATAGTCTGCTTTAGTAAAGAATTCTAAAATTATGTGCTTTTGTAAACCTACCTAAGCACACCATTTTACATTTTTGATGAAAAAAATGTAATACACACATGAGAAAAAGATTTTGGCTTTTGTTACTGATAGCAATTAAAAAAAAAAAGAGGACATGGGACAGATCAATGAACTAGGTGGCCTTAAATATAAGGCAGAGAAATTTTAGTAAGATGTGCTGCAGTTCATGGTCAGACATCTCTGAAGCAGCCATCTTTCCCAGCAATTCCCTTGACAAGGCCTCAACATTTGCTCCAAATAAATCCTCAAATGGGCAGTTAAACCCACTGTTAGAGACACACCTTTCACTGTACCACAGAGGGCATCCCAACGTTACTGAGGGAAGAATACCAAATTGCAAACTTGCTTAGGCAGAAATTTGTGTGTGTATTGACCAACGCCTGTGGTAACATCCAGTTTATGAATGTAATTTATCATTTGCTCTCTTGTGGCCTGATCTGGTTTTGGATGAAGCCAGTGGAAAAACTCCTGCCAACTCCATTGGCAGCTAAATCAGGTCATAGATGGAAAGATACAGAATTTCTAACAAATTCCAAAAGGATGGGGAAACAAGTAGGCAAGGACAAGATTATTTTTGATTACCAGTTAAAAGAATCAGAAATATCCTTAAAAGTTACCCTTTTAATCAAAACACGTGAAGTCAAAACCTAATTTCAAGCGTTAGTAGCGTATTTATTATATTAGGTTGCACATCAGGGATAAGGTTTAGCTACATAAACTTTTAATTATGTCAAATATACACAGAGGCCAGAGCTGGATCTGCACTGAACAACAGAATTGGCAAGTGTATTTTTGGTTTGCTTCTGTCTGCCAATGTCAATAAAACAGTCACAACAAGACTGAAAGTGGAAACCATCAATAACTTTCAGATGGGCTCAGGGAACTAGTGAGTGAGGTCCCCTGGGAAAATGCTTCTGAAGGTGCTGGGTCCATCAGTGCTGGTCACTTTTTAAGTACCACCTCTTAAGGACACAGAAGCAGACAATTTCTAAATGTCAGTAGTCCAGCAGACAAGGCAGAAGTCCAGCTTGGCTGACCAGGAATCTTCTTTTGGAGATAAAACAAAAGAGAAAGGTGTATGGTCAGTGGAAAGAAGGTCAGGTGATGTGGGAGGGATAAAGAGATGTTGCTCACCAGCCTAGGGAAAAAATTTGTGTGGCCGAAGCTGAACTGGAGTTGAAGATGGCCAGTATTGTGCGCGGCAAAAAAAGTTTTTTAAAATACACTAAGGGCAAAAGGCAATAAAAAACTGATAACAGCTCATTACAGGATGAGGATGGTCACCTCACAAACAGGGATGTAGACAAGGCAGTGATGTTTAAGCTTTCTTTGCCTCTATCTTTGATACTGATGCGGACTGAGAGAATCCCAGTGCTTTGAGCTGGAGCACCACGGCTGCAGCAAGAATAATATACTCCCAGTTATCCATGAAGCTATGAGAGATCTGTGGCTCCAGCTGCATCCCTATAAGTCTATAGGCCCTAATGGGATTCATCCAAAAATACTTAAAGAGCTGGCTAGTGTCATCATGAGGTCTCTCTTGACTTTTGAATGATCTTGGGAAGCTGGAGATTTGGGTCCCAGTTGACTGGTAGCTGGTTAACTTTGTCCCAGTTTTCAAAAAGGGCAAGAAGGAGGACCCTGGAAACTACAGACCTGTTAGCCTCACTTCAGTGCTGGTAAAGTTATGGAAAAGATTATTCTGGAAGGTATTGAAAAACACCTGAAGACAGTTCAGTCATTGATCACAGCCAACATGGCTTCATGAGAGTCTTGCTTGTCAAATTTGATTTCCTTTTATGACAAGGTAACCCACCTAGATGATCAAGGGTAGTTAATGGATGCAATTTTTTTGGATTTCAACAAAGCTTTTGATATTGTCTCTCATAGTATCCCCCTGACAAAATGTCTGTCACACAGCTGGATACACACATCGTGTGGTGGGTCAGCGATTGGCTCATTGGCCAAGCTCAGAGGGTAATAGTGACTGCAGTAACATCAGACTGGCGACCTGTCACTAGTGGGGTTCCACAGGGCTCCATCTTCCGCCCAGTGCTCTTGAACATCTTCATTAACTACTTTCACGCAGGACTCAAAGGGACACTAAGTAAGTTTGCAGAGGGTACAAAATAAGGAGCAGCTGTTGACTCCCTTGAAGGCAGGGAGGCCCCGCACAGAGACCTCGACAAATTAGAGGGCTGGGCAATCACCAACTGTATGAAATTTAAAAAGGGTAAGTGGGGGGTTTGGCATTTGGAATGCAGCAACTCTGGAAGTACATGCAAACTGGGGAATGAGATGCTGGAAAGCAGTGCCATGGAAAGGGACCTGGGGGACCTGGTCAATGGCAAGTTGAATATCAGTCAGCAGTGCCCTGGCAGGCCAGGAGGGCCAACTGTGTCCTGGGGGGCATCAGGCAAAGCATCACCAGCCAGTCAAGGGAGAGGATTGTCCCGCTCTGCTCTGCATTGCTGTGGCCTCACCTTGAATACTGTGTGCAGTTTAGGGCACCACAATATAGGAAAAATATTAAGCTATTAGAGAGTGTCCAAAGGAGGGCAAGGAAGACGATGAACAGCTTTGAGGGGAAGCCGTATGAGAAGAGGCTGAGGTCACTTGGTCTATTCAGCCTGGAGGACACTGAGAGGAGACCTCATTGCAGTCTACAACTTCCTTGTGAGGGGAATAGGAGGGCCAGGCACTGATCTCTTCTCTCTGGCAACCAGTGGCAGGACCCAAGAGAACAGCCTGAAGTTGTGTCATGTGAGGTTTAGGTTGAATATTAGAAAAAGGTCCTTGACCTGGAGAGTAGTTGGTCTCTGGAACAGGCTCCTGATGCCTAAAAGAAAATTCAGGGAGATAAAAACACCGAGGCAAATTAGTTTTGAAGGTGAGATAAGGAAAGGGTTTTAATTTGTGCCTAGGCATAAGACTACAAGACGCGCGCGCAAGTCCCTCTGTACAGATGTTACAATTTATAATACTGCCTGTCCAATCCGAGGTTTTCCCACCCTGTGGCTTTTGCCCTGAACCACCCTCAGTCATGCCCCTTAGGAATTGGGGCTGGGGTCTCTGAGACCCTCTCTTCATCAATCTTCATCTTCTTCAGAGTACAAGAGGTACACGGTCACCTAGTTTCTGACTGTGTTCTGCAGTTTAGGCTAAGATACAAGCATTCTCCAAATAGAACAAGCCTATCTTAGAGTGAGACTAAACATGTTCTAATGGAATCCAGGGGGTAGAATTGCTATGGGGAGCATAGAATGGGGTAATAGGGTTGAAGAGTTTCTGTGTTAAGGGTAAGGGAATGAAATGCTGCTGCTTCTAAATCTACTTCTGCTATATAACTACTTATAAAACTTATAAAAATTAGAAAAATCAAAAAACTAAATGGACCTTAAGGCATCACTCCCCAGGGCAGTGTTCACAGCACTGAGCCTGACAGAGTTCAAGAAGCATTTGGAGAACGCTCTTGGGCACATGGTGTGATTCTTGGGGCTGTCCTGTGCAGAGCCAGGAGCTGGACTCAATGATCCTTGTGGATCCGTTCCAACTCAGAATATTCTGTGATTCCGTTTTAATTTCTGTGATTCTGTGACATACAAATAGAGCTCTAATGTTATAATGCTGATTTTGAAGAAAATAATATCTCCAGAAAAACAATGTGCAGGAGGTTTTAAGGGGGATGACATCATCCTACATCTACTCAATAACTACCTCTCAGGTACAGGGAAATTCACCAGCTGCCTGAGGCAGGAGACTGCCAGAAGCCAACAAGAAATAATGGGAAAACTTAGATGGTGAATCCTGTTAAATTGACAGAGCAAGAAATGGTGGAAAATATTAGGTAATGGTTCCTGCTATGGGAGACAGGAGACCTTGGTAAGGATAAGGATCTAAGGATCAGTGGCCCTCCTACAAGGTGGGAACAGTAACCTTTGCTTCCTCTAGATACCCCTTCTGTTTCCTTTATTTCTACCCCACATTACTGAGACACTTCAGCAGCCTCTGATGTATCCTTTACCTGGTGGCTAATAAGTGCCATTTTCAACTGGAAAAAATTTTGAGTACATGCTGATCTTCAGACTGAGCAGCAGCCTTTGAAAATACACTCATTCAACACCTAGAGTGTAATAACTGGAGACAGAGGGTAGCTGTTTAAAAAGGCTATAACAGAACAACCAATTTAGTTATTAGTCTATTCTTGGAAATAGAGAAGTACCATCACATACTTTCCAGATGGCTGCTCTATTCAGACCCTGTAAGTCAGAAAGAGCTCCATTTTTCCCTGTGATCCTTACATTCTTCATTAAGCTGACAATCAGCATGAATTAATCAACCCTTAATTTGTTCTTTCTAGGAGAAAAAAATATTTCATATAAAAGATTTTCTGTTTTCTCTAGGTTCTCTAATTCTAATTCTGTATTAGACTTTAAGAGGTAGGGAAGCTTCACAGAAAGGTCTGTTCTCACATTCAGGTAAACTCTCGCCTAACCCAACAGTTGCTTGCTGTGCCACACACAGTCAAGTTTAGCAAGGCCGTTGGTATGTACTTCACTTCCAGCATATGATCCGTCTTATTAAACTCAGTGCTTCACCGTAATCTCAGAGACTGAAAGAATCCCCACTTGGCTTTTTTCTTGTCACCCAGAAATCAAAACATGCTGATTTAGGCAAGGAAGTTCTAAACCACAGCAGAGAGGGAGGATACTCATGGAGCAGGGAAAGAGGTAGAG
Source organism: Pipra filicauda (assembly GCF_003945595.2). Classification (NCBI taxonomy): domain Eukaryota; kingdom Metazoa; phylum Chordata; class Aves; order Passeriformes; family Pipridae; genus Pipra; species Pipra filicauda. Next base: position 1,180,157 of record NW_024104347.1, read on the forward strand.
CAGGTATAGAGCAGGTGTAGAGTGCTTCTCTCCCTCATACGGCCTCCAAGCCTCCAGCAATCCTGATTTTAGGGTTTTTCTAAAACAGAGGTTGCATCCATGTTTAATAGCAACTGATAAAGACGTGAACAATTCTTCAAGTCCTCTCTTGTACAAATCACAATAAGCTATAATATACACTATGTACTCTAATTCAGCATGCCACTTCTAGTATTAACTACATATTGATATTTTAGGGTTGAGTTCGCTCATTTTGACTGTGCTAGCAAAATCTATAACCATCTGAAAGCAGCAGCCATTTGGATTCAAAAGAATCTACGTTTGTCTCTAATACCTGAAACTGAGATGTTGACAATGACAAAATGCATTATGACCACAGATGGGGTCTCAAGTCTTATTTGCCCAAAACACCACCACCAATGGCATCACACAAGTCTTTCAAACAGAGAAATCTTAAAAACTTTGTGTACTACTAGAGTGTGGTCAGTGGAGCTGCAAAATTCAGAGTTGCTGGGGGTTTTTTTAAGCTTTTAGGAAATTACACTGTGGAATGAACATGTAGATCATTTGCACAAGAACACTGTGAATACCAGTGCATACATCAAATTCATCCCTTCCTACAGCTTGACACTGTGTTTAGATGATGGCACGGTGCAGTTGACACACCTGAAGGACGGGATTGCCATCCAGAGAGACCTGGACAAGCTCAAGAAGTGGGCCCATGGGAATATCTTGAGATGAACAAGACCAAGTGCGAGGTGCTGCATCTGGGTCAGGGCAATCCCCAGTATCAGCACAGGCTGGGGGATGAAGAGAATGAGAGCAGCCCTGCAGAGAAGGACTTTGGGGTGCTGGTGGATAAGAGGCTGGACATGACTCAGCAATGTGCACTTGCAGCCCAGAAAGCCAGTTGTGTCCTGGACCGTATCAAAAGCAGTGTGGGTAGCAGGATGAGTGAGGTGATTCTGCCCCTCTACTCTGCTCTGGTGAGTCCCCACCTGGAGTACTTCATCCAGCTCTGAGGTCCCCAGCACAAGGACATTGACCTGTTGAACAACCTCTCCTATGAGGAAAGGCTGAGAGAATTGGGTTTGTTCAGCCTGGAGAAGAGAAGGCTTAGGGGTGACCTCATTGCAACCTTCCAGTACTTGAAGGGAGCCTACAAGAAAGATGGAAAGAGACTTTTTACAAAAGCATGTAGTGACAGGACAAGGGGGAATGGCTTCAAACTGAAAGAGAGGTATTTCCATCATTTTAGATTAGATATTAGGAAAAAAATCTATACTGTGAGGGTGGTGAGGCACTGGAACAGGTGGCCCAGAAAAGCTGTGGATGCCCCATCCCTGGAAGTGTTTAAGGCCAGGGTGGATGGGGCTCTGAACAACCTGTTCTAGTGAAAGGTATCTCTGCCTACAGCAGGAGGATTGGAACTAGATGATCTTTAAGGTCCCTTCCAAACCAAACCATTCTACGATTAACTCTCTCTCACCTCTAAAATCCACTCAACTAATTTAAGAGAGAAACTGTTTCCAATTTTGTTTTCTATTTTGCCAATAAAGCCAGCTTTTCTTCTCTGGCAAAAATGTAAGGCATGACATGCAGAGTGCATGTATTTCTCTCAGACATATAGCCTATCATGCATATGTTGGTGTTGGGTGAACATTTCTTAGCACTTAGCTTGCACAGGCTGCTTTCACTAACCCAGTGTTACACTTTATTATCTGCCTAAAAATAGCAATTTGATTTAATTGTCAGATTTTTCAAAAGAAAAGCACAAACAATTCTCCTATTTGATCCAGCTATTTTTCTTTTACTTACCTTTCAGAGGGCTGTTGGCTGCCTCTGACCCCCGCCTGTATAAACATATTTATGAACCAATTTTACATGGAAACAATCTGAGCATTAGAAGTGGGTCTTCTTTAGGTTTTAGGGGAGTTGGCATTCCAGTCACTAGCAACCCTGCACACAAAACACTTTTGAATCACTGAATAAGTGATTACATCTTTCTAGAGGCTTTCCTCTAATGGCAAATCAGTGTTCCATTTACAGCAGAAGGGCTAAAATGGTTTAAAATTTAAACAGCTATCATGATTTACACCACAATAACACAAATAAAGCACAAAATCTACTTTACAGCACTTTCCTTATCTACAGTTCTAATGTACCAAAAAATTACCTGATGGAAAATTTACAAGGGAAGGTGCACTATGAAGTTTTTCTGAAGATACGTGTGAAAAACATGAGTAATTTTCAGCAAGAACAAAATTGTAATAGGTGTGGGCAAAAAAAAAGCATACACACAGGTGGGTGTTGTGCAGGAAAGGAGGAGGTAGGGAGTAAGTATTGAAACCCTGACACTTGTCCTTTTTCTTGTACAGCCTGCATAAGGACCTTTTGTAATTCTACTTCCAGCACATGTATGGAAGAAGAAAGGAGGAAAAAAAGGAAGGAAAGCTCTGTGTCACTTTTAAATATTATGGTACTTAAAAGATTTTGTATGAAGGAACAAGTACCATCTGTACCCAACTTTGTAGAACTTGAAGTAAAACCTGTGCAGAAAAACCTTTTCTTCAGAACAAAAGCACTTAAATTTTCAAGGGCAGCCCTCAATCATTTTAATTTATTTAGCAAAGATACTTTGTGAGCAAGCAGGTGACACAGCTACAGAGATGTCCTTGGGCTAGAACATTCCATCATCAGAGAGTGTCTGAAATGCTGTCAGCAAGAGGAACATAAGAAGAGTTGTTATAGTTCCTTCCTCCCATTTAATTCTTTCCATCAAAACCAGCACCACCTGTGCTGTATTATTTGTTTTGACAGACCTTAACTTGTTTTTTTCTGTGCCCTCATTTACACTGCCTCACACTCTACACCTCCCCCCTCCACACACACACACTGATTCAACTTTCACTTTTTGCTTAGGCGCTAATCTAAGGTAGTTATGCTGAAACTGAGCCAATCTACATGATATTTGAAAAGTCATGGGACTCAGGTGAACACCTGGATGACTGGAAAAAGGGAATCATTGCACACATTTTTAAAAAGGATGGAAAGAGGATCCTGGGAACTACCAATCTGTCAGCCTCACCTCTGTGCCAGAGAAGATCATGGAACAGATCATCCTAGAAGCTAGGGCATGTGGAGGACAGTGGATCGATTCAAGACAGCCAGCACGGCTTCAGCAAGGGCAAATCCTGCCTGACCAACCTAGTGGCTTTCTACAATGGAGTGACTACTTCTGTGGACAGGGGAAGAGCTACGGATGTTGTCTATCTAGAATTTTTATGACCTCTGACACTGTCCCCCACAACATCCTTCTCTCTAAATTGGAGAGGAATGGATTTGATGTGTGGACAATTTAGTGGATGAGGAATTGCTTGGATAGTCACATCTAGAGGGTAGTGGTCAATGTCTCAATGTCCAAATGAAGATCAGTGACAAGTGGTGTCCTCCAGAGGTCCATACTGGGATGAGTGCTGTTTAGTATCTTCATTTGTAACATAGACACTGGTATTGAGTACACCCTCATCAAGCTGGCAGATGACACCAATTTGAGTGGCACAGTTGACAAGCCTGAAGGATGGGATGTCATCCAGAAGCACATGGACAAGCTCAAGAGGTGAGGCCATGGGAACTGATAGGGTCCAACAAGACCAAGTGCAGGGTCTTGCACCTGGATTGGAGCCGCCTCCAGTATCAATACAGGCTGGGGGATGAAGGCATTGGGGAGCTGTCTCAGTTTGAAGAGACTGGAATGTTTGCTAAAGAGGATGAGTTATGAGGCAAACCAAACTCCTCTCTCTCAGCAATTGTAAATTCAAAATTAAGGGGCTCTAATCGAGGAAGTGTGGAAAAACAGAAGAAATAGCAACCCTTTATTAAAAGATATATGTATGTTGGCAAGGACAGTAACAGAACACAAAAAAACCTAGACAATAGTCCTGTACCCAAAAGTCTTCTTCAAACAAAAGAAAAAGAAAGTCTGAATACTTCTCTGTCTTTAGCGCAGTTCTAATCAGGTTGGATCACTGGAGGTGCAGAGCCTGCAGTCCTCTGTGGTGGTCTGCAGGGGCCGCTGTTGGGCTCTGGCGGTCACCGCGTGGGAGGGGGGTCTGGGGGTGGCCTCGGGTCATGGGAGAAGCTGAAAAGAAAAATGGGGACCCTTCCCCCAGTGGAAGAAGGGGGAAAGGAAAACAGTCCACCCCCCCCCCCGGAACTCACTGTTGTCCTCAGATGACGGTGTCTCAAGGCTCCTCCTTTTCTCCCAGTGAGCTCACAACTCTCCGATGAAAACCCGGTAGGTCCCGGCTGGAGTCACGAGGCAGCGTGTGAGCCGATCGAGGCCGGTGGTCAGGCCTCACCAGGACGAAAAGACAGAAAGACCAGCTTCCAGGCCTTTTCTCCAAAAAATGCCCGAACAAAGACCCCCATCTCTGTCCCAGAGAGAGAACCCAGCCAAACTGCCCTCTCCCTTCGGAGAAGAGCCAGCACACACCTCCCCCCAAACTCCTCCCCTCTCCCCCCAGCCTCTGATAGGCCATCCATTAGGAATGCGGTTTGGCCAGCTAGGTTCTTTTGTAACGCTAATCGCCCCCCCTTTCCATTCAAACTCTGTCTTTCCTACAGTGGGGGCAGGGAGAAGAAAAATTCCCCCCCTTGGATTTCTAACCTATAACAGGAGCCCTGTGGAGAAGGACTTGGTGGTGCTGGTCAATGAGAACTTTGACACGACCCAGCAATACATGCTTATAGACCAGAAAGTCAATTGTTTCCTGCATCAAAACCTGTGTGACCGGCAGGCTGATGGAGGTAATTCTGCTCAAATCTGCTCTTGTGAGACCCCCACCTGGAGTACTGCATCCAGCTCTGACATCTTCAGCACAGGAAAGACATTAACCTGTTGGAGCAGGTCCACCTGATTTAGTTGAAGATGTTCCTTCTCACTGCAGAGGGATTGAACTAGATGACCTTTAAAACTCCCTTTCAACCCAAATCATTGTATAATTCTATGAAACAGAGGACAATGAACACTTACAGCATTACTCTATTTTTCCTGTTTTGATAACTAAATTAATTAGGTAGAAACATGAGCTATATTAAAAAGGAAAAACCACACCAAATAAACCCCCCAAAAGCACAAACTATGTATGCATGTAAATGGACTCCGTACCCTCCCTATATGTTCCAATTTTACTTCCTTTAGCTTTGTCTGAAGTTAGATTTGCACTATCAGCTGTTTGTTTCACACCTGGGGAGCATTTACCCTTTTAGCTACCTGACCTTGTTCCGAGCTCCTACCATATTTCTCTATCCAACTAAGATTCCTTCATTACTATCACTAGAAAGCTGTCAGTGTACCTGCTTTTTAAAAAGAGAGGATACTACAACTTTCTCTCACACACAGCGCCCCCTCTTAAGGAGTGGTGTAGGATAGTGGGGGATAATTAGCTATAGGTGGGTTTCAACAAGGGGATGATAATGGATGAGCATCCCCAGGATGGGGAGAAGGGCAGATTTGAAGTATTAGCTTTTTACAGCTGAAGTCTAGGTCTAAAACGCAAAAGTCACATTTGCTTGTGCAGAGGAACACTTATAAATACATACGAATGCCTGCAGTGCCTGGTGAAACGGGGCTTTACTTGAAGGTAAACTCTTCACAAGCACAGTCTGCTGTAAAATGTAACAACTCTCTTAACACTGTGTCTTTGCTTGGGAAGGAAACAAATTAATGTTCTCTACTAAAGAACTGCCACCTTGATCAGCCTCAGAGATCTATTTTTCACATAGCAATGGACTGATTGAACTTGAATAAAATCTATAAGGCTTATTCATTATCTCACACCAGATCCATGTTACCACAGTGCTGCCATTTCACACCCAGCACAGAAACTGGGAATTAGGTTTTCTCTATTAAACTCATCTGAAACTTTTGATTTTTACTGTTATACAGGCTTGTAATGCTGGTGATCCCATTTAGGTGAAAAGCTTTTCTCTCCAAAAACAATTTAACCTATATTGTCAGAAATGCACATAGCAGGTGTTACCTAGGGCAGATCCTACCACATTTTTGTATGGTTAAATAGTTCCCACTGTAATTATAAGAACCTATTATTCTCCCATTTCCCTCAATCCCCCAGTGCACTTCTGTTTTTCCAGCTCTATGTGTAGCTTAAAGGCTATAACCTTGCTAGAAACCTGAGGAAAGTGCTAAAACATAAGAGATTCCTCAAATCAACTTTGATGGAATTAAATATTAAAGCAGCACAGTGACCATATGCCTAAGACCCACCTATACGTCTGTGTAGAACAGCATTACAGAGAGAGAACGTGTTTTTCAACTTGTCTTTAAACACAGGAGATGCAGTTATGTTACAAATGTAACATTACAAATCTCAAAAGCAAAAAGATAGTGAGAGAAATCAAGACATAAAAGAAAAAATGGTTTTTTAATATACAGTTCACAAAATCACTTCAGAAAAACAGTATAGAGAAAATACTCAGAAAGCAAACCATTAACATCATTTCACGAAAAATCCTTACTGGATTCATGTAAAGACTAGTTTACTTTCAATGAAAATTAACTATAGTCCTCAGATAGCATTTTATTCTTACAAATATCTGTTCTAGCTTAATGAAAAGGAGAAACATTAGAATAATAATTGGATGGTGCCAACTTCCCTCTTCCTCCATAAGTATTGAAGTAAAGCTCTTATGAGATGGAGATGTTTCACAGATCAGAGCAGGCCATTACTGTGATGATTAACATGAGAAAAAGACTTGAACAGTGACATAAAGAAAAGTGATCTTGACTTATATTGAGGAACTAAATGTTTTAGGATAGCCTAATTATTACTTTTTGGTCTCTACTTGCTGTTACCGGTCACTAAGCTATGATAAATATGAGGAACAGCTGTGACATTTGCCAAATCATGGGATTGTTTGGAACTAGCAAACCCAGGAGACATGTAAAATTACACAGATGATGAAAGCTTTAAACAGAATGAGTTATTTCAGCTGACTCTGTTTCCAGGAAATTCACATAATTAAATTTGTTTCCAGGAAATGGAAATAAAGGAAATGGTCCAGCTTTGTTTTAAGCTGTGTACATCTCTCCTCCCAGCCTTCAAAGAGTATTGAATGTGTTTCATTGGTCTCTGAACTAACCCACAACTCACACACCACAAAGAAATAAAATACCAAGTTAATTATGTAGCCCAGAGACATCTCTTTTTCACAGACCCTTGGCTCCTCAATAAGCTATCAGTCTTTTTCTCCAGATGGTGTTGCCTCCATTCAGTTGCTCCATTGTTTCTTTTGTTATGCAAGTGGTTTCTTGATTAAAATTTGTCAACTGCCCTTCCCCTAAGCGATCTCCAAATTCAAGCACTATCTGCAGTTGTTAAACATAAAAAAAACCCCAAACACACACACACACACACACACACACACACACACACACACACACACACACGAACCCCCAAACCAAACACTCTCAAAAAAGGTCACTCACTAAAAATATTAAATGGAAAGTAGAAACATTTTCTCTCTATGTTCTCTGGGAAGACAGATGTAGAAGAGCTTATCAGTAATATGCCAAAGGCCAGATGCTTATCTGGCTGTCCTCTCTACATGTCTCCTTATACCTGCCTGCTCTCTGCTGTTAGCAGATTGAGCTATCTTTATTTTCCAGCTTTTACACATATACATACAGTTTTAATCCTTAGATATCCCTGAAAAAAGTTATTGTCAAATGAAGCATTTCAATCTGCATTGTTCTCCATTGTACTTTCACTGCTATGTTACTCAGGGTAGTTCTCATCAAAGTGTACCGGTAACTAGTAAAAGGTGACCTTCAGAAGATTTGTAGTTTTAAGTATTAGAAAGAAAACCCTTGAAATTTTCAACATCTAAAATGCTGGAATGAAATCCCCTCAATAACAAGCTTTATAAGAAGTCTTTGAGAATGTTGTGGCTCTGCTTAGGGAAGAAGTCTCAGGGGGACAGCTCTTACAATATTGTGTCAGTACTGCCTCTAGTCTTGGCCAGACTGTACCAAGAACCACAGTCATGTGGAGACCAACAGCAGATGAAAAAAGAACACATTTTGAACATTTTAAAATTTGAGAAAATCCACAGTTGGATACTGGAGAAATGTTCAGCATTTTTTATTTATCTACTTCAAACCCATCCATTCCTCTCTGTGTGCCTATTTTCACATTCCACTCTAACGTGAAGAAGTCATGTCACTATAACTTACCTCTAAAATTGAGAGCTCTAGAGAAACTAAAGAAAAAGTGATGCAAATATTTGCTTCAAGATATATTGCAGATACATTTCACAAGATTTGCATTTCTAAAACTGGATGAATGAATATTTTTCGCTGAGGTTCTCCACTTGAAGTTAAAGGAATGGTAATAATTTCCTTTTTGTTAGTCACTGGGCATAAAATAGAACTATGAAAGTCTCTCAAGATTTTACTATTACTCTACATATCAAGGAATTATAGCTTTTTAAGCAGACTTACTAAATTTACTTATCTTTTCCTGTCTATATGATTTATATATAATGCTGCATAACTGTCAAAAATAGAGCTTGGCAGAAAGGTAAAATATTTTACTTTTCAAATGCCAGGCTTATGATTTTTTTTAAAAAATGCTGCTCCCATATTTTGATGAACATTTAAGTGTCAAATTTTCAATCCTTAAAATCAGTGGTAAAAGCCTGATTGACTTCTTTCAGTGAGAATTTCTCTTTTCAAGACTTCTGTGAAACACTTTACTTTCAATGTCTTATAAATGGTCCTAAATTCACCAAATCAAAACCACTTGTTCAGTCAGGTAAGTTTTTCTCATATCCCAGGATTCACCTGTGCAACAGGCATACAGGTCAGAGCCAGGAATTTGATTTTTCAAAGATGACTAAAGACTTAAATTTATCTTCTGATCAAAGAATATCAAACTTTTTGACTGTATTTGGAAGTGGGGAAACAGTCCTAAAATGGTTATGTACTCCAAAGTCTTAGTTTGGCTCTTCTCCATTGCTAGAAACTTGTGGAAAACACAACTGGACATTTTATAAACGTTTCATTTGCAAATGTAGTACTATAACTGCACCTATACACCGTGCCATATGTTGATGTATCAGCCATGAACAGTGAGAAGACTGGAGGTCACAGGAGCTTAGTGAACCTGAAGGGCATGATGCTGTGTGTGCTGCAACACAGCTGGGAGCTTCTGTTGGAAGTCTGCTTCTTGGATACTGCTTCAGAAAAAGAGATGCAGACATTTATTTCTTTTATCCCAGTTCAGCCATATTTCTAGAACTGTAGGTCATAATCTGCTGTCCTTTTACAAAAAATTACCTTTTATGGTGTTTCCAGTTTTTCAGGGTTAAACTGTCAAGTCAATCCTTTCACACAAAGTACCTGTAATATTTCATGATGTGATTTATTTTGACAGTCAATATGTAACCACAGCATGTGCTAGATCAAATATATTTTGAGGTTTTCTGAGGGGCCTGAACTAGCTTCTTCAGTGCATCTCATGAAGGTCTGATTTTCTTTACACTAGCTGATCTGAATACCAGTAACAATCTGACAAGGGAAAGATAGAACTCTTGTCAAAAAAGCAAAGTAACTCAGATTGCACTAAGCTTCATCTGTGACACTGGCACCAAAAAAAAATAATTTAAAGAAAAATTGGAAGTGTATACAGTACTACTATCACTTCAGGAAGTCTGTACCGTTATCTCTGCTCCTTCCAGAGTCTAGGAATAATTTCACTTCTAACCCCAACTTTCAGGCTCATTCCCAGCTTTTGTCTTGTGTTAGAGTAAGTGATACAGTTTACCCTTCTGTGTCCTTCTCATGCATCCCTAACCCATTTATTCCATAGCATACTAGACAGAGCCAAAGACTGTGATGCTCGAAATAGCAGTTTATACAATTGTTAGCCCTTTAAACCAACAGAGGACTAAAAGCTTAAAAGCTTGTAAAGCCTGATTGCAGTCTGTGCCTTCAATTTGCAAAACAGCATTAATAAAGGATATGAGAACACAGTACAAAGATGGATCCCGAGAGGCCCTGACTTGTTTGTTTCCAGGCAAATTTTCAAAAGCTCCTATGTGGGGATGTAGGATGGAAGATATGGTCTGAAATATCCAAGATTACAAGTTGCAATATGAAATCATAGGAACTACAATCATAGGAACATTCTGTGAAAGTACAACCATCATGGAAAGGATTAGGCTTTTAAATGAAACAAACACAACCAGAACCATATTATTCCAACCCTAAAGCTCTGGCAGGATACACACTTGAAAAGACCTATCTAGTGAAGTACATCATCCAGTTCCAAAAATGGATTTATTTTACTGTTTCTATGGAAACTGTTTGCCTTTCAGAGCAACCAAATGAAATGAATGGTGAAAAACTACTTTGTATGGTAAATTGATTCCCTGTTCTTTATCCCATATATACAGCATTACTTCACTTAAAGGTGCTTAGTGATTTAAGCTGTATCATATTTCTAAATAGATATTTGTACTGCTTTCATATAGAACATTAATCCTAAACCATGAACATCAGAGGCCTCAGTGAAAAGCTTTTTTACATGCTTTAGATTTATGTCTGTAACACAGTCTTAATTTTGATCACATCACAAAACAGAATGTCTTTGCAGACCATCACTATCAAATGGCCTGATTTTAAAAAGTATTCTAATATCCCCGGTGGGGCTGTGTATTGTCCTCCTCTGATCAAATATTAAAATAAACTAATTATTCTATACAGGACCATATAAATGGAATATTGCTGTGGCTGTTGTGGTCTAAAGTCACAGGAGAAAAATGTAATAGAAACAATGTCCTTTTTTTTTTTAAAACTTAGAAAAGCTGGAAGGTATATAACACTTCCTCTTGTCTGAAACAGAGCTTGCAAATTCAATAGTTAAACTGGGTTATATAATTCATTATTACTTTGAAGTGGACGGTAGGACCTAAGAACCTCTACCCTGAATAGGTAAAAGATATTGGAGTTTCAGGTCTAAGTCCTCAATGGATAACCAGAATGAACTTGAACTTAAATTTCCAGTATCCCAGGCCACTGCTCTGCCTATTGACTTTCACACTGGAAGTATCACTTAGTCTGAAGAAACTATCCCTTCTCCTCATGAAACAAATGTAAAAGCGAAAGCACATTTCTTCCTTCAAGAGGTTTGAACTTCAAGAACTACGTTTTTTCCAAAGAGAATAAGTAATGCCTACCCTTAGAAAATCAGTCTATTTGGACTTCCTTCTGTTAGAATAAATAACAGGGTACTTAGGATACAATGTGTAGTTGCAACAACATATTGTCATACGTGATTTATTGTGTATATAAAAAACTCCCCAGATTCTTAATTTATGATCCATGTTGGAGAAGAAAAAACACACTGTACTTACATCTTTTTCGGCAAGGCCAAACAATAAAGGACTGCACTACTTTGCATACGAAAAGGTTATTACCACAGTTTACCTAGAATCTATGCCTTCTCACTAAAACCATACTACTCAAGTTTTAAGTCTGGTACATATTCCTGTTGCAAACAGGAATAATGGTGAGGAGCTTGTTAGGAACATTACCTGGCTCACCAAACAGAAATTAAGGTTTTTTTCGCTGCTATTGCTATGGGTCACTCCTCTGTGCTGTTTCACAAAACACTGTTAGGATGTAGCCCTTGGGACACTGCCCTGAAAAAACACTGTTTCAAACATTCATGCATCAGCAGTGACTGCTGAATTAAGCCAGGCAATAGCCAATAATATCATTAACCACAAAAAGCTGATTTATATTGAAAAATAAACTTCAGAACTCTGCAGGGGAAAACACACTCCATGAATAATGAGATATTGCAGAGTGGGCTGTAAATGCTCTGTAACCACCCCATCTGCTGGTGCGGGCTCAGGCTGCGCACAGATGGCCTGGAAACTTCTAGCTAATGCTGAAACAGGTCAGTACTTTGGCTTGTGTTTGGGTCACAAAACATCTGGATTCAAGCGTGGCTCAAGAACAGTCCTGGCCAGGTTAGCCCTGGATCTCTGAGCAAAAGTGCAGGGGGAGAAACCGTGCTGACTGCCTGGTTTGTTCCCAAACCCAGGCAATAATACTGACTGTTTATTAGTAAGTGATTTCATCTGTATGCATAAACAACTGTGGCATCTCCACCTTCTAAAGGAGGCAGCATGTGGTGAGCATGATGCAAGCAAATACCAGCAATTGATCAGCTCCAGCCCACTGATATGCCAGCCAAGTCACTCATGATCTATTTGAGATGTATCGTGACTATAATCACTATTGCTAATAGCTGTATTACTATTAGAATTATTATAGCATTTGTAAATAACTACTGCTAAATAAATTTATAAGGCATATTGTTATATAATAATTGTTCTGAAGTATAGAGAGATGATGAGAGTATAGCAAAAACTTATCCACATACTACCTCAGGGGGAAATCATGATGTTTAGGTGTTCATGATTTTGTTTGACTATTGTCAAGTAAAGTGGGAGATAAGGACACATATAAGACCATGCTCATGTTTCTTCTCTGCTTAATTCTGGCCAAAATTCCCTGGCACAAACCCAACTTTTATTTAGTATGCTTCCCAGGATGGAAGTCCCACAACGGTAGTTCATGTGCTACTGATTATAAGCACTGGAGAGTTATAAGCCAGTTCTTCATGTTTATGTAACAAATGTGTTCCATTGCTTTGTAGAGACACAACAGTATGGCACTTTTCATTCACTGAATGAAAAGGCTGTGATGAATCAAGTCTGACATTTTATGGCTCTTTTTTCCCTCACAGAGATAAGCACTTTGGATTTGTCCTTTTTGATGATGAAGTTGCAGTTAACAGAGATAAATAAATGAACACTGGACAGCAGCTTCCCAAGCACCACCTCACGCAACACCATCTAGCTGCTTGGTCCTACACCATCCACAGCTAGGGCTTTGGACCCATCTTAGCCAGTGCTACCATCCCTGCTCTTTCCACTCCCCCAAACATGTGACTGATCATCTAGGTTTCTCCCAGTTCCCTCATGTTTTGTGAGGATAGTATGTGATGATGTAGATTTTTCCATTATGATCAGCAACCTGAAAAGTCCCAGCTGTGTAAATCTAACTAATCTGCTGTTCCCTGAAGAACCCTCAGAGTTTTTAAGGTGCCTTTGAGGAGCAGATGCCTGGGGCACGTGGAATCAGACAGGTGCATGGAGAATGTACCAGGGTTACTGTCTACACCCTGTATGGTTGCTTGTCCTCCAGCATCCAGTTGTCATGAAGTGTTGCTTGGATCTGCTGTTTGAGCATATCAACAGTACAATTTTCCCTGAAACCACTGGATTGGCTGTGGATCAGGTAGACCACAGTGTGTTATAAAATCATAGAATGGTTTGGATTGGAAGGGACTTTAAAGATCATCTAGTTCCAATCCCCCTGCCATGGACAGGGACACTTTCCACTAGATCAGGTTGCTCAGAGCCCTGTCCAACCTGGCCTTAAACACTGCCAGAGCTGGGGCATCCACAACTTCTCTGGGCAAACTGTTCCAATGCCTTATATATATATTTCTCACTGGAAAATCTCACTCAAGATCACTGTTGCTTTAGTGATGGTGGAAAGAAGAAATATGGTTAGAATCACCTGTTTCTAATTCTAATTGTTTCTTCCTCTTGGACCAAAGACAAACAAGTGGATAGGTGTTTTGCTATTGCAGTTTCCACCTGCAGCACTTTTGGTTGATAAGTCAGCAAAATGCTCCCATCAGACCAAATATCTGTGCTTCCTCTGTTGTTACTAGGAGCTGAGGGCTGGTCACAGGCATCCAGACTTTGCTGCATGGATCAGCTCCAAGGGAGAACCGGTGCAGGTACCCAATATGTTTGTTACAAATGGCTTAAGGTCTCCCTTTGAGAAAAAAAAGTCTTCTCTCCATCACTGGGTGTCCTGCCTTCTGATACAGCTATAAGTTTATCAGGCCCAAAACATGAACTTGTGAGGTTGGTGGGGGGCTACTGCTGATTTCAATGGGACTTGGAGCAGGACTGTTGGAGGACTGGGAGAAACCTAAGGCAAAAAATTAAGGAGGTGTTGTGCAGGTGAGCAATGGCCCTTTTTGGTTCCTTCAGTTTTCCAGATGAAAAAAGCATAGACAAGATTATTTAAAAATGTAACTTAATTTTGGTTATTCTCTGAATTTTTTCTTCCTTTTCTTTCTTTTCTCATGGTATATTTTTTTATTGTACAGACTTGATCCTTCAAATGCAACAAAACAATATGCGAAACAACACAAAAAAACCCAAAGAAGAAATAATAGAAATCCCACACAGAGTGTGTTAATATGGTAACAGAACTTGTACTTATGCGTGAAGTTGGTCTGTAAAGAAGAACTCAGCTGCCTTATAAGAGTGAAAAAATGCATTTTAAGGTGTCCCTTTCTCACTCTCCATATATGCATTCTCTAGTTACATGTGCGGAAAAATGTAGAGGAAATGCCTACATTTGAAGACAGCTGAGTAAAGCTTCCAGAGATGAACATCTTACAAATGAGACCTATTTACATATGAAAAAAGCAATACTGACAAACAGTATCTACTCTGCATGAAATATAAACTCTGAGTTCAGCACAACTTAGAACTATTAGAAATTCTGATTTGAGAGGTACACCAAGGATTAAAAGCTTGATACAAAAATTGACACTAAAATTGATAAGGCCCATGTTCACTGCAATGGGCTTTCAACTAAGTACCATTGGAATTTGATTCCAGAGAACAGATTCCTCTCACCATGGTCCTCTGCAGCTGTCTTTAGCTGCAGCTGTGCAACACTTCAGACTTAAGTCCTATAGAAATCTACAGTAATTTTCAGCTTAAATTTATCTTGTCCCCAGTTCCCACCCTGTATCCTAGATCATATTCAATGTACCACAACATCTTCCAGGACTTTGAGTTTAGCAAAGCTGAACTCGACATAGTAAAAAATTCAACCTGAGTTCCAGAATGGCATTCACTAAATTAGACAATTCATTCTGTATCCCCCTCCACAAGGAAGTGTATCAAATTTTTAACAGAAAATAGCTGGTCTATCACACAGTGTCTTCAAGTAAATTCTAGACTTCTCATGTTTATCGGGAATCTTCATTCCCCTGTATAGTGACTTGCTTCACCTCAGTTCAGGCTGTCCAACTTGTGCTATCTCCAGAATTTTCCCCTTCCCACAGAACCTACTTCCTACTGTGCTTCTGCAATAAATCCTTCATCCTTCCATTCTCAGTGCTGTTTCTCTGCAAGAAGTCAAATGAGTTTATCCACATCCTAGCAGTCTGCCCCTTGTTTTGTGTATGTTAACGAAGATCCTGTAGCAGCAGGTTGGTCTAGTGGGTTTCTGTGGCTAGGTTTTGGTAGTGGGAGGAGCTACAGGGGTGGCTTCTGTTAGAAGCTGCTAGAAGTTTTCCCCCATCTGGTGGAGCCAATGCCAGCCAGCTCCAGGACGAACTTCCTGCTGCTGGTCAAGGCTGAGCCAATTGGAAGTAATGATAATGATTCTGTTCTAACATGTTTAAGAAAAGAAGGTTGTTGAGCAGATGAAAATTCCAGCCAGGGAAGAGTGGAGTGAGAACATGGGAACAACAATGTAGACATCAAGGTCAGTGCAGAATGAGGGGGCGGACGTGCTCCAGGCACCGGAGCTGGGCCCATGGAGGACCATCAGGGTGCAGAGACCCACCTGCAGCCCATGGAGGAACCCATGCTGGAGCAGGTGGATGCATGAAGGAGGCTGTGACCACGCAGGAGGCCCAGGATGGAGCAGGGTCCTGCTGGAGACCTGCAGCCCGTGGAGAGAGAAGCCCACGCTGGAGCAGGCTTTTCCTGGGTAAGACTTGCAGCCCCTGTGGGGGACCCACACCAGTACAGCTCATTTGTGATGGACTGAACCCCATGGAGGAGTGACCCATGGGACAGTAGCTTGGGAAGAACTGTTGCCTGTGGGATGGACTCACACCGGAGAGGTCTATCAAAGACTGTCTCCCGTGGGACAGACCCCATGGGAGCAGGGAAGGACTCCTCTCCCTGAGCAGTGGCCAAAACAACAACTGACCGTAACCCCCATTCCCCATCCCCCTGCACTGCTGAGAGGGAGGAGGGAGAACATGGAAGGAAGGAGGGGTGGGGGGGAGGTGTTTTTTAAGATTATTTTCCTCTCACTCTTTTGCTCTGACCCTGTTTAATTCAGTTAATACCCCCACTTTGAGTCTGTTTTGCCCATGATGGTGATAAGTAAGTGACCTCTCCCAGCTCTTATCTTAACCCATGAATCCTTTGCCATTTTTTTTTTTTCTCTCCTCTGTCCAGTTGCAGAGGAGAGTGAGAGAGCAGGTGTAGTGAGTACCTGGCATCCAGCCAGGGACAACGCACTACAGTTGGCATTAACACAGGTGAGCTGTTCTTCACCACATAGATCAATTGCTGCCAAGTTGCACAAGTCCAGTGGCAGTGCTTGCGAGTTGTGCTAGCTACAAGAGGAAATAGGAAGTCCTTAAGCAAATTTGATCTGGAGGTTAGCCTGAGGGGAGAGCAGCATTTTGATTTTCTGAACAGTTGTAGGGTTCTGAGATTCAGCTTTCATGGGAAGAATATCTGAACCATCATATTTCTAAGTGAATGAGACCTACTCACACTAACATCAGACTCTCTGTTAGATACATGTGACTCCCTCAGCAATGGTGTTTCAAGGTTCAGACCTGCCCAAAGCAGGAATAACTAAATGCAATCCCCCATCCTTTCTCTCTGAACTAGTAAAACTTACTCGATTATATAATTTGCTTGACCTAGAATTTTGGATTTGGGAAGTTCATCTGTAGTTTAGGAGATTTGTATTCTTTACCTTGACTGATTCAGACTGAATCTCACCTATTTGAATTGCTTGAGAACTCTGTACCCTAACAATTTCACTTTTTTTTAAAATAACAGTGATCATCCAAATTCTTTTAGTCTGTTCAACCCAGTGGCTAACACTGAACAGAAATAAAGCAAGCCATCCTCAAGGAGAGTGCTTACACTTGCATCAGTTCTGATAAGTCAAACCACATATTTATGCAAACAGTCATTCCTGAAATATACATAGGAAATTAAATTGTTCACCCAAGCTACTAATAATTGTGGAGGAACAGCAAAGGGCACCCTGGTCAACTATTGAATATGGAACTATGTGAAGTGGTCATTATCTGTCCTGAGATAAAGTTGATGGAGCTACCTAGAGTATAACTCTCAAAGAGAGCCAGCCTAACCCCTCCATTCTGCAGTACTACCTCAGCTTCAGTTGTGATGTTGTTCTCTAAAACCTAGTAGTAGTCTGTAACCCAGGTAATTAAGCCTTCCTAAGAGCAAATGTATGTTCTCTTTTCCTGGTTCTGCTGCATGCTTCACTTGTTATAACCCATTTTAACAGCCCTTTCAGCTGCATTTAATCTTTTGAGAAGTCAGATTGATTTTTATTCTGGCTACTAGACAATTGCTCAAGATCATACATTATGGACAGTCCCTCACTGTCATCTAAGCCACTGCTGTAGTGGTGGCTGTTTTGTAACATAAAAGCCCAGCTGTCTGCTGCTCTGTGATAAGTGCTAAAAATGGTACATTGCAATCCAAGCTGCTGTAGCATTATAGCCAAAAGAGGATTACAGATGGGATGGCTGCTGTAAGAAGAGGCTATATACAGTTGCACATATGCACTCCGGTGATTCTTATCATGGGAGTGGAGAACGGCATTTTCACTCTTAAGAAATATTTCTCTCCAGAGTGTACTACTGCTACCTTGCTGCCAATTATTGTTTCCTGGCAATGAACAGAGACCATATGCTTTTAGGCCATGACATTTGATTAATGACTCTAATACAGAGTCACCTGAGGAAAGAGTGGTGCCATTAACATGACCAAAAAGGAGTCAATAGCTGTAGCATTGTCTCTTCACAATATTTTGTGAGAAAGTGAGGGAAGGAAGGGAAATAAAATAGAAAGGAATTAGAGCAGGAGAATAATGATCATAGTTCTCTTTACATAGCTCCCCAGAGGTGAGGCATTTGACAGCTTTTGTATGGACGAGGCTATTCCATTCCCCCACACAACAGCCTCCATCTGGTTATATATCACTGAAGTAGACTGAATCGCTGCAATGAGAAGATGACATCCATATGCAAACCTAGGGACATCTGAACAGAAACATTTGTAATCTTGTAACTTGAACCTCAGACAAGGCTGTAAATACAATTCTGCTCATGGAAGACATTCAGAAGACCATGATAGTCTTGAAGGGCTTGGGGCTGATGTACAGTCCTGCTACTAGCTCATGACCTGATCTTTCTGGTAGTTTTAACAACTCAGCTTTAACAACCCAACAAGTTGCAGAAGTAAATAGCAGCAAGAATAATTAGCATCTTTATGTAGCAGACTTAATAAATGTAAAATAAGAAACATGTAAGCATGAATGTAGAAGTTTGAATTATTAATTGAGTTTGATAAATACAGACCAGAAATAACTTGGTCTGTTAAACCTGGAGAAGAGGAGACTGAGAGGAGACCTCATTGCAGTCTACAACTTCCTTGTGAGAGCAAGAGGAGGGGCAGACACTGATCTCTTCTCTGTGGTGACCAGTGATAGAACCTGAGGAATGGCCTCCAGTTGTGCCAAGGAAGGCTTCGGTTGGGTATTAGGAAAAGGTTCTTCATCCAGAGGGGGGTTAGTTCTGTAGGGATAGGTACAGTTTCAGAAGAATTTGTGACAGAAAGCTAGAACTCGATTTCCCTTCAGAAGACTGTAAAATGCCTTCTCAAATGGGTTGGATGTTTTTTTTCCCCTTCCTTCTGCATTTCCGAGTAAGTTGCAGGGAGAAGCTGTGAGCAAGGGATCTCCCTGGTATGCCGAGAGATAAGGTTTGTAGACATGTACAAGGCCTCCTGGGGCCACCGAGGGTAGGGTAGGAGAGAGAGAAAATACAAAAAGCCTTGGAGAAGGCGGGGCACGACCTTTTGCCTCTGGTGGCCAAGTGCATGCAGCATCCCTGATAAGTGGTCTTGCACCTGAAAGAAAGCTTTTTGTAATCCTTCCACTGCTTTGGCCTTCTTGGGAAGAATACCTGAGTATGTTTTACCTTAGAGGTACTGGAAGGGGCTACTCCAGGAAGTGGCCACAGCACCAAGGCTGCCAGAGTTCAAGAAGGATTGGCATGATACTCTCAGGCACATGCTGTGACTCTTGGGGATGGTCCTGGGCAGGGCTAAGGCTTGGACTCGGGGATCCTTGGGGGTCCCTTCCAACTCAGCACATTCTGTGGGATTCCGGGTGATGTCGTTGCCCCCAAGCCCTGAACAGGAGGTGCCGCAGTTCCGCCTCAGTGGTGGCTCTGCCCCCTCAGCAGCTCCAGGGGTACCCTGCTCCAGGGGAGCCAGCAGCTCTTGGAGCCCACCAGCTCCAGGGTTGCCCTCAGGGCTCATCACCCTCTCACACATAGCTCAGCCACGGGATCCACTCGGCTCACAGACACATCCCTGCACGTATCACAAAGGCTCTGGCAACGCAGTGGGAGCTGCTACACAAACCTGCAGTTGCCCAGGTTTCGGGCTGCAGGGAGTGCCAGAGTGCTGGTGCTGGTGTTGGACGGCAGCAGAGGCCGCAGCTGTGGAGGTGTGACCAGGTGGGAGATCTGCTCAGCCTGCTGGTGGAGCTGAGAGAGGAGCTAGAAAGGTTCAAAAGTGTCAGGCAGGAGGAGATGCACTGGTGGAGCCCTGCTCTGGCCTCCCTGAGACAGTAGCAGTCACCCGAGAAAACAAAAGATCAAGAGTGTCCCGCATCCTTCCCCCACAAGGCTGCAGGAAGTAGATGAAAAGAAAGGGGTGAATGGAGGCCTCCTGCTGGGGACAGGAGGCAAAAGCCCTCCTTCACAGTCACAGACTGCTTGGTGTTGGAAGGCGCCCTAAAGACCATGGAGTTGCAACTGCCTGCACAAAGGAATTCCCAGAGGAATGCCCAAAGTCCCAAGGTCCGCAAAAACTCCCGGTATTTTTGAAGTAAATTCCGTACTTGGCATGGGTGGTGGTATGTTAGTGCCTGAGCAGCTGTATAAGCATACAGCACTGGGCTTTGGGAAAAGGGGTAGGGTGCAAGGAAAGAGAGGAATTAAAGAGGAGAGGGAGAGACAGAGAGAAAAAGGAGAGAGAACTCCCCAGGCAGCCCCAGCCCCAGCCTGGCAGTATGAGAAGCAGAAAAGGCCTTGACACTGGAGAAGCTCTGCTCAATCTTTCTTTTTATTTTCAAGTTTGAAGCAGAAAGGTAGAAAAATAGAACCCCATGTTGAGTAGATGAAGAATATTTAACCCTATACTGACTACCTATCTTAGCCTAACTCTACTCCAAAATAAACGACCCCTTGGCAAAGCACTAAGTTAAAATCCAACTCCCTACGAATCTAAGGCCATACTAAGCCAAACTCTACACAAGCCTGAAACAGCCCTTGGAAAAGCAAAAAATGGAAAATCTAACCCCATACTTAATCTAGGCCTATCCTACTCTAAAACTACATAAGATAAGGGCTGCGCCTGCCTATTCCAGGACCAGGAAGGTGCCCGGGCGGCCCTGCTGCAGTGCCAAGAGCAGCACAGCGCAGAGCCGCACCTGGCCGGGGCCGGTCAGCAGGAGCCTGCAGGAGCGGGAGGAGGGCAGCAGCCGGAGCTGCCAGTCGTGCCACTGAGGCAAACGCTCCCAGGCCGATTCCACCAGTCTGGGCAGCCAGCCGGCGACCTTCTGCACCTCCAAGTGGGAGTCTGTGCAGAGGGTGCGCACGAGGGGCGAGTGCTGATGGTTGTAGGTGGGGTGGACAAAGCAGAAGATGTTCCCCGCCGTCCTGGAACACGAGCACTCCAGCAGCACACGGATGGAGTGTGGCACGTCCATGGCCTCGGGCAGCTGCAGCCGGAAAGAGTGCCAGGGGGGTGGCCTGAGGAAGAGCACCAGCTGGTAGACGGTGCAGTCCCCCAGCTCACGCCAGGACTCCATGCAGGTGCCCTGCTGCCCAGTGGCCAGGTGCAGCTCTGGCATGAAGGTGTTCTGGGACAGCACTTGGCACACCTCCAGGAGGTCCCGCAGCAGCTTCTTCAGGGTCCGGCCCATGAAGGGCAGGTCCTGCAGCGGTGACAGGCTGAGCGCTGCAAAAGGCCCGCCAGCAGCGGCTGCTGCGCTGAGCTCTTCTTGCTCACGGCGCCGGCGAGAGGCCTCCTCCCTTTGCCAGGCCAGCCAGCCCAGCACAGCTGCTGCAGCCAGCCAAAAGAGCCAGTGCTGCAAGATCCAAAGGAGTGGAACATCTTCCAGGGCCCTCCTCCACTCGACTTCCTCCCACAGCTCCGTCATCTGGTCCTCTAGAAAAATCTGCCGTTTCTTCATCCACTGCACAGCGACCGCATCGCTCTGGGGATCCTGTGTCCGCTTGGGCAGGATGGCCAGCACAGCCAGGAGGAGCACAGTTGCTGAATCCATGGCCTGCAGGAGATGAGAGACAAGTTTCTCCAGCGGCTCGGGGTGGGAGGGAGCACGGGGATCAAGGCTTGAAGGGAACGCAGCCCCTGGCTGCAGACGGCACAGGGCCCACCCTGCCCCAGCCGGGACCCTCCTTGTCAGGCCCTGGCTGGGCTGTGCCCCGGCAAAAGGCAAGAGACAGCCGAGCAGAGTCTCCCCTGGCCCCATCCCTGCCACACCACAGCGTCCCCTGGAGCCGGGGGCAGCCGGCCCATCCCCAAAGGCTCTTTGGGCACTTGCCAACACAGAGAGCCCTGAGCACCTGTGTGCCAGGCCCCAGGGGCACAACTCGGCCCTGCCGGGAGGGACTCAGCTTTGGCTCAGGGTTACAACCACCCCCCCTGGGCATCTCCCCCCTCCCCCATCCATCCCAGCCTTCCCCCTGCATCTGCACTCACTGATCGCCCAAGTCCAACTGCCCTGGGGCTGCCTGCTGTGCTCCTCAGGGACAGCTCCCATTGTGACCTGTCCGCTGTGATGTCACAGCCACCAGAGACACATCAGCCGGCCCACAAGCCCCGCCCTTCATCCCCACCCCCCTGCTCAGGGCCTTCTGGGCATCCTCTCTAACACTCAGTGCCAAGTCCTCCTCGGGAGATCCCGGGGGGTCTCTTGGCCAAACGGACAAAGCCCCAGAGCCACCACAGAGAGCCCCGAGCCCCCCGAGACGGCCCCACTGGCACAACTGCGCCTGGCCCCACGGGGCTTCCGTCTCTTGCTTTGGCTTACAAAGTCCCCTGGCCATTTGCCCATTCTCCCATCCAGCCCAGCCCAGCCCAGCTCAGCCCAGCTGTGGAAGTGAGCAAGGAGCTGCAACCATCACAGACCAAAGATTTCCCTGACTGGCAGAATCAGAAGGGGACTGTGAGTTGGAAAGGAGCCTTGAGATGGCACTAAGCTTGGCTTAGCTTGAGCCTGGTCTTCTGGAGGCTAAAGTTTGGCGTGTGCCTCGGCAATAGCAAATAAACCTCGCCAATGGGCAGAGACTCGGACTTGCCTGTTCTCTTTATTCCTAAGGCCGAGCGGCCTTGCAGAAGGAAAGGCTTTGCGTAAGACAGAAGACAGTGCCTCAGGGATACTGTGGGCTGTGGAGATGGGAGGTGCAGCTCTAGCTTGAGCTCCCAGGCGGAAGTTTACCTGTCACCTCGAGAGCTCACTTGCAGACCCTGAAAGTCCTGACGGGACAGAGCAGGCCTACAGCAGGCCTTCCTCTGCTCCACCTGGTTGGCTTTGAATTGCTCCGGCCGGGTGGACGGTAGAGCTCCTAGACAAACGTCATGGCTTTCCCAGGCCTGCCACAGAGGTGGGCTTAGGAGAAGTTTCTGGTTTTGCTGATTGGTTTTGCTCAGAAAGAACGAGCTCCCACAGAGAGACACGGGGCGAGACTCTGCATGGATCAGCCCGGCGAGAGCAATCTTGCCAGCGCCTCCAGACAGACACGGGAGCTTGCGGAGAGAGGCTGTGACCCGAGTCCGGTTGGGGACTGTGCGGCTCCAAGGTCCTCTGCAGATACCAAAGCTTTGGCAACAGAATCCAAGTCCCTTGAATTTGACAGAGCCGGGATGCTTCCCTCTGAGCAGCCGGGGCACAGCATCTAAGGCAGCAAGCGGGTGGGGCAGTGCTGCTGCCACTGTCCGGGTGGACTGGCTCCCTGGGCACCGCGCATGCTTTTGCTGTGGCTTGCGCGGCGCGAGCAGGGTCAGGAAGGCAGAGGAGATGAAAGCTCCCTCTGCTCTCCCCAGGCTGTGTGTGAAGCCAGTGCTGCAGCTGGGTGGGAACAACGGGCGCAGCGGAACAGTGGGCGCAGAGGAGCCCATCCTGTGGGTGCCCCGTGCGTGTCTGGAGGACTTGTGCTGCACTCTCTGCCAAGATGGGCTTCTCGAGTTGCTGCCTTTCAGGTGTCTTCCACCACCCCCAAGGCCTTCTCCAAGAGGGAAAGCACTGGACATGGGCTTTGGGTTTCGGCCTTGCGCTCCGGCCGCACCAGAGCGGTTTGTCCCTCCCCAGTGCGGGTGGGCAATCCCTGCCTCCCAAGCTATGCGGGCCGGGGAGATCCTTGTAGAATTACCACGCAAATAGTCGTGTGTGATCGTCTCTTTCTTTTATTTCTGCTCTGGGCGCAGTAGATCCCGAGCAGCTGCGCCGTGTCTGCACCTGAGAACGTTCCCCGTGCAGTTGCTGCTCTGCTGCTGCCTTCGGTCTCAAGGCTCCACGGGCTGTTCTGAGCCTGACGGCTTGTCCTGCTGCCCCAGGAGTGCTGGAGCAGCCGCCTTGAGAGGGCCTTTGACAGCAGCAGGACGCCACGTGCCTCAGGACTGAGGCACCTTGTGGGCGATGCCCTGCTGGCTGAACGCTTGAAGGTCCAGCCAGAAGGACCGGGACCTTTCTCTCACACTAGTCCAGGTTTCTCCCTTTCCTAGGTGCTTTCCCCTGGGCCTTTGCACACTGTTCCGTTCTGTCTTTCTGGTGCACACCGCCCAAGGTCATGTCCAGCTTAGAAACTGGGCGAGGGAGCTGGAAGGGGGGCCCACCTGGGTTCCGCAAGGGGGGTGTGGCATGGCTCAGCTGTGGGGGAGCCGCTCTATTGGGCACCACTTGTCTGGGCTTTTTCCAAGTAGAGTTACTGAACTCTACTTGGCTTTTTGCTGGAAACCTTTCTAAAAGTTTTGGGGTTGAGTTTTTTAAAACTAAATTGTTAGTCCTAAACTTATCTATTTTTCCCTTATAATTATTAAACTTAACTAAAGTTATACTTAAAGCTATTATGGAACTAGGGTGGCGGGGAAGGGAAGGGGCTTGAGGGGGTGGCTGCTGGGGCTTCATTTCCAGCTGGGATTAAAGCAGGACTGGGGACATGGGGAGCTGGAGGTTAACCTTATCTAACTTTCCATTTAGAGTTTTATAAAACTAAATTCTTATTAAACTGATCTATTGTTAAACTAGCTATTATTCTTATGATTCTTATTATTCTACTTAGGAACTAAACTTACTTAACTGACTTATTAAACTTAATCCTAAACCTATTCTAGAGGGTAGTCCTAAAGTTAATCTTTGTCAACTTCTGTTGACCAAGTTGGAATTTGGATTCTCGTCCCCATTCCACCAGGGTGGCGGGGAACGGAAGGCAGTTGAGGGAGTGGCTGCTGGTGCTCCATTTGCAGCTGGGCTTAAGGCAGAGCAGGGCACATGGGGAGTTGGGAGTAGACAGAGCCAGGACTGCTGCTCTTCAGTCCAGTCAGCACAAGGGTCTGTTGTGCCGTGCCGACTGGGTGCGCTCCCAAGTCGCCGCGCAGCCCCGGCCCAAAGCAGCCCCCGGGAAAGCTGCGCCTGCCTATTCCAGGACCAGGAAGGTGCCCGGGCGGCCCTGCTGCAGTGCCAAGAGCAGCACAGCGCAGAGCCGCACCTGGCCGGGGCCGGTCAGCAGGAGCCTGCAGGAGCGGGAGGAGGGCAGCAGCCGGAGCTGCCAGTCGTGCCACTGAGGCAAACGCTCCCAGGCCGATTCCACCAGTCTGGGCAGCCAGCCGGCGACCTTCTGCACCTCCAAGTGGGAGTCTGTGCAGAGGGTGCGCACGAGGGGCGAGTGCTGATGGTTGTAGGTGGGGTGGACAAAGCAGAAGATGTTCCCCGCCGTCCTGGAACACGAGCACTCCAGCAGCACACGGATGGAGTGTGGCACGTCCATGGCCTCGGGCAGCTGCAGCCGGAAAGAGTGCCAGGGGGGTGGCCTGAGGAAGAGCACCAGCTGGTAGACGGTGCAGTCCCCCAGCTCACGCCAGGACTCCATGCAGGTGCCCTGCTGCCCAGTGGCCAGGTGCAGCTCTGGCATGAAGGTGTTCTGGGACAGCACTTGGCACACCTCCAGGAGGTCCCGCAGCAGCTTCTTCAGGGTCCGGCCCATGAAGGGCAGGTCCTGCAGCGGTGACAGGCTGAGCGCTGCAAAAGGCCCGCCAGCAGCGGCTGCTGCGCTGAGCTCTTCTTGCTCACGGCGCCGGCGAGAGGCCTCCTCCCTTTGCCAGGCCAGCCAGCCCAGCCCAGCTGCTGCAGCCAGCCAGAAGAGCCAGTGCTGCAAGATCCAAAGGAGTGGAACATCTTCCAGGGCCCTCCTCCACTCGACTTCCTCCCACAGCTCCGTCATCTGGTCCTCTAGAAAAATCTGCCGTTTCTTCATCCACTGCACAGCGACCGCATCGCTCTGGGGATCCTGTGTCCGCTTGGGCAGGATGGCCAGCACAGCCAGGAGGAGCACAGTTGCTGAATCCATGGCCTGCAGGAGATGAGAGACAAGTTTCTCCAGCGGCTCGGGGTGGGAGGGAGCACGGGGATCAAGGCTTGAAGGGAACGCAGCCCCTGGCTGCAGACGGCACAGGGCCCACCCTGCCCCAGCCGGGACCCTCCTTGTCAGGCCCTGGCTGGGCTGTGCCCCGGCAAAAGGCAAGAGACAGCCGAGCAGAGTCTCCCCTGGCCCCATCCCTGCCACACCACAGCGTCCCCTGGAGCCGGGGGCAGCCGGCCCATCCCCAAAGGCTCTTTGGGCACTTGCCAACACAGAGAGCCCTGAGCACCTGTGTGCCAGGCCCCAGGGGCACAACTCGGCCCTGCCGGGAGGGACTCAGCTTTGGCTCAGGGTTACAACCACCCCCCCTGGGCATCTTCCCCCTCCCCCATCCATCCCAGCCTTCCCCCTGCATCTGCACTCACTGATCGCCCAAGTCCAACTGCCCTGGGGCTGCCTGCTGTGCTCCTTAGGGACAGCTCCCATTGTGACCTGTCCGCTGTGATGTCACAGCCACCAGAGACACATCAGCCGGCCCACAAGCCCCGCCCTTCATCCCCACCCCCCTGCTCAGGGCCTTCTGGGCATCCTCTCTAACACTCAGTGCCAAGTCCTCCTCGGGAGATCCCGGGGGGTCTCTTGGCCAAACGGACAAAGCCCCAGAGCCACCACAGAGAGCCCCGAGCCCCCCGAGACGGCCCCACTGGCACAACTGCGCCTGGCCCCACGGGGCTTCCGTCTCTTGCTTTGGCTTACAAAGTCCCCTGGCCATTTGCCCATTCTCCCATCCAGCCCAGCCCAGCCCAGCTCAGCCCAGCTGTGGAAGTGAGCAAGGAGCTGCAACCATCACAGACCAAAGATTTCCCTGGCTGGCAGAATCAGAAGGGGACTGTGAGTTGGAAAGGAGCCTTGAGATGGCACTAAGCTTGGCTTAGCTTGAGCCTGGTCTTCTGGAGGCTAAAGTTTGGCGTGTGCCTCGGCAATAGCAAATAAACCTCGCCAATGGGCAGAGACTCGGACTTGCCTGTTCTCTTTATTCCTAAGGCCGAGCGGCCTTGCAGAAGGAAAGGCTTTGCGTAAGACAGAAGACAGTGCCTCAGGGATACTGTGGGCTGTGGAGATGGGAGGTGCAGCTCTAGCTTGAGCTCCCAGGCGGAAGTTTACCTGTCACCTCGAGAGCTCACTTGCAGACCCTGAAAGTCCTGACGGGACAGAGCAGGCCTACAGCAGGCCTTCCTCTGCTCCACCTGGTTGGCTTTGAATTGCTCCGGCCGGGTGGACGGTAGAGCTCCTAGACAAACGTCATGGCTTTCCCAGGCCTGCCACAGAGGTGGGCTTAGGAGAAGTTTCTGGTTTTGCTGATTGGTTTTGCTTAGCAAGAACAAGCTCCCACAGAGAGACACGGGCAAGAGACTCTGCATGGATCAGCCCGGCGAGAACAATATTGCCAGCGCCTCCAGACAGACACGGGAGCTTGCGGAGAGAGGCTGTGACCCGAGTCCGGTTGGGGATTGTGCGGCTCCAAGGTCCTCTGCAGATACCAAAGCTTTGGCAACAGAATCCAAGTCCCTTGAATTTGACAGAGCCGGGATGCTTCCCTCTGAGCAGCCGGGGCACAGCATCTAAGGCAGCAAGCGGGTGGGGCAGTGCTGCTGCCACTGTCCGGGTGGACTGGCTCCCTGGGCACCGCGCATGCTTTTGCTGTGGCTTGCGCGGCGCGAGCAGGGTCAGGAAGGCAGAGGAGATGAAAGCTCCCTCTGCTCTCCCCAGGCTGTGTGTGAAGCCAGTGCTGCAGCTGGGTGGGAACAACGGGCACAGCGGAACAGTGGGCGCAGAGGAGCCCATCCTGTGGGTGCCCCGTGCGTGTCTGGAGGACTTGTGCTGCACTCTCTGCCAAGATGGGCTTCTCGAGTTGCTGCCTTTCAGGTGTCTTCCACCACCCCCAAGGCCTTCTCCAAGAGGGAAAGCACTGGACGTGGGCTTTGGGTTTCGGCCTTGCGCTCCGGCCGCACCAGAGCGGTTTGTCCCTCACCAGTGCGGGTGGGCAATCCCTGCCTCCCAAGCTATGCGGGCCGGGGAGATCCTTGTAGAATTACCACGCAAATAGTCGTGTGTGATCGTCTCTTTCTTTTATTTCTGCTCTGGGCGCAGTAGATCCCGAGCAGCTGCGCCGTGTCTGCACCTGAGAACGTTCCCCGTGCAGTTGCTGCTCTGCTGCTGCCTTCGGTCTCAAGGCTCCACGGGCTGTTCTGAGCCTGACGGCTTGTCCTGCTGCCCCAGGAGTGCTGGAGCAGCCGCCTTGAGAGGGCCTTTGACAGCAGCAGGACGCCACGTGCCTCAGGACTGAGGCACCTTGTGGGCGATGCCCTGCTGGCTGAACGCTTGAAGGTCCAGCCAGAAGGACCGGGACCTTTCTCTCACACTAGTCCAGGTTTCTCCCTTTCCTAGGTGCTTTCCCCTGGGCCTTTGCACACTGTTCCGTTCTGTCTTTCTGGTGCACACCGCCCAAGGTCATGTCCAGCTTAGAAACTGGGCGAGGGAGCTGGAAGGGGGGCCCACCTGGGTTCCGCAAGGGGGGTGTGGCATGGCTCAGCTGTGGGGGAGCCGCTCTATTGGGCACCACTTGTCTGGGCTTTTTCCAAGTAGAGTTACTGAACTCTACTGTAACTCTACTGTTACTGTAACTCTACTGTAGAGTTACAGTAGAGTTACTGAACTCTACTTGGCTTTTTGCTGGAAACCTTTCTAAAAGTTTTGGGGTTGAGTTTTTTAAAACTAAATTGTTAGTCCTAAACTTATCTATTTTTCACTTATAATTATTAAACTTAACTAAAGTTATACTTAAAGCTATTATGGAACTAGGGTGGCGGGGAAGGGAAGGGGCTTGAGGGGGTGGCTGCTGGGGCTTCATTTCCAGCTGGGATTAAAGCAGGACTGGGGACATGGGGAGCTGGAGGTTAACCTTATCTAACTTTCCATTTAGAGTTTTATAAAACTAAATTCTTATTAAACTGATCTATTGTTAAACTAGCTATTATTCTTATGATATTTCTACTTAGGAACTAAACTTACTTAACTGACTTATTAAACTTAATCCTAAACCTATTCTAGAGGGTAGTCCTAAAGTTAATCTTTGTCAACTTCTGTTGACCAAGTTGGAATTTGGATTCTCGTCCCCATTCCACCAGGGTGGCGGGGAACGGAAGGCAGTTGAGGGAGTGGCTGCTGGTGCTCCATTTGCAGCTGGGCTTAAGGCAGAGCAGGGCACATGGGGAGTTGGGAGTAGACAGAGCCAGGACTGCTGCTCTTCAGTCCAGTCAGCACAAGGGTCTGTTGTGCCGTGCCGACTGGGTGCGCTCCCAAGTCGCCGCGCAGCCCCGGCCCAAAGCAGCCCCCGGGAAAGCTGCGCCTGCCTATTCCAGGACCAGGAAGGTGCCCGGGCGGCCCTGCTGCAGTGCCAAGAGCAGCACAGCGCAGAGCCGCACCTGGCCGGGGCCGGTCAGCAGGAGCCTGCAGGAGCGGGAGGAGGGCAGCAGCCGGAGCTGCCAGTCGTGCCACTGAGGCAAACGCTCCCAGGCCGATTCCACCAGTCTGGGCAGCCAGCCGGCGACCTTCTGCACCTCCAAGTGGGAGTCTGTGCAGAGGGTGCGCACGAGGGGCGAGTGCTGATGGTTGTAGGTGGGGTGGACAAAGCAGAAGATGTTCCCCGCCGTCCTGGAACACGAGCACTCCAGCAGCACACGGATGGAGTGTGGCACGTCCATGGCCTCGGGCAGCTGCAGCCGGAAAGAGTGCCAGGGGGGTGGCCTGAGGAAGAGCACCAGCTGGTAGACGGTGCAGTCCCCCAGCTCACGCCAGGACTCCATGCAGGTGCCCTGCTGCCCAGTGGCCAGGTGCAGCTCTGGCATGAAGGTGTTCTGGGACAGCACTTGGCACACCTCCAGGAGGTCCCGCAGCAGCTTCTTCAGGGTCCGGCCCATGAAGGGCAGGTCCTGCAGCGGTGACAGGCTGAGCGCTGCAAAAGGCCCGCCAGCAGCGGCTGCTGCGCTGAGCTCTTCTTGCTCACGGCGCCGGCGAGAGGCCTCCTCCCTTTGCCAGGCCAGCCAGCCCAGCCCAGCTGCTGCAGCCAGCCAGAAGAGCCAGTGCTGCAAGATCCAAAGGAGTGGAACATCTTCCAGGGCCCTCCTCCACTCGACTTCCTCCCACAGCTCCGTCATCTGGTCCTCTAGAAAAATCTGCCGTTTCTTCATCCACTGCACAGCGACCGCATCGCTCTGGGGATCCTGTGTCCGCTTGGGCAGGATGGCCAGCACAGCCAGGAGGAGCACAGTTGCTGAATCCATGGCCTGCAGGAGATGAGAGACAAGTTTCTCCAGCGGCTCGGGGTGGGAGGGAGCACGGGGATCAAGGCTTGAAGGGAACGCAGCCCCTGGCTGCAGACGGCACAGGGCCCACCCTGCCCCAGCCGGGACCCTCCTTGTCAGGCCCTGGCTGGGCTGTGCCCCGGCAAAAGGCAAGAGACAGCCGAGCAGAGTCTCCCCTGGCCCCATCCCTGCCACACCACAGCGTCCCCTGGAGCCGGGGGCAGCCGGCCCATCCCCAAAGGCTCTTTGGGCACTTGCCAACACAGAGAGCCCTGAGCACCTGTGTGCCAGGCCCCAGGGGCACAACTCGGCCCTGCCGGGAGGGACTCAGCTTTGGCTCAGGGTTACAACCACCCCCCCTGGGCATCTTCCCCCTCCCCCATCCATCCCAGCCTTCCCCCTGCATCTGCACTCACTGATCGCCCAAGTCCAACTGCCCTGGGGCTGCCTGCTGTGCTCCTTAGGGACAGCTCCCATTGTGACCTGTCCGCTGTGATGTCACAGCCACCAGAGACACATCAGCCGGCCCACAAGCCCCGCCCTTCATCCCCACCCCCCTGCTCAGGGCCTTCTGGGCATCCTCTCTAACACTCAGTGCCAAGTCCTCCTCGGGAGATCCCGGGGGGTCTCTTGGCCAAACGGACAAAGCCCCAGAGCCACCACAGAGAGCCCCGAGCCCCCCGAGACGGCCCCACTGGCACAACTGCGCCTGGCCCCACGGGGCTTCCGTCTCTTGCTTTGGCTTACAAAGTCCCCTGGCCATTTGCCCATTCTCCCATCCAGCCCAGCCCAGCCCAGCTCAGCCCAGCTGTGGAAGTGAGCAAGGAGCTGCAACCATCACAGACCAAAGATTTCCCTGGCTGGCAGAATCAGAAGGGGACTGTGAGTTGGAAAGGAGCCTTGAGATGGCACTAAGCTTGGCTTAGCTTGAGCCTGGTCTTCTGGAGGCTAAAGTTTGGCGTGTGCCTCGGCAATAGCAAATAAACCTCGCCAATGGGCAGAGACTCGGACTTGCCTGTTCTCTTTATTCCTAAGGCCGAGCGGCCTTGCAGAAGGAAAGGCTTTGCGTAAGACAGAAGACAGTGCCTCAGGGATACTGTGGGCTGTGGAGATGGGAGGTGCAGCTCTAGCTTGAGCTCCCAGGCGGAAGTTTACCTGTCACCTCGAGAGCTCACTTGCAGACCCTGAAAGTCCTGACGGGACAGAGCAGGCCTACAGCAGGCCTTCCTCTGCTCCACCTGGTTGGCTTTGAATTGCTCCGGCCGGGTGGACGGTAGAGCTCCTAGACAAACGTCATGGCTTTCCCAGGCCTGCCACAGAGGTGGGCTTAGGAGAAGTTTCTGGTTTTGCTGATTGGTTTTGCTTAGCAAGAACAAGCTCCCACAGAGAGACACGGGCAAGAGACTCTGCATGGATCAGCCCGGCGAGAACAATATTGCCAGCGCCTCCAGACAGACACGGGAGCTTGCGGAGAGAGGCTGTGACCCGAGTCCGGTTGGGGATTGTGCGGCTCCAAGGTCCTCTGCAGATACCAAAGCTTTGGCAACAGAATCCAAGTCCCTTGAATTTGACAGAGCCGGGATGCTTCCCTCTGAGCAGCCGGGGCACAGCATCTAAGGCAGCAAGCGGGTGGGGCAGTGCTGCTGCCACTGTCCGGGTGGACTGGCTCCCTGGGCACCGCGCATGCTTTTGCTGTGGCTTGCGCGGCGCGAGCAGGGTCAGGAAGGCAGAGGAGATGAAAGCTCCCTCTGCTCTCCCCAGGCTGTGTGTGAAGCCAGTGCTGCAGCTGGGTGGGAACAACGGGCACAGCGGAACAGTGGGCGCAGAGGAGCCCATCCTGTGGGTGCCCCGTGCGTGTCTGGAGGACTTGTGCTGCACTCTCTGCCAAGATGGGCTTCTCGAGTTGCTGCCTTTCAGGTGTCTTCCACCACCCCCAAGGCCTTCTCCAAGAGGGAAAGCACTGGACGTGGGCTTTGGGTTTCGGCCTTGCGCTCCGGCCGCACCAGAGCGGTTTGTCCCTCACCAGTGCGGGTGGGCAATCCCTGCCTCCCAAGCTATGCGGGCCGGGGAGATCCTTGTAGAATTACCACGCAAATAGTCGTGTGTGATCGTCTCTTTCTTTTATTTCTGCTCTGGGCGCAGTAGATCCCGAGCAGCTGCGCCGTGTCTGCACCTGAGAACGTTCCCCGTGCAGTTGCTGCTCTGCTGCTGCCTTCGGTCTCAAGGCTCCACGGGCTGTTCTGAGCCTGACGGCTTGTCCTGCTGCCCCAGGAGTGCTGGAGCAGCCGCCTTGAGAGGGCCTTTGACAGCAGCAGGACGCCACGTGCCTCAGGACTGAGGCACCTTGTGGGCGATGCCCTGCTGGCTGAACGCTTGAAGGTCCAGCCAGAAGGACCGGGACCTTTCTCTCACACTAGTCCAGGTTTCTCCCTTTCCTAGGTGCTTTCCCCTGGGCCTTTGCACACTGTTCCGTTCTGTCTTTCTGGTGCACACCGCCCAAGGTCATGTCCAGCTTAGAAACTGGGCGAGGGAGCTGGAAGGGGGGCCCACCTGGGTTCCGCAAGGGGGGTGTGGCATGGCTCAGCTGTGGGGGAGCCGCTCTATTGGGCACCACTTGTCTGGGCTTTTTCCAAGTAGAGTTACTGAACTCTACTGTAACTCTACTGTTACTGTAACTCTACTGTAGAGTTACAGTAGAGTTACTGAACTCTACTTGGCTTTTTGCTGGAAACCTTTCTAAAAGTTTTGGGGTTGAGTTTTTTAAAACTAAATTGTTAGTCCTAAACTTATCTATTTTTCACTTATAATTATTAAACTTAACTAAAGTTATACTTAAAGCTATTATGGAACTAGGGTGGCGGGGAAGGGAAGGGGCTTGAGGGGGTGGCTGCTGGGGCTTCATTTCCAGCTGGGATTAAAGCAGGACTGGGGACATGGGGAGCTGGAGGTTAACCTTATCTAACTTTCCATTTAGAGTTTTATAAAACTAAATTCTTATTAAACTGATCTATTGTTAAACTAGCTATTATTCTTATTATTCTTATTATTATACTTAGGAACTAAACTTACTTAACTGACTTATTAAACTTAATCCTAAACCTATTCTAGAGGGTAGTCCTAAAGTTAATCTTTGTCAACTTCTGTTGACAAAGTTGGAATTTGGATTCTCGTCCCCATTCCACCAGGGTGGCGGGGAACGGAAGGCAGTTGAGGGAGTGGCTGCTGGTGCTCCATTTGCAGCTGGGCTTAAGGCAGAGCAGGGCACATGGGGAGTTGGGAGTAGACAGAGCCAGGACTGCTGCTCTTCAGTCCAGTCAGCACAAGGGTCTGTTGTGCCGTGCCGACTGGGTGCGCTCCCAAGTCGCCGCGCAGCCCCGGCCCAAAGCAGCCCCCGGGAAAGCTGCGCCTGCCTATTCCAGGACCAGGAAGGTGCCCGGGCGGCCCTGCTGCAGTGCCAAGAGCAGCACAGCGCAGAGCCGCACCTGGCCGGGGCCGGTCAGCAGGAGCCTGCAGGAGCGGGAGGAGGGCAGCAGCCGGAGCTGCCAGTCGTGCCACTGAGGCAAACGCTCCCAGGCCGATTCCACCAGTCTGGGCAGCCAGCCGGCGACCTTCTGCACCTCCAAGTGGGAGTCTGTGCAGAGGGTGCGCACGAGGGGCGAGTGCTGATGGCTGTAGGTGGGGTGGACAAAGCAGAAGATGTTCCCCGCCGTCCTGGAACACGAGCACTCCAGCAGCACACGGATGGAGTGTGGCACGTCCATGGCGTCGGGCAGCTGCAGCCGGAAAGAGTGCCAGGGGGGTGGCCTGAGGAAGAGCACCAGCTGGTAGACGGTGCAGTCCCCCAGCTCACGCCAGGACTCCATGCAGGTGCCCTGCTGCCCAGTGGCCAGGTGCAGCTCTGGCATGAAGGTGTTCTGGGACAGCACTTGGCACACCTCCAGGAGGTCCCGCAGCAGCTTCTTCAGGGTCCGGCCCATGAAGGGCAGGTCCTGCAGCGGTGACAGGCTGAGCGCTGCAAAAGGCCCGCCAGCAGCGGCTGCTGCGCTGAGCTCTTCTTGCTCACGGCGCCGGCGAGAGGCCTCCTCCCTTTGCCAGGCCAGCCAGCCCAGCACAGCTGCTGCAGCCAGCCAGAAGAGCCAGTGCTGCAAGATCCAAAGGAGTGGAACATCTTCCAGGGCCCTCCTCCACTCGACTTCCTCCCACAGCTCCGTCATCTGGTCCTCTAGAAAAATCTGCCGTTTCTTCATCCACTGCACAGCGACCGCATCGCTCTGGGGATCCTGTGTCCGCTTGGGCAGGATGGCCAGCACAGCCAGGAGGAGCACAGTTGCTGAATCCATGGCCTGCAGGAGATGAGAGACAAGTTTCTCCAGCGGCTCGGGGTGGGAGGGAGCACGGGGATCAAGGCTTGAAGGGAACGCAGCCCCTGGCTGCAGACGGCACAGGGCCCACCCTGCCCCAGCCGGGACCCTCCTTGTCAGGCCCTGGCTGGGCTGTGCCCCGGCAAAAGGCAAGAGACAGCCGAGCAGAGTCTCCCCTGGCCCCATCCCTGCCACACCACAGCGTCCCCTGGAGCCGGGGGCAGCCGGCCCATCCCCAAAGGCTCTTTGGGCACTTGCCAACACAGAGAGCCCTGAGCACCTGTGTGCCAGGCCCCAGGGGCACAACTCGGCCCTGCCGGGAGGGACTCAGCTTTGGCTCAGGGTTACAACCACCCCCCCTGGGCATCTCCCCCCTCCCCCATCCATCCCAGCCTTCCCCCTGCATCTGCACTCACTGATCGCCCAAGTCCAACTGCCCTGGGGCTGCCTGCTGTGCTCCTTAGGGACAGCTCCCATTGTGACCTGTCCGCTGTGATGTCACAGCCACCAGAGACACATCAGCCGGCCCACAAGCCCCGCCCTTCATCCCCACCCCCCTGCTCAGGGCCTTCTGGGCATCCTCTCTAACACTCAGTGCCAAGTCCTCCTCGGGAGATCCCGGGGGGTCTCTTGGCCAAACGGACAAAGCCCCAGAGCCACCACAGAGAGCCCCGAGCCCCCCCGAGACGGCCCCACTGGCACAACTGCGCCTGGCCCCACGGGGCTTCCGTCTCTTGCTTTGGCTTACAAAGTCCCCTGGCCATTTGCCCCTTCCCCCATCCAGCCCAGCCCAGCCCAGCTCAGCCCAGCTGTGGAAGTGAGGCAGGAGCTGCAACCATCACAGACCAAAGATTTCCCTGGCTGGCAGAATCTGAAGGGGCCTGTGAGTTGCAAAGGAGCCTTGAGATGGCGCTAAGCTTGGCTTAGCTTGAGCCTGGTCTTCTGGTGGCTAAAGTCTGGCGTGTGCCTCGGCAATAGCAAATAAACCTCGCCAATGGGCAGAGACTCGGACTTGCCTGTTCTCTTTATTCCTAAGGCCGAGCGGCCTTGAAGAAGGAAAGGCTTTGCGTAAGACAGAAGACAGTGCCTCAGGGATACTGTGGGCTGTGGAGACGGGAGGTGCAGCTCTAGCTTGAGCTCCCAGGCGGAAGTTTACCTGTCACCTCGAGAGCTCACTTGCAGACCCTGAAAGTCCTGACGGGACAGAGCAGGCCTACAGCAGGTCTTCCTCTGCTCCACCTGGTTGGCTTTGAATTGCTCCGGCCGGGTGGACGGTAGAGCTCCTAGACAAACGTCATGGCTTTCCCAGGCCTGCCACAGAGGTGGGCTTAGGAGAAGTTTCTAGTTTTGCTGATTGGTTTTGCTCAGAAAGAACGAGCTCCCACAGAGAGACAGGGGCAAGAGACTCTGCATGGATCAGCCCGGCGAGAGCAATCTTGCCAGCGCCTCCAGACAGACACGGGAGCTTGCGGAGAGAGGCTGTGACCCGAGTCCGGTTGGGGACTGTGCGGCTCCAAGGTCCTCTGCAGATACCAAAGCTTTGGCAACAGAATCCAAGTCCCTTGAATTTGACAGAGCTGGGATGCTTCCCTCTGAGCAGCCGGGGCACAGCATCTAAGGCAGCAAGCGGGTGGGGCAGTGCTGCTGCCACTGTCCGGGTGGACTGGCTCCCTGGGCACCGCGCATGCTTTTGCTGTGGCTTGTGCGCCGCGAGCAGAGTCAGGAAGGCAGAGGAGATGAAAGCTCCCTCTGCTCTCCCCAGGCTGTGTGTGAAGCCAGTGCTGCAGCTGGGTGGGAACAACGGGCACAGCGGAACAGTGGGCGCAGAGGAGCCCATCCTGTGGGTGCCCCGTGCGTGTTTGGAGGACTTGTGCTGCACTCTCTGCCAAGATGGGCTTCTCGAGTTACTGCCTTTCAGGTGTCTTCCACCACCCCCAAGGCCTTCTCCAAGAGGGAAAGCACTGGACGTGGGCTTTGGGTTTCGGCCTTGCGCTCCGGCCGCACCAGAGCGGTTTGTCCCTCCCCAGTGCGGGTGGGCAATCCCTGCCTCCCAAGCTATGCGGGCCGGGGAGCTCCTTGTAGAATTACCACGCAAATAGTCGTGTGTGATCGTCTCTTTCTTTTATTTCTGCTCTGGGCGCAGTAGATCCCGAGCAGCTGCGCCGTGTCTGCACCTGCGAACGTTCCCCGTGCAGTTGCTGCTCTGCTGCTGCCTTCGGTCTCAAGGCTCCACGGGCTGTTCTGAGGCATGACGGTTGTAATGAGACCCAGGAGTGGCTGGAGCAGCCGCCTTGAGAGGGCCTTTGACAGCAGCAGGACGCCACGTGCCTCAGGACTGAGGCACCTTGTGGGCGATGCCCTGCTGGCTGAACGCTTGAAGGTCCAGCCAGAAGGACCGGGACCTTTCTCTCACACTAGTCCAGGTTTCTCCCTTTCCTAGGTGCTTTCCCCTGGGCCTTTGCACACTGTTCCGTTCTGTCTTTCTGGTGCACACCGCCCAAGGTCATGTCCAGCTTAGAAACTGGGCGAGGGAGCTGGAAGGGGGGCCCACCTGGGTTCCGCAAGGGGGGTGTGGCATGGCTCAGCTGTGGGGGAGCCGCTCTATTGGGCACCACTTGTCTGGGCTTTTTCCAAGTAGAGTTACTGAACTCTACTGTAACTCTACTGTTAGTGTAAACTCTACTGTTACTGTAACTCTACTGTAGAGTTACAGTAGAGTTACTGAACTCTACTTGGCTTTTTGCTGGAAACCTTTCTAAAAGTTTTGGGGTTGAGTTTTTTAAAACTAAATTGTTAGTCCTAAACTTATCTATTTTTCACTTATAATTATTAAACTTAACTAAAGTTATACTTAAAGCTATTATGGAACTAGGGTGGCGGGGAAGGGAAGGGGCTTGAGGGGGTGGCTGGGGGTTCATTTTTCCAGTTGGGATTCTTAACAGCCGGACTGGGGACAGGGGAAAGCTGGCGGTTCACCTTATCAAATTTCCATGTAGTGTTTTATTAAAACTCCACAATTCTGATTTAACACGATCTATCGTCAACAGTATTTTCTTATTATTGTATTATTATTAATTAGGAACAAACACTTACATGAACTGATTATAACTTAATCCTAAAAACTATTTAGCGGTAGTCCTAAGTTAAATCT
Organism: Pipra filicauda; assembly: GCF_003945595.2. NCBI lineage: Eukaryota > Metazoa > Chordata > Aves > Passeriformes > Pipridae > Pipra > Pipra filicauda. The sequence goes on from NW_024104347.1 coordinate 1,217,907, forward strand.
TTGTAACACTTTGTGTCAAAGTTGGGATTTGGATTCTGTCCCCATTCACCAGGGTGCGGGTGGGAAACGGACGGCAGTTGAGGGAGTGGATGTGGTTTGCTACTTGCAGCTGGTGCGTAAGGCACAGAAGGGCACATGGGGAGTTGGGAGCGACAGTCCAGAACTGCTGCTCTCTTCTCAGTCCAGTCAGCACAAGGGTCTGTTGTGCCGTGCCGACTGGGTGCGCTCCCAAGTCGCCGCGCAGCCCCGGCCCAAAGCAGCCCCCGGGAAAGCTGCGCCTGCCTATTCCAGGAGCAGGAAGGTGCCCGGGCGGCCCTGCTGCAGTGCCAAGAGCAGCACAGCGCAGAGCTGCACCTGGCCGGGGCCGGTCAGCAGGAGCCTGCAGGAGCGGGAGGAGGGCAGCAGCCGGAGCTGCCAGTCGTGCCACTGAGGCAAACGCTCCCAGGCCGATTCCACCAGTCTGGGCAGCCAGCCGGCGACCTTCTGCACCTCCAAGTGGGAGTCTGTGCAGAGGGTGCGCACGAGGGGCGAGTGCTGGTGGTTGTAGGTGGGGTGGACAAAGCAGAAGATGTTCCCCGCCGTCCTGGAACACGAGCACTCCAGCAGCACACGGATGGAGTGTGGCACGTCCATGGCGTCGGGCAGCTGCAGCCGGAAAGAGTGCCAGGGGGGTGGCCTGAGGAAGAGCAGCAGCTGGTAGACGGTGCAGTCCCCCAGCTCACGCCAGGACTCGATGCAGGTGCCCTGCTGCCCAGTGGCCAGGTGCAGCTCTGGCATGAAGGTGTTCTGGGAGAGCACCTGGCACACCTCCAGGAGGTCCCGCAGCAGCTTCTTCAGGGTCCGGCCCATGAAGGGCAGGTCCTGCAGCGGTGACAGGCTGAGCGCTGCAAAAGGCCCGCCAGCAGCGGCTGCTGCGCTGAGCTCTTCTTGCTCACGGCGCCGGCGAGAGGCCTCCTCCCTTTGCCAGGCCAGCCAGCCCAGCACAGCTGCTGCAGCCAGCCAGAAGAGCCAGTGCTGCAAGATCCAAAGGAGTGGAACATCTTCCAGGGCCCTCCTCCACTCGACTTCCTCCCACAGCTCCGTCATCTTCTGCTCCACAAAAAGCGCACGCTCGGTCATCCGCCGCGCGCTGACCGCATCGCTCTGGGGATCCTGTGTCGTCTTGGGCAGGATGGCCAGCACAGCCAGGAGGAGCAGAGTTGCTGAATCCATGGCCTGCAGGAGATGAGAGACAAGTTTCCCCAGCGGCCCTGGCTGGGCTGTGCCCCGGCAAAAGGCAAGAGACAGCCGAGCAGAGTCTCCCCAGGCCCCATCCCCGCCACACCACAGCGTCCCGTGGAGCCGGGGGCAGCCGGCCCATCCCCAAAGGCTCTTTGGGCACTTGCCAACACAGAGAGCCCTGAGCACCTGTGTGCCAGGCCCCCGGGGCACAACTCGGCCCTGCCGGGAGGGACTCAGCTTTGGCTCAGGGTTACAACCCCCCCTGGGCATCTCCCCCCTCCCCCATCCATCCCAGCCTTCCCCCTGCATCTGCACTCACTGATCGCCCAAGTCCAACTGCCCTGGGGCTGCCTGCTGTGCTCCTTAGGGACAGCTCCCATTGTGACCTGTCCGCTGTGATGTCACAGCCACCAGAGACACATCAGCCGGCCCACAAGCCCCGCCCTTCATCCCCACCCCCCTGCTCAGGGCCTTCTGGGCATCCTCTCTAACACTCAGTGCCAACTCCTCCTCGGGAGATGCCGGGGGGTCTCTTGGCCAAACGGACAAAGCCCCAGAGCCACCACAGAGAGCCCCGAGCCCCCCCGAGACGGCCCCACTGGCACAACTGCGCCTGGCCCCACGGGGCTTCCGTCTCTTGCTTTGGCTTACAAAGTCCCCTGGCCATTTGCCCCTTCCCCCATCCAGCCCAGCCCAGCCCAGCCCAGCCCAGCCCAGCTGTGGAAGTGAGCCAGGAGCTGCAACCATCACAGACCAAAGATTTCCCTGGCTGGCAGAATCTGAAGGGGCCTGTGAGTTGCAAAGGAGCCTTGAGATGGCGCTAAGCTTGGCTTAGCTTGAGCCTGGTCTTCTGGTGGCTAAAGTCTGGCGTGTGCCTCGGCAATAGCAAATAAACCTCGCCAATGGGCAGAGACTCGGACTTGCCTGTTCTCTTTATTCCTAAGGCCGAGCGGCCTTGAAGAAGGAAAGGCTTTGCGTAAGACAGAAGACAGTGCCTCAGGGATACTGTGGGCTGTGGAGACGGGAGGTGCAGCTCTAGCTTGAGCTCCCAGGCGGAAGTTTACCTGTCACCTCGAGAGCTCACTTGCAGACCCTGAAAGTCCTGACGGGACAGAGCAGGCCTACAGCAGGTCTTCCTCTGCTCCACCTGGTTGGCTTTGAATTGCTCCGGCCAGGTGGACGGTAGAGCTCCTAGACAAACGTCATGGCTTTCCCAGGCCTGCCACAGAGGTGGGCTTAGGAGAAGTTTCTAGTTTTGCTGATTGGTTTTGCTCAGAAAGAACGAGCTCCCACAGAGAGACAGGGGCGAGAGACTCTGCATGGATCAGCCTGGCGAGAGCAATCTTGCCAGCGCCTCCAGACAGACACGGGAGCTTGCGGAGAGAGGCTGTGACCCGAGTCCGGTTGGGGACTGTGCGGCTCCAAGGTCCTCTGCAGATACCAAAGCTTTGGCAACAGAATCCAAGTCCCTTGAATTTGACAGAGCTGGGATGCTTCCCTCTGAGCAGC